>NC_140297.1:122436808-123636808 GCF_964211825.1 Aythya ferina
GAATTATAAAGATACTGCTAGTTTCCAAACCAGTGAAAAACTCCTATCAAATCAATTCTCCTCACAGACTAAATATAATAAATCATCAGTTTTATATATATATAAAAAAAAAAAAAGAGGCATCAGAGAATGCTTCTTCACTAAAGAATTTGTTAGAAGCTTTTTTGATATTTTCTTCTAAGATTTCATTTTTCAGTCTCCACCCTCCTGTTTAAGAATCCGAAAACAGGCATTTTCTGCTTTACACTGAAACACAGGACTCTTAAATATCTCCTCAGCTGCTTCCTAATATTTTTTTCCACAGGAAGGGAGTTAGTTCACAGAACAGTGTGCTTTGTTATATCTGCATCAGCAAAGCAAATAAGCTCGCCTCTCTTCATCTGGAAAAGGGGCAGAGGAAGAGCACCAGGAGACAAGGCAGTAGTTAAGGATCATTGTGAAGGTTTCAGGGAACAAGACGACAGTCCGGTAAGCAGAAAAAGTCCTCTATTATTTATGTTCCTGTTGTGCTTTGTGCTTGACAAGTTGCTTGACTGTGTGTAAGCACTATCTCTGGAATAGGTCGGTTTTGGCTTCTAGATGTGGAACAATATTTCCTACAGAGACCTGAAATTCTCTTAGATTTTATTATTATTCTTGCTTGGCACTTAGCATCTCATTTTGGCACTGAAAGACTTTATCTTGGGTATGTTAACATGCACTTGAGCAGCCGACATTCCCTTTGCACAGAAGGGATGGCCCATCCCTGACACACTTGGGCTGGTGTCATACTAGAGAATTCAGTGGGGCTTTTTGCTGAAAAACTGATGCTCTTTGAGGTTTGTCTACCCATCCACTTTGATTAAATGACAGTTTGATCAAGAGGGACCTTATTGTACAAGATGGCATGCTCCTCATGATCGGTCTGAGTCTCCATGCATTTTTGGCTTTGGCAGCTCCCACCTCGGAGTTCAGAGACACAGAAGATACTCCCCAGGTTGAAAGATGTCATTTAGAGTTTCTTGGGACTCTTCCTGGACTGTTCTGCATTAGCAATAAATAGAATGCCTGTAACAGTAAAACCGATGGCACCAGATCAAAGCATCTGTAAAGCTTCTTCTGTCAGCTTCCCATGAGTGCTTTCTCCTCTACACTCACACTTCTTTTAGCGGCTTTGTTCAGGGCTGAGCTTTTGGCATAGTCATTGACACACAGCTTTGTCAAGTTGCAAATTATCAACTGAAAGTGTTGCAATACAAAATTAAAAGCTTGTTTATCACAGAGCCTCTTTGCTAGCGTATGGTGTTGAAGCAAGTTGTTCTGTGACAGGAGTGCTGGTGCTTCTTCGCCGTGCCAAGCAATGCCGTGCATCAAGCCCAGGAAGCTGCAGGAATTTACAAGAATAACTTCTTTCATAGTTAAGATCCCAGAAACTTATAAAATCCCCGCAGCACAGTGTTTAAATGAGGTACTGCAAGAGTGCCAAATAAAAGTGGGTATACTCCGCTAATGAGGGCACGTTGTGCCAGCACTTCACAAAGAATAGTGTGTTTCCACCCACATCAAACCAGCTTTACTGATAGATGTGGAAAGAGAGGGCAGAGAGGCATTGACACAGTTTATTCCTCTGTACTCACCTTTGTATGGTGTCTTGTAGAGACCAGGGATCGTATTCTGTCTAATCTTGTCCTTATTGAAAAATGGAAATGTTTCATGTGAGAATTAGATTGCCCTAGGGAGAAAACATCACAGTCAAATTCTATCCATAGAACCAAATATATCAAGATCTCAGATTACATTGCTGTTCACTTTAACAGAAGTAATATTATTGACAGGAAGATTGTGACCTTCATTAGGTTCAGGAGCTAAAAAACTGTTTGTCATGAATGATTATATTTTAGATCTACTACTTCAAGGTATTTCTATTCAGATTCATACAGTGCTGCAGTCTATGGAGACCATCCATTTTGGGGTTTCCTGCTTATGAGATAGGAAATTTTAAACCTCTAATAGTATTCTATTAATGCAGGCATTTTTTCTATTATTAGTCTTATATATATATATATATATATAAGTACTTTATCTGGTTATTTAATATATTATTCCTTATATCTCTGTGTTTGAATTACATACCCATAGAACCAACATCCATCAGAGTTGATGAGAATGCAACAGTGCATGCTGTAACGTATGAAGAACTGTCTCTCACACTCTCATTAGCAGCAATGTTCCTAGAAATAGTAAGCGCTTTTCTAAAGATACATACAACGCATCTCCATATGACTTATTCGCTTCCTGGTTTTCTTCAAAAGGAGCCTAAAGAGGCACTATGTACCTGATTTTTCTTGATACTAACATCAGTTTCTACACGAGAAAGGAGGCCATAAATGTTAAGTTGAAGGGACTTATTTTATTTACAATTGTAAAGATTCTTGGCTTGAAAAATCAGTTAAGTTCCAGTGCCTTTCATCTTCCATGCTAAGTGGAGAGACAAAGAAATCATTCATAGACACAGCACATGTGACATTGGGCAGTCTAATGGCATTAGAACAGTTCAGTGGAGCATTAATGAATTTACCGTGATGACAGCACAAGAGTGCTAGGGTCTAATCTGCTCTGTGCTAAGTGGTTTTCATAAGTAACCTTAAATAAAAATAACCAGTCAGAACTCTAACTTAAACCTTTTTTCTTTTTAACAAAACTTAATATACATTTTTTCTTTTGAAATCAGTAGTCAACTTCTTTCTTACTGTGTCCCTGATGTTTCCTCAGCCCATGTCATATCTAAGACTGCTCTCACCGAGTTCAGATGATATTTTAGTTATTCTGACCATATATTTCAAAAACATTTTTTTCCAGTAATCTACTGTTTATGCCATTAGCCTCAGTGGCTGCTTAGAACTAAGATCTCCCCCAAAAAGCCTTGCACAGGAAAAATATGTGGTATGATCTTGTCCATAATGCCATATTTTCATTCCAACTTTGTATTCACACGTCTTTTTCTTCACTATTATACCTCCTTTCTGTCATATATCTGTGCCTACTCACATATTTGGGTGAGGTGTGCATATAAGGTGTTAAAACAGATAGCAGCAAAGTTCATGAGACAAGGGCAAGATATGACTACTGGCTGTTTACACAAGATCTTATCCTACCTCACTGACATCTAAAAGGTTATTGCCATCGACTTACATGGGCATGGTGTCCATTTCCAGAATCCAAGAAAAGAACATGTTGGGCTTGAGGACAGAAATATGTGTAGAAGCTTCTCTTCACGTTCCACCAAAATGCTGATCATACATTAGTGTCCACAACACTATCTCCAAATTAGTAATTTCATTGTAGATGTTCTCTCATAAGGAGAACTGTGAACTCTGTACTTGAAGCAAAGCAAAGTACTTCCAGTATTTCTTAATTGTCTCTCTTTGAGATATCCCATGACATTTCTCTGAAAAAATAGGTGTTCATCCAGATGCTATAAATATAAATACTCTAAATCGCATACTCCCTTCCGAGAAAATCAAGTAATGAAACTATATTGGAAACAGGCAAGGCATATAATGGAGAGAAAAAGAGTCTGTGAGTTTTCTGAGGTCTGCCAAATTTCACTGCAGCTGGATTTCAGTTACTGAGATTAAGACATGCTGGAGTGGAAAAGATGACAGTCAGAAGTGGAGATACACTGCAGTCTGTGGTATTCTTATAGCATGGGTAGACACAATCAAGCTAAACTTGCTTTGGTTTACTCCAGTACTAATACCAGAGAAACCAAGCACTATGGGGTGCAGTGCAGCCTAGCTAAGTGCGTAAATACCCAGGGATCTGGGAAGATTGGAACAGCACAGCTTTGTGATCAGTACCCAAGTCAGCAAGATCAAAGGTAACTGTCAGAGCAACAAGAGTTTGCTGGTATATCAGTAAGATCTATAATTGCACTTCAAGTGTGCTGTAGCAGCCTTCTTACTCAAAGAAAATGTGGCTCTAAGGACATTGTCACCAGAGAGGAACCACAGAAGCAAAGCAGAACAGAAGTGCATCCAGAGTTTTATGTACTCCCTGGACTGCTCATCAATTGATTTCAGTGGGACTTCTCTTGTCAGCAGAGCTTGCTGGGAGGAGAAGACAAATCTGTCATTTTTCTATCAGAAATGCTTTGAGAATCAGATTTACAATGAAAAAAGATAATATAGGATTGATTGCCTTTATTAGCCTCATTTCCTCATTTCAGTAGTATTATTAGCTATAAATCACAGAAGGACAGTTTCATATGGAATTACATTCTTATTAATATCACAACATCCTCATCCCCTCACCACTCATCTGATTCATTCATCGTGTGCTGGAAATCCCAATAAAATTATCCAACTGGAGACTAATAGCATGGCTGTATCTTTCACTCTTCCATACCTTCTGTTAACTTGTTTTTATCTTACTCTTTTTTTTTTTTTTATGTTCTTTTGTTGTCAAAGTGTATTGCAGAGCACAGAATGTTTTTCTGCTCCTCGCCATGTCTCATACATTAAAAATGCATTAAGAAAGATATCAGCTACCTCATTTTGCTTTAAAATGTTGTCTTTCCCTCATAGCCAGTGAAAATAAGCCTCATGAATTCATTAATCCTAAAACAGAGTAGGTAGTGGTTCTTCATTTAATAAAAATGAAGTCCAAAATTTACTATTAAAAGTATGATGTAAATAAATAAATAAATAAATACTTTTCTCTGTATGCTTGATGTTCAAAATAATTAATTGATGATAATCATCAACACAATAATAGAAAGCTGAAGAAAAAAATGAAATGACCTTGTTTAATTCAAACCTGGGAAGAAAATTAGTTTTCCTGAACAACCAAAAACTGCTTTCAGAAGCAGTTTTATCTCAGTGGAACTGGTGCAAATACCATGCTGTTACATATTCCTTCTGTTCAGTACCTAAAAAGGCTGGGGGAGATAATTTTTTTCACACATATTCCCAGCCCTGCTCTATTCCCTTTGAGCTTTGCAGGATCAGCACAAAAGGTCTAGAAAGTAGGCTGGAGAAATCAGCTGCAGGTTCTCCTTGAAAGAAGGGCTCCTGAGCTGCCTCAGTGCCAGCAGAGCCAGCTGTCCAGCACCAGCAGCCCTCTCCTCCTCACCAGTGATCTGGATGGACCAAGGTCATCATCCTCCCTGTGCTCCTTGCCTGGGGACAGCCCAGCCCCTAAGGACTGTGGCTAGTGAGGAGAGGCAAAGCATACACCATCTGCCCCAGCATCAGGTGAGAAAAGGTCCCTGCTGTCTTTCTGTTTGGATGTCAGGATTCTGTGTGCACTTACAACCAGAAGGCTTATATGGGAATTCTTTCTCATAGAACCTATTAACAGCAGAGAAGTATGATTATGTCTGTTCCTATTATATGGACCTTTATTCAGACACAGAACATTTTAGAAATTAAATCAGCAAATATTTCACAGAATGGTTGAGACTGGAAAGGACCTCTGGAAGCCAGCTGTTCCAACCTTCTCCTCATGCAGGGTTCACCCAGAGAAGGCTGTCCAGGACCATGCCCAGGTAACTTCTGAAGATCTCCAAGGAGAACACTCCACAGCCTCTCTGGGTAACCTCTGCTAGTGCTCTGTCCCCCACACAGCGCAGAAGTGCTGCCTGATGTTCAGAGGGAGCATCCTGTGTGCCAGTTTGTGCCCATGGCCTCTTGTCCTGGCACTGGGCACTGCTGAACAGAGCCTGGCTCCATCCTCTTTGCACTTCCCTTCAGGTGTTTATTGGGGAGTTCCCCAACAAGGCCCCTCTTCTCCAGACACAGTAGTCCCAGCTCTCTCAGTCTCTCCTCACAGGAGAGGTGCTCCAGTCCCTTCATTGACTTGGTGGCCCTTTGCTGAACTCTCTCCAGTATGTCCATGTTTCTCTTGTACTGGGAAGCTGTGAAGTGGACACTGCACTCCAGGTACGGCCTCCTCAGCACCAAGGGGAAGAGATCACCATTCTTGCTCTGCATTCTGCCTATTGCAGCCCAGGAAGCTGATGGCCTTCTCTGTTTCATGGCTGTGTTTCTGGCTCATGTTCAACTTTCTGGCCATTAGGACCCCCAGGTCCTTTTTGTTAAAGCTGCTTTCCAGCTGGTTGACCCCACAGCCTATAGTGGTGCCTGGAGGTGTCCTTTTTCAGGGTCAGGACTTTGTACTTCCCCTCACTGAACCTCATGAGGTTCCTGTCAGCCCATTTCTCCAGCCTGTCACAGTCACTCTGGATTACAGCACAAACTTTTGGTGTAGTAGTCACTTCTCCCCATTTTGTATTACCTGCAAACCTGCTGAGGGTGCACTCTGTCCCACTGTCCAGGTAACTAATGAATATTATGAATACTGTGTCATCCCCAGTATCCACCCTGGTGCACACCTGCAATGAGTGGCCTCCAGATGGACTTTGTGTTGCTGATAAGAATCCTTTCAGTCCAGCAATTCAGCTAGTTTTTGGCTCAGGTCACTGTCCTCTTACCTAGTCTATACTTAACGAATTTGCCTGTGAGGGTGTTAAGGCAGACGATGTCAAAAACCTTGGTAACCACCATACAAACAACATCCACTGCTTTCTCCTCATGCACCAGGCTAGTTCTTTTGTCATAGAAGGCTACCAACTCAGGAAATGATCAGAATGATTTTCCCAACTTCCATGACCTTTCAAGGATTATTGAGAGTGGCTTCATGGTAACATCAGCCAGCTCACTCAGTACTCGCGGTTGAATCGCATCAGGTTATAGCCTGGTGTGTCTAAGTTTTTTAAGTCTTCCCTAACCTGATCCCCATCAGGATCAACAATGCTAATTCTTCCTCATTTCAGGTGTTCCTGTGGGCCTTAGAGGCCTGGGATTCCTGAAGTTTGGTCATACCAGCAAATACCAAAGAGAAATGGGCATTGAGTACATTGGCTTTGCTCTTGTTCTCTGCCACAAGGCCCCTTGCCCCATTCATCTGCAGGCTAACATTTTCACTAGCCTCCCTTCTGAAGCTGCCGTACCTGTAGAAACTTCTCTTGTTGCCCTTCACAGACATCTCCAGATTCAAATCCAGGTGGGCTTTGACTTTCCTAGTCTGATCACTGCACGACTGGGCAGTGTCTCTAATTCCTCCCATACCATGTGACTGTACCTCCACTTCCTCAATATTTCTTTTTTACCTTTGAGTTTTGTCAGTAGCGTGCATGTCATCCATGCAGGCCTCCTGTAGTCCTACATACAAGGACGGTACACTCGAATTTGAAGGAGGTAATCCTTGAAAATCAGCCAGCTCTCCTGGACTCCTCCTCTCTACGATATGGTCTCCAATGAGATTGTTCTGAGCAGGTCCCTGAATAGGCCAGCAGTTGCTCTCCTAATGTCCAGGGCTGTTAATCTGCTATGCGCCTTCTCTCAGCATCCTGAGCTCCACCAGTCACAGTGACCAGGGCTGCCCCTGACATTCACATCCAGTGAATCCAGTTATTTATTTGTAGAAATATGGTCCTGCACAGTCTCCACACTTCATCTCCTCATCAATCACTCATGTCAGGAAACTGTCATCATTGCCCTGCAGAAACCAGCATTGCTTTTCCCTGCTGTGTTGCCCCCTCCAGGAGATATCAGCATTGCTAAAGGCTCCCAAGAGGACCAGGGCCAGTGAAGAAGGGATTTCTTCGGTTTGTCTGGAAAAGGCCTGATGATCTGATGCTTCTTTCTTATCAGGAAGTCTGGAGCAGACACCCACTCAATGTTACCCATGGTCTGCCAGCCAGTCCAGTCCCACCAGCTCTCAGCTGGCTCATGGCAGAGCTCCTTGCATTCCTGCTTCTTTCTCAAATACAGGGCAACTGCCTTTCCTCATCCTCCTATCCTGTCCTCCCCAAAGAGCCTGTACCCAGCCACTGAAGCACCCCAGTCATGGGAGAGTGATTTGCCCATTACTTGGAGACTACTAAAAATCCAGGCTCCATCTACTGAAGAATTCAAAGGTGAGTGTTTTCCTTTTTTTTTTTTTTTTTTTTTTTTTTTTTTTCATTTCTCTCTCAAACTGAACAGGCAACAAACACAAAATCCATTTCTTACCACAGCAAAGTTCATGTGTCACAAGTTCATGTGTCACGGTCAGATATGTCCTATGCTGCTGTTAGTTTTGCAACAAAGAAATGTTTCTATCAGATGGTTCTTATCAACGAAATTAAACAGAAATGATAAATGGCTTGCTAATATTTTTCTGTGAGCCAGTTTTAAAATGGGTCACATTGTTCTTCTCTTTACCAGCAACCTAGAATAGAAGTTATTATATCAACAGTGGTTTTCACATAATAGAACATTATCTGAAATTGAGTCTAGGTAATGTTTTTCCTTGAAAATTAAGGCTATAGTAGTATAGTTATTGAAAATTATCATAGTTTACTTTTTATTTTTCTATTTAAAAGCAATATTCTTGATAGTAAGAATTGCAGTTAGAGTTCTTTCTAAAGAAAATGATCCCTTGGTACAGACAATAAGGAAAATGAATGCTGATGTTGACAGCATAGCATTATAGAGGCTTCTTTTCCCTTCATGGGCCAAATTGTCTGCTAGCATATTTGATGTAATTCCAGAGCCTTCAGTAGGACTGCACCAATTTACATTATGGAGAACACAGGACTTATTTTTTAAATTAAAATTGGACAAAGTTGTAAAAATAATGATGGAATTTTAGTAAAGCCTGGCCAGCATTTTCTTCCACAAATCTTATATTTGTGAGTCTATTTCTGAAAATCAAACTGAGATTGATTTCTCCCTGGAGTCTCCTGCAGATGTGCAGCTGCAGCTCTTCAACAGCAAGGAAAATCTGATCTACCCATGGCCACCAGAAGAGCCAGGCAGCCCACCCAAGGTATGCGGGGCCATCCAGGAGCCACTGGTACCTCAGAGGGAACTTAATGCTCAGGAAAATTGGAAATTCAGTTGTGTACAGGGTGAAAGTTGTTTGGCCCAGCTTGGATTCATGCATCATCCCGGTGCTGGTGAAGACTGCTCAGGCAATGCTGCAGGCAGCTGCAGAGGATTCCTCTGAGAACAGATTTCCTCAGTCTCGTGTAACCAGGCTCTGCTCCCATTCTGCTCTCTGCTCAGGATGAAAAAGCATCTCAGGGCTCCACTTCGGTGGCCTGCATTAACAGAGGGCTAGGATGGTCAAAATCATTTGCAATACTTAAAAACACAGTAAGAGAAAATAAAGAGGTCTTCCCACCACCTGCTGAACAGAAACTAAGTGCAGGAGAGAACAGACTTGAGTGACTTGAGTACAAGGTCCAATATACGCCTTGCGCAGTGCATTGAACTCTTTGGGGATTTCTTCAGAGAGGTGAACTTGCACAGAGATCAATGAAAGCCTGCACATTCAATCTGTTTCCTATTTTATAAAAAAAAAAAAAAAAAAAAAAAAACTGAGTCTCTCCAGTGTGCAAGTCAGAACTGTCTGAAAGTCACAGGGAGATGAAGTGCTAAAAGGCTAAGAATCTCATGCTTCTTTTTCTTTTTATATACTCTTTATTCCCACAGATCCTATGGGAAACATAGGACTTTAGCACAGGGACAGCAGGAAAGATTCAGGGCTGTTAAATTAGTAGCTTGTTTAAATCCCAAGGTAAACTAGTTGTGCTAAATTAATCTGTGAAGCCTCACGTGAAATCTAGAGCCCCTGAGCAGTGCAGATATTTTGAGATGATCTAATTGTGGTTGGAGAAAAGAGAGAGCATGGGCACAAGCAATGCTGTGCTCTGTGCTACAGTGGGCTCAGCACACAGCTCAGTGCAAAAATTTTGACATGGGAAACATGACCAGAGCACTGAGGAGCAAAGATATCCAGGCATTTCTAGAAATTATTTTCTGGACTATCCATAGATTAGAAATGCTTGCTAGGAAACCGAGGAAGATGTGCACAATAAACATGGAAGCTCCCAGAAGTAGTGGAGGGATGGGAAAGAACTGGGAAGGCTGCAATTAATAGCTCATGTCACACAGCAGCTGTGCCTCATGGAATTTTTTTTATTTTTAAAAAGGGAATCCGAAGAACCCCAGCTATTTTTTTTTTTATTTATTTTTATTTTTAATGAAGCTCAGGCAGGGTCAGTTCACCATTGTGATTCTCACCAGAATAACACAGAGGGTGCAGGTACTGCTATTTGGCACAGCATTGGGAAGCAGGGGAGCTGCCCTTGCCAATCACAGGATAAAGTTGGGCCTCAATGAGCAGGAGCATCACTGGGGTAACTGCTTCAGACAATGCTGCCTTGTGAGTCCAAAGCTCGAGCAAGATGTGGGGTGGAAGCACTGTGTCCTCATGCCTCACCAGCCTTATGCCAGCACTATGAGTGAATATAATGTGAATTCCGATGGTGTGGTCAATTTAATGACTATAGACAAGCAAGAAAGGAATAGAGGAGACTTCTAATGTGCTGCTGGCAAATGTGGAAATTGCAGTATGTTAGTATATCCATCCTCATCGGGTGGATGGCATTGATGTACTGGGATGGACTATCTTACGCAATTTCTAAGATTATACTTCTGTTTTTGTCTCTCTATATGAAAGAAGGAAAACATTTTTAAACACCATGCTAATGACAGCAAATAAAATGAATACTCATTTTGCAATTTGTGACTCCTTCAAGATGTAATCAATCATTGTCCCACTGCCACAGGTCAACCTCTGCCATAGAAAACTCCAGATAATCTTCAGCTGCGTTTCCTCAATAATTAACAGGATGGACAAGGATAAGATAACAATACGCAATCTATTATTTTCCCAAAGCAGCTGACAGAAGGAAATGGATACCAAATGAATTAACTCATTAGAACAGGACAGCACATTTGGAAATTCAAAACAGACTGCCTGGAATGATTTAAGTCTAGCATGAGGTTAGTGCCCACCCCTTGCTGAGGCATGTTAGTGTTGTGATCTAGCATTTCAGAAAGGTTGGTGGGTGTATATCCTGGGGTTGTGTGTTAGGAGGTGCCTGGACTTAATTAATTGCATGGCTAAAATACCACCTGTAGTGGCCACAGTTTGCATATTAATTACAAGGGCTACGTTCACACATGTGGACACACTCACAAACACCACACACTGATGTACCTAACACTTCATAATACCAACAAAAGTAGCTATTACCTCCTGGTTGAGAGGAATTAGTAACAGTGGAAGGCATGTCATACGCTGCAAATGCATTCTGTCTTCAAAAAGCTGCATCTGTATCCAATGTAAAAACTTGGCAGTCATCTGTAGGGAGCAAGGTTTCTCTCATGCCTGACTTATAACCAACAGAGAATTTCACAGAAATTGGGTTTCACCATTTTGTCAGCCATGAGCTTTCAGCAAAGCCTATTTCCTTCTGATAAACTTCCACCTGTCTCTCCTTCAAAGTTACAGGAGTGTATTTTTTTGGAAAATTGTGGATCTTTATACAGCACACCAGATTCCATTACAGCACTGCTGAAGTAATATAGACATTTCTAGCTGTCATTAAAAGGGTATACTTAAGAGTTTTAGCTCCTTTTTATCCTTCATGGGGTAATAAGCCATAATTGAGGGACTCGGGGACTGAATTAGAGAACCACTCACCACCACCATGTGTAGCACAACACATACTATTTAAAGAGACAAGTGGCAGCCAACACAGTTGGGGTATTTCTTCACATATACACAGCAAGGGCATAATAGCAATTTTCATTAAAAAATAGTCTTAGTAACTCAAGTCCTTCTTAAGTCACTGTATTTGTCAATGGTTCTAACTTGATTAATGTGATCAAATAATGGGGACAAGGGTCCTGCTGACTGGTACCTGAGGAACCCCCCCACACACGCCTACAACCAGCAGCTCTAAAAAGCTCGTTGGCATTCCCTCTGCTGCAGGAATCACTTGGCACAGGGGTCATCCCCAGACATAAGCAATTCAAACAGCACAAGTTAACACGTGCCTGTCTGAGAAGGAAAATAAGGAAGGAGGAAGGCTTAATTCATCCTCTGCACTGCCAATAATTTTTAGGGCATAGCAGGGATTGGGAAGCGTGCACACAGTGAGAAAGGGCAGTCTTCATTAGCCCCACTGCTGATCGCTGTGTGTTCTCAGATGTCTGAGGTGGAAAGGTTGCAGCCACAGATTTCAGAGCATCTCCACCATGGGTCAGTCTACAACCACCCTCAATTATCCAGGGTTAGGAGGAGAAGAGGTTCAATGCTTTTCTGTGAAGTCTGTGTTTTTCCTGCTAACATTACAAAAAGACTCCAGTTTAAATCAAATTGCAAAAAGTAAGAACAGAATTACTTTAATTCAAGGGATGATATCATATGGTAACAGCCCTTCTTTTCCTTGAATATTTGGGCTTATCATGATCACAGAATCACAGAATTTTCTAGGTTGGAAGAGACCTCAAGGTCATCGAGTCCAACCTCCAACCTAACGCTAACAGCCCTCCACTAAACCATATCCCTAAGCTCTACATCTAGCGTCTTTTGAAGACTTCCAGGGATGGTGACTCCACCACTTCCCTGGGCAGCCTGTTCCAATGCCTCACAACCCTTTCAGTGAAGAAGTTCTTCCTAACATCTAACCTAAAACTCCCCTGGCTCAACTTAAGCCCATTCCCCCTCGTCCTGTCACCAGGCACATGGGAGAACAGGCCAACCCCCACCTCGCTACAGCCTCCCTTGAGGTACCTAAAAAGAGCGATAAGGTCACCAATGAGCCTCCTCTTCTCCAGGCTGAACAAGCCCAGCTCCCTCAGCCGCTCCTCGTAGGACTTGTTCTCCAGGCCCCTCACCAGCTTTGTCGCCCTTCTCTGCACCCGCTCAAGCACCTCGATGTCCTTCTTGTAGCGAGGGGCCCAAAACTGAACACAGTACTCGAGGTGCGGCCTCACCAGAGCTGAGTACAGGGGGACGATCACCTCCCTAGCCCTGCTGGTCACGCTGTTCCTGATACAAGCCAGGATGCCGTTGGCCTTCTTGGCCACCTGAGCACACTGCTGGCTCATATTCAGCCGACTATCCACCATCACTCCCAGGTCCTTCTCTGCCTGGCAGCTTTCCAACCATTCCTCTCCCAGCCTGTAGCTCTGCTTGGGGTTATTGCGCCCCAGGTGCAGGACCCGGCACTTGGCCTTGTTAAATGATATGCCAGTTGATCTTAAGAAGTGTTGAAAATCCCTCTTTTAAACAGTATTGGTCACTCTCCTTTAATGGGATTCCCCACATCCACACACATGCACACACACACACACACACACACCTAACTTTTTTGTTATGCACCAAAAGGCTGTAATGGAGCCCCAAGTCACAGCATTGCTGAAATCAAATACATTGGCATTTTGTGGAAGCTATCTTGCAAATTCTGGCAGAACAGATGTGCAATCCCAATTCAAGGCAAGCTCCTTGCAACCTGCCAGCTCTGCATACAAATTGAGAGTCTGAATCATACACAGTCCTCCTCCTTTATTTTGTTCTGGCCTAAAACAGCTCTCTGAGATCAACCTCATCCATGCAAACGTCCCAAAGAGAAATGCTAGATTTAGCTGACAGATGCATAAAGTCTCCTGTTGTCACAGAATTCCCCAGTGTCTGCTCAGCACCAGATGTCAAAGAATGCAAATCTACAGCTGGCTCTGGTGTTCATTTGTACTCCAAATTCCCTCCTTCACAGCTGTTGTTTTCTACTTCCATGTACACAGAGCCAAATTTTCAGAAGTAGGAGACAGACCATGGATCTGTATATTGATGTGAATATACGTGTTTGTTTACTTGCCTGGAAAATGCCTGTTTGAGCTGAACAGTAAGTGTATTGGTGAGGGTATATTTGAGCATGCTCAGCTGCCAGTGTTGGAAGTGACCCTTGCTCATCCTTCAAACGTAATCTCTTTTCAACAGGTGCTCTGGAACCAGTGTTGTCTCTCTGACTCTCTCTTTGCAGTTAAACAACAGGATTCCCAGCCTGGCTTGGCCCTCCCAGGCACCGTGGAAATAATAATCATAACCTCAGCCAGACAAAACAAAAGACGTGTAATCGTGAGGAAGCGGAGAGCAGTGTTTCTTCACTTATCTGTGGGAGCCTTTGCTGGCCACCCTACAAGCCCCTCAGGAAATGACTTGGCAATGTAATTATGGTTTTAAACTTTTGTTCTCCCTTGTGTAGATATTACCAGCCTGCACAGCTTTTTAAATATAGTCTGTGAGTGCCACTAAAATAATATGTCTGCAAGATATGAACTTTTTCTTATTTTGTATTTACACGGGGGAAAAAATCTGAAACAGCTGGTAAGGATGATTACAACAGGACACATTTGTTTTCCTGGGCTTCCTTTAAATGAGTTCAGGTTTGCAATGTTCACTTCTAGTGGCCTCAATTATAGTTTAGATTTCGTTAAATGAAGATAGCATACATATGGAGACATTTCCTTCCTCTCACCTATGTAACAATCTTCAAATCAGAGTTCTCAGTTGTATAGACAGTAATCATAATCTTACCAAATATTTGTTTAAATTAACCTCTGATTTTCAGCCAAATCACTAATTTATATTGTTAAAAGTTCATTTGACCTAATGTTGAGACACCTGACTGTGAGTTTAAAAGGGGTGAGTCCTCACAGGATGGCTGAGGCTGAAGAGGACCTCTGGAGCCATTTGCTCCAACCCCCTACCCAAGCAAGGCCACCTCCAGGTGGCTTTTTGAAGATCTCCAAGGAGGAGACTCCACAACCTCTCTGGGCAACCTGTGCCAGTGCTCCATCACCCACACAGCACAGAAGTGCTTCCTGATGTTCAGAGGGAGCCTCATGTGTGCCAATTTGTGCCCATGGCCTCTTGTCCTGGCACTGGGCACTACTGAACAGAGCCTGGCTCCGTCCTCTTTGCACCTTCTCATCTTAAATGAGGGGAGGGGAAGTACTCAAAACACAGGTTTGAATTTGAATATAAAGTCCAGATTGGACAACCACATAAAGATACATGATTTCTAAGGATTTCTATAGCTTGCACTGTACCGATGCAGCATGACCTGTATCAGATTCAGAATGTTTATCTTTTCCCAAACTCTTTCTGTTGCCTTCAGCTAGATGGGGATACTTTTGTTTTGGCTTTATGCCCCTTAATATTTCAATGCCTGCACCAAATGCTGCTCACCAATTCACTAATTCATCTATTCACAACAGCACTGTCTCCCCAGCTTCACTGAGTCCTCAGATGGTAAACCCACGCTGCAAACAGCAGTATTGTACATATGTCTCATCCAATACCTGTAACCAATACACACCAGCCTCATGAGGATTACCACACATTTTTTCAAGTCTGGGCTGGGCTTGCATGCAGCTCCCCCATCTCCGTCTAAAACTGCTACCCAACACTTCCAGTGCAGGCCTTAGGGCAAGCAGAGCACAGCTGAGTATCTGAATTTGATATATTAATACATTTTTAAATCTTTCAATTGCCAATAAGATTGAATCAGATAAATTAATCTGATATAAAATACTGAAAAGATGACTCCTTGTAACGTTGGATAAGCCAACACCAGAATCCTATTTTGTCATATTTTAACATAACTTTAATGCCAGCTATCAAATACAGAAGTTAAGCAGAACAGAGGTGTAATGAGAAGCCCCAGCTATTTCTGCATGTGGCCATGAGACAGAGCAATGGCTATGAAAATGTTAAGTATTAAATGCACTTTGGGGCTGGCTGGCAGTGTTTATTTACTAATACCATTATACATATTACAGGTAGCCATTGTATCCAGTTCTCAACACAGACAATTGTATCAACTTCGGAAAGCAGTGATTTAAGATGAAAGAACAAGAGATATGTGCTGGTTTTACAATATGCAATAGCAAAGATATCCACCTATCAGATAAGAAGAAAGGAGGGAGAAGAGTTTAAAATACTTTGTTTGAAGTGATATGACCTGGAACAAATAGCCTTGGTGACATTTTAAGATCAAATAGCCCCAGCATCAAGTACCTGTATTTCATATCGTCAAGGGAAGCTGTGACAAGTTCAGCCTGATCTGCCCAAGCAAATGAGCTAGTGCCTGCAATAACAAAGGCTTGCATTTCATTCTGAGCTCCTGAAGTTAATCCTGTTTTGTTGTTGGTTCGTTGTTGTTGTTTTCTACAAGTATCACCAGATTATGTACTTATGTATTTGAGTTCAAGTTACTTCCTTATGATAATATCCTAATGAAGTGTTTTATACAGTAATTAGAAATGCTTCTACCTCTTTACATTTTCAGGTTGGTGACTCTTTTCCTGAAAGAATGGAAGGGAATTACTACTAAGGCAAAATTAAATATTTCTGAAATTGATGATGAAATACAAGTTCAGGGGGTTAAAAAGCTCTCAAGAGATGACATTTAAAAATGAGATTTTTTTTAAAGGAATATTGAAAATGTTGAGCAAATATTGAAGAAAGCAAGTGTGAGAAAGGTAGGGAAGCCAGGGAGATTTTCAAATTGTTTGTGCCATCAAAATTATGTTGAATCTGAGTCTGCAGGATGTTGAGACACAAGGTGTGAGAAATCAGCAGGAAAACAAAGTGTTAAGTTGGCCCAGAGTAAAGCACAAGAGGTGCATGAAGAGGGAATTTATAAACTACTTGCGGTTATGTTTGGAAATTTGGGGGGAACAAGTATAGGCAGCTATTGCATCAAAACAAACTGGAGGGAAAAGCAATATAAGGATCACTGGAAAGCAGGATTAGAAGTTTCTCCCACTGCAAAGCCTTTATTGTGTAGGAAACAAATAAAGGACGTTTGTGCAGAAAGAGCAGTCTATCAACACCTGCCCTTTACCAAACTCCACTTCTGTTAAAAAGGGAAGCTATATTTTCTAACAGTATCACTCTCAGAGAGTAAATACATAGCTGGAGATTGCTGCCTCTGCTGACCATGGAAAGCCCTGCTGCAAATGGGGGACCCAAGCCCCATGGTGATGCTTTGGAGTCAGGCCACTACCGTCACTGCTCATTCAATACACACTGTGCACAATTGGGTTCCTTTGGGTTAATTATACTGTATGTCTGCTTTATGTTCATTATCGTAGAGATTTATCTCAGAAGCAATGCCTTCTGCTTGGAAAAATAAATGTTTCTACTTTGCTTCATTGCCTAATAGCTGGAGGAGTCCATTATCCTGGGAAAACATTTTTTCCACTTAGACCGACTCTTAAATACTTTATGAACGTTTTCCTTTCTAGCTTTCACAGTAAATAAAACAAATACATGACAGACACAAGATGTTAAATAGTCACCAATATGTATAATTTAGCATATACAATGAATTCTCACATATTTTCATTTTCTGTATGTTGCACTGTACTATATTGTTTCCTTTGGTTATTTTCATTTACTTTACCCTGTCAGTGCTTAGTCTGACTACCATTCACTCTGTATATTACATGGACTTCACAGTGGCCTTTGGGAGGCACAGCTTTTAAGTGATGCAGCTCCTGGATTCAGATCCTAGAGTGTGAAAAAGCATTCGGTTATTACTTCTTTTCTGTGAGGATTGCTGCTGTTGACATTTCAACTCAGTACCTCTGCTGCAAATGGTAGAAGATGGTAGAAGACTTTTAATTATTAAATGTCATACATTTTATAGCTCTGCACATAGAGCCATAACAGCTCACGCAGTCCAGCTACATTGGTCGAAAGCAAAGAGAAAGGGAGGACTCAAAGCCATCTTAGCAACACGCTGATTGAACCTGTCACTGAAAACTCACTCCTAGGTTCTGTTTCATTTTGCCTCCTCTCTGTTTCAGGAGCACTGATGGAGGAATGATGGCAGTAAAATCATCTGCTTTCATTTGCATGCATTGGCTGTGTAGAAACACTCAGGTGTGTACAGGGAGATTAAGCCAAGACCTTTGCATGTAAGATCTAACACAGGACCAGGTTCTGCACTCTGCCCTGAACCACTTCAAAACGCGTTATTAATAACAGGCGTACACAAAGCACAGTGTGTGTGCGTGGCACCACACAAGTAAAGGGATGGTCATTGCAATAAGCATAAATGCTATGTGTTCCATTAAATAATGCCAACATTTTGTAACATTGTAGGAAATATATGTCTAGGCTTATCATGGTCTGTTAAATCTGGTTGCAAAATCTGGCTTGGTTTTATTGAGTCTCAAATTGGAGACACTTTGAAGAGACATAATTCTCACTTTCTCAAATGGAAAAAAAAGGTAGGTCCCTTCCGTATATTATATCTTCTCTACCAGGGACATAAAAATAATTAATTTCTCTGGAAAAGCTCAGTTCTATCTGTAAAATCTCTCTTTTTGTTTTACTGGTCTGAAACACATATTGATATTGAATATAATGTTTCAGGTAATCCTCCAGCCTTTTTGAAACAGTTAAATCTACCATGTGCAGAATATAAATGACATCAATTTTCAGAGGTCAGGATATGAAATATTATGTTATTACAACATGCTAACTGTACTGACCATCACCATCTGTACACCACAGGCTGGGCATCACAGCATTAGCACTTCTTCTCTGGAAAAAGAAAGACAGAGAGAGAAAGAGAGAGAGAGACAGTATTTCAGCAAGCTACTCTCTGACTCTCACAAGCTTTAGCAATTTGGTCTCTTTCCAAGGCCCTGCTACAAAAAAGGTGAGATTTAAGGCTGGCATCAGAGCTGGGCAAATAAGCTTTTGTGTAAAGTAAATGAACTCTGGGGGGACTGGAAGTGGGGAACCTGGGATAACATGAGCACATAAATTCACCCAGAAACAGGGAGTGGGGCAAATAAAAAGGTCACAACATTTAAGTTTCACATTTTCCTTTTTAATTAAATTCCTTAGTTTGAAAGCACTGGCCATTTTCTTATGATATCTTTTAAATAAAACATTCAATATAATGTTTTTAAACACCACACTTAACTACCGATTTTTAATTTCAGTAAATTAATCAAGAAGTTTTAGCCCGTAATCTTAAAAAAGCTTCAAATTATGTATTTTTTCCCAATTGTTTAGTTTCTCCTCTAAATAAAAATGCTTGTTCTTCAGATGACTTTCTCATGGTGAAGCATAGGGCATGCAATCTGCTGAGCTGTAGCTTGCATTGCAATTGGATTTACTTTTTAGAGCATTTTCTGAAATATGCTTTAAAGATCATTCATTTGACCTAAATTTTACCTAAATCCCTGGGACTGTTGTCTCCTATTGGCCAGCCCAAGGCCTTCAGAGACATCTTGTTAATAGAGAGCACTGCTGCTCACAAATTTACCTGGAGGTTAATCTGTTTGAAGGTGGTCCTAGATTTACTGCAATTCCTTACACTGACCTTTCCAAAATATATATAGTACCTAATACAATCCTTGATGTATGGGTGGGTGGGTTTTTTTTGGCTGTTCGTTTATGTTTTCACTAAGCAAAGAGGAATATTTACAGGAGTATTTTCTGACTTATTGATGGTGGTTTATTGAACCACCATACTGTACATCATAAGCACACATTTCTTAAGTCACACTGAGAGACTTGACAGTGATGCTATTATAAAGAGGAATAGAACATATCCAAAGTCAATATTCAGCAAATATGACAGAATACTTTTTTATGTATTTATTTATTTACTTATTTTTGCAAGCTTGGATAGACAACTAACTCTGTTTATAATGCTAGAACTTAAGGTGTTTAGGGACATGGTTTAGTGGGTGATATTGGTAGTAGGCTGATGGTTGGACCAGATGATCTTGGAGGTCTTTTCCAACCTTAATGATTCTGTGATTCTAGCAAAGAGTGACAACTTGCTTTATGACCTACCACATTTGCATGCCAGCTAAGTGACTGTAAAGTGCAGCCCCTGTGTGCCAGTTGCACCACTTATCTACCACATCATCCAGAGATAACATACCTGCATTACCACAAGTTTTAGCTGCTGTAGCTTCTGTGGCTAATGTATATCAAAGGTTCACACAATATAACAGGCAAACTCTACCTTGCTAAGGCAGAGAAAAATCAATGGTTTCTGTGTCATGGTGGAAAGATTTGGTAAGAGACATTCTTTTTGCAGTTGAGCTACTACATGGAAAACATTGCCCCACTAATTCAGAGGGAGGCAGTGGAATTTGCCATAAAGTCAATGAAAAATCAGTCAAAGAAATAACCTCAAAGTGTTATAATTTCCTTCCAGGTATTTCTTTCAGTGTATATCATTTGTTCTTATTTATAGGAATTAATATGAGCCCTGTCTATCAATTTAGACATCCAAAACTGCTTTTATTATTCCTTTCATCCCATACCCAGTAATCCTGACACAAGGACCAACCCATACTTCATTCTTGCTTTCCATCACTTTCCATCATGGTCCTCTCGGCCTGAACTGCTCCATCTTTGCTACATGCCCTCAGAACCCAGATGACAAACAGTGCTGTTACAAACAGAAGAAAACTATCTTGGCATAGTACAAAAGTCCTCTGACAGAGGACTCATCAAGACCTCTCTGCAGAAAGCATTATCCTCACTCTTATTGCCTACAAAATTTTTCCAGAATCAGATTGGTGTCTGTTCTCACAGAGCACTTGAGACAGAGATGTGCAAATGGCTCCAACCAGAATCACTTGAGGCAGGTGAAACAAGATGAATATCACCAGCCCATTTCCCTATCTCTTTACATTAGTTTTCCCAAGTCTCATAGCTGCAACCTGCTTCATTAGATAGATACAGTTGTCAGGGATTTACAGAAAATGCGTAAGCACTGCATGGCATCACGTAATCTATACCAATTCTCTTGACATTTTTCAAACGGGGCAGAAACTTAGCTCTACCTCAGCACTAAAAGTGGCCTTCAGCTTTTGCAAGACATGCTTGGAGTGCCTGTGTCATACCAGAGTCCCCAGAGAGCATTTTAACTCCTTTCATCCTGTGATTTCCAGCTGGTATTCACTGCAGTTTAGCTTGCTGGAATCCCACCTGTCTGAATGCAATGACTACACTCTGAGAGCTTCAACTTACTTGTTTTTCTGCCTACTGAACACAGCTGTCAGACCTCTGTGTTTTATGCAAACACAAATGCATAAAGCAAAGCGTGTGTTCAGCATTGGCTTTGTTTATTTTCTGTCACTGTTTCACTGTAAATTTAGGATCTGAACACTCCACTTGAATCCAGGCAGACAGATGCATGCACTTACACATTTTTTATTACTAAAAAAAAAGTATTTTCCAACACTTAGATCCACTTACTAATCTTACAAAGCCTTCCTATGTAAAAGGTGTTTATTTTTAAGCTAAATTGCATCTACTTAACATAGAACGATATATCGTAAACATTAAGGATAAATCTGACATAGCTTAAGATAACTGGCAAACAAAAACATGTTAGCCCTCCTCTCAGAAACATAGAAATGTATCAGCAGTATATGTTGGCTTGCATTAAGATACGTGCACTTGCATCATTCCTTGCTGCCTGGTCCCCATTCCCAGACAGGATTTTTACCCTAGTTTTGCTGCCTTCCAGCAGTTCTGTTACATCTCAGCTGTAACCTACTCTTAACAGCGTTTGTTCTTTCTTTACTCCTTTACTGTACTCCTTTAGCTCTATTCACAACTGTCTTTACCCTTATTTACCTTATTTACTTTATGATGAACATTAAGAGTAGAGGTTGTACAAGTTTCTCCCAGTTTCCCCTTTCATGTCTGTTTGAACTGTTTTTGTGTGTGTGTGTTGTGTTTTGTTGTTAGCTTGCTTGCTTTTTAATAGAGGAAATTGAATCCAAAAGATCAGTTTCTAGGAATACTTCCAATTGGTAAAACATCCCAAACGTCCATATATATCAAATTCTTGATCTAACTGGTAGTCTGCACTGTTATTTCTTTGCCTTTATTCAATAAATAAATAAATGAAAATCTACTTCTGGCTAAGAAAAAAACTCTTCTTCCTTGAGCATCTCTCCAAGTATGGCACCATTCCTCATCTGATCCACTGGAAACATGACAATGTCATTTATCAAAATGTGTAGCATGGCTGGGAATGCCTTTCAGTGCTATTAGCGATTCTTTTATCCCAAGATTCCCATCTCATTATTTTGTTCCACTCCTGTTTTGTGAAAACCACCTTGCCAAGAAATCCCAAGGCCATGGATTTGTCTCACCCTTATTCATGTGTGGTCTTTTCTTTCAAACTGCGGATAAGAGAAACTTCTGAGAGAATGAACAGGAAATTTGTACCAACAGAAGTGTCTGAACAGTCTAACTCTCCTGGTGAAGCTCAGACAGGGTTCATTATGCAGACAGTATAAGCTATTAAAGCAGAAAAACAAAATTAGCTCTTATATCATTCAACAGTGCCTGTGCCAAAACAAGAAGTAAATCACTGAAACTGTGTATTATGCATGAGATATACAGCATTGCTGAAAATTGATTATTTTTTTTTAGTGATAAAAGGGAACTTGCACCAGAATGAGATGTGATTTTAAATTCTTAGCCTAATATCATTGCTAATTTTAATTGCTATTAGAAGAACCTTGTTTTCCTCTAAGGCATTATGTAAAGAATCATTCTAGCCCAAATAGGCATGGGAAATGTTTAAGGGCCATTACAGAGCAAACAATGAACATGAAAGCAACAGCAGCAAACTAGCAAATATCCCTGGCTGTGATGCCAGGATTTGGCTGTTTAGCTGTCAAGCAGACATTAACAGATGACAGATAAGTAATTATCCAACAAAGTTGGATGAAAAATGCTTAAATGCATCCAAAAAATAATGCAAAATAAAATCTGAAATTTGATGAATAGGAAAAATTATACATAACATAACAGCATAATTTCTGTGTAATATTCTTAATTATGAAATATTAACATTTCAGCATGTGAGGCTTTAATGGGAGTCTGGAATCCTGTTTCCAACACTGAGTGCTGCACAATTACATACAATGGGATCTGCACAACAGTCAGCCTGTGCTGAGACCAGACTTTGACACCCTGTACCTTGGGGGACAGCAGCACAAAGGCAGCATCCCACACCTTGCCCAGGAACTTCTCTGCAGAGTTGTCCAGTGCAACAATAGCAGCAGTGGAAGGCCCTTATCACTTCGCAGGAGGTGACTGTGGCAGGAAGGCAGAAAGGGGCTTTAGTGGCACACCCTTTTCCTCCCCTGACCTCAGGAAAACTCTGCTCATTCCTAAAGGGAGAGAAATGACACTGGTAAAGGACATCACAAGGAATCCCGAAAACAGTGCCTGGAAAAGGCAGTGGCACATGGATGAAATGGAGCATTTGGCAATAGATGGGGATACATCTGAACTTTAGACAAAAAGGAAATCTTTTAAGTAGCATGGGAGTAGGTGTGATTTGCTGATGAAAAATATATTACATGACCAAACTAGGACGGGCTGAACATGCAGCTAAAACCAGGGGAGGGAAGCAACCAGAAAGATGTACGTACATTAATATTGTCAAAGATGTAAGCAAATTCCACATTCACTGAAAAAAAAAAAAAAAAAAGAAAAGAAAAAAAAAAAAAAAAAAAAAAGAACAGCAAACCTAATTATCTAATTTCCTAAGCACAGGTAGCTTTCTCATAAGGATGGAAAATGGAATAAACCCATGCAGGTGAATAAATCCATTATCAAAATCTTGATCACGGTGATGGCACAGACTGGAATGCCTTCTTCATAAGTATCTACTGTGATGTGTCTTATTAAATGAGGGAACAAGGAAGCAAAAAAAAAAAAAAAGAGCACAACACAGAGTACAGCCCGATAGCCAAAGCACTTCATGTGCCATGTGCCATGTTTGTGCCATCCTCTAATATAAACTCACAGAGAAACATCCAAGTAGACAGATTTTAGGACAATTTGCAGATCAATTACTTTCTTTTTAACATGGTTGTGAAGAACACTTTGGACATTACACAAACATTTGCCCCAAACAAAAACCCGTTTGGGTTCAATAGCTGAGAAGTGCCTGTAGCCAAACAAACAGGCTGGCCATATGCAGAACAATTTCACAAAACAAATAACAGCACCAAGTCAATTTATAATCAGTTAATATGAAGTAAAACTGTAGCTTAAAATATCCCAGGAGACAGGAAGGTGCTAGAATAGCTGCTGTTGCTCTGTGTTCTAACTGGCAGGAACAATTTGGTAATAACAATTACATTTTAATTAGTAACAAAACAAGATGTTGTAAAAACTTGTACAAAAGACATAACGACAAATAAGAATGACAAATCCTGGCACCACAGTCTGAAAATAAATAAGTGAAAACCAGAAAGTATTAGTCATAGTTGTTACAACACTTAATTTGAAATATTTGAAGGAGTGAGAACAAGGCTGAATATTGGGACAAATGTGTGTTTTTTTTTTTTTTCCAATTGGACAACAAAAATCTTTTTGTGAATAATAGGATAGAAAAAATATTTAGACTGGAATGCAATATTCTTAGGTCACCAAGAAGTCTGATTTACATTTTTTGTCATAAAACATTATCTGTGTATAAATAAGGGTTGAGATTGGCCATGGATGGAAAAGGAGCCTATATGCTAACTCACTCATTAACTGTATATGAAGTATTCAGTCAGAACTGTAGCTAAGTATTTCAGAATGGTGCTAATGAAAAGTTATTTCCATTGTTTGCTGTGGACAGGCATATTTTCTGCCATCCTTCATTGCTTAGTGCTTTGCATTTTTCATAGGAATATAAGATTGCCCCCCTCCCCCTTTAATCACTAAATACTTTCCCTGCTGACAAAGACAACCATGTGAACAGTTTGCTGTCATTCAGTTATTATTAGACACATTAGACAGCTTCCTTTTACTTTTTTTTTTTTTTTTTTTAATAATAATATTGTCCAAGGAAGCTCTGTAAGTCTCATTATGTTGGGTTCATTGCCAAGGCTCATCAACAAAGGGGAAAGACATACAATAAAAACAAAACTAGTTATCTTTTAACCACATGTGAATTCCTGGCATGAGTGAAGTTGATGGGTGCCTTGCCATTTGTTTGGGATTTCACCCTGCAATTGTAGAAAGGGGGTGTTCCCGCTCTTTAAGGTTTTTCTCATGGAGCCATCAGAAGCACAGGAACACAGGATGTTGATATAAACCTGGATTCATACAAAGGGCCTGGGGTTTACATATCGAATCTGAAACTCACCTGCCTGAAGCCCTCACTCAGCAGCTCCTTGCTCCAGAAAGGCATGAAAAATTCAGATACCTAATTTTTGCTTATAAAATGGTTGGGGCACACGCAGAATTTCTTATGCCCTCAAAGGGAATTCACAAGTGATGGAAGTACCATTGTCTTTTCCTCCTTGTGAGGCCTTGTGAGACTGGTTTTCTTGGACAAAGGAAAAAAAAATGTGTTTCTTCTGCAAAATTAAGAAACAAAATAATATATATTTTGTCCTTACCTTCTGATGTCCGTATCATTTATTCAAAATTTAGAGTTTAAATCTACATATATGAGACTTAAGGTTAAATCTGAACATGAATTGAACAACCTTGCCCACTACCCAAGGGAATTTATTACTATGTCTCAAGTAAGTTAGAGATAAATTCTCTCAACTAGTCCTCTTAAATTGCCTCCACTTTGCCTATAGTAATTCAAGAGGAGTTCAAAGCCTGGAGTGATCTGAACAGTCCAAAGTCCATTCAACTAGTTCATACAGCATGCAAAAATGCAGTAGAAGAAACTACAAAATCCACACGCAACTCCCCCTGCTCCGTCACCTCCAAAGATGGAAGAAACAGGTTTGAATACAGCAGCGAATGCTTCAAAACACTGAATAAGTTGTATTGGTCTGCCTTTTGTCTGCTTTTGGGATTTCTGAGAAAGGGACTCCAATTTCAGGAGATAGCTGCTGAAGGTGGAGAGCTATAGCTTTTTTTTAATGAACGAGGTTTATGCTTACATGGGATTTCTTATTATCGTTGCATATTGACAAGTAGCTCCATAGACTCCACTCTTGCACACCTAACTCTACATATACCTTGCATGATTGCCTAACTATTGATGTCTCCAGACTGAAAAGATGATCCCTGAAAAGTCTTCAACTGATGGAGGATACAGGCACAGAGAAAAATAGAAAATAGAATTTCTTCCTGTGGCTCCTGAGCTCCAGAATTATAATCTCACTGATCTAACGGGATGTAATAATGCCAGTGTGAAACTGGGCTGTTCAAATATTTTCCTGGGAAAGTCATACTTCTGGGACTTGCACAAATGTTCTTGCATTCTCAAGAACATAGATTTGATGAAGTACTTTTGGACAGAAAACCAGTATTTCCCTTACACAGAATAAGTCATGCAGAGTGCATGACTTGCAATTGCAAAATAAGCAAAAAATGTCATCTTGGAAACATGTTTGAATTGACAAGTTAAGGTTAGAGATGCTTGAATATGCTGTCTTCTGGACACAAAATAAGGCTTACAGTTTTACCTGAGCAGATACTGAATTTTCTTATGTCTCTGTGTTGTGCATTGGCATTGCTGAGATCACTTTTACACAGCTGCCTTATGGCAAGAGGAAGGAGCTCACAATCTTCCTCCTTGTGGATTTTCACTTGTTCTACAGATATAACACTTTAAAACAAAAATCTCCTTCATTACACCTGTACTTTGTGTCCCATGACTTTATCTCTGACTGCGGACATATTGGCTCTTGATCTTTTGTTTCTACCTTAATTAAATGGAAAACAATTACTCAGAGGATCCAGTTATCTGGAAGTTTTCCATACAGAGATCTGAAAGCAGGAAGCTTTTTCTCAGTCTGGCTCTCACTTGTGTTGCTTCAAAGCACAACTGAGATAAATTATTTTCTGTTCTCTGTCCATCACATCATACTTGAGAGTATGACAGCCTCCCGTGGCATCACCTGCACTGGCACATGCAGACTGTTACAATGGTTACAAGAGCTGGCAGAGCAAAACGTGTGCTGAAAAATTGTCAAGAATGGAGAACAAAGTGCTAGGAACCAAGCAATTCTCAACATAGCAAAAAAGTTTGTTTGTTTGTTTGTTTAAAAAAAAAAAAAAAAAGCTTAACACTCTTGGAATTAGAGGATCTTTTGCTTTCCTGATCAAGTAATCCTTCTCAATTCTGTATATTAAAAAAATGAAAAAAAAAAAAAAAAGTTACAGTTATTGATTTATTAAATGATAAGTCTTGATAGACTATTCCTTCAAAAAAAAACAGATACTGTGATTGAGGTGACTCGTAAGATATAAATACAATAGCATTCCTTAAGCCTGTCACAATAATTGGTACACTGACCTATGCCTCATTTAAACAACTCTGAACACTTAAGCACTTATGAAAAGAAACAAGATATGTTTTCTCAAAAAGAAAAAAAAAAGAAGAAAAAATTAAAAAAAAAAAAAAAAAAAGCTGAAAGATTACATTTCATTATTGCCAAACCAGAAGGTACAAAACTGGTACAGTGCAGCAGCCAGAAAAGTTGTTGTGATCTTGCCATCTGAGAAGGAGTCTGTGCATACCAGACCCTGACATGGGTAGGCCTGGACCTTTTTCCTGTAGTACTGACACTCCTTCTCTCCCCTCCCCCCCAAAAAAACAACACTTTTAAACTCAAAGTCATGTTTCCCTAGAAAACTGAATCCTGCACTTTTTATACCCAGGAAACTCAAAGTGATTCAAGCATGTAGAACAGAGATGTTAAAAAGTTTATAAACAACTCTCCATTTGCCTTATACACTGCACATAGAGACCTCCTTGTATGCAGGCTTAGTGACAGCCAGCTTTCTGGACTGAAGAAAACTGCTGTTTCTCGTGGATCCTGGGAAATGTCTCATTTCTTACCTGCAGATGTTCCCTACCCCTCTTAAAAGTCTCTGCCTGAGACTCCTTGCTCTTCTCCCCCATGCTCCAGTTTCTGGAACTGTTGCGCTCCAGCTGTGCCCAGATGTTTCCCCAGGAAGGATCCATCTTCCTCCTCCTCCAGGAAGTCTCTCCGGTTCTGTCGCCCTTTTACCTTTTACCCAACATGCAAGCAGAGAACAAACAGAGCAGGCATGCCCTGTGCGTAGCAGTCCACTGCCCTCTGTCAATATTTTCCAACTTGTACCAGAAAAAGAGAGAAAAGCATTACAGGAAATAAGTCATTAAAGGATGTTACAAGCTAAAAAGATAGCTGAGTATTAAATGGCCACGGATGCCTATTCATTTATATGGCAGAGGACAGAGATGTCAGCCCTCGACAGTTTTTGCAGTACCTCCTATTCTGTGAGCATTGCAGGTCAAGTGAAACAAAAGCTGTCCTGTCACTGTACAGCATACACATTCATCTCTACACTAGCACCAGTCCTGTCAATCCACAGTTTTGATTTGTCTGTTTCTTGGAAAAGCTGTGAGGCCTTTAAGTCGGCAACCTCTGGTATGTCTGCACCACCTTTGTGGATCCACCAGCAGCAGAAGTTTGACCACCAACACAATCTGAGCAGACTTCTTATCCTCTTCTCATTTTTTTTCCCTTTAGCACTGTTTGGCCTGCACCTCCTTTGGCACAGATATTTGACCAACAAACATAAAACATAAATCCTTTTTTTTGTTTTGTTTTGTTTTTTTCAGTTCAAAGTGTCCAGAGCAATGAGATGGATTTACTCACCAGTACAATACCAGTGTCATGATGTGTGTCCTAGAGAATGCAAATCTGGGAACACAAATGGGTGGTGGATACATGTTCTGGCAGACAAAGCCAAATTCAGTGCAGTCCTCTGCCAAACTCTCTGGAAGTTACCCTAAAGCAAATTATCAAGTGCTTGGATTTACATTTGGGTAAAATAATTGCCAGCTTCAGAAGGGAGGTGAATGAGATGGCTGATCAATCTCAATCCCACTTCAACTGTGGCCAGGGAATAAATCCATACTTCAGAAGTGAATACAAAACACCACTACCAAAGGCAAAGTTTAACTCACCAGCAGCTATTTCTTAACATTGCAGCACTCCAGACTTCATCAATAACCAGAAATTTGGATGCCCTGATTCCAAAACCCCAGCCCCAAACCAAGTCCTAGCTTTAATATTGGGCAGCTGATGAATTCTGAAAACAAAATAATAAAATTGGGAATGGCCAATACTGACATGAGCACCCGCCCTAAATCTGAAGCATTAGAGAAGACCAGCTGTAACTTGAGGCTTTTAAATCAGGGTTTTAAACACCCAGACACTAACCCTAGCCATATCCCTGCTCATAATCTTAATTACACCTTTGGGACTGACAATAATAGAAAAAAATAAACTGGCCTCTATCCCTTCCAATGCTTCTTCTAACTCTCTGGTCAACATAAAGATCAGCAATAAACTGAGCTTTTAAGGCCAACAAACCCTCACCCTGACTCTGGCTTTAATTACTGGCAGGAGTTCCCTTTCATCACTGAAAGAAAGACGACATGTTGCCCACCAGTGATAAATTCCCCATTTCTACCTCAGAGTGCTCTATAAGGTGCCATACCAGACTGGGCTCCTGAAATTCTTGTACTGGGTCTGGCTGGGATATAACCACCACAATACTGGGTTTCCAAATTAAAACCCCAGCCCTAAATTCAATTTCAATTATGCTTAGTTGGATATGGCCTCTAATTCCAGTAATATCTTGTTTCAAATTGCCTTTTCCACACTTTGGTAGACCTTACTAAAGATGACTATATACTATACTGTACTTTTGAAGCTTTAGATTTCTAAGTTCTAAATTCAATTCCAACTTGAACCTAAACTTAACTCTTAGGAGGAGCCCCTTCTAGTAGAACAGAGAATATGAGGAAATTTCCCCTATATTATTTAATAATTTTGAAGGTCATTATTTGATAGTAATTATTAATATAAATAAATATTAATAAGTTTTATTTATTGCTGTCTTTGTAAGTCATATAAAGTGCACATCCTAATGTAAAATCTAGTTATATGGATGAATCAAAGGAAATCCAGAAGTAAAAGATAATATAAAATGCTGGTCCATCCAGTTGTCTCCCTTATTCACAATCACCCAAATCCTATAGAATGCAAAAAAAAAAAAAAAAAAAAAAAAAAAAAAAAGGAGGTTCCCTTAATATTAAACCTCAAACTTTAACCGTAGCTCCAACACTAATATTGATATCAACACCTGCAGTGGATACAGCAATTTAGTTTTAAAGGAAAGCAAATTATCATGGAGAAATACGTCATCCCTGTATTTCCCTCGTTTCTGGAGAATCCAACGGTAAACTGGAGGGAGTGAACTTCAGATTCCTGATTCCTAACACTAACCCTAGCCAGTACACCTGTAAAAATCTAGCTTCTGCAAAACAACATAGAACCTTTATCCTATCAAAAAACTGCCCATTTCCAAATTGTTAGGAATAATAACGTGCAGCAATGATCTGGGCTGTTAGGAAGGACTGACAATAGGAGAGCATGCCTCATAACCTGAAACCTAATCTCAGACCTAAATTCAAAGCAAGGTAGAGCCTTAACCTCATGCACAGGCCACTGCTAGCCCTAATCTTAATTATGACACTGTGCATCCCAACAATAAAACACACAGCATTTGCCTTTACCAACTCTGGTTGTCTTGTATTCTGAGTTCAGCAAGCCACAGAGAATATATTAAAAGATGAAATCTTGGAAATCCATTTCCAAACCCTATCTCTGACCTTAATTATTCGCAGGGTTAACCACATAACAGGAGTACATGCCACTTCTACCCTGTCATCACTAGCCGTCTTCCTAATTTTGCCAGGCCAACAGAATAAATAAATCACAAATGTCTTGAAGACTTGAATTCATGAATCCCAGATCTAACACTTGCACTAATTTAGCATATGTAATGAGTAAAGGAGGACATAGAGCATTCACCCCTTTCAGATGCTGCCCTCTTCCTGATTCTTCACTCCCTTCAGAAAACAATCACTTTGTTCTTACATTTCCAAATCCTAGCTCTAAATCCATGTTGAAGCTTAATGTTAGTTAGTACACCCCAACAAGCACTGGTCCTGTAAGAATTGTCCCCTTCTGGAGCTGTGGGTCCCGGAAATTTCACATTCTGACTCTTAAACAAACATTATACCTCTTTTCAATTATTTCTAACAGACAAACATGCAGATTGCAAATTCCTAGCAGATTGTTTCCACAGATTAATGCCACTAGATTAAGAAAAATTGGCCCCACTAATCTTCATTCTCCTCCCACCTATATGGAACCTACAGAATATTGCAATACCTGTAGCTCCTGAATCTGCAGAAACACCAAAATTAAACCAAGTCATGATTATACTCAGATTTATATCAAATACAAAAAGACACCTTAAAATATTCTCTTTTGTCAGCATTTGTCCCCTTCCTACTTCTGAGGAACTTGATAACTTAATATTGGCCATGTTTACAAAATCAGGGGAAAAAAAAATAAAGTAATCCTTTTCTGAAGTTACTGGGATCAAGTTAAATATGATTTTTATTTTTTTTTCAAATATTTTTCATAGATTATTCCTTTGGAGAGTCCATGCAGTAAATACCTCATTAGAATGATCTGGATAGTGAAAAAAAAAAAAATTTTAAACACGTCAACTTCACAGAAAAGTTGATAACCTTTCTTTACCTAAAATATCAAGAAATATATGATAATACACATTATTTTTAAACATAATTTAATATAATATTCTAAAACCTCACCTAATTTCTATGCCAAAAATTTAAAAATGCTCTTCATCAGAACTGATAGAAGGAAAGTATACAAAAACTACACAGTTGTTAGAAATTTAGTTTTTGCAGCAGCAACTATGATTTCAGTGCTAACAATTTAGTTACATACTTGATGCAAGTTCCCCACCTAGTGGAGTAATTTTTAATGCTCTAAAGGATCGCAATTCCTAACGCCATTTTTATTTCTGATTCATTTAAGGAGTATTTGTAATAGTCTCCATATATAATATTTTATAAATATTTAAGCTATACAGTTAATTCTTCGAAAATTAAAATTCATTTCACACAGTGACTGAAATATTTATAATAGCTTCAGGAAACAAAGGGCCAAAAGAACTACAGCAGAAAACTCAGTCACAGTAATCACTGTATCAACAACATAATTTGAAAAAAGCAGTCCCAGCTATTTTTTCACCTTGGTCTTGGTAGCTGGGCAAGGTTTATTTTTAGGAAATCCTATCTGCTTTACAAATGTTAACAATGATCACATATTAAAGAGCATTTTAGAGCAGGCAAAATATTTGCCCATATTTCTGACCACATACCTATGTACATCACACAGAGATTCCAGTGGAAGGGAAGGATCATTGCCATGCTGAAAGTCAAACTAGATGATCATAGGCATGCACGCTATTTAAATGTATGCATCATCATCATATTCCTCCCTGTGCCTGCAAAAATGCACAGGTCACATCCTGGACCTATTAAAGGTTAAGCTGGCCCCCAGCTCCTGAACTTGTAATCACACGTGTAGCACATGGCGTGGAGAAATAAATGTCCCTGCAGGTCAGCTGGCCCTGAGCCACCCAGGGAGGCAAAGGTCAAGGCAGAGGACATGAATTTCCCCTCCGTTCTAGCTGGTGACCGGCGTGCTCCCAAGGCAATGGGTGTAATGCACGGCGGTCCCAGCGTGACAAGTCACTTCATCACTGCATGGCCGCCTTTCAGGGCACCTGCAGTTCACAGCAGTGTTCAGCTGTGACTCGACAGCAAGAGTGGGGTTACAGTGCTCCTGCACTTGAGATAATGAAGGTATAGATTATAGCAGTGCCCACATCAGACAAAGGAGGTCACACGTCCTGACTCGATACAGATCAACGTTATAAATGTGGTCTCATATAACACAAGCTTCAGCAAGGTGCCTTGACTCGTTTGGTGCACTTACCAGAACTCATTTCGCCGGTATCAGAGATCAGATTCCCCCCTGATGATGAAAGCTGCAGTTTAACCTCCTGTGCCATGCCACCAAGCACGAGGCCCTGCAGATAGCAGTGGGCTGACCTGGGAGATGGAGCTCCCCACCAGAGCACGGTCGCAGAATCACAGGACGGCTGAGGTTGAAAGGGACCTCAGGAGGTCACCTCGCCTTGCTCCTTCTTGGAGGACAAACTAAAATACAGAGCCACACAGCCTGTAGTTGTACAGCTCCTTTTTTTCAAAGTACTGAAAAACAACCTCAGCAACTCCAGTACACTTTTTACATGATTCTAAACAGAAAAGGATTACATTACAGACCTCCTCCAGCAACCCCAAACTGGAACGTGTAAGGAATCAAGTTCATATCAAAGGCTCAGTGTGGAGCTAGCAGGCCCTAAATGACCCTGCTGAGTAAAGGCCTCACTTCTTCAAAGAACCTTTGCTGCAAACCCGTCACTGTCACTTTGTTTTCACCACTCACAGGGTGAGTGTTGCAAACCCTCATACCCACGGGGCTGTTCAGATGGCCGGGGTTTAACTCGCTCCACAACTGAGCCAGCTGCTGCAGGTGGCCTCAGCCAACCTTCCAGCCCTTGGCACAGGCCTGTAAGCATTTCATGGCTCAACAAGGGCTGCCAAATACCGGAGTGCAAAAACCCCAAGCACAATGACAAGGAAGGATTGGCCTTAATTATTAAGTTAGACCATGCAAGCAATCTGGTCCTGGCCATCCAGTCAGAAACAGGAGGGCAAAATTCATAAGCCCTCTTCACCATTCTCCTGCTTGTAAAGGTGCCTTACACTCTTCAGCTGGAGCTACACAGGCCTTTTGCTGACACACTGCTTTTCATGTTTTTCTTTTTCAGTGTCAATAGTCTACTGATTTCATCTGCTGCTCTGCTTATAAGATCCCTTTATTTCTTCCTGAGAATCAATAAATATTACTGTCCTTCAGAGGCAGGAAGATAGACTGGGTAATGATGTTCCCTGCTTGCTAGGTTCCATCCACTGAGATTGCAACAGCAAGGCTTCTGGTAATGAGCTAGAAAAACTCTGCAATATTCTTCCATCCTGCTGGCCACAAAGGAGGCAGCTCATGTGCTCTCAGTATATATTCAATTAGGTGCTAAATTTTTGTAGTCTGACTGAAATTAGTTTGTTACCTGAATGAAAACTGACCTTCTCTTCCTTGACAAAATGCCAATAACCAGAAAGGGAAAAAAAATATAGAATGCTCTTAATAGAGGAGTATGCCTTGATTTTTATACTTGTTCACACAAGGATTACTGAGAAATCCCTTGATACTGAGAAGCTAGCCTTTTATAAGGATGTAGCTATAAGGCACTGCTTCAAGAGTAAGAACTAATGTAAGTTCACAGCTCTGACTCTTTTTTTTTAATTTCCCTTATGGAATTGCATGAAGCTCTCAGTACTCCAGCAACGCAAACTGAAGAAATCAAAATGAATTTTGGAAGCACACTTCAGAATTCCCACCCAGCCAAATGTCACCTTATTTGCCACCTACTTCATTGGTGTTAGGATTGTAACAAATTTTAAAGTAAATTATTATGGGAAAAAACATTTTTCACTTGGCATGATGAGACAGAGAGAGTGAGGGAGAGAGAGAGAAAGCTGAACTCTTCCTTGAAATTTGTGGAAAAAGAACAAAAAAAGAAAAAGAAAAAAAAAACTGTGTTTGAATTAGAAAATATAACAGTGGTAAATGGAAGTTTCTAGAAGTGATGAGCACATGGAAATACTGACTAACAAAGAAGATATTCACACATTGCTAGTCAGAATTGCAACTGTGGCACTGGAGTATGCAAGCTTGCTATGTACTTTAATTTGGAATAAGGTCACAACCATCTATAATTCACACTAGTGGCAGTGCTAGTGCCCTTTTGGGCTTTGTGGTAGGGTTGTTGGTTTTGTGTTTTGCTTTGTTTTTTGATTTTTTTTTTTTTTTGAGTTATATTAAATTAAGCTGGCATCTGGTGGCTTTGGCATCTTTGGGCTGCCTGGTGCTTTCTAACAGTATGAGAGATTCTCCTTTCTTAATCACAGTTCATGAAAGGATCCCTTAAAAAAACTTGTGCTGTTGTGAGAACACAGCTCACTGTTCGGAAACATAGATTCATATATCTACAGCTGAAGGCAATTTTCTGCAGATTGCCACTGTGCAGCTACAGGAAGAGATGGAACATTTCTTCATTATATTATCATTATAATTAGGGTCACACTGGACACAGAGTAAATATCCCATGGGATTGGGTAGTGATTCCAAATTCCAAATTCTTTTTTTTTTTTTTTCCTAAAGATGATAAATGCAAAACATTTTAAGTAGCTGTTGTCCCTTTTTTATGTAGGGTACATGGGCAAAATTTGTCACATTGTTCTTTTATGAATTGACCATTTACTAAGTACTTCAGATATTCTAAAATGCTATTCACAGTCAAACATTGTTTGTTAGGAAGGATGATATTCAGAGTTATGATTGTGAATACTGTGGGAGACATGTACTCTATGTGTATATGCCTTGTTTTGTCTTCCTCTGATCTGTACCACAATTCTTAACTGTGGGTTTACAAGAGAGGTTTTAAAAAAACTGGAACTTTCAGCTTTTAGTATATAGCACCACAGATTCATCACTTATTACCTACTAAAACAAAGCCCAGGACACAAAGAGGATGAGTTCATACTGCCCAAGCTAAAAATCATGGCTCTATATATAGTTCATGCAGCAAGACAGGTCAAATCGCTGTCTGAAGGAGCTCTCTGAATTGCTTTCAGGAGATGTCTGTCTTTCTCCATTGACTGAAGAGGGAAGGTAGAATGGCTGATGACTAAACCTAGACAGGAAAAGTCTTAGATGTTTTGGGGGAAGATTCTGATGTAAATTAGGATAACCTCAAGGACGTAACTACATTAAACTCTGAGTTTGTTATTGGCTCAACAGCAGATAAACATTTCTGATTGCAAGGTTGAGATCATCTTTCTTATGAAAACACCAATGGAAAGCTTCATTGGGCAAGGATGTGGTTGCTGCTGTCATCACATAAAGGTTGCGATACGCAGATCTTTGAGAGCTTTTTCCATTCAGAGCTTCTGTCTTACAGTTAAGCAAAGTAGATTGCCACCCTGTCCTTTGAATTGGCCCTTCAAATCCTTGTGTTTTCCTGCCTGCCAAAGATAGGAAGAGATTAAGGGTGACTGACAGCAGAAAAAAATTATGCAGCCACATATACGTTAATCTTGCCATCTTTTCTACAGGATTTGGAAGGAGAAGGATATTTTTAACTGCTCCTTTGTCTTGCTTTTGGACTAGCCACTGATTTCCCAGCACCCTAGAAAACAATTCTAAAGATCTGTCACAGAAAAAATAATTCTTTCAAGACAACTAATCTCTCCATTCAAGGCATTCATATGAAAGCAATTCTACATTCTTCATATTGGCCAGCATATTTGGTCTTGAGTCTCAGGCCAGGAAAAGACAGAGAGACTGATAAACATTTCCTTTATCACAGTCTTAACTAACCAAATATAACATAACATTTGAAATTAAATCAGTATACTTTCACATGTTAGCAAACTAGATCCATCAGCCTGTTTCTGGTCACAGGCTGCAAAGGGTTTTTTTTTGACCTCATATAAAACCAAAATCTTATCCAAAGGTCTCCTTAAGGGCAGGGGCTCAGAATCTTGACTTATATGATCTGGCTACATAACTTATATTAATTCAAAAATGTTAACCCAGTTAGTATATAGAAGCTGAGATCCAAATTATTTTTAATAAGATCTATTCATTTCTCAAACAAACAAACAAACAATGAAAAAAAATACTCTAATATTCGTTCTACTCTCTGTATTTTCAGCATCATTAGGTCATGCTTTTCCAGAGCTTACCCTCTGAACATTGTTACCACTGCACCTCAAACAGGTCCTTGTCTTTGACTATTCAAGGCATCATTAGGTATCAAACCAAAAAAAGTAATCTGCTACATTTCCCTAACCACCATCATTTGTTATTACTATTTTTTTGGCCATATTGGATACCATGACAACATATTCTGGACAGTGAATGTCTGAATGACGATACTTATAAGGAACATAAATGAATGTACTTTGTTCACTTACAACTAAGTATGATCACTTCAATTTTTCATTTTATTAATATTTTACATACATAAAGATCCTTTTGTCCTAATGGATTCCAAAGCAAACCATTAAAAAAAAGGAATTGGGGTGATTTAGATATTACTTCCCATAATTGGATTATATGTTCCTTGCTTCTGTGTTAAATTACTGTAGCAGTTCAGCCTACAGATGACCAAAGTCTCTGATTTCTCAGTTGAGAAACAGCCTTCTCTTTGAGCAACAGACTTGTAATTGTAGAACAGAATTTGTCAAAAGATCCATTCTATCCTCAGCTGAATTAAACTCATAAAAGATGCAAGAACACATTTGTGCTGCTGATAGTGACAGTACCAGCTCTGCAGATGTCACTGTTGCTGTCAGTTTGCCCTACATAACTCAGGCAATCTTGGGTATCTTTCCAGAAATTAGCACAAAGCCTGATTCAGTCCTTTGCTTTTATGCTTGGCCTTTATAGTACAGGGAATTATAGCAAGCAGGAAAAGAAGGATGCCATGTGGATAGCAATTTCTAATTAATTTATATTTTCAGTATCTGAACTACAGTTTCAGCAAGCTATTGGTCACTAATTTGGCCCTTTGGGGTTAAGTCCCTGTAGGTCTCTGGCTTTTGGAACACATTTGTAAACCAGGCTGAACATGAAGGTCTAACTGGTGCAGAACAAGATCTTTTGAAGGACCAATATTCAATTATATTTTCGAAGTTCTGCATTATAAGAGGTTAGTGGGATATCCACAGGCTATCTAAGGTTAAGCTAAATTACACTTATAAAAGATCTATTTATTTTAGGATTTGAATTATAAAAAAAAAAAAAAAAAAAAAAAAAAAAAAAAAAAAAAAAGTAAAAGAGACAAATCACCAGATTGTAACAGTCATGTTTTGTTTGTTTGTTTTCCAGAAACTCAACAGATAAGACAGGTACCCATGCAAGTTATGGTTTGGAATTTTTACATTCCTAAATTTAAAAGATCCTTAGTGTTAAAATTGCCTCATGTGACATCTAACTGGCCTGGAAAAAGAAGTTAAACTGTTAAGAGTCTCGCTTACCTGATGTAGATTGCTGTAGGAAAAGTTGCCACAGAAGATTTATTTACTCACAAGTATTATTAAAGAATGGTTAAAAGATTTTTGTTTTGGGATAGGAGGGCTTTTACACCAGCTAAAGAAGGGATACCTACGAGAAGTCTGTGAGCATTATTTGGGGGGAAATGGCATAAAAAAACAATGGCATAAAACAGCCAAAATCCATGAAGAGAATTAAATATTAAATTACTTAAAGAAGAAGAGCTAGAAAAATTAAAATGAACTACAACAAGGAAAAATAAAAAAAAAAAAAAAAAAGAGAGAGAGAGAGAGAAGGAAGAAATCAGAAACAGTATAAAGAAAAACTAAAAATGACAAACTGTTCTAAGAAAAGATGAAGGAAATTACGTGCCAGTAGAAAATCTGTCAACTGTTAGTGACTAAAACCAGCACAACTAAAATAAAACAGTTTAAAATCATATCTCCTTGTGAGCTATGATAGATAAGTCAGCTTTAACCATTTTGGTTTACCTTAATATAAGAGAGATTTGATCACAGTATCCTGGATAACTGGAAAAAAAAAAAAAAAAGTGTTAATTCTGTGAATGGTAGTAAGTGGTACCAGTAACTGAGATACAGGATTACGGAGTACTATCATCCAGAGGGCCATGCAGAAGAATAACAAGGGAAGAGACACAAAGAAGAAAATACTGGCACCTAAAATACTGCAAATAAATTAGAATTACTAATTTAGTTGGAAAGAGATTAGGAGGTTTTAGTGGGATGATTTTCTAAGGATGTGCCTTAGAGTGTTTGAACGGTAAGATGACTGTGCCTGCCTGTCAGTGGACATAAATTTATTAGAAAGGATGGGGGGAAATCTTATTTTAATTAAACAAAAAGACTACTGAGTTAGTCATTGATTGTCTCCAACTGGACTGATAAGTGGCAACAATGTTCCTCAAATTATAGCGCAGTAGGTAAATATGGCTGCAATTCACTGGTGTGGCATCAGAACTTACCTTGCTAAGAGTGTGGAGTACTTTCTTCATCAGGCTGATACTTATGGACATTATTATATCCCTATAATGTAGGCAAAGGAAAGAGAATTAATCCTGAAAAGGAAAGAGAATTAATCTTCTCCACAGAGAAAGGCCCTAGTGTATCATGTTGCACTCATGTGGACCTGGCTATTGAAAAATTAACGGCAGTATTTTGGAGAAATACTACTGCTCAGTAACTCAAGAAGAGAAGATAAAAGACACTAACCTAAGTATTATAAAAGATCATATTGGCATTGTTTTAAAAAGGCAAGACGGGTGGTAAGTTTACAGATATAAAACTACAGTGGACACTCAGCGTGTATAGGTGGAATCTATCTGGTAAAAGAAAGGGTTTATGTCTTATGTGTTTATGTCCTAGCCAACACAGAGAACAGCTGCTATGAATCAGCAAGAAGCCACTTATCAGACATGTACAGGAAAATACCCTACGAAATACTCAAAGAAGAGTATTGATACCTCTTTGAAAGTTTAGACTGGATCCCTAGACTGCGTGTATAAATTAAGGAATATAACCAGTACCCTATAGACAAGTCTTACCACTGTCTTGTCTAATACACAGAATGATTCAGGAATAGAAAAAGAAAGACAAAATTTAGAGAACATCAGGCTCGGAGAAGCTGGAGAAAAACATGCTAGTATACAACAGATCTGTGAAACTCGAGCCATTCAGCTGGTAAATCTCACTGTTCACTTTTAGAGCAAGAAAAAGCCTACCATTAAGGTCAAACAAAGTTGAACAAAGCACAGTCTCCTGCAGGCACAAAAATCCTATTTGGTTGACCAAATATACATGAAGCTTATAACACTGAAGAAACATATCATGTATAACTTCAAGTTATATATTCCGAATGTGGAATAGCCTTATTGCTGTCATATCCCTACTGAGGTGTAAGAAAAATGTTGCAGCTATCACAAGAGCATAGAATTCATCTGGAAGTTGATGAGCCTTCAAAGAAACCTCGTTGCTTGATTAAAACTGTGCTGAAATTCATCCTCCTGGAAGGGATTTAATGTTCATTGGGATACTATTGATGCAAGTTGCTAAATTTTCTCATCTGCTTCAAGAAGCATAGTTGAAACCCTTTTCAAGTAGTAATGCATACAAAAATGCAAAAGGAAGGAAGGGAGAGCAAGGCTATATACTATAAAAATAGTCACCTGTGCTGAAAAACTTCACCGAATTTTAAGCCAACATTACTGCATGCTGCAGCTAATCAGTCTTTTTTTTTTTTTTTTTTTTTTTTTTTACTCTTTTGACTTGTCAGTAAAGGAATTAAGTGATGACTTGTACCAAATTTTAGGAAGTAAGCTCAGTAAATGATAATGGACCACTTACTACAGCTAAAAGCAATAATTACTTCTTTTCATGAAAGTTGGACTCTCTGAATGAGGCTGTAATTGGCAAGTGTTGTAACCGTCCACAACACAAATTCCTTCATGAGCTACAGCGATGGCAGCTCTTTAACATGTGCCTTCAGTTCTACAAGGCTGAAATTCAACATGCAGTCAGCCAGCTTAGAGGTTAAAAGGGGATATATATCTGTCTACCAACGAGACAAGTGCTTTCTCCAGATTGTCTCTGATTATGAGAAAATGACAAGAAGCTAAAAAAAATGCAAGAAGTGATGGCTCTGTTTTGCAGTAAGTAGACAAGCAAAGAGATGGGAAGGTATTTTGGTTAGATGTTATTAATCTCTTGACAGAAGAAAACTTTTGCCTGATTTAAAATGTGATGCATGAGGAAAAATTTCACCACTTAGAAGACAATAACTTTTTCATTATAAGACATATGGTCAAAAATACTGTGAGTTTAAAACAGACACGTAGTATGGGAAAAAAATAATATGGTGGTTAGGTTGCTTGTGGCTCAGTAAGCTTTTAAAAATTTTAATTATATACAAGCATAATTAAGTGCTTGTTTTTCTGAGGTATCTAAATCATTTTATTTCCACATTATTTTATTACAATACATTAATGAGAACATACGACTCGGAAGCAAACAATTCTTGATTTTCTTTCTTTCTTGATGAAAGCTGTTAATTTTAGCCAGTAATGAAATTATTCTTTTTCCAATTATGGAAAAAGAACAAGTACTTCTCCAGGAACTACTGGCCAGTCAGACTCACCTTTGTGCTGGTCAAGATCATGGAGCAGATCCTCCTGGAAACAATGCTAAGGCACATGGAGAACAGAGAGGTGGATGATGACACCTAACATGGCTTCACTAAGGGCAGATCGTGCCTGACAAATCTGATGGCCTTCTACAAAGGGGTTACAGGATTGGTGGACAGGGGAAGGGCAAATGACATCATCTACCTGGACTTGTGCAAAGCATTTGACACTGTCCCACATTATATACTTGTCTCTAAATTGGAGAGACATGGATTTGATGGATGGTGGGTAAGGAATTGGCTGGATGGTCACACAAAGTGTTGCAGTCAACAGCTCAATGTCCAGGTGGAGACCAGTGACAAGTGGTGTTCCTCAGAGGTCAGTACTGGGAGCAACACTGTATAAAATCTTTGTCAGTGACATGAAGAGTGGGATTGAGAGTACCCTCAGCAAGTTTGACAATGACTGCAAGCTGTGTGGTGCAGTTGATGTGCTGGAGGGAAGGGATGCCATCCAGAAGAACCTGGTTAAGGTGGGCCTGTGGGAGCATCATGAGGTTCAACAAGGCCAAGTGCAAGGTCCTACACCTAGGCAGGGGCAAGCACAAGCATGAATACAGGCTGGGATTGTGAGTAGCTCTGAGAAGGACTTGTAGGTACCAGTGTATGAGAACCTCGACGTGAGCCAGCAATGTGTACTTGCAGCCCAGAAAGCTAACCATATTCTGGGCTGTATCAAAAGAAGCGTAGCTAGCAGGTTGAGGGAGGTCATTCTCCCCTTCTACTCCACTCTCACGAGACCCCACCAGGAGTACCGCATTCAGCTTTTGGGCCCACAATATAAGGAAGCCATGGACCTGTTGGAGCAGGCCCAGAGGAGGGCCATGAAGGGGTGGAGCTCCTCTCCTATGAAGAAAAGCTGAGAAAGCTGGTATTATTTCGCCTAGAATAAAGAAGGCTCTAGGAAGAGCCTTCTAGGACTTAATAGTGGCCTTCCAATATTTAAAGGGGGCCTACAGAAATGATGGGGAGACATTCTTTATCAGGGAGTGTAGTGACAGGAAAAGGGATAACAGCATTATATTAAAGGAGAGTATGTTTAGATTAGGTACAAAAAAGAAATTCTTCACCATGAGGGGGTGAGACACTGGAAAAATTTGCCCAGAGAAGTTGTGGTTGCCCCATCCTTAGAAGTGTTCAAGGCCAGGTTGGACGGGGCTTTGAGCAACCTGATCTAGTGGAAGGTGTCCTTGCCATGTCAGAGAGTCGGATCTTTAAGGTCCGTTCCAACCCAAACCATTCTTTAACTCCATTATTCCTTAAAACTAATTCCTTTTTTAAATTACTCTCAGCAGTTTTTCAGCTCAAGAATTATTTCGCACAGAGGTTCTTTCTGGATAAAAGGCTGGTGTGGTGTCCTAAATTACTTGAGGAAGATACATTTAAACATTAACTCAAAATAATTAGTAATTACTTCTAAGTTGTTAGGTATTCATTACTTATAACAAGAGTGATAATGTTTTAGAGAGGATAAGCTTAGTCACTGTTTTAAGTGAAAGACCGAATTCAGGAATTCAGTTCTGTTAAAGAGTTTCTGGTTACATTTCATAGTAAATTCAGAAAAATTGCTAATGTAGCTGTATCCATATGTAGAGGGTATTTATACAGACCATCCCAATGTCTGAGAACATTTATATAAACAAGTAACATAACATCAGTCTCTGGGATAATATTCTACAAAAGTATAGTAAGACATCTTCCTGAAGACCTAAACGATCTTAAGTCATCTAACCATGATCAAAACACCATCTCTAACCTGGCCCAAATATAAACAGACACTTGGTCATTTCAGCTAGGGAATCATAGTAGATAAGGATGGCTTTATCCTTCTGTATACACAGTTATGGAAGTAAATGCTTTCTAATGCATTATATATTTTCAGTTGGCTACATATCTAATATGCTTGCATTACTTCCATTATTGTCATATATGAGCTCTTCTGTTATTCTTGATCTTCACAGGACTTGTGCAGTGTAAGAAAACGTTAACCACAATTTTTACCAAGGCAACAGCAAATCAGTGGTAGACCAGTAAATTCAGGTCACAAGGTGATGTCCCAGTTCTTAAGCCAACTTTACATAATATTGCCAAAGTAAATATAAACTTTGCATCCTAAAAATATCCTGTGTCCTCTTTGAACTGAGGTTTTGGTGAGCAAAAAGCTGACAGTAATAACACTCTTGGCTATTTCTACATTATCTAACCAGAAAGATGTGACTGGAGGAATGGTAAAAGTAACCTTGAAACTTATTTGCAAAAGTAAATTTTGTAACATAGCCCTCTCAATTAACATAGAATATTGCAAAAGAAACACTGACTTCAATAACCTATGCTAGTCTAAATTATTTATTTTGACAGTCACTCAAGAAAGTGATGTTTCAGCTATGACTGCTGACCTTCCTCAAGGTTTCTTCCAAATGAGTCAAAGCAAACTCTCCAAATATCTAGAGGAAATGCAATGTCAAAACACTGATCTTCAGAATAACTGTCAACATGTATGACTAAATTAAATTAACCTGAACTGAAGATTAAATGTTATTGTTCTGAAATGCGTATCAATCTTTATATTCATTGAGGGAACTGTACCAAGATAACCTTGATAATTTCTGTGGATTTGGGGAGGAGGATACAAACACTTGGCTCCTTAAATTGAGTGATCAGCAGTCAGCGTTGACCTGTGGAAACAATGTACGTGAAATGCCAACAGTTTCATTTCTAATATTTCATATCTGAGGTATTGACAATGTTGGATGCAATAAATCATGCTTTGGGAAGAAGAAGTTGTATGTTCTCACATATCAAATCACAACAGTTATTTAACAGCAGTAGTGTTATAGGGGTTTTTAACGGTTATGGCAGAGTTTCTGCAGTCAGTGAGAGTATCCAAAGAGAGCTTGTATGAAACAACTGCAGTGCATTTAGATTTTAAAAGACAATTATTCTATTCATATCACTTCCACTGGTAAGAAAATAATTACAGTAAAGCAAGGAATAAGCTCCACCAAAGACTAAACTACAAGGGTTACTATAGCTGCTATTTACAGAAACAAAGCTTGGAAAGATTTTATGTAGCTATTAGTCATACATACGATCATCTCAAACATGTAGGCTTCCTTAAGGGAGCTGGCGTTGCACTGCTTAGCCCTCAGTTAGTTATTTAAATCTAAACTGTCTACTTCTCATCTCTTTGAATTTAAATTCCTGGCAGGGTAACTGTGAGAGTATATGTGTGCAATTTTTTTAATTTATTTAACTGAAAATAGAAGCCATTGCAAATTGAGAAAAAAAAAAAAAAAAAAAAAAAAAAACACACCTGGACCGGGGCTGTTAGTTGTGAGACAGTCATCACTGCTTAGCACATGCCAAGTCAAAACTGTTTTTTTTTTTTTTTTTTTTCCCTTGATATTCACAGATAGACTTCTTGTTATTTGAAAGCTCAGCAATTCTTCATTTAAAGCTCCTGTATCTCTTAACACGCCAGGAAAAGTACATGAGCCAAAATGTGCCTTTGGGGAGGTTTTACACTGCTCTGCACGGTTGGCTGTTCCTACATGGAGAGTCTACAGTTATATCATTTGATTCTAGCTGACATTTAAACCTTCTGGATCTGTGAGGTTTTGAGGGCAAATTCAGTCCAGTTAAGAAAGACATTATTCAAAAATTTTAAATGGTTTCTTTCCTTTGTTTCACGGTAGAGGCTGCTATCATATAAACTACTCCTCAGCCTATTCTTAACCTTCCTGTAGTAACTGCAGCTCTAGGAAATATTTGTATGCATAATCCATGCAGTTGAAGGAGCTAAATTATTCAGTGAAGAATCTTTTCCATCCTTCAAATCTTGGCAAAGCCTGCTACTGGACTATCACACTCTGATTCCAGTAGCTTCTCCTTCCTACGGTTACTAGCAATTTGCTAAAAAACAAAACAAAAAAAAAAACCCTGCTTAAGTTTGCAATTTCTTATGAGCATATATGATCTCTAACATCTCTTTCCTTTCTTGTTCAAAAGAGGACTGAGAAAATCCTGCTGACCTTGTTCCACCATTGGAAGAGTGCTCTGTACTGTCCTTTTCCTCCTCCCTCCATCGCTTCCCAAAGGCAGCCTTCTCTGCTGAGGGTCTCTGTTTGCCCTTCTGCTGCCTGCCTCTCAGCAGTGGCTCCCTAGTCATGGTCAGATGCAAAGACCATATTGTTTTAACCTGTTCATTTCAAATAAAGTCAAAGAGCTTGTCTTGTTTTCACACCTGGGGAAATGAGCCAGGGATTACCTAATTTACTTTAATTGATTCAGATTCTTAGTTAGTGTTCCAAACTGAAGGCTCGCTTACTACATTGTGAGCCAAGTTCATCAGCTGTAATTGCAATTTAAGTCCTTGGGCTGGTGCTCCTTGGCTACTTTATAAGGCTCTTCATCCAGAATGTGCTTGTTTTCTGTAAGATATTTTCTCTGATGTTTATTTTATCTTAGATGCACTGTTCACTATCTATTCCACGAAGAGGCAACAGTTTGTGAGATGTGTTAGGGTAATACTGAAAATGCTTGTTCTTGAATAGTATTGAAAGTTAAAAACAGGATAAAAAGAAATATCAGATACAGTTAACTGAGTAACTTCCAAAGAACACAATAAAGAATGTGTATTTTTTTCTTAAAAAAAAAAAAAAAATCATAAATAAAGGATATAATGAACATGACAAAATGACAAAATTATGTTAAGGATCCTTTACTGCAGACAGCTGTGTTTATTTCCTGAAAACCATGAAAGTGTTTTTAACAATATTTCCTAGTGCTTCACACACATAATTTGAAGTAGGTTTGGGGAATGATTAATGTATTTCTCTTTGTATCAATTTTAAGTGTACCAAACTTGTGAAATGATGTTGCCTATTTCCATTTATTCCCAATACATAACGTGTGTTTCCAAAGTGTTTTAGTGCCAGATACCTTTTCTATCTCTTCCAATATTTTTTATAATCATATACTCACATAATATCATGAGTTGAAAGGGACCCACAAGGATAATCAAGTCCAACCCCAGATCTGCACAGGAGCACCCAAAAAAGAAGCCATGTGTCTGTGAGCATTGTTCAAACACTTCTTGAACTCCAACAGGCTCAGTGTTGTAACCACTGCCCTGGGGAGCCTGTCCCAGTGCCCAACTCTGATCAAGATAATTACTTTAAAACAAGACTGAGCAAAGTAATATTCCTTCCTGGTCAGTTTCAGTTCAAGCCTGCATTTCTCAAGCTCAGCTGAGATCACATGCATTACTGAGCATCGGTTAGACCTCTAATTCTCCTGTGTGAAAAAGCCAGGGACTAAGCTATATATACAAAAATGCATGGAATTTACTCACCTCAGGACATAAGGTCAAACATCTGCTTACTTTAAGCACGGTATTTGAATCTACTTGATCTTTATCTGAGGTGTAGGATAAAATGTTTGCATGGGATAAGTATGTTTTTGTCTTTTAAGAGACAATCGTAAGTTCAGGACTCATAAAGATGAACCACTGAACTACTACAACCCACGGGACAATTCTGTGTTCCAAAGTCATTTATGTAAAGTCAAATAAATAGGCCTGTTGTCATTACAACAAAATTCTTTTATAAAAAGAAAAAAAAAAAAAAGTACAATGAAATCATCACTATTGTTTTCATAATTTAAATGCTGGTAACTGGCAAAAAAATCAACTTCTTATGATGAAATCTAAATGAATGAGCCACCGGATGGATGGAATGTGCCACAGTCCCATTCAGGCCCCACAAGGTCCCAATTACATGTTTTTTCATTTCTGTAAAAGTAAAAGAAAAAAAAAGAAAAAAAGAAAAAAAGAAAAAAAAAAGAAAAAAAAAAAAAAAGCAGGCTTAATTCAAACAGATAAGGGATGAATTAACTTGGAAATATTAATAAACCTCTGTATAGCACCCTTGTTTTAGACATCAGTCCACTTGCAATTTGTCTCTATCTATCCTGTTTTGTTTGTTTTGTTTTTCTTTCAGTGTTTCCTGTGATCAATATACTTTTCCAAAATTGGTTGTTTTTATACAAGGTATACTACTTAAACTAGATATTGCACTATTGCTTTCATTTTGATTGGACATAAACATTATAATTGTCATAAGGTATCCTCAATCCTCTGTCTTTGTCTCAACTGACACTAAAACCAGATGAACTAGAAATTATTTTCACTTGAGGGAACAGTTTTAATATAGCTCTTTGAGTCATTAGGATACAAATATTTGTTCTCTACTTATTCTAACATAAATTCATTTAGTGCTGCCACAGCTTTCTGGGAAGGTTGGCTGTTTAGTTTCTTTCTGTACCAGGACAAGTCACATTCCCAATACATTACAGAATTGTATCATGTACCTTCAGCATAGTAAGTTGGATGCAGCATGCCAGCACCCTATTTACTGAGTAACTATAGCCTGATTAGCTCTATGACACACAGAGTATAAACAACTGAGAGGATGGCTGTGGCAGGACTGCTAATACAGAAAGAATTTACACACTGTTTTTGTCTGGGACAGCTCTGATGTTCCCCATCACGTGGCTGGTTCATGTGCATGGCAAGAAGATCTACAGATAATTTCCACATTTCTATTGCTCCCAGAAAAAAATGCATTCAGTCTCCTCCCCATATGCTCCTGCATTGCTGCTGTCAAAGAAGACTACTAGAAGTAGGGTCCTAGCTTCTACAGGGCATCAGTTAACCCACTTGTCTCTTGTCGGCCTTGGCCAGTTTTAATACGGACAAAGATCTCCTAGAAGGAGCAAGCTGTTATATGCTTGATGATTTCCTAAAAGGAGAAAGTCCAAGTTTTATTTGTGAAACACAAAATTGTTTTTCATGGTTTGTGGACCATTCTAGGCTCATACTGGGGAGTGCAATGTGTTGTCTTTTTTTCCCTACAGTACCAAGGAGTTCTGCAAAGAGACTGGTTGCCTTACCATTTAAAAACATTGGAACAAAATATCATGACTGAAGTTGCTTGTTACTTGAAAAGCCATTTTTCAATGGTCTTTTTTTTTTTTTTTTTTTTTCCCTCGTAGAAGAAAGGAAGGCCATTCTGAAGAAAATACAAACAAGAGTGAGAAATCTAGTAGGAAAACAAATGCTAAGTATTAGAACACTTAGGAGAAGAGGACTGTTAACATACCACAGAGCAAGCCTTATGGTGATGAGAGTTCTGCACTGCCACGAATTGCAAGTATTGTGTATGCAAAATAATTATGATGAGGTGTTGCAATAGCTAAAAAGGTTCACAGTTAAAAAGATATGATTACAGTGTCTAGTGAAATCCTCTGAGCTTAAGTTTTATCAGATGAGTTTCATTAAGTCAAGATGTGATATAACCCTTCTTCACATCTTTGGACAAGAAAAAAAAGAATTGAAAAATCCCTTTTTAAAGCAGCATGAAAGTAAATTATAGAACTATAATGGAAGAGACTCTCCATTAAAGAGAAGCCTCATGAAAAATAAACTGGACGTTGGAGCCAGAAGAATTAATTTCCTTCTGTAGTTATTGCCATGAAACATGTCTAGGGTTCTAAGGTAGAAGCCTAGACATCCAAAATGTTGTCCTACTTGGTATCACATGATAACAAGATAAACATGTAGAAATTTGTTATAGAGCGGTGTCGTGCTCATGAATCAAAAATATCATATGTTGAACATCTAATAATTTGCCACCTGAAATGAATGCAAGCTGACTTTTTTTTTTTTTCTTTCTTTTTTTCTTTCTAGGCTATACTGTTTACCTTTCTCAGCCAGTGTATGAATGGTTGACAGACAGTCATACAAGAACCTTAATGAAGAGAAAAAATTTGACTCTTGCCCACCTTCTCATCTATGGAATTAGACTCCCTGCCTTACAATGTGAGGCTACTGCAGGGCTCATGTGAGCAATAAAAGCTTCTGTGTGACCTTCACAGTCTAAGACAAGTGAGGGATGCTATGCTGAAATGACCTTAAAACAGTTTGAATTCTGAAAGATAGACTCAATCAAATGAAGGAAAATACATGCAGAAGCACGTGCTGTCCTCTACATCAACAATGGCTGAATACAAAAGGAGCCTACATACGTATTTGTTAAAGGAAAACATCTAGCTTAAAGTACTGAAGATGAATTCTGCATTCAGCGCAGCAAATATGTCCTTAAAGCACAAACAAACCTATCTGCTATTCACACTATTTTGGCTCATTGTTTTATATTATTTCAGCAGGGCTTAAAAGAATTTTAACATCATCATAACTATGGTTTGGCTACAAGTGTTTTAGATAAAATTACCAGATATTTTAATTACATACCTCAGAGTAGGGTGGGTTATCTGCTAATATCTTGGTAGAAAACAATCATTTTTGTGACTCTGACCCCAGCATTTCCTCACCTCAAATTCTTCAGCAAGTGTGCTGACTTGCAGAATCTTAGACAGTTCTTTATTTTCCACAGACACCAAAGGATGTCAGTAGAGGTATCCGAAAAAGAAAATCAGTACTATTTTGAGAGAGAGAGAGAGAGAGAGAAAAAAAAAAAAAAAAAAAAGCCTTCTTTATATGGCTTTCAGACCAAAATGCTTACAATTTGAAAATCAAAAATGTGACCAGACTTGCTCACTCCTGTTCCTTTTTAACGAAACTAGTTCTCTTAGAGTTGTTTTACTTTTTGATATGAGTAAACAGGAAGTTTTTTGTTTTTCACTTCCTTTGAGCCTGTGCTCTCTTTATCACCTTCCACTTTCTCTTTATTTAACCATTGCCAAAACAATTTTAAAAAGAGATCAAAAAAAAAAAAATTATGCCTCTAAAGCCATACGATCTTGAAAATTTGCCTTGATGTCTGTTCAAGTAGACTTCTGCATCAATCTGATATTGCCTATGTAGCACTAATACTCCATGCCCTTGTGAGTTTTGTTATGTGCACACATTTTCTAAAGCTTCTGAGAATAGAATAGAAAAAAAAAATCAGCATATCTTTTCTGTTTGTTAGCCATTTCAAGGTTATTTCAAGGATCCTTTTGTTTTCCTAGTTTTTATGGGAAAAGAGCTGTTTTATCAAACTGTTTATGTCAAGGCAGTAAAACACAAGGTTATTTGCAAGGAAAAACAGGGTGCAATGATAACAGTGGCAAAGGCCGTTAGTAAATAAACAGGGATTAAGCAGAGTTCATGTAAATATTTCCATGGGTGCAAAAACCTAAATTTTGAATACAGCTGGGAAATTCAAGACCTATACATCTTATTGCACTAGCTAGAAAACGCAGTCTCAATATTATATTTTGAAGACAGAAAATGCTATTAAATGCTAGATAGAAATGCTATTAAATGCTAGATAGAAAATGCTATTAAAATTATTTTTTTCATTCTGAAATACTTTTTTTATCCATGTAGTTGATACAGAATAAAACATTCAATAGCTGAAGTCATTGGGGATGTATGGTGTCTTTCAGAATGAACTACCATTATATAATGTGTTTAGCTAACAGCATTATCTAAAGATATTATTTAAATACTAAACTATTCTAAATAAAGGTTTGAAAAATTAAACCAATTTCCAAACATTTTTTCACCAGATCAAAAGCAACAACTTAGCTTGTGGGGTTTTTGTTTGTTTGGCTTGGTTTTGGTTTTGTTGTTTGTTTTTGTTTGTTTGTTTGTTTGTTTGAAACAATACAAACTGGCCTCCACTAGGATTGCTGTTATCTCTGAAAGCAAAACAGTGGCCACAGGCGAGGATGGGGAAGCCTCTGTGCAGATGTTCCAGCCATTAACTGCAATCCTAGCAAGTGCAGTCTGGACTCTCAGAGCCCAACCTGTGCCTGTATCCCTCAAAGGCACATTTTTCTATGTGCTCTACTCACAAAGCCAGTTTGCACTTCCCCACTTCTCCACTCCAAAGTTTGCTATGTCCTGAGTTACATACCTAGCAAAACAGTCAGTGTAAATATCTGCATCATACAAATGTTAAGCCATGCTCGCTTCCTCAGAAGCAAAAATCAGAGAAGTGGTGGAAGATAAGTCCATATTCCAGCTGCACAAGTGAGGAAACTATTGTGAAACTCAAGGTATGGAGGACTGGGAATTAAGAGACTAATTTGTTTCATTCTTTCTCAGCAAACAAGGAGTTTGCACGAGGTTGCATATTCAAGATTTACAACAACCTGTCAGATTGACTTAACTAGAGGATCACAGATTTCTGTCTGCAGGAGCTGAAGAGACACATCTCAGCCCTTGCTGAAGCTTCTGCAAGAGCCTGTCATAAAATGAGACCAAATGGAAACAACAAATGAGAAACTCTCACTACCAAAATCCGGTATCCCAAGCCTTGTGTCTTGAAGGAAAAATGGAGTTCTGGACTCAGCTACAAAGTCATGGATGTGACTTGATTTCTATGTGACTCGTGACTTCTGTGGAGTGATCCACATGAAGAATCAGCAATGAGTGGACCAGAAACCAAGGTGATTTCAGAAAGATAACACCTTTCACCAAAAGCTTTTGATCTTAAAGATAAATAAAATAAAATAAAATAAAATAAAATAAAATAAAATAAAATAAAATAAAATAAAATAAAATAAAATAAAATAAAATAAAATACAACAAGTAAATTCAGCAGCTCTCTGGCTACAAATGAGAACTGTGCCCACATCTCAAGGACACACCTGAGCATAGAAGATGCTTGTATCACCAGACATAGCAAATTTTGCATGAGAGCTTCAAAATAAATAAAAATGTAAATAAATATGGAATAGTGTTTCATCTAATTCATATTAAGGACAAAATAATTTTAAAATCTAGCCTCAGTGGTTGTTGTGATAATCCACTATGAAACTAAGATGTCTATGATTTCACAACAGACAAGAAAAAAAGTCAGCAAATACCACTGCTTGATGCTGCACATCAGAGCCATTGCATTGGCTTCTACCGTGCCTTCAGTTTACAAACCGGGGACAGAGCAAAGTGTTATGAACCTAAAATACAGTACTAGACTCTTGAAATCCTAGATTGGAAGGAATAAATACTACACTGATCATCTGACAGATCTTTCTCCATGCCATTAATGCAATGATAATTTTACAGGAGTTCCAAAGTATTTATCATAAGGCCAAATCACCCCTATAATCTCTAATCTTAATAATATCTGAAAGGGATTCTATGATACAACTTAAAGGACCTGAAAATATCCTAGATCATCTACAAATAAAGGGAAAAATATGATGTCTTACAAGCTGCTGTTCACTTTTAATGCTTAACAGGTTGAAAATGTTTCAAAGGCAAAACTTTATTGAAATTTCTACACATTTAACTGTCTTCCTGCAGGATCTGCTCTATATATTTCTGCAGGAGGTGTTGTCCTATTCTCAACATTTATAACAAAATATGCTACCTATTGCCATGTTACATATTTAAAATACAAACCTAATCTTCTAAAAATTGATAAATAAAAATCACAAATAAGGTGAAAAGTAGTATGAGATTAAAGTTCAAAAAAGGTATACACAGACAAATGCTAGACACTAGAAAATAACATTTTCTACTCAGCATCTGCATAGCACAAAGGAATGATTAACAACAACAACAAAAAAGCTAAATTGAATAGCAGGTAGAAAATGACTTCTAAAAATTACATGACAGTACAATGCAAATTATAATTAAAGTGTGGTTCTATTGAAATGTTATGCTAGTGTTCTGCTTTTGTGTTTTAGTTTCCAAAAAAAAGTCTTTTCTGATGCTTTGCTCTGCAGATTGTCTAGAGCTTTAGATGCCTCCATGGCTCTTCCTAAATGGTACCACTAGCAGTAAAGATCCTTCAAACCCTAAGGCTTTGGTACAAACCCCAGGTGAGTTTGCACAGTGATAAATGTCAAAAGTTTAGTAGAAAATTGACAGGAAAAAAAAAGGAGCAAACTCTAGATTTCTCAGTTGTATTAAAATTGCCAGAACATAATTCTGATGCTGTCATATTAGTAAAATATTTCATCAGATTTCTAAAGAGCACATTGTATAAAATCAATAACAGATAATATGTATTATTCAAGAGAGCATTAAAAAAATAACAAAAGCAAAGTAACTCTCTGCAAGCCCTATGCTTCAATATGGAACAAGTACTGCTTCTATTGTATCTCTTGGCTAATATTTTTTGCAGTTAGTGAGAATGAGTCCATGGTGGCCTTCTATTAAAATATTCATGCTTAATAAAATATCCGTTTATATTGTAAACAGAAATTTAGACAGGAGAGAGGTAAAAACTAATAAAAAACGATACTTATTTACTTACATGCCTCTTAATAGTATTCAAACAAATGTATGGTAAACATAACTTGGAGGAAAATCAATTTTGCATTAATCTCTAGTTGGAGGCATCTGAGATTTGTAGTACAGCTGATAAAACCCAGTAATTTAGGCATATAGTCTTTTTGTCCAGCAGCAAAGCAGCCTGTATTTACCATGGGATAGCATAAGTAACAAAGTCTTGTTTGTTATCCTTACAAGCCTCTCCAAACTGTGGTTCCATCAATACCCCAACAGCAATTTCATTTCATGACTAGATCTAATTCAGCCACTTCAGGCCAGTTTTGCTTGCACCAAAGTCTAGAAGACTGCAGGAACAGGGAATTAAGCCATCCCATCAGTGAGGTACACCTGAAAATTACTACACTGGGATGCTGAGGAGAGATTGCTCAGGCTTGACCAGCCCTCTAAGTAACACTCTTTGGGGTTCAGCCATGTAGGAGTCCATCAAACTACCAAAAGAGACTTGGAGCATATCATGAGTGGCTCTGAAGGAGAGGGTGAAGGTCACACAAACCTGCGCAGGTCCCCTTAATCCTGACAGCTAATGGAGAGGCTCCTGTACAAGAGGACCCATGCTAAGAGTCAAAACCTGCCTGCATGGCTGATGTCCAGAAGGAGCTTTAGCCTTCCAACCAGAGGACACTCCATGAGGCAGGTGTGAGGACTGCTGGGTGGAGGTGGGCTCCACCTGACAATTCTGCCAACACCTTACTGTTTGCACGCCTGTGGGACCAAGAATGGAACTGCCCAAAAGCTAACACAGAAAAATTAAAGTTTATCCACTCCAGTTCCATGATTGAGCAGATGGCTTGAGTAGTGCCAGATCAGGACCCATCCAAGGGCAGGATAGTGGGTGGCACATGTTAGTGGGTTAGCGGGTTAGTCGATGTCACAGCTGCACCATCTTCATCAGCAGCAACCTTTATTTACACCGGATGAAGTCTTATCTGCTGGTTTCCTGCAGCTTTGTTTCCTGTGGTCAATGGTCACAAACCAGCAAGAAGAGCATGAAGAGCAGCTGATTTTCTCACTTAGAGGTAGAGAGAGCACTGGTGAGGATTTGTTTCAGTGTGAATTCTGTATCGGATGCAACAGCTGGCCCCGGCTCCAACTTTTCTTTCAGCCAAGGCACTCACCTCCATCCAGACACCAGTTTTCACAGCAATTATTAGGAAAGAGAATATAGATGCAGACCTCCTACACACATGGATATATGAAAACAGAAGCCTAATTTTCACACAGAATGAGGCAAAACTGTTTTTCTGAGAAAATTCATTCTGGATAGGAATTGTAAATGAAAAGTTTTATCAGAACTTCGCTTCCTATACATAAAATAATGGGGAAGTGGCTTTCTGGGGAGTCCTCCAAAAGAAATGGGAGTTTTTTCATGGTGTTTTGTTCATTTCATGTCCTCAGGTGAAAGCAGAGTGCCTGGATATCCAAGATGGCAAATGCTTTAGATTTGCTCAAAAGTGACTTGCTGGCTGAGGAAAGATGAGTTATGTGGTATGATTAGCTTCACTAAAAAGAATAAAAGTTTAATGTATTAAGTTCAACAAGTTGTACAAAGTGGTAAATAGACAAGGTGGATTTCCCAAGAATAAACACTGATCAAAGCAACACTACTGCCTCCTCTGACAAGCTACATGGCTTGAAAGAAGTCAGTGTGACACAGATTCACTTCAGGAAGCCTTTTTATACTCTTCTCCGTAATATTCTTGAAAATAAATTAAGAAAAATACAACAAATGAAATTACTATGACATACACATATGGCTAAAACAACAATTGTTTCACATGTGGCTCTCCAGCACTCTATCCAGTCCAGACAAGACCTGTTCAATATTTTCACAAACAGTCTGTGTAACGAAATGGCTGGGACAGAATAAAAAAGTCAGTTATATTTGACAAACTGAGTAGCCGTGATCAAAACTACTGAAATTTACCAAATGGAAAAAGAGTACTTAAAAAGGAGATAGCAAATGTATAGCTGCATTTGGGTAGTAACTGGCTATAATAGGGATATAGGTTGAAAAATAAATTTAAATGCTGCTGCAATAGAAACAAACCAACCACTTTCAGAGAGGAGCAAGACAGGAAGTACTCATATGACTTTGGTTTGAGGTGATGAGGGTGATGTTACAGACACATGAGCACGGCTATTTCAGGCTCCAAACTTTACCAGTAATGTTGAGAAACAGGGAGAAGTACAGAGGAAAAACAAACAAACACACAAGGAGAAAAACGACTGACAAAGGGACACAGAACACCTGAATTTTTCATGTGGAGAAGGTAGGTATAACTTTTATTGTATATGAAGGAGCTCTTTTCCCTTTACAGCAATAATTTCTTTTGTATATTCACATGGAAGAAAAGAACAAAAATTATATATATATATATATAAATACCTAGTTTGGAGAGAAATCTTTATTAGGAAAGTCATAAAATATGGAGACAGGGTTTGGTATATTGTGCAATCGGCTTTATTTATGTTTTTTGAAGAGTAAGTTAGAAGCACGCCTCTCAGAACCGGCCTAAGTCACTGCTGTCTGACTTCCTGACCTGCCGCACCACAAAAAAAATCTTTATAAGGTTAAAAGCTACCAGACTGGTACAGCCGGAAAAGTTGACCTGTGAGGCCATATGAAGAAAATGACAGTGGCTCTTCAACAACCCACAGCCAACAACACGAATTGTCATCAGCCTTAGCACCTGAAGGTGTCGCACCCCTACACAGTGCTCCTTCCCGCAGCATCTGAGGCAGCCTCGCCGTGAGGCTGGCCCTGGAGCCAAATGATCTGTGTAGGCTCAAGGGTCAAAGGTCTGGGTGCAAAGGTGCCTCTGTGGACTTGGGAATACCTTGAAGTTCATTCCAAGTCATCAGTCCCTCGTGAACTCTAGCCCTTACACTGCAGCTGTGAGCCTGGGACACTGTGCAGGCTTGTGGCTTCAAGACTGATGAGGAAAGACAGAAAAGGAGGGGAAAAACTGTGTTTTCTAAGCCAGAACTGAGACTAGAGGGAGGCAAAAGGAAGGTGTAGGGAGCTGGGGGGCAGCCTCTTCTCACAGGGAAGAAGTGATAGGACTGGAAGGAATGGCCCCAGGTTGTGCTGAGGGATGTTCAGGGTGGCAATGAGGAGACATTTCTGCTCAGAAAGAGCAGTCAGGCATTGGGACGGGTTCCCCAGGGAGGTGGTGGCGTAACCGTCCCTGGCGGTGTTCAAGGAGAGGTTGGACGTGGTGCTTGGGGACATGGTTTGTGGGTGACAGTGGTGGTAGGGGATGGTTGGACCAGGTGATCTTGGGGGGCTTTTCCAACCCTGATGATTCTGTGAGATAAAGGAACCCTGTGTGGGGCTGAACTATAGTGTTTGTGTTTGGGAGCTTCGCCAGCTCAGAGCAGCCTTACACCCGGCTATTTTTATTTTACATCATTCTATTTTTATTGTTTAAAGAATCAAACAGCGAGGCACTTCCACCCTGCTCCCTCCCTGAGGGGCGACAGCGGGGAACCGCCTCAGGGCGAGCCCCATCGGCCTACGAGGGGGGGGGTCTCCCATCAGCGGGGGGCGGGGCGATGACAGAGGGGGCGTGGCCACACATGGAAGGGGCGTGGTTTTCACGTAAGGGGGCGTGGTTTCCGCATAGGGGGCGTGGTTACCTGCGAAGTGGGCGTGGATTACACGTAATGGGCGTGGTTCCCAGCGAAGTGGGCGTGGTTATCCAGAAAAGTGGGCGTGGTCACCTACAAAGTGGGCGTGTCCCCCCGGCTCGCCCCGCCCCTCCCGCCCCGCCGGCGGGGCGGAGCCGGGCGGCGCCTCCCGCAGCCCTTCCGGGTCGGCGCGGGGGGGCGGGGCGCTGCGTGACGCTGCCGGAGGCTGCGGGCCGCGGGCCGCCTGTCATTGTTCTCGCGCTGCCCGGCGCCGCGGGGCCGTTGCGGCCGTTGCCCTTTCCAACCGCTCCCAGGCGGCGGTTGAGGGAGGAAGGAAAGGGAGAGAGGGAGGGAGGCGAGGGAGGGGCGGGCGGGGGGGGCAGCGAGCGAGAGGGCGAGGCGGCAGCTGGGCGGCCATGGCCTACGCGTACCTCTTCAAGTACATCATCATCGGGGACACGGGTGAGTGCGTGCGTGCGGCGGCGGGGAGCGGAGGGGACGGGGAGGGGATGGGGGGGGGGGAAGGCAGCGGCGCCGAGGGCCGGGCCCCGCGGCCGTTTCCGCAGTGCTGGCGGCGTCGACGTGGTGGCGGCTGCGCGCCAGGGAGGCGGCTCCTCGGCCTCCGCCCCCGCTCGGCCCCGCGCTGCTGCTGCTGCTCCTCCTCCTGCTCGCCCCCTTGCTCGCCCCGGGACCCGCAGCCCAACCGGGAGGGGGTTTGGGGGGGTAACGGAGGGATTTGGGGGGGGGTGGGGGGGAGCAGGGCAGGGCGGGCTGCGGCAGCGCGACATGGCGGCGGGGCGGGGGGAGGCGCCGGCACTGCGGGGCCCGCAGCCGGCAGCGCCCCGCCTCGGCCTCCCCGCCGCTGCCGGCCCGAGGAGGCGGCCCCGCTTCGGGGGGGGGAGGTGTTAAAAAAGGGGTGGTTGAAAGCCTCGGGTCCTCCCCGGTTGAATCAGGCGTCGTTCGGCGTTTCTGCCGGAGGCGCCTGCGGTCTCTCCCCCTCCCTCACCCGTTTGCTTACCCCTTGTATGCCTCCCCCCCCCTCTTCCCCGTTTGCACCGCATAGCGATGCTCGCAGACACCAAACGCGTTGTCAGGGCCAGGTGACTGCCCCAGTGACCTGCGGTGCTCGGGGGTGCTGCATCCTTCGCGTTGTTTTCCTCCTAGCTGGACGAGGAAACCTTCCTCAGGAGGGTTGATGACAGCTGTCGTTTCACGTGCTGCTGTTCCGGTGTAACTCCGTAATTGCACTTCATACCTGTGAACCAAATTATGCTGGGGTGTAATTACACGCTGCAGTTGCATTGCACGTGAGGTCATTAAATACACTGGGTGCAGCCACTGTTGTGTTTTTATTTTTTTTTTAAACCTACATTTATACTCTGAGAGCTTTTTTAGGCTGCTGCAGTAGAAGCTGTAGTACAAATAACTATTAAGAGGTATCACAGTCTTAATGAGCCCCTTGGAAACATTAGGCTTTAGATAACAACTGAAAATCCTGTTTGTTTGTTTGTGTTTTTTTTTTTTTCTGATTTTTTAGGTGGGTGGCAGCTCAACAAACCACAGGACAGGGGATTCTACCTGAGCAGTCAGAAGTGCGTCTGCCCAGGGTGATGCAAAATGGTAGTGCAGAACTCGGAGCGACGCTGCTCTGGAACACGTGGCCGGTTCTGGTGCAGCTGCAAAAACTCTGATTGTTAAAGAGGTAGAGAGGGCAGCAAACGATCGCTTTGGTACATTGATCGTGTACTGATTAAATTTTTACAATGAAACATCCTCAGTGTAATGGTCCGTGGTGCACTTCAGCATTTCAGTTGCTCGAAATGTGAAATGCAGAAGGGATGTGTGTCACTGCTGAAGTTGATTCAGCTGCTTAAGAGCCAAATAGGGGAATAGTAAGGTAGAGAAGGGAAACACAGAGGGAAAACAGTTCGCAAATTTGCTATTTTGGTTTATTTATTTATAGTTCCCGTAGTTTTTGCTCAGAGTTGCTGCAAAAAGCTAATTAAAACCAGTGCGATGATCGTTCTTGAAGCAAACTAAACCTGCCAACAGTGGAAAGTTGATTTTGCTTTCATTTTAATTTCCTGTGAGCCCTTAAGTATTCTAACACAGCTAGCACCGAAGAGCCAGCTGACGTTGTGCACCGCTGTTTGCTGCCAGAAAGTCTGTGCTGGTTTTGGTGTTACTGCTGCTCCTCAGCCTCAGAGAGCTGAACTCACAACACTGGTGGTGGAAATCAAGAATGGATGGGGGCTGTCCCCGCCTGCTCCAGCGGTGTTTTGCCACAGCATTGCAACCAGTAAGGATGTGCCAGCGGCCTTGCATGCCATGTAGTTTTTGTAGCAATGAAGACATCTCTATCTCTGGAGCTTGATTGAGAGCCTTTGGAAGTGGATCAACTGCTTGGTGACTCAGCAGTTAGTTGTAAACAAACTGGAGGAGAAGAGTAAGGCGGCAGCAACCGAGGGCAGATGTTAGCATTTAGCTCCTCTTCTTTCCCAGCACTACAAAGCAAAGTGGGTTATGCAAGCCAAAAACAAAACAAGAAAACTTGCAGTTATACAAGACACCTGCACGTGTCTTCTCTGTACTGTGATTCCAAATGCTTCCACCTGCTTAAACACGGGAACTCAGTATGGTCTCAGTTTCTTAAAAGGACAGCCCCAGAAACTGTGCAACACTGCCTCTTGCCCAGGAGATCTTGTCCCCGCGCCTGCATCATTGCTCATCAACATTCAGTGGCTTTTTCTTTTGCTGGTACTTCAGGCACTGTGGCTTTATCAACACGGGACTGATCCTGTTGTGGTTGTTATATTTTTATATATATATCTGTAAGAGTGATAAATATTTTTCCCCTGTAGTTGGAGAAGTTTCTTTTGGTTATGGAAGAGACCTAAAATACTGCAACTGTTTTTCAGGTCCTCAAACAACCCGGTTATAAATCTGTATGGTTTTTGCATTGTGTCAGTGGGACAGCAGCTGTTGGTATCTTTAAGAGAAATATACAAGTACTAAGGAACACTGACTGCTGTTAATCCAGAACAGTCTTCTGGTCTGGATATTTCCAAAACATTATATGAGTTTGCAAATGCATTCAGGAGCACACATGGGGCGTTCTGCTGAGGGGTTTTCTCATGAGACCTTTGCCTGGGTGGCTGATAACATCGTTTTCAGTTTGGGTGCCTGTAGGAGTCATGCAGCAAAGATCTGATGAGCACGCCATCTACGCTTGGCCACCGATTGAAGTCGAGGTGGACTTTGATCTGAGCCAGGGCAAACAGAGCACACGAGTATTGCCAGGTTTTGCAGTTAGTGGCTGGAAGTTCTTCTATTTTTCTTACAAGTTTTTCTATATGGTGGTGAAATCTCCTTTACGTTTCTATTACTGGTGATGGGAATAAATACCATATGGGAATAAACTCATACATAAGACCTCTCTAAATGCTAGGGATGGATTTTCTTCCCCAGAGTATTTAATATACATTAAATAGGGTTTTCCGTTAGTAGAGTATGTTTAGTTCTTCTCATCAGAGACTGTTACAAAACTTTAGCGTGCCTGAAAGACCAGTTTCGCAATGGTTAGGCTTCTTGTCACCATCGTAACTTGCCAGTTGTACTCCATCTACATGTCTGCGTGTGATCAGTGTTACTGCATCTCCCACAAGCAGGTCTGTCTTCCTCTCTTCTTCGATGTGTTAGTTCAGCAATCCTCAGAGTTTCTTGAGTAACGAGCTTTTACCTGCCTTCTGATTACAGCAAATAGCTGCTGCCTATTTGGTTTCTCCAAGTGCTTTCTAGGGGAAGATGAGAGAAAGTAGGATTGCTGGATGATCTCACTCTCCTGACAGCTTACTTTGCTCGAGAAAGTCAGCCTAGGATATTCTCAAATGAAGTAATAGAATTGGCTTTGGTTTCTGTCCTTGTGAAATGTTTCCAGTGACACTGCACTTTGTTCTGGGACAGCTGTTGTTAGCTGGCAACGTGCATGGCAAGAGCCTGTTGCCCTTCTTTTCTACAAGAGTATAATAATAGTTCTTAACTAAACAGGTTTTCATCCCGCTGGAGCTGGAATTAATGATTCATGATAGTTTTGAGAACTTTTTTTGTACAGGATCAGGACCTGTGCTACTTACCTCTTGCCTTGAGAAGCCATGGATGATGCTTTGATCCCTAAAAGTGCAGGTATTAGTTGCTGTATAAATACATCTTAGTTTCATTGTAGTTTGTTGTGATCACCCAGAACACTAATAAAATTAAACTACATAAGGCTGTAGAAAATCTGTTTGGAAATAAATTTTATTTGATTTTAGAGCCTGTAGAGGTAGCAGTTGGGTACCGTTACACTAAATGCAGAGTGGTAAAGCTGCAAACTCCTTCCAGTTTGCAAATCTGTTGAGTTTTACATAGAAATGAGAAGTTGCATTATTGCCTTCAGATGCATTGTTGTAAATCACTCACAGCAGTGTTTGTTTATTTAAGCATTGAAGCTGAATCATCTTCAAAAGAGTTAAAAAGCCATTTTTGCAATGTTGCTGTTCCCAAAGACGAGTAGCCAGCTTGAACAATTTCAAAGGTTATTTTACTTTCTTGTCCCTGCTCATATTGATATGTGAAATCCCTTTGCTCTCTAAATAGCAGTTTGGAGCTTTGTAGTCTTTCCTTCCTATTGATTTTAATAATTTTTTGTTTGTTTGATGTCAGGGTTGTGTCTGACGGACACAACTCAATATGCAGCTCAACTTCACTGAGTTGCGCAAAGACACAGCCTTTGGAAAGGAAGGAAAGGAGGAAGGAGCTGCGGCCTGTGCTACGACAGGGGCTCACCAAACATCTGGAAGCTATCTAGGACAGTGCAGGCCACCATAAAGAGCTAGAAGTAGCTCATAAGCCAGGTTAGAGATCTGTATCTTGTGACAGTTTTACTATTTAATTATCTGCTTTAAATCTGATTGAGTTTTAAAGTCTGTTATTTGAGACTTGCCTGTTGTTTGAGACAGTCTAGCCTATTTGAAGGTCTGTTTTTGTTTTCTTAAGGGAGGTAAGAGAAGCCAGAAGCTTGTTTCATCTCAGCTGCTATTGGGGCCTTGGTTACGTGGGCATCTGAACCAATAGAGGCGATTACGGGTGAGAGGAGGTCTGGCTCTCCTTATCTTGTGGGTAATTTTCATACTCTACCATGAGCTGATTCAACTCACTCATGCAGTAGAAAAGTCCCTGCTTTTAGGGTTAACACTCTACTGGGTGGATGAATCAGCTGCGTTGGCCCAGAGAAGTGCCTACCAAAGTCTGGAGTACTCTCAAGGGAGAAAAATGGCTCTAGGAGGCTGGGTGAGATGCCAAAAGGGGAGTAGGACTTCGTCTCTGTGCATGGTGAGCTCATTGGTCACCCTCTCTTGTGAAGCAACAAGGGAAAAATAGTTGTGTGATGTGCCTGAGCTAATCCAGTGTTCAGCTGCTGCCAAAGTGGGCGGACCTGGTTGCCACTCCTTGTCCTGCCTACAGGCTGCTGCTGCTTCTGAGCTGTCAGCATCGGTACTTCTCCAGCCCTTCAGAGAGACAAATCGTCTTTGTGAGCTGAACCAAAACCACCCAAACGAAGCAAATAGCAGGTATGATCAGAGAAGTGTAAGAGCCATCCTGAGCGAAGAGGTGGAACTGCATGGGAAGAAGTGAGCCTGCCCGTCAGAGGCAGCTGGCGGTTTCACTGAAGAGGTTTGCCTTCACAGTTCAGTTTTAGTACCCAAGCTGGGATGAGTGCTGCTGTACTTCTTTTCCTCTGCCACCTTTCTTGGCATACAGCAGTGCTTACGTGAACGACTAAGGAAGTGACCTTGGCCCTTCCCTTCCCTGCTTCTTTTTGGCATTGTTAGTTTTGAGACAGATTAGCTTTCCGAGACACTCAGCCAAATACCAGTGCTGCAGAATTGTATCACAGCACCCGGTTAGCTTGGTTTCAGTTGTTGAGGATCAGTCTCTTCTGGCTGTAAAATGAGTAAATGAGTTCAGTGGTAAGAAAAGTCTGGAAATGTCCCTTGTGTGACAGCAGCGCACCTCTGACTGCAGCTGAAAGATGATCAAGGAAAAATAAAAGTTTATTCCCTTTCTTTTCCATGTGTTACTCAAAACAGAGGGGATCACAGGAGCTGGAAGGGGAGAAGGAACCACGTCTGCTTCCTTGGCAAAAGCCATTTAACTGGTGTAGCTGCATCATCACCTGTGCTGTGGTTCTGGGGCTGCTTTTTGAGTTGCCACAAGCTCAGGATGCTTCTTTGAGAAGCAACCTTTCTCTTTGCTGTTTATTTTCTAGCCCTAGACTCATGCACATACTAGTATTTTGGGTGGCTGTGGCTTTCTGCTGGATCAGCTTCTTGATACAGCTCACTGCATAACCTTCTGAGTGAGGAGGGAGAGCTTAGCCCTGCCACTTGGCCGCTCTGGCTGCTCAACCCAGGCTGATGGTTTCAAATGATGGAGAGAGGTAAAGCAGTACTGCAGCACACCTTAGGACCTGGATGGTGGTGTAGAAGAAGTGCTGGAGTGACCCTGGAACAGGTGCCCACAAAGAAGCGTGCTGCGCCCTTCTGAGCACATGATCTGTTGGTTTCATTTGCTCCTAAGCAAAAGCTTTTGTTTGCTGTGTGTGTTGGTGAAGCGTATCCAAGATCTGCTCGTTTCTTGTTTCAAGATGCTATGTTGTTTTTTTTTCCTCCTGGGGAAGGTTTGTCTGAACCAACTGCTCTAATAAAATGGAGAATGAGTTAAAAGAGACAGATTGAGTTATTTATTGTGTTCTACAAGTATCGTAAGACATGCTCAACTTCTCTTCCTAGGGTGTCTGCTTCATTCCAGGCCTAAGACTCACAATGCTGAGTGAGTGAGGTACCTGGTAAACAGCTCAAGAGTCAACCAGTGTAGTTAGTGTAAAGCACTTGTACGCAGTTTAATTACCTGCCACACAACTGTGAATTGATCTTTGCAGCATCTTAATGTCACACAAGACAAGTAAACTGCTCAGGAGCTCCTGTACAGTTCCTGTTGCTGGCTGGCTGTGATAGCACAGCCTGCTCGAGCTCCAGGAGTGTGCGGGTCACAAGCTATTCTCATCAGAAACGCCCTGTAACAAATGTGCAGTGTGTTAAGACTGAAATGAATACAAATGTTACTATTAAATGTAGGCAATAAAATATTTATGAACGTTATCTAAAAATGGATTAAAGCATAAATTTAAGAGGCGCTGCAGCTTTATTTGCAACTCTTTGAAACTTTTTCAGCCATCAAGAGCACAACACTCACTGACTGCAAGACTTTTTTTTTTTGCTGGAAGGTTCAGAAGTACCAGGAATGGCACTGAACAGAAGCTGGTGCATTTCTTTGGTTTCTGTTGTGTGAACCCATCGGTCTGCTCCTAAAAGCTGTGCTGTGAGAAACTACAGGTGCAGGCATCGTGGCCACATTGTGCCAGCTTGAGGCTGTGCGTGTGTCAAAGAGCTGTGCTTGTCTGTCATCCGGGCTGGGCTGGCCCCAGTTCATCTGAACCAAGGAGCTGGTCGCCAGCCTTACAAAAAGCAGAAATAGCAGATTGCCACATGAGAGCTGGGGCTGGGACACCTAATCAAGTGTCATTTCGATTGAATTTTAAAATCTTTCCTGATGTTCGTAAGATTTTTCTCATAGGTAATATTTAATAGTGTTGAGGTTCGGTTTTCTCCACTGATGCTGAAATTGTTCTTTCAGGTTAATGGCAAAAGCTACTCTGCATTCTGATTCTGCATTGATTTATAGGCGGTTGTTTTTTTGTAAGTGGGGTGGTGATTAAGTTCTGTGGCAGCCGTAATTCAGTGGTGGTGGCATAGAAGTTATCTCGGTATGTAAACAGTGCTGTGTGAGCACAATAACTGCTGTTATTGGAAGGTTCCTTGGAGATTTGTGTTCTCTGCCCTTCCAGCCCTGCTATTCTGCTTGGCTTTCTCCCTGTTATTTTCTTACCTCCAACACTCTTTCCTATTCTTCCACTTTCATGTCCACTGATTTTGGGGGGAGGCTGGATGCAGCGTAACCTATACAGGTTTTCCAGCCACTTTTGTTGTGACAGCTTGCTCTCATGAGCCAGAGAGCTCCAGAAAAGTCTGATAAGGCCAACGCTGTAAACTTTGCCTTGGGCTGTAGTTCCGTGCCACTCTAAGCTGTTGATCTGCTGCCTGCTGTGTTTCTGTTCCCTCATTTGACCCAACTCCCATGCTTGTCTGCCCTGCGTTATGCCCGTTCTGTTTTGTCACTTTGTCCCTCTCCTGGTCAGGTGATGCTGAAGGGACTAGAGGAGGGGCAGCACCCCCCTTGGGCTGCTGGAATTGCTGCCTCGCTTGGGTTATTAATGTCAGAGTGGGATCTGACAGCAGTGAGAGACTTGAATTTGATTGCATTGAAACTGGCCACTGTTCTTCGCTTTTTAAGTGCTGCCCACCTGTCAGGTTGGTCTCAGGAGTGTGTAGGCTTTGTTTCCTTCTGAAACCATACTAAAAAAACTTGGGAAATGTTGAAGTTAGTAGAGGCAAGATCAATGTCACCGTATGCAAACCTCTGGTATGCATACCTCGTGTCTTACAATATGGGTCTTCTTTTTCTTGTCCCTTTTTTTTTTTTTTTTTTTTTTTTGCTGTTTTATTACTAGATACATCACTCCTGATCAACTGTTGCTGACCTTTAATATGTGGCTGAAACAGCCTTATCTTGCTGTGCAGATAAAGCACTGCGGGAATGTGGATGCTACAGTATTGTATGGTTTGTGATATAGTTTGGAGTCTAAACGTATGTAAGTCAAGTGTATGCCTGCTGTGCTGTAAAAGGCTAAAAATAGGAAATTGGACCGAGCAGGCCTGGAAGATGTTCTTTGTTCTTGGAAGAACTTGTCTCAGTCTGAAACCAGGATGTCTGAGGGGTCAGTGTGTGTGTGTTACCTGTCTGGTTGTACGTGAACCGAGTTGGTGCCAGTTCTCTAGGTGCTATTTGTTGGCCTATGGGGCACCAGTGGGCAGCAGCACGTAATGGTTATAAGCAGATAAGCAATGCCTGCTGTTGCCTCTCCTGATAAATTAGGGTGTGAGATGTTATTGAGGATTTAATTACCTTAGCAGAAAGTAAAAGCCTCTGAGTTGGACATAGAGTTGTGAGGGGTAGGGAGCCGTGTAGTTACAGTGGTGAGGCGACGTGGAATGGTCCTTTGAAAGTCTGTTAGGACACTTTATCCACATAACTTTAAAGGCAGAACTACTTTTTCAAAAAAAAAAAAAAAAATGTTCAATGTTTAAATAAAACTGCTTCAGCTTTAATACTTCTGGAACTTCTAAAGCTGTTGTATTGTGGAAGTTGCATATACTTGGGTGAGTGAAATTTGGTGTTTTCAGCTTCTAGTAATGAATTTTAAACAATATATGACACTGACTGAAATTAATCTATGTCAGTTCTTGACAGATTTTTTAATGCACTTGCCTAAAACTTTTTCCTTTCTTTTTTTTTAGGTGTTGGGAAATCATGTTTATTGTTACAGTTCACAGACAAGCGGTTTCAGCCAGTCCATGATCTCACTATTGGTAGGTCTCTTTGGTTCCCCACAATGCTAATGTGCTGTTTTAAAACATATTTAAGGTTGATTTGTTTTGCCTTTTTTTTTTTTTTTTAATGGTGTTAAGCAGCTAGGGTATCTCAGCATGCTTTTATGAGTTTATGCTGAGTTAGTGTTGGATTTTTTTCTGTATTAATGCAGTAGCAAATCTTTAGATGATTATTATTTGTTTGCAAAGAAAGCCAAACAGAGGCCTGCTTCTTACTAGGAAAATAATAGAGAATCTGAAACAGTTTTTAAAAATTCATAACTATCTCAATCGTCTCTTCAGAAAAGCCCAGAAAAACTGTGTATGGAAACAGAATTGGTCAAGCCTGAAATGCAGTGAAGGTGATGCAAACAGCAGGCTTTTCACTAGGGACCAGACTGTTAGCCTAGCCACAGAACCTTGAACACAAGTAGTAGATAAAGCCAAAGGAAAGTTAATCTTAAAGATGAATAAACACATCTGCTATTTGGAAAGAGTAACTTCTGGATAGAGAAGGATTGATGTGCATTCCTTCTGCTGTTTGGAAGGGAAAAGTGTTTTGTTTTTTCACAATTTCTCAATTGAATCAGGACCGTTTGTGTTAGGTAAAATTTGATATTCATACCACGGGAAATGCAGAAATGCTGTCCAAATGCATTGCCTCTGATCTGACTACAGTAAATTATATGAACTTTTATATTTCCACATAAAGTATGAGGAATAGTGTGTAGGACTGTGGGCAAGCTTAGTCTTCAGATCAGTTTCAGTGTTAAGCATAACAGACTCTAGCCTCCAGTAAGTTTGCAGAACCTTTGAACTTCTTGACGTTATTTCAAGGAACCTATTAAACTATCCCTCTAATCGTGCTGAGCCTGGCACAAAATGTATCCCTAGTCTCTGCTTAGCTTGTGGAAATAGGTAGGCTTCCTGTGTTCAGGAGTTCTAAAATAGACACTTCAGACGTAAATATTCTTCATGTAACAGAACATATCGGGTTGTTTGATTATGGCTTCCTTTTCTCACTTGGCAGTTCTCCCGCACCATGTGTGTGGCTATCTGATACAATTCAAATTACAAGGTTAACATTGGTTTTCAAGTATTTCTGAGGTCTTGACAGCAGGTAGGCTGGCTGAATAAAGAGCCTGAATTCTTTTAAGGAGGTATGACTTATTATCATCTCTTCTTCTTTAGGCCTGCCAAATATATGACACCTTATATATCACTTATGCCTGTGGCAGTCTGTCACATATTCCTGCTCCTCAGCAACTTGATATGCTGTGGGAAACAGCTTCACCTCAGCAGGAGGGTTGTAGCATGAGTTCTTTGGCTGGCATCTAGCTAGCTAAAATCTGGGAGCAGATACTGAAGGTAGTGGGATGAGGAGGTGAACCTAGATATCAGTGCAGCGAGTGGTGTAGGAACAAAGCAGGGAAGTTGCTGGGAAGGGAGAAGAAAAGGTCTTGCCTGGGAGCTTCCTTTCGCTTTACTGATAGGGCACGTGTGTGTTTTGGCTAGAATACTTCTCTCGCTTACCCCAACGGTTTTAGGAGGACAGAGATAAAGAAAGAACGTTATTTCAAAGTGATAGGAATGGCCATGAAGGGTGAGGTAGAATGGGTTGAGATTAACTACTGTGCTTCCAGCTGATGATATTAAAACTTCTGAGAACCTGTAGATTTTTTTTTTTTTTTTTTTTTTAAAGTGTTACATAGACTAACTTTTATTGATATAGTAGAATGATTTTAACAGGTGGGAGTGCAGTTTCCATTCCTGCTGCCAGCAAGCAACTCAGAAAAAAGAGAATTGAAACTTAAATTTGACACAGAAAAGATACTTCAAGTGTGCAAAATTCAACCTAAAAGTTTAGTATAACTAGCCTAAAATTTTGTTAACTTCAGAGAGAGATATTACCTTTAATGAAAACAAAAATAAAAATGAGAGAAAAGTATCTGTTTCCTGTCTTTTAGCCCCATTCAGAATTGTGTGTAATTAATAGGAGACTCTTAAGAACTTCCAACACAACAGCTATCTCTGTATAGTTGGGGAATGGAAGTAGCTGTTGTTAAAAGTGTTGGAGGAGAGAGAAGCTGCATGGTGCAGCTAACAGACAAACAAAACAAAGCTAAACCATGATATTTGTGGACAGATAGAGGTCGCAAGAACACCTGTAAGCTTCTGTTTTCTGTGACCATTGTGCTCAGGACATACCCTTAACTGCAAAGCTCAACAGCTTCTGTTCCTTCTTGAAGAGAACAAACGTTCTTTTAATTTTTCTGTGAGGTTGGATGTAGAAACTAAATATTTAGCAAGATTGTTGGATTTAAATCAGCAGCTCTGTATCTGTGTTTTGGGACTGAATAATACCTGTGATGGTGGCACTTGTGGAAGGGCCTTGGGCTGTCTCAGGTATTGCAGTCAACACCAGAGCACTGCCATCCCCTTTCTCCCTCCGTTCTATGCCTGCCCCTCCCTGCCTTTATTTTGCACATAATTTGGATGCTAAAGGGAGCAGAGTGTTCTTTGGCCCACAGCTTTTACTTGACTGCAGTATTCTGGGGGGGAGCAATTTGAGGTTTCTCCCTGCCTCTCTCTTCCCCACTTCCAGAAGTCATTACTTGGGCAGAAAGCAACTCTGCCCTCACAATCTCCTCAACAAGCTTTTTGAAGAGATGCTTGGAATACTTCAAAATCGGGGCTAACTAATTTGATTGAAGACTTCGGTCTAGGCAGTTACTGGTTTTAGACAAAACTTAAGCTACCAGATCTTTTTTGCTGAAATAATGGATATGTGAAGCGTAGCTTAATGGAATCTATGTTAAGCCTTATAAATATGTCCACTACCTCTAGGCCTTTGCCAGATTTTAACTACTGTAGTAATAGCCTGGAAATTATGCTTAATTTACTGTTATTGATCATAAAATTGCTTTATAAAACAGATAAAAAAAGGCTGATTTTTCCACTGAAGAAATTCATTTTTTTTTGTTAGGAAGTTCTTTCAGTTATTAAATTTGATCTTTAGCGAGATTATTGGAAGCACTTATTTTTTTTCATAAGGGCAGATGAATTCTAATTAATACAGTCATAGAATTTATCTTGTAGGTGACATTTGTATGATCACTTAATATGCTACTGATAAAGAATTGTAGGTTTAATTTCTTGTAAACGGCCTTCAGCAAACTAACACTGGTAGAGTGTTAAAAATGATGGTGACTCTGTTCAATTTCCTGTGAGTACCCAAGCAAAGGTTTTTTTCCTCTAAGCTAGAACTACTAAATCGTTTGGAAAGCTCTGTAGGAAATACCTCCTTTGCACTTTTTCTAATTAGCTTATTTGTAAAGCCGTTGAAAAGTTACAATCTTCTTTCTAGAAAACTTTTTAGCTCTTTAAAGCAGCTAGAAAATTAAAAGCAAATGGTAAAAGACTGTCGACTACCATGAAAGCAAGAACATGAGTTTAAGCTAGTTCAGTATTGTGCTTGTAGGAAACATTCTTCTTTCTGATACATGCTGATAACGTATCCTTTTGTAAAATCTATTTAGGTGTAGAATTTGGGGCTCGAATGATAACTATCGATGGAAAACAGATAAAGCTTCAGATATGGGATACGGTAAGTAATAAAACAAATTGTTTAAGCAACATGGCTCCACTAACTTTCTCTTCTGATGTTTTGCTTAAGCTCTCTGTGATCTGCACCCATGTGAGAATATGTGTTTTTGCTTTGTCTTGCAGCTTTCTTTAGTTTCACTGAAGATCAAAAACTTGCTTAAAATCTTCCTTTTTTGATGCAATATACTCATCTAGCGGTGCAAATTCCTGTTGCTTACATGGTAACTCAACTTCCTGAAGTAATTCTTTGTCAGATTTATGACTGGAATTAATGCTACTTTACTTTGAAGGAAAAAAAAAAGTTGTTACATTATTAAGAACTTACATTTTTCTGTGTAGCCTATCTCTGTGTTCATGCAAGGCCTGGTTAATATAACTTCCTGTTGGGGAATTGTGGTATGTCTACTAGTTTTAATCGAGAGCTCTCTTGAGGAGGTGTTTGCGTTTTTGGTGTAGGATAAAAGATGCTGCTCTCTCTTTTTGTAAAAGACGAACTCAAGTTCATTCAAATCATGAATATAGTCAATACTTGGACAATTAAAGGATTGGGAAAGGAATAAAGTTTCAGAAAGCCTTCCAAAAAAGCCCAAAGACTTTTACTTTTTGAGGGGTGCAGATTTAAGAATGCAAAGTCAGGTGTTTTCTTCTTATAGGTTGCTCTTACCACAGAGCAGTCAGCCTTTGTCTGTGCTTGTTGTGGTGCAGCATCTCTACAGTGCCTGTACCAATAGCTTTGTCTTCCTAATATGCTTGACTGTTTCATAAGGCACAGTCCTGTTTCCTCTTCCTAAAGCATTTTAGGATACTTTTAGAAACAGACAGATAGAGAAACAGCTGTAGCCTCGTGCTTGTGCTCTTTGTGGTGTAGCAAGTCAATGAAGGGAGATACATTTGTACATACATGTATGTATAAAAATGTAAACAAATGCAGTATTTCAGCTAACTTCATAGTCTAATGTGCCTTATTTATTTAACAAGTTCATAATTTGAAATGGCATCTAACGTCTGTGCCTCCTTGGAAGTTGTCCAAGGTATAAATGAGCATGGTCAGATTGTGCTTGCTTCAGGCTTTTTCTAAGCCCAGGCATTTTTACTAATACAGTTGCAGATTGCTAACTACCAAGGTAGCTGATAATTTATAAGTTCAAAAGACAAGCAAATCTCAACAAAAACAGAAGCTTCAGGAGCAGAATTTTAGTATGTAGAACAACCATGTGAGGGCAAATCTGTATTGATCCTTGTTTCCTAAAATTGACAGATTCTCTGCAGAAAAAGTTACTAATTTGACTGCCAATGCAGCTGCTGTATTTCCCTGTCTTTCAGACTGTTTTTGTTGATGTCCTATTATCTGTTCCCTGAATGTGAGTGAACTTCATATGTTTATGAGTAGATTGTGTTTTCCTTTGTGCTCTGTTTCAGTAGCTCTTCACAGTTTGGCTCCTTGTGTGCATGCAAAGAGTCCAGTACCTAAAACTTCAATGGAGCTGGTCTTTATTATAAATTATAAATTATTTTAGGCCCGGACTTTATCTGGCTAGATTCTTAACTAATATCATACATACATTAAAAATACTCATTGAAAGCTTTCATATGCTCTTAGTAGATTGTGCACTTGTTGTTAATAATTTATAAGATGTAAGCCATGAGCGACTTAAAATTTTAACTACAGCCAGTATGCTAACTGTATGCAATCTGATTTCAAAAACACAGGGTAAATAGTTTAATCCAGTCTTGGATTGTAAGAACAGAATTGAGCCAGTGAAATTTAGATATGCGTAGGTGCAAAGGAGTTGATGAAATAGTAAGATCATGAAATATATCTCATTATATTTCTTAACATATTTTATGTACAAGTGCTGAGGTACACAGATATGTCCATGATGACCAAGGTTGCTGTGTCTGTGTTGTTTATCCAGGTTGAGCATTTACTGGATTTTTTTTGTTAGCAAAAGCTACTAGCTGTTGCTGGTGTTATCTCCATATTTATTAAGATAAAACAATTTCTGTTTGATAAAATTCATTTTACACATACAGCCTGGCAAACGCTTGAAGCATTTATGTTTCTAGTTAGTACTTCTTGAGACGCAGCAACAGCAGCACATCTCTGATTTAGTCCTAATCTTATATACCTCCTTTTAAACCGCTGCTGAATGGGAAGCACCTTGAGCAGAGGCATAAGAAATTGAGAGTTAAATTCAGTTTGTTTCCAGTGGTTAACAATGAATATGGACTTGCTTTTGTTAGAAAATCAAACATGTAAATTTTGATATTTTTTTTGCCAGAGGTGTCGGTGCCAGGGTGATTGGTTTGTTGTCCTCAGCAGATCAGTACAAGACAAGGTGTTCATCTCAGTCATGGGAGTGTATGGAAGCTGCAGGATACCTCACTGAAGGTTAACTTAGAGAGAGACAGCTGAAGTTAATGCTGTTGTGTGTCAGTGACGTGTTTTTGTGTTCTTTTCATGTCATAACTCCAGAATATTTGACTCTTTCATTAGCATCTTAGTTTGATTCAGGAGTCGGGCTACAGAAAGCAAGCAGCTCTGCTTACTGCGCTCTGGATTTCACGTGGGAGTACACAAACTGAATTCCTTTTGGATGAGGCCAAACTGTAAGATATGCTCCAGGAATGCATGCGTGCCCATTAACAATTGTAGTCCAGTGTTTGTTCCTGTGGGCTGATAGTCTAGTAAAACTAGTCTGAAGTAAAATAAAAAATAAATGATGAAAAAAAAAAACACTTCCATGAAAGATAATCAGCATGGGCATTGTGTACTTAGCAATAGCTGTTGTGGTACCTCAGTACTACTCCTGTTCATATGTCTGGACCAGCAAAACACTGCGTCCCCTCATCGTCTCCCAGCTGTAGGCTGCTCTTGGACAGGCTCTCCCTACCGCCAGGTTCTGCAAGCTTGCTGCTCTGTGTGCTGTGCCCTGCCGAGGTGCTTAGATCTGTGACTCCTTGGATTTTACTTCGCTTCTGGATGCTTTTAGGTCAGGCCAAAGGTAGTGCAGGTATTGGACCAAATGATTCGTTTGTCGTGTCTGTCGTAGCCTCTGGATTATGTTTGCTGTGATTTTTATCTTAGTAATGATTTTCTTTGCTTGTGTAGACAGAGATACTTTTTTTCAGAAGTGGTTAATTGATAATTTCCTAGTATAAGTAGCTTAGCTTCTCTTTTGTCTGATATTTGAGCCACTGTCAGTTGCCATCACCCTTCCTAGGGAACTAGAAGTCTGTAGAAGCTGGTAAGGATCAAAATAACCATTCTGGGAGCTATTAAGCTTTCTGGGTTTAAAGAAGCTGTGTAGATAAAGGTTGTTTGTCTTGTGGCAGTAGAAGAAATATAAAAAAATAAGAAATATTAAAAAAAAAAAAAACATCACTTCTCCCCAGAAAAAACTTCTTTGTTGAAGAGTACTGGGCTTGTTACCAGGCTGAGTCAGTATCCTTCATTTAGTTGTTGAGGGGGCTGTTCTGTCTTGTATTTATTGTTACTAAAAAGTCATTGTTGACGAGCAAAAATAAACAGCAGTTGAAAGAGGGAATTGAAGTTCTCTGAGATGCTGCAGGGGAAGAGATCAGTGATGATACTGAGCAATACTATTTGTTTTCTAGACTAAATTGTCATGAATGAGATTTTTTTTTTCCTATGTGTTTGTACTGAAATGTATCCTGTGATACATTCCAATATTTCTGTTTCATTTCATGGAAATCTGTCATCAGAAGTTTATTTTATTCACTCTTATGCTTTACTCTTGCATTTATATGGTGTATTAAAAATAAACTTTGTTCTTACAGTTTTCTTCTTGAGTTTTTACAGATGTGGGGGATAGCAGTTTTAGATAGTAACTCAATGTTTAAATAAACAACAAGAACAACCTTGCCTTTATCATTTGTTAAAGAAATTTCTGAAACCTTATAGGCTAATTTCAAATACTTTCTTTGTTTCCATACAAGTGATATCTCCAACTAAATTGATTTTTTTTTTTTTTTTTTTAAGTAAGTGAGAGCTTGCACAAGTGTGCTTATGCAAGATGGAAAGCATAATTGTTGAAGGCTTACTGACGCTATGGTATGACACCTCTATCTGCTTTCAGATATTCAGACCATACCAATCCTTTTTGGAAAGTCAGTTATCCTTAATGTATTTGTGAATACCTTGGGTCTAGTAGAACCAAGTAAAGTTCTCTTAATGCACTAAATGAATATTCATTTCATCTTAGTGAGACTGAAAATCGTCAGGGTTGAGCGCCTTTCTCCCCTGCTTCCACCCAGCCTGTCTTGTTAATGGTCTACCTTATGACATTTTCTACTCACTTTGGTAGTTAGAGCATGGGGGGAATTTGTCCATTTGGATGTCATTGCAGTTTGTGTAATTAGGGCCATCATCTGAACCTCAGTGCCAGTTGCTAAGTTATTGTTCACATCCGTGATAGCAATTCAGGAAACCAGGGTAATCTGATCTACCTTCTAGCTTAGTGATCCTAAACCTTTGTCTGTAATGTGCTTAAATGTATGTGGTTATTGAAATACTATATTGGTATTTTATTTTCTCACTTTTTCTTTCTGACTCCTCTGCAGCTTTCCACAATAACAGAGAAAGATCTTGCTTAGAATAATGCCTGAGATGGGAGAAGAGCTAATCCTTCCTTTTGTCTGCAATGAAACTTGAGTTCTAGTGAGGATAGTTACTTAAAGGTTTCAAATATATTTATAAACTGAAATAATTCATGAGGGTACTTCTAATAATGGAGGGCTGAAGCTTTCTGTTTCTGTTGGTGTGTTGGGAATTGCTTTGGATGTCTAAATTGGATGCATTCAACAGCATCAGAAAGGAAAGGCGTATGTACAGACGATCTGCATTTGTATGTATGTACAGTTGCACCCTTGGGCATCTTTATTCCCCTTGAAATTTCAGTTCTTAATAGGTTGCTGACAGGGTTGTTCTGAAGCAACATGTAACTTGGCTGAATTCTCCATATAAACTCTGACACTTTTAAAAGTTATGAATTCATCTTCATAAGTGTCTTTTAGTTCTGTCTCTTCTACAGGAGGATCTTCCTACGGAACATTTTTGCTGGAAGGCAGCAGGGTGGTGTTCTTGTTTTTATACTACCTTTGTGCCTATTTCTTGTACTAATGCTAGTAAGTGACTTGAAAATTCTTGTTCCAGAGTGAGACACATGACTTCAAGACATTATTGCATTTATATCAACAAGTTGCCATGTGACTAAAAGGCTATTAACTTATTTATAACTTTCAAAACTACACTCAAGAGTGTGTATTGCACTTCTCTCTTTCTGGAACATTTTGTTCCAGGGATCAACTTCTTGTAGCTGTTCCCAACTGGCAGTTGTCATAAGTAGTCTGACGCTTGTGTGAACTGCTTGTTTCTTAGATGTCCGTTTCCTGTACAGCTTAGGAAACCATAAACTAGTTTAAATGAGCAATAATTCTCAAAGTGAAAGAGACGTTCTGTCACTGGGTATGAACACACCACACAAACAAGCGACTTATAAAAGGTATCTGCAGCTACTAGCTATACAGTACATGGTAGTTTTTCATTTTTCATGCAGGCGTGTACTATAAGGTATACAATAAAAAACTATTAGTCTTCTCATACATTGAAGACGTTCTGGGATGTACTCAAAAATTTTGTTCTTAAAGAAACTTTCCAAATACTTCACCATTGGAAATGGCGAATTCAGTAAAATTGATGGCCTGTTTTCCAGGGAGACATGCTGGTGAGGATTCTGTTGCATTACCTACACACTTTTTCTACTGCATCATAGCTCTTTTTAATGTTTTCTCAGTTTATAGATTCAAAGATGTGCAATTCAGGATCTTTTAAGGAACGCTTTCTGGTAGCAAAGGCACGTCTGTACATTTTGCAACTGAATCCTACCTGATTACATTGCACCCTTGGAAATGCTATTGAAATGTCCTATAGAAAAAGTAACACTCGGAGTCTTTTCGCTGATGTGCTACAGATATGTCAACTGCAACATGGTTACATGGCTTAAAAGTTCATGAAAGCTTTAGCACAGGCCCTGAATCTCTGTACCTTATGACCTAAGGCGATGGATGATGCTTTGTGTTCTGTTTACGTCATTGTTTAGGAGTTGCATTTTGATCTATACACAGAAGTGTATTTTGAGAAGAGCGCGGAATATATCCACAGAGTTGTACAGTTCATGCAAGGATGAAGATTTGTAGTACTATTTTGAAGACTTTTAACTCCAACTATGACTATTTAAGTCTCCTTCAGGAAGTTTTTATTCATTAGCCAATATGCTGTGAATTCTAAAAGCTTATATGATGTGAATTCTAGAAGCTTATGGTCCAGAAGACAAATGGAGTGTTTTTTTAATGCTTAAAGCCCCACTTGTTTATCAGAGGCCCGCCTTTTCTCGTTTTTGGTGAACTACTCATGTCAGAACTAGCACCTGCCCCTGAAGAGAAAGGAGGCGTGTTCAGGCCTCTTCAGTATCTGAGCATTGGTCCCTGTAGGCTGCACCATCTGAGCTGAGGTGTTTACACGTGAAATAGTTGCTGTCTTCTAGCTGTTACCAAAAAGAATCTCCATCTTCCCACTTCCTCTGAAATTCTGTGTAACTCCAAAAGTGGGTATAACCTGACATGGCCTGAGACCAAAGGCTTGTGTTATCTCTATTAGATGTAATATGGCCTTGAGAAATAGCTTGTTTAGCTTTTATTTTGTGGCTACCGTCACTACTACTTTTCCCCTACACTCCCCCTGCCCCCAATCACTCCCTCATTCAAGTCTCTGGCATACGTTGCTGACTTTATTCCTGACACAGCTATTAAATTACTTAATTAGTGTTGCCAGCAGGTTGAAGGAGGTGATTCCTCCCTGCGGCACTGAGGAGGTCCCACCTGGAGTGCTCTGTCCTGTTCTGGGCCTCCATTGCAGGAGAGACCTGAGCATAGAGAAGAGATTCCAGTGAAGGGCCACAAGATGGTGAAGGGGCTGGAGCACCTCTCCTGTGAGGTGAGGCTGAGAGCTGGGACTGCTCAGCCTGGAGGAGAGAAGAGAAGGTGCCAGGGGATCTCACCAGTGTCTCTAGATACCTGAAGGAAGGTGCGAAGAGGACGGAGCCAGGCTCTGCTCAGTGGTGCAACTGTGTGACAACTTGCCACAAGTGGTTGTGGGCAACTTACTCTAAGTGTCCCTGCTTGAGCTGGGGGGGGGGGGAGCAGAGCAGATCACTGCCAGTGGTCCCTTCGCAGTTCAAACATTATGTGGGGAAAAAGGAGAAATCTGGAATTTCCTTTTAGTGTGGAAGTGAAAAAAAATGCTATATTTTAGGGGAGAGTGGAGAAGATGCTGCACATACTGTTAATACCACTTCACAGCATATAGTGCTTTTCTCTAATATCAAACCTGGTTTTCATTTTATATTGAGCTTCCTCACTGCTAGTTGTATCCATTGCTGCTTGAGCAAGTAGCTAAACTTTATTTGGTCTCTGTTTCCAAGACCGACGAAGTACAACTGTAACATACTTGTACTGAAAAACAATTATTAAAGAAATAATAATTACTATGCTTTGAAGTAATAGTCTACACTTAAAATCATAGAATCACGGAATCATAGAATGGCTTGGGTTGGAAGGGACCTCAAAGATCATCTAGTTCCAGCCCCTCTGCCTTGGGCAGGGATGCCACCCACTGGATCAGGTTGGTGAAGGCCAAGGCCCCATCCTGCCTGGCCTGCAAAACACACGTCTGTGTTTTGTATTTGCCTGCCTTGAAATACGGGGAGTAGTAGGAAAAAGAGCAAGCAGGTGTAAAGTTCAAGTAATAATGACATTAAAAAGAAAAAAGCAGGGAATCTCTTCTACAAGCCTAACCCAGCTATTCTGACCTTATAGTTCTCTCATTGAGATTGATATGTAACTTACTGTCTGTTTCAAAAATAAATGTTCTTATTATTTTATAAGTTACATCATAGAGTTTCTCTACTGAAACTGTTTTCTTCTGCTTAGAATGAAAGGGGCTTCAGTTTCTGTTGTCTTCATATACTAAACACAAATTCATTCTTGCTAAATGGAAAATTGTATCTTTTTTGGGGAAGACAGGGTAACGTTTTCCAACCTTTTCTCAGCCTTTCCTTCAGGAAGCAATGATACTTAGGAAACTCCATCATAGGCAAGTAAAAAACATTAAATAATATTACGGTATTTTCACATTATAGGTACCAAACTTTTGTAAGGAAGTTATTCTTCTAAGAGCTCAATTCTTACATTCTTCTAAGAACTGGTAGAACCTTTGGCGATTATGGTTGACTTGGAATTGTTTGCTGTGGAGAACAAACAATTTGATGTGACACAGTGTAATTTAAGAAGGTGAAATAGGCAATCTTAATGTGGTGGGCTATGTCCAAATAACACATGATTTTTGGCAATATGTAGAACGCATTGGTGATAGGAACTTACTTTCCTCTTAACTGGGTAATAAATGTCTCAGGCATCTACCATGCACTTGAGCTAGTCACCATGTCAAGACAAAAAGGTAGACCTTTTTGGAGCTCCTGGCTAGGAAACCCGGTATTGAGCTAAACACTAGGGGTTTTGTATGTTTTTGTTTGGTTATTCCTTGGTGTGCTTTAGTGGACTCTCTGTATTTTGTTACTTTAGTTTCTGTAAAAATGGGCTGGGACTTCTGGCCAAGTGCATGTGTGTTCTGATTGTCTTAGTCACTCCACTGAGAAAAGTTACAAATGACAGAAAATACATTCAGCAGTTTCAATACAAAGTGCTTTCTTAAACTGGAGTAACAGGATGATTTCTGAAGACTGAGCGCATAGAAATGTGTTGTGCCAGTGTTACTCTTCAGTAGCAGAATCTAGATCAAGTTCTTGAATTCAAGAGGACCTTATACTAAGAAAAGTACAGTGACTATGGGAAGAGAAAGTTCTCTGTATGCGAATTCTGTAGGTCTGGCTGAAACATAGCTTGTGTTTGATAAATATTTCATTCTTGTTTTTCATGGTTTTAAATTAGAGTGATTTCCTATAGCTGTGCAGATAACTATCTTACTGCGTATGCTCTTTTTTTCAGCATTATTATTTCTTAATCATGTACTGTTCTATCTTTGAATTCAGCTAAAGCTTCTGTTAGCACTAAAGTAAGCATTTATTCTAACAACTTTCAGGTGCTAGGTAGCACTTCTGAAAAACATGAGCATGAGGAACTCAAGATCTATAACTATTAATACATTTTTTTCAGGGCTTTACTTTTTTTTTTTTATATGGGAAGAAAGGGTTATACCTCTGCCCTTTAAGTGGTCTTTATCCACATAAACTGTGTTCTAACTGCTCTCCCCAAAAGCATTTTTATAAATGCAAAAGTTTGTTTTGTTTTGATGTTGCATGTTAGTGAGAGATCTCTCTTCTGAGTTAAAGAAGACTCAAAACAGCTGTGGGTTGTTTGAAGGTGATTAAAGTGTAAGTTGATGAGCATGTTTAAGTGCTGAGATTTTTACGGAATATTTTCCTATAAGAACTGTCTAATTTATCTAATATATGAAGTTTTTCACCAGTGAATATGAAGATGACTCTTGCATCCTGTAGCTGTTTGACACACGTTATTTATCAAGTACAGGGGAAATTGATTAACTGTGGAGCAGAATTGTGTAAAATTGAATTCAGAACAGTTTTCTGTTTTTTCATAATAAAATGATTACTGAAAGAATTCCATCTGAAGACTGTTGAAAGCTGGCTGCAGTTTATGATATAACGGATAAAATCTGCATCCTTGGCCTTCCAACAACCTTTACACCAGCAGATGGTGGGCGTAAAGATGTCATTCATCATTTATTTACAATGGGCTTTATTTATTCTAGTGTCAACAGCTGCCCCAGGGAGCAGGTTATTGAATTCAAATGTGAAGCTCTGGGTTATTTGCTTCCTTTCAAATTTGTCTTCAGAGCTTAGTTGCTAGGAGTCCATTCTGTGCTCTAATAATGATTCATGTATTGTGAAGCCATTCAGTAAATTGGGTTGTCAGGGATTGCCAAAAAAGGTTTAGAGGTCTTGTTCCGATTTTTTTTAACAGCGCTGTGCTGTAGTTGGTGTCTTCTCATTATGTGCCTTCTTTTGCCCACGTAAGAGACTTTGTCCCCAGTTGTCCCCGCTCTGATTTCCCCTCCGTACACCTTCTTGCCCTCTCAAAAGTAGTAAATTTTTAGCAACAAAACATAAATGTGAGACACGAAATAATGCAACTTTGTCTTCTACAGGCAGGACAGGAGTCCTTCCGTTCCATTACAAGGTCATACTACAGAGGGGCAGCAGGGGCTTTACTAGTGTATGACATAACAAGGTGAGAATGTGGAGGAAGTTATAACTGGTTTAAAATTATGTCTTTTCTGTATATCACAGTACAGTTCTACTGTGTAAAAATGTCTAATTTAGCATTTTTATAAATAGGTGCAATCTAATGTTTTACCATGTTCATTATGTGCTCAAAATTAAGATACAGCCTATGTTTAGTATATAAATACTTCAAATTTTCTCAGTATAATGGTTGAGAAAAAGTATATGTAAACTCTTTGGAAGAATGAGTCAAAATATTTTTGTAAACTCTTTGACCATGAACCTCTGAATTACCTTTATTGAGAAAGACCTTAAAGTATTTCATGAATTCTTTTCTTGTGGTTTTATTACCACGAACTGTATTTTTTCTTTCACTGTAGCGAACTTTTTACTGAAGTACCAATCTGGAGAGGGAAAATAAATAAATAAATAAATAAATAAATAAATGCTTTTAATTTTCATTCTCTTCCATACTCAGGAGGGACACTTTCAACCACTTGACAACCTGGTTAGAAGATGCTCGTCAACATTCCAATTCCAACATGGTTATAATGCTTATTGGAAATAAAAGGTAAAATTCAATCAGTCATGATTTTGTAGATAATAGAGATTTAAAGCTTGTTTTTTTCATTACCTTTTTTCTTTCTAAATGGTGATTCCATAAGTTAGCACCTAGATCTGTCCCTTAAAAAGGGAGTATGGCTCCTAATTTAGGTGTTCTAAAGTGGTTTGCATTTTTGGTTAAGAATGACAGCAGAGAAAATGTCATTAAACAAAGTGAAGCCCATACTACTGGATTCACTTCAAAACGTTTACGAAATATAAAACTTGCATACCTCAATAATTACATGAGATGCTTCTGAACTTCAAGCCTACTTTATGTTCTGTCTGTTTCAGCTAGGAGTGTGGTCAGAGAATGGTTTTTAACCATTTCCTTGTGAGTTCAGGCAGCTCTTAGACACTAAGTGATACAACTTCAAAAGGTTTGGAAGTTTGTTACCAAACTTAGAAACGATTATCTACTTGGCCTTTTCATCTGCTAGAGTGTCCAGAGTTCTAAAATAGTTCCCTATTGATGCTGAGACTTGTTTTTTTGTTTTTTTTTTTTTTTTTTTTAATATCAAAAGCATCATCTCAGAACTTAATAACCCATTAGTTGTGAGCCTTTACCTGAATGACATTAGCTTGTCTCCATGAAATTCTTGAAGGTAAAGATGCCAGTTGAAGTAACAGTATGCTTGTCCCCTGAATTTTAAAGAACAGCTGGATCACTTTTAGATGCTGCTGAGAAACAGCCTTGTAGTAAATACAGTCTAGTTTGGCCTGTTCACCTCTTGTTTCATTCTTTTTTTTTCCCGTTCCTTCCACTTCTTTTCCCTGTATTTGCCGCCATCCTTCCTCCAAAAAATCCCATTAAGCAATAAATGATTATGAAGCTTACCCACATTTTTATTTAAAATATGGAAAATGACTAGGAGAGCTCTTTTTAGTAGAGGGATGTGATAAGCATAGTCTTCACAAATTGTTACAAAAGGTAATCTAATTTATTAAATGAAGATTTGGTAAGCCCGTTAAAGCAATGACCAACGTTTTTTTATGCTTATGTGAGTAAAGAAGTGGCACAGAAATAACGTGCACTGGTTTTTGTTTTTGTTTTTTTTTTTTCAGAAAATACTGTGTAAATTCGTATACTTAGTTAAGACATCTGTAATTATTCCTGATTATTCTTAGCTGTTAAAGCAAAGTAAATTTTGATGTCTTGCAGACTATATACCATGTGGTTGTATGTTATATAATATGCTACTTGCAGCAAGTTCAGTAATTATCCCAGTTAAACTAGGGTTTATTCACACAATAAATTTACTTAGATTATGTATTCTAAGTTGCAGATTGTGGTGCCACAGGAAGCAAAAGTTCTTTAAGAAGCTTTTTAAAGGGTATTCTTTTCAAGCCTCAAAGAGGAGAATGGGAAGGAAACTCCTTCGTTTGCACTGCATTATACCAAAAGAATGTTACTGGAGCTCTTACAGTAAAGTGTACTGCTCTAAAGACTTATAGAAGGAAGAACACATATACTAGCATAAGATTTTTTAAAGAATAAATTGTATAGGTCCCGAAAGTGCACTTACAATACAATTAATTGTACTACTAACTTAATACAAGATTTGAAGGGTATTGAGAAATTAAGCTGAAATATAATAGCTGCTTTTTGAAAACATTACGTATACTGGAATTGAAACATGACAAATACTATACTTGATCTCCTTTCCAGAACAAAGCATAGCTATATTGATCTAGTAAGACCAAATGCTTCGAATTATTGGAATGGGATGTATGGAGAGAGGAAGACAACTGTGGTTAGTAGAAGCAGTTAAAGCTCTTATATGGATAAGTTTAGATATCAGTAGTGAGTACTGAGTGGGTTATCATTGCAGTTTCCAATGCAGCTGCACTATTTCAAATAAAAAAGATGTTTATTTCTATTTTATCATGGAGATAACACTGTAGTGAATCAAGCTTTAGATAAGATATTTTGGAGTGTAGCGTGGTAGTAGCAATGAAGTTCAAGTTCAAAAATACAACGTCAAACAGCTACCTCGGGGACATGAGAAAGAGCACCTTGTTTATGTTATCTTAAGCCTGAGACAGAGATACTGGGAATGCTTACATATAATTAACATCAACTTATTTTTTTCTATGAGAAGACATTTTTTGTATCCTTATCTCAAATGCTCTATGTTCAAATGATGTACTGAATTATCTTGACTCTATTACTTATCTGAGTTAGCGTATAGTTGTAAAAACAACAAAAAACCTACTTTGCTGCAAAATAGATGCCAAGTGAGTATGATTTCTGTTTCACATGTGTGTAATTGCAAGAGTGGCAGCCCAGTATTTAATGTTTTACTAGCACTCTGGCTATAAATTAAACCTCTGTATTTGCATGCTGTTTATTTTGAATTTGTATATATGAAAGTGTGTGTTTACATGCGTAATTTAAATACAAATTGTATATATAAAATTATATTAAAAAAATACAGCATTATATTGTTCAGAATGTAATATACTTAGAAGGACAGAAATTGTGTATCACTGTATTTTTAACAACTAAAGAAGTTCTGAAAAGTAGGAGTGAAATACTTATGAGTCCATATGACTTAGGAGTGGTTTTGTCTTTCGTTGTCCAATCCAAGAAGGTTTTCTGTGTTCTATTTTTGTAATATTTAACTTTCTTACAGACTGGAAAGCAGGAAGCAAGAAAATGTGTTACAGTCGCTTTAAGTTCTGCTGCTGTTAAAAGGCTAGGTCCTGCATGGAGTTTCAAAACCTAAATGCTAGGTCATCAGGAGGGAGCAGCTAATATAGTTGAAAATAACACTTTGGTTCATAGATAATGATACTAGAAAAATGATATTTATCTAAAATGAGAATGTCTAAAGTTAGCATTTGAGGAGTAGCTAGCTAAGTATATACCTATTCTGTTGAAAGGCATTTCATGAACTCTTTAAGATCTGTGTCAGCTAGAACTGATAACTCAGGTGTGATGACTGTGGCTACTCCATATGTTGCAAGTGCAAAGCTTATAGTAATTCTACTTTATGTAAAGGTTTGAATAGATCTTTGTATGTACATAAGTTGTAATGGGGACTGTTGGCTTTTGAGTACATCTCTGAAGAATGATATTTACCTGGACAGGTTAGACCACAGGAATAACTTTTTTTTTTCCATCTTAGTGATTTAGAATCTAGACGAGAAGTCAAGAAAGAGGAAGGTGAAGCATTTGCACGAGAGCATGGACTTATCTTTATGGAGACGTCTGCCAAAACTGCTTCCAATGTAGAGGAGGTAACTTTGCTTAACATTGTCACTTCAGTAAAAACGGTTGTTTTCAAATGCATTCTGTAGTTTGTACAGATGTTATTCCTCTAGATTTTGGCTTTCTCCACTTGAATCAGCTACTCTTTAATTTGTAGTATGAGAAAGATGTTGTCTAAATTTAATCTGATTGCACAGCACCAAAGATATTGTTGAGATTCCATTAACTACTATGCTTATTTTTAAAAATGCATAATCAGTGAAATGGGTACACCTGTTTTGTAATCTGAAATTTGAAACTGGAATAGATTTGCTAGTGCAAAGCAAGAAAAACAATCAGTGTCTTTGACAAATGTCAATCTAACCAGTTCTTAAAGACCTCTTATCTTTCACGTGCTCTTCAGAGCAAGCTATTGCAATACTTTGGTATCCCAACTGTAAACAGTTTTCATCTTTCTCCACCACCACCTAGCAGGAATTGCTTCTTTGCTGCAGTTCACACACAAAATTTCTGTCATCCAGAGAGCTGTCAAAGAGGTCATTATCTTAGTTACTGTAGTCTGTTATGTATTCAAATGTTATGCTTTTCAGTCTTTGCTATTTTAGAGTAAAGAACTTCATTCCCTTGAAATTTGCACGTAGTTCCTGTTCCTGGGTATATGTGAGTTCTTACCTATGTCACTTTGGTCTGCTACACATCTGTCTTGAAGGATGGTTATGGTGGGTTGATCTGAGTCAGCAATTCAAAACCTACCCAGTTGCACACTTTACACCACTTGTCCAGTGGCATGGGGTAGAGAATCAGAAGAGTCAAAGCGAGAAGGACTTGTGGATCAACATAAAAAAAGCTTAGTAAGTGAAGGGAAGGAGGGGGAGAGTGATGGTAAGGTGGTCACTCCCAACTTCCCATAAACAGATCGATTCCCAGACAGTCTCTGAGCAGCAGCTGTTTAGAAAGGCTACCTCTTGGTTTTTATTGCTGAGCATTATAATTGTATAATATGAAATATCCCTCTGGCCAAGTCAGGTCATCCGTCTGGTTGTGTCTCCTGCAACTTCTTGCCTACCCTAAGCCTAATTGCTGAGGGAGTAGAAGCAGGAAAAAGAAAAAAAGAAAACTGACATTGTGCACGCAATCTTTAGAAGCAGCTAAAACATTGTGTTATCAATGCGGTTTTAATCACAGATCCAGAACACAGCACCATATATGCTGTTATAAAGAAAATTAACTCCATCCCAGCCAGACCCAGTACAGTGACACGTTAGTGCTGTGTAAATCAGAAAAATCACTTCATTACAATTTCACTGAAATTCTTCTCTCAGAGGGCAGTGAGGCACTGGCACAGGTTGCCCAGAGAAGCTGTGGATGCTCCATCCCTGGACGTGTTCAAGGCCAGGTTGGGTGGGGCGTTGGGCAACCTGATCTAGTAGCAGGTGTCTCTGCCCATGCCCATGGTTGGAACTAGGTGATCTGAATGGTCCCTTCCAACCCAAACCATTCTGTGACTTGTCTTTCAGACCTGTACTCAGTTCCTGCATCCAAGCTTATTAGCTTTTTTAAGTAGCATGCCATAGTTCAGTTTCTCATACTACATAATCGGTTCTTAATCTTTTCTAAAATAGTCCTAAATTCAAGATGGTGGGCAACCAGTTAGACACTGCTTTAGTAGTAATGCTCTCTAGTTTTGAAATTTTGAGAAGTTATAGTAGGAATAGCATATAGCCTTCAGTTATTTCATTCTGTTTTATTACTGTGTGGTTTTAACATTGTCACCTATTTCTGTGACAAAAAGTGATTTCTAGTGGATGACTTGTCTGGTGCCTAATGTACCTATGACTATCAGAAGGAACATCAGCAGAGAGTTCATTCTTAAATAAGTTCAAATAGAATCCTCTCTTCCTGGTTCTCTGAGTGAGTGATTGTATTAACTTTAACTCTGATGGAAAAGCTTGAGGATTTAATTCTTTGTAGTGACAGTCAAATGCATTCCTTAAGCGGTACTCTCAATCAATACTAAAAGAGGTAGCATAATCTACTCTAGTTACAGCTGAAAGAGCAAAATCTTAACTTTTGAGTTAATAAGTGAGGAGAAGTAGTACGCACAGGAAATGAAAGTTTATAATTTCATGGACAATCAAAGAGGCCACTTACATTTTTGTCATTCTGCTGATTCTGGATTGTTCAGTATCAAAAAAAAATCGTGAGGGGAGCGAGGGAAGAAATTGTGTGAATTGGGCAGCATTAGAAGAAAGATCAAGAGGTATGCACAGCTGAGGCAGACATAGAAAGCCTTCAGCACATGGCTTCAGGAATGGAAAGAAATTATAGTTTTCTGACTGGCTGAGGAAGTTGAAACTAAACAAAGAACAGCATTTGAGGTAATTCAGTGAAAATTAGATGAAATTTTAAGCAGAAGAAATTCATGGCCATGTGTTCACAAATCTTATCTTATGCGGTAACAATGCAAAACATTTTTACTGTGTTTTTTTTTGGGGGGGGGGTGGAGACGAAGAAATTGAAGTTTTTGACTAGAAAGAGTATGTGTTTATACTATTGAATTTTTCATTTAACAAATCAAAAATGGATTGGAAAAAAAAATAGATTGGAAATATACCTAAAAGGCTGGGCTTCTGTTCTTTTTACCCCTCAGTAGGAAATATCCTTCAAAAAGAGTAATTTGGAGAAAAGACATTACTGTAAGACTCGTGTACATATGGAAATGCACAGATAGTGCAGGTCAGAGCATTCATACATAACAACCAGTGTCTTGTTTCCTCTTTCCGTTCTCAGAAGAGGGATTTTGCCTTGCTGAGACTTTATAATTGACTAATAAAGCCTTGGCCTACTGCATTTGTCCCAGTGCTACATTTGCTTTAGTGGCTGCTATATAAAACAAAGTAGTAATGGAAGTGTAAAGTGATGACAAAGAAGCTGCACAGTATCCAATAATAAGGCTTTAACTATTCTTCCACCCATTTGAAAAAAAAAACAGATCGAATTTTGAGGTGTCTGTCTGAAGTAGAATTGGGAAGGAAATCCATTTTTCCTGGCCAGATATGCTTTGTAGCTGCAGAGCTGATGCTCTAATCGGTTTCTGAATCTGAGGTTCGTACTCATGGCAAAAGACGACTGTCAAGGGTTTAGAAATAATCATCACGGATTGTTCATACGTGCCCTTCTCCAAACCATCTTAAAAACATGTAATGATTGCTGTAATTCTCTAGAGCCTTATCCTCAATATATGGAAGCTGTTTGTATCATTATGAACATGTACAGCTTTCATTCCACTAGTGTAAAGAAAGTATAACAAGTAGTTTTTATCCATTTTAGTTATTCTTGAGACACTATTTGCTCTACAGGTACTTGTATTCTCAGATCTTTTGGTATCTAACCATATTCCACATTTTATGAACATCTACTTCAGCAGGGCATGCCATTGTACACTGATCTGTTCTGTCCGATTAGACAGAATGGGACAGAAGCTTAGACTGTTTGCCACATGAGCATTTCTGCACATCTAGTTTAAGACCTGGCATATTTTTCTTAACTATATCTCTGGTCCAGACTAATACCTGGCCCTGCGACAACAGGGCTAATAACAGTGTGGCTCTTCTATGCTGAATACCAAGTTCTTGTTGCTGGGGGATTCAGGAGGAGCAGAGTGGCAGTACAGGCTGGTGATGCTACGTGGGTTAGCAGATCTTCATCATGAGGCATAAACATACAGCTGTTCAAGTCTTGTGGTCCTAGTCAGTGCCATGCAGTGTACAGACTATACATGTTTCATGAGGATGCATTACTGAAACACAGCAGTACATGGATGCGTCTGCTGTCCTGTACCAGAAGCAGTTAAATGGCCAGAGGAAACTTATCTCTAACAGATTCCTTTTATCACTCTAGTTGAAAATACATTGTTCTTACAGAGTGATGAGGCAAGCCACCAGATAACGTGATCGGTTCAACATTGTTTTTGACCCAACGTCATCTTAACATGCCTCATAAACAACTACAATAGAGATTTGTAAGATAATGGTAGTCTTTGGCTGTTTCTTTAAATGAACAAACCAGCTCCTGTTATTAGTGTTATTTTTGTTTCCCTTCTCAAAACGCAGTTTCTGCCACTGTGTAGTGCCTTAGTCAGTTCCTAGCTGTAGCAGTGCATTGTCCTGCTCAGGTCTTAAGACAGTTTTAAAACATTCATTCTGTTCTTCAGTATGATCTGTTAAGCTACATCTTGGATGGCAACGTTTGGCAGCAGAGAATATCCTGTTAGCTGTTCATGTAGAGCAAGGCTGTTAATGGGATGTTTATATCCTGTTTGCACAATAGGCAATTAATAGCTGGGAGCAGGAAGTAGACGTAGGCTCTTCCTTCAGAGCTTCCATGGAGGCGTGTAAGAATTCAGTGTGGCCACAGAGTTAAATCATCATGTGTAATGTGGAATGTGATGAGGATAGGAGAGTTTCTGAATCACTGGGAGGGTAAAAGGACTGGGCGGGGGGTTATTTGACTGGCTATCATTTGGCTGCTGTCGCAAGACCAGTTATACTGCCTCTTCAGCCATATCATACTTGTAGAAAGAGTTTTTTGTTGTTATCAACTTCCCTTTAGCTTCTGTCTAAAGCCATCAAAATAGATAGCCTACTATCAACAGCCAACTGACTTTTTTAGCATTTTTCTTCAGTGTTTTCTGAGCTGTGTCAACATCAGTTGCTTTTTCACCTTGTATTAAAACTACGTGTAATACTCAAGATTTGTTTCCTATCATTTGCAAGAGATATTAACAACTGTATCACACTTTCCATTGGTGGTTCAACAACAGCACATGACTGTTAGTTGTAGTCCTATCTGAAATGTGCAGTTCAGAGCTTGCTGTGTGGTTTCTGCTGGGGCAGTGTCTAACACGTGCACAGGTAGAATAGGGTCATCTGCGTGAACCGTAAAGTCTTCTACAGCACTCAGTAGTTATCTTTGCATCCCTGGAATATCATTTGAATCCACTTACAGGCATTGATTGTAAAGAAGTAAAGATGCCTAGCTATATCTGGAAAGCTGGAGTAACTTCATGCCTTCCTCTTGTGCTCCATACTACTAGGTCAATAATGACTAACACAATCAACCTTAAGCAAAAGAGTTTTCTGGATCTGGTCAGACCAGCACCAGACACCACCGCTGTTCAGAAGCTGATCTCGCCGAGCTCTACTAGCATGTCACTGACTCCTGGTGTGGCAGTTGGTTTCAGTAAGTTGTTTCCCAAACTGATGGGATTATACAGCCCTATGCCCAGCTTTCGTTTTAGACTACTGTCTTTGTTGTTCCAAGTCGTCTGCACATAAATAGAATGCATTAATGCATTCATTGTTCAGGATTAAATCTGAATGGACTAACCGCTTCAACCCAGTGTTTGAACATACAGCTGGATGGTCAATCGACAGTTTTGTTTCACTTGTAACTTAATTTTCTCTTCAGGCAGTTTCTTTCATACTTCTGTTTAAACAGAAAGTGGAGACTCAAAACCCCTGTAGTTTCAACAGGGCTCAGCCACAGATAATAGAAGGATGATAGCCTTTGTAATAGCCTAAAGGGCAAAAATGAAAATCCCACAGAAAGATGAGATTCTTACCAGTTCCAAATTAGAACTGATATTTTCTAGAACTTGCTTTTTCCCTTCCTTTTACCCTCTTTAAACATGACTAACTGCTGGTACACAAACAGCTGCTTGACCTGGTGATCTATTTAGCAAGGATTTAGTTGATACAACTTGAAGATACAACTTGAAACTTCAAGGTGTTAGTAGCTTTAACAGTGAAGTGACATAAAATGTAATCTGACTAGAACTTCCAGAACAGTAGGATTACTTGTATGTGAAAGGTGTGGTTTTTAAATTTTATTTGGTTTGCCTTAAGTTGTATCAAAACCAGGATTCCTTCAAGTTCATTGAAATCAAAGTTCTGCAACCCTTCAGCTGTGTGAAGCTGAGCCATTTTCTCCCATGAGGAAATAGGTGTAGGAAATCTATAGGGAAGAGAAGGGGCAAGACACCTGACTTCAGTGAAGATTCCCAGCTTTTATCTCCTTGTGGGAAATCCTTGGACAGCGCCCCAATTCTGCTGTAAGGAATAGTGACTCTGCCATGGTTCTTGGGGCTTCTGGGCATCCTGAGGTGTAATCATAATAAAATTCTCAGTTAAGGGTTCCAGTCTTTAAATGACAGCATGAAAAGCATCATATGGCTGTCTGCCTGAGCCATAGATTTTGCTCTATAAGTAGTTCATGAGTTATGTGTTTATCTTTTCCTCAGGTGCACCATCTCTTGTAACTGTTCAGCAGCAGCTGCAGCACTTCTTGAGAAGCTTCAAGCTAGTAATGTGCTTCTTCCCAATAAGTTTGTCAAAAACAGCACAAGCCAATTACTTTCAAGTTCTGTTTTGGGCCTGTGCACCTTGCCTTTATATTTAAAGCCACAAATGTGTAAGGGCACTTCTTGGGGTGTGGGTTCATTTTATAGCACTTCCCTGCTGCTTGATAACTAACCCCTCTGTAAGCCCTTTGGTGACCTGGGCTTCTTTCTGAAGGATCGTTTAATTGTAAAAAACATTGTATTTCTGTGCATAAAACAGCTGCTCAGAGCTTTGGGATCCCCCTCTGTAAGTGACTATCCAGCACTACTTACGCTCTGGGATGTTGAATGCCCTACTGAATAAATCCATTTGTGGTCTGTATCGTTACTGTTTCCAAATGTGTCCTTGAGTACTAGAGTAATGAACTAATCTTACCGCTGGAGCATAGCAAATTGGGAGGAAGACAAACTTCTAGGTGTTGGCTGACCACAGAGGTGAAGGCCATGCTTCAAAATTTGAGATATGTTACAGTTAAGTGTTCTTGAGTTAAGAGTAGGAAAGCATTCAGAAATAATGAACTCGAACCAATTTGTGTTTCAAAGCACTAAATTTAATATAGCCACCAGAGGGCAGCATGTTACACGAACTGGAAATGCAGAACATGATATATTTTGGTTTTGAGCAAAGATGGACTTGTAAAATCTGAGTTTTGAAAAGTATCAGTGATCCATTTACAAGTTTGTTATGCTCAGCTTGGAGCTAAGTCATCAAATACTCATCACGGCAATAGCTTTAGTGTCTGCAAGACCTGATTTGCACATTTTGTCACATCTGCCAAATCTAAATATAATTGTTCTATAGCTTGTGTTCTGGTGCCTTCAGCTTATTATTACTCTTACATACAACTTGCATGTGACAGAGGTAACAGGAGCTTACTCCTTTACTTCCTGCATTTTTTTTTTTCTAGTAACAGAATTCATTCTTCCTGGTTTTGTCTCTAGGGCAGTAAACCTGTTATTTGTTTACTTTGATAAAATAGATGTCAAATTGCTTTTGTTTTATAGTCAGTGGTTTTAGGATTAATTTGTCTTGAGTGCAGCATCTGTGCTTTTCGGTTGTTGTTCTTTTGGGTTTGCTTGTTTGTTTTCTGAGGTGGACATTTTGAGACTTTGTGATTTCTATAAAGCAATGTGACCTAGGAAACCCCTTATGTAAATATCCGAAGTGATATTTTACTCAGATATCGTGACTCAAAACCCTCCTTCGTTTGCTTTCCACTAGGTGCAGGTGTGACACAGCAGGCAGATCGCATCTTACAAGACTCAGTTTCCCTGTTTGCACAGTAATGTCATTTTCCTCAGCAGGGTGTTGCCGTTATCAGTGTTGGCAAACCTAGTTATAAGGTGAACGCAATAGAAGAAGGTTATATTGAAAGAAATCATTAAATCAATGCACAACTTCTGTAGATTTTTTTTTAAGTGCTGTGGTGATAGATGCATTCAGTAGTCTCTTAGGCGTAAAAGCATCAGTAACTTGTGATTTAGGAAGATTAAAACCAGGAGTTAAACGTGAAGTGTAGACATTCCTAAAGATGCAGTGATTTCTTTAATTTTCCTCAAATGTAGCCTAGAATTTGTGTATTTGGAAGTCTACACATAAAAGGAAGAGAGTTTTTTTGCAGACTTACGTTAACGTAGGAGCTGTGTAGCAGGGGCTTGCCATCTTTCAGGTGACTGCTTGTAGAGCCAGGCAGAACCCAGTGCTGCCTGTCTGGAGTTGGTGAGAGTAAACTGGGCTGGACTTGAGTTGGTCGGGGGTGGAGAGGCATCAGTGTCTTTGTATTGTGGTTTAATAACAGCTGCGTTACCAGGATCCACAGGGCAAGTGCAGCAGGCTTGGTAGGCAGCCAGCCTGGGTCCGCGTGGGCTTACTGGTTGAAGTCTTGTGTTGTGTGGAAGTGGCTGAGCTGCACCTGGATCCAAGTTGGCATGTGAAGTGCTACAGCTGTGTTCTTGCAGTCCCCTGCACGTGGGCTAATAAATGCAAACTGGATTTGAGGGGAAACAGCTCTGTCTCTTTGCATCCGTGGCTCGGTTAATCTGCAAACAGGATAAACTGCCCATAAATAATTGAGAGTTTATAGTATACTGCATGTTCCAGATAAGAGTTAGAACATGCAGTATAAAAAGAAATTTTTAGAAGAAGCCAATTACACAGAGTTCACCTTCTTGTCCTTGCTATAATTGGGGCACTAGCATACAATGCCAAAATCTGATACGATATTCTTAAAGTGACTAAAGTGCTGTTTTTAGTAAGGTTCTCAGGTGGGTATTTTAGGTCCACTTACACTTTGAGGCATAAGCTAACTTAAAATACATGGATGGAGGTCTTTAAACAAATGGAGGTCTTTAGGGATGCAATTCTCTTTCCATGGCTGAACAGTAGTAATTTTTCAGAATCTGTGCTAACTGAAGAAAGCAAGGCATAGTTGTTTTTTTTAAATTATGTATTCTTGTGAAACCAGTGTTTTCAAATAGGAATTATTTATATGTGACCCAGTATAGCCTGGCACTTTGCCATGCAGAATACCTGTATGTGCTGTCCTAACGCTGATATTTGGTGTACCAGAATCACAACAGAAATTTGGTAATCAGATTATATCTTCAGACAAGTGAAATGATAGAACTGAGATGAGTTGGAATATTTTGATTTTCCACATCAAGAATTTCTCAGGAAATGTACTTATTGTTAAAATACACCGTTTGTACTGAAGGCAGCCTGCTTTTATGCTTTGTACAGTACATATGTAATAACCCTGTTGAATAGGGGGGTGCATTTTGTCATTTTTGTGAGTATAGATACATTCTCACAGTGATCTCTTCCTGAAAGTAGCATCCAGAAGATAATTTGTTAGTTTGGAGTTGGTAGTCTGGCAAAATTCTAGGTGGTTGGTCTAAAGTAATTTTTATAGATGTAATTTAATTCTCGTGATGAAATTAATTCCAAGAGCCTAAGCGTACTTAGCCAGCTCTAGTTCCAGAATTGTTGGAAGTGCCAATTGTTAAGTGCTTGTTTACATGAAGTTATCATAACACGTTTTTAAGACTTCAAGTTCTGCTTAGTGTCCTACTTAAATGGGAACGAGCAAGCATCCTCACAGATCCCAGCTGTGACTCTGCAAAGTTTTTTGGCTTTTACCTTTCAACAGTCCCACATACGAGCCTGTTACAATAATTACGTGTTATCAGAGACCAAGATAAGTACGAATGCTTTTTCTTGTATTGAAAACTTCAATTTCTGAGGAATTTGAATCAATTCATAGTTGGCTGAAAGCCAATTTTTCTCCTCAACTCCAGCGCATGTTTGAAAAACGAACTCACTTCCTAAGTGCCTTGTGAATCTGCAATGATTAATTCTTCTCATTATTTTGCTGCAAATTCTCATGACCCTCTGTGATGATTCGATCACCCACTTAGAGTTTATGCATATTCATATCTTTCTGCTCCTGCTGCAGCCATTCAAGTCTCCTTCACTGGCTGTGGTGTGTGCTTGGTGCAGTAATTGAGCTGCAGTAGATTGATTACTCTGGGGAGCTGTAAGGCCTTTAAAGGTGAAAACATATCAGTCCTGTTAATTAGGAAACAAAGCTCTGGTGGCAAGTTCAGCAGTCAAATGCTTCCAGTGTAGAAATGAGGAAAGGTATGATTTGTTCCTCTCCATGAACCCTGTTTACTTTTTTATATTTGAATTAGATCTGTATTTGCTGTAACGGGCTTGAGCAGAAGATAGCATATCTTGTATGATCGTGTGCTGATGGTGTTTTAAAATAAAAAGAGCCACGTATTTGATTATTGCTTGTAATTATTAGCTGCTGTTAATCACCTCTTAAATTATACATTGTCTTAGGCATTGTTTGACCTATGAAGTTAAATGAGAGATGAAAAATGGAACCAATGATTGTGAACTTTAACCAAAAATATTTATTTATATCATTCACTCTTTCAGACCTAGCATCAAAAAGTCTTTTCTCAGAATTAACACAACACAATTTGAGAAATCGTAATAAAATGTGGAGTATTTCTTTTCTACCATTAAGATGTCTATTGCTCATCATGTGCAAGATTAATTAAAGAGAATACATTCTTAAAATTAGGTGAATATTAAATGATAGCATAAGGTTTCATCCAGCAGACAGCATCCTTACATCATCATTGTAAGTACCCTGTGGTTTTATGTTGCTAAGCACTCTAATCTAGAGTGGCCTATTACAAAGATATTAAGGGTAGGGGAAACCATCTGCCACACAATCTATCCATAAGGGTCAGAAATAAATAATTTAAAAGTAATTTATATATCTTAAAAACCACTTTTTTCCCCCTGTAATTACTGGACAGCAGATTGTAGAATATATTTATTAGGAAAATGCCTCTCTTTTTGTAAATAGCATGTGATCCATTGCTACTTGAGGGTAGGCTGTAGGATGCTGTTGGCGTACCTGTTCCTCCTGAGGCAGGAAAGTCTTGCTGGAAAATATACACCAACTGGAGCCCAACCTCATGTATATCTTACACCAAGTGATATCACATCCACTTGTTTACTGTTGTTTTCCTCCCTTGTTTTAGGCATTTATTAACACTGCAAAGGAGATCTACGAGAAAATCCAGGAAGGAGTTTTTGACATTAATAATGAGGTAAGTTTTAGTACTCAAAACGCTTTCTTCTTTTTTGTCTCACTTTATGTGCCAAATCCACCCTCCCTAGAAAGCTGGACAGTAAAATATTTGTCTGTTACGTTTAGATATAGAATTGTCTGCCATTGTGGTAAAAATGGATTAAAATAAGTGACCCTATCCATCCATGAAGCATCACAAAATAATATAAATCCCCAAAAGAGAAGAAAATCCACTTTCATCCACTTCTCCATATGGTGTCATCTGTTTTCAAAGATAATTTTCCACTATGTAAATGGAGGACCATGTTGATATGCCAGATGCACTCCATGAGCTGTCCAGTGTAGGGGAGGGATTGCTTTGAGAGTTACATAAAAGACTTTTGAAATGTTCCTGGGTTAGGTGGCTGGATTCTGCAGGGAATAAAAGATTAGCCATTTTGTCTATGCACATTACTGAAATTACAGATTATCAGGGCCAGTCTCTTCAGCTTGTTTTTGTGAGGTCTGGGGTGTGGAGCAGGGAGCACTTCTGTAAAAGAAGAGTCTAGAAAGACAGACCTGTAATCTCTTAAATTTTGGAAGGATTGTGCTGTTGAAAAACCTGAGCAGCTAGGAGGTAGGTTCGTGGCTGTAGAAAAAGCAAATTCACATTCAGTGGTAGTAGATAGAAATATGTTAGGATCATACAAGTTCTCAGTTATTACTTACATTAGAGGTAACAGCCCATAGAACAGTTCAGCTGTGACAGTGCAAAGCAGTCAGTCGTCTCTGGTTCACAAGCTTTGTACCCCGCATCCCTAAATATTGTTGTTGAGGTCCTTAGTAAAGCCACGTGGAAATGAGTATTGCCATAACTCTGGCCAGGACTGTGAGCCTGACGCTCCTCTGAAGCGCGATAGCCCTTGCAGAAGTGTTCGAAGAGCAGGGAGGAAACTGGCAGGACTCAGACTCATCTCTTTCCCCGTAACACATCTCAACATAAGAAAATGTTGACTAATAAAAATATTGCTGTTCTGACTCTGCAGCGGAAGTAATGAGAAACTTCAGTAGTACGAGAAGTATTTGCATTAGGAGACTTGCAGCTAAATAAGAGTGCAGTAGTAATCATTCAGACACTGATTCTGACTGAAAAACGGGTGTGCATAGGTGGTGTTTTGGTGAAACACCTTTTCTGCTCAGTCTGGTGACAAAAGTTAAAATTTTCTTTAGCATATTTTCTAAAGAAACGCATGCAGTGCAGTATAAATTGGATGGTAATCGGCGTCTGGAAAAGCGTGCTCATTGTATCTGTCGGGTTTCATATAGTAGCTGACTGCTTTACTGTGCCTTACGGAGCTTTGATTGCAATATGCTGTCAAGAGCCAACAGTCCGTGCTATTTATTTGGCTTTGGGCCAAGTCTGGCTCCTTGATTCCTCAAGAAGTTGCTACCAGCCCAGAGGGGGCAAAACCAATGAGCCATAGGGCATGCTTTTTATTAAAGAGGAGTCAAAGAGCGAAAAGAAACCACATCAGCTGCTGTCAATACTGAGCTAGTGCCAGAAACCCCAAGGCTACTACTGTTGCAGAACAACTGCCAAGCACTATAAATCTGAGATTTACTGTGACGCAAAGTTTCCTTAAGAGCTTAATTTCTGAAGCTACTGTATTACTTTTCTCAAAGTGCTGTATTTTTAGGTAAAATCCACTTGAGGGAGTGAGGGTTAAGATATAAGTGTGATTTTGATGAATGAAAGAGCTACGCTGTGTGTGGGTTCTTGGCAAGTAGCCACGTCTTTCGGGATCATAGAAATTATTGATGACACAGAACACTCGTATGCCCTTAGCCTGTACAGCTGATTCAACACAGAAAGAAACGCTGTCTGGAGAGGAAAAGTTTTATACTAAACTATTAAACCAGTGGAGGCTTTGGTGAGAGGGGGAGGTTTTACATTCCTAGCAAATGCTTAAAGCCTTGTGCCAAGCAGTACTCCTCAAATGTGATTCTCGCTCGGTGTTTTCAGGTTAGGAGTTTAAGGTACAGGATTTAACATGCACGTAACATTTAAATGAGAAGGAAAGCATCTTTCTTTAAATTATATTTAATTGCCAAGGATGTTTGCTGGTTTTTTTGTTGTTGTTGTTTTTTTTTTCTTTTTAAAAAAAAAGCGTATGTTAGGAGAACTGACCATATGATTGTCTTTTTAAATCAGCTTTTTGAGTGTATTTAGTTTTCTACAATAATCATATTGTGTATTGAACTTCATTTCAGGCAAACGGCATAAAAATTGGCCCTCAACATGCTGCTACTAATGCAACACTTGCAGGCAATCAGGGAGGACAACAAGCTGGTGGAGGCTGCTGTTGAGCCTGTTTTTACTTTCTAGCTGCCTGGATGGGGCCTACTAACTTGTTTGTTCACCCTTCCCTCCCTCCCCCTGCCCCGCTCGCCTCCACTGCAATTCAACTGAGACATGAAACTTGTAAGTTGGTTTCCTGTTGCAGAAGAAGACTTTATCCTTCAAATTCTTGTATAACTTTGAATAAATGGTTAATGTTCACTTAAAGACAGATTTTGGAGATTGTATTCATATCTATTTACATTTGATTTCTAGGTCAATTGATGTGATTATTTTTGTTAAATGTTGTCTTGTGCCCTTGACTACGAACTGAATTGTATTAAACACTACAAAGTCATCTGAGTATTTTAATCAGTTTGTGTAGTTAGGTTTCCCAGTTCCTGCGGTTACCTAATGTTTAATATTGTAGAGCTGTCCTCAAGTTTTTTGTCAATTTTCAAGGCTATAAAGAGCAGCAGAAGGACTCTTTTAATTCTGTATTTATCACTTTCTGTATATATAGTTTAATAACCTGCTTGGGTGTACTTGCCAAGCTAGAATTCTTTAATGCATTTGCATAAATTCTATACTACTTAGAGCTTGAAAACTACAGGAGCATTAATAGAAATTGCTTGGACGCTAAATTTTAAGCCTTTTTGACATTGTTAGCATGTTCATCCTCCCCTGTCATTATCCTGAAGTCCAAGAAGAAATGCTTAATGTATATTACTAGAGGCTACATACGTGCTATCTATTTTAATGCCAAATGTTTGCTGTTTGTCCACAATTTCCACAGCACCTCTTCAGAAATGGATTAGCTGTTTGCCTTAACGAGTACTATAGGTGAAAACAGAGTATGAATGAAAAGCAGAGGAGGAGTTGAAAACATTAAAATGGCACATTATAAACGCGTTAATCTTTTCTTAATGTTTTTTCTTGTTTACCACTTGATTTCTAGGTATATTTTTCATGCAAGGACAGTTTTTCAACCTAAATGTACAGTGGTTGTGTAAAGCTTTCTTTTAGTGACAACTTGTAATCCTAAATATATGGTAAGCATCTTGTCTATTGTGAAGAGGGTGTGAAAATAAAATCTGCCAGTTTGGAAATCTTGATGAAAATCAAAACTAGAAATGCTTTGGTACTTTTTATGGTGGGGAGGTGTGGGGGGGGGAAGTTTTGCCTCAAATGAAAGGGATGCAACAGTACAAAACAAAATCCTGTGTTTAAGTGTTTATTATTAAGTACAGAATGTCATGTCACTTTTCCTACAAATGAGGGAACAACAGAGTTTCCACCTCATCCTGTTTATATAACTTGCAGATAAAAGGGTGACATTAATGCTAGGCCATGCTTCACATATCTTAAAAGAAAAAAGAAAAAAAAAAAAAGACTGCAAACTTTTTGTCTTACTGGACCAATACTGACTGCACCACACCACGGGGGGACGTGGATCCTTGTATCATCCATTCTTATTGTCAAAACTTTAACATCGGAACTTAATAAACTTCAGTCTGACAGGTGTAACGTAGCAGTGGTTCTGAGATTAAATAAAGTTTTGAAAATGTGTGGAACTTCTTGTTTGTGTATTGGGGCAAGGGACAACTGATCAGGATAGCTGTTGGTTGCCGACTTCACCTCTTTCTTGCACATTCAGGAGCACGATAAGCAATGTGTTCAACTACTTACATTTTTAAGAGGGCTCTCTATTTACGTGTTGTTAACTGTTTATTATGTATTTGCATTTATAAAACACCAACACTGCTTCAACTGAAGTCTGAAATTTGTATTGCATGATGGTAAAGCCATAGGGCTGCTTTGCATGGATGCTGGGAGAAAAATGGCTTGTATTGAGGAGGTGCTCACAAGAAAGAACAAATGAATGAGAGTACTTGCTTGAGTTAACTGCTTGAAGATGTTTTGGAACTGGTACCATTACAGAACTCAACTGCTTGACAGGAGTTGGGAGAAGAGTGTGCCTTTCTATAGCAGCCTCAGCTGTGTTATAAATGGCAATAAATTTGTCTTAGACATAAAAAAAATGCCACAGTTAAGAAAGCAAAGTAGGGGAATTTGTACCCTAATTCTGACAAGAACAAAAATGCATGGTTTAAGTGATGATGACTTAAAGCTAGGATATTCTGCTAAAGCTTCTGGCATCCACTCATTTTCTGAAAGCGTGGAAGGCATAGAACTGACCAGGAACTTACTACAGTGATTTTTTTTTTTTTTTTTCTGGGGGGGGAGGATGAGGTAGGGGACAGGGGCAATGTGGCGTGACTTATAGTCACAGGTGGATAGTGGTTGTGATCCTGCTGGTTGGTCCTGCCTTACGTGCTAGTCGTACACAGTGCGTTATCTCAAGAATCTGGTACTTCCAAAGAGAAACTAGAATAGAACAAGTTTCCTCACACTCTGGCTGGCACTTTGTCATGAGCTTTATGCGCACACAGTCCTTTTGTTGCCTGTCAGAAATCTGCATATTTTTGTGGGTTTTGAGAAACCACTGATCCTATTTCATCCTACTAGAATTTGAAAATTATATGGTACAGAACCCAGCAGGATTTACTTGCACAGCATGTGCTTTACAAGGTTATTGTGTTACAGGTTTCAGTTTTACTTTTACACGAGTGACTGATAACTAGCTTTCATGTTGCATTCCAGTTGCTTTTATTGATTGCGTTTTCATAACCAAAGAATTAAAATATTTCATTATTCCCCAGCAACTTGTAAAGCTGTAATTTAAGACTACTATCGATAGTGAAAAATCATACCCCGGTGACAGTTTCCCTGTAGTCCCAATTTACCAAATGGTATAAACCACAGTTAACTCATAAAAGAGTAAATTTGGAGTGACAAATCCTCCGAGCATGACTTAAGACTTGTCGCTCCTATTTCTGCTGAGGATGAGAAGCTCCAGGTATTTTGGCAGTCAGTTAAAACAGACTAAACTCCCTCTCAATCTTCTACCTGTGTGTTTCTGTAGACTACAATCATTCTGATTTATTCTTGTGCAAGATTAGATTCAGCATTGACTTAGGGTAAATGACTGCCAAAACGCTCGCTGATAAGTTAAAATAATGAGAGGCTGCCTGCAGCCCCTAGCCAGCACTGCTCCAGAGATGTCTCCTTTCTGTTACGTTACGCTTTTTGTAATACTTGGTTCATTGTTTTGCTCTCTAGTTGGAGAGCCTTCAACCACAGTATTTGTATAGTGTGGGATTTTATTTTTTTTTTTTTTAGGAGGCCAGAGATTAGGCTAACGGGCGTGTGCTTAACTTGGGAAAAATATTTCTGCCTTAAGAGTCTAATGCTGTGTGTTATGGCACTAAAACTGTTCTTGGGATGGGGTAAAATGTGAACTTACCAGGCTCTAAGTTACAATTAATACGTTTTTTCATTCAAAGTTAACTTAAAATTGTCTTCTGATTTCTCTTTTTGTGTGTTGAAGGTCTTAATTCTTCTAAGTGACAGCACCACGATGTGCCTGTGCTTCCCTTGGGTGTTACGAGAGGGCATTGCTTTTGCAAATGTTTGAACCCACGGTGGCAGTTCCCATCGAAGGGCTGTTCTTTTGGCATGGTTGATGGTCCTACAGCTTTCTCAGTCTTCTCCTCAGTCCGGTTTCTCTCGTGTATTATCTCCTTTTTGTCTTGTCTCTTCTGGCATTCTTTCATCCAAGTTGACATCCAGTGAGAAAGGTGCTGCTCCCTCCCCATGCTTACTGCTCCACGTCCCTTACACCTACGCTTATGGGAATTTGCTCTGGGGGAAGGGGTGGGGGTGAGGCGGGTGTGTTGTGTCCCTGCAGGACTTAAAATCACAAGGAAAGTGTTGCATGGGTTCAGTTACACGCTGCACATGTTACATGTGGACTGTTTGGGGGGGGTGGGGGGCATATAATTTGCCTATTCCTCTACTGAGTGGGAGGAGGAAGAGGAGAAAGGAAGACTGACTGGTTTTATTTGGGTATCTTCAATTTGTTTGCTGATACCGTGCTTCTCATTTGTATATTCTTAACGCTCCTTCCCCTAGCGCAGCCTGTTCTTTTTCTGCCCTATTACTGCATTGTAACTTTAACAGCGTACAGTGGTGATTTATTTTAATATGGTACTGAAATCTCCATTTGTAAATAATCTGGGCTGCTGCTGTGTAAGTAGCTGATGAAATGTCTTTACTGGGTCTGCTGCGTATGAAAGAAACCACAACATTAGGCAATAAAAACTACTAACAGAATGTTACAAAACCAAGACCATGACAAAAAAGCAGCATGTTGTGGATCTATCATTTTTATTCTTGGGACAGATTTTATTATTTTTGGAACTATTACAAGACCTATGTTAAATATTGTGGATGATAAGAGGAAACAGACTCTTGGCAAACATGGAAAACCAATTACAGCGTATTACCCTATTCCCCTTCCAATAAAGGAGGGGCTAAACCAAAAGTTTATTCTTCACTTAGCAGCTGGAGAGAACCAAAAAAAAAGTGCTCCAGCATTAGGGTTGGCTCGAGGAGGGAGGCTGTTAGTGTAGCAGGCTGACTGCAGGCAATCGGAGCTTGGCAAGGCAGAACCAGCATGCTCCCGGGCAGTTCTTTATCCCAGTCTAAAGAAGCACACTTGTCGTGGGAGCTATGATTAAAGAAATAACCACTTATACTGTCAGGTGTGCTGCTCACTTCCACAAAAAAAAAATAAAAAGTTTTGGTTTTGGTTGCAACTTTCAATGCTGCGAATCTCCCCTATCATAGCAGTGAGTATTTCTGAAGACTCGTGTCAAGAAATCAGCTGGAGCATGTTCCTGGTGCTCAGGTTTAACTGCTGCGTGACGTACGGGTGAAATAAGGTGCAGTGGAAATCCACTCGACGGTTTATTCAGAGGCCAGCCCATGACGGCGTATGTGCATCCACGTGAGCTCCCGTCCCAAATTACAGCTCTTGTAGAACTGTCCGCGACAGAGCGAATGTACATGTAAATGAGCCGGTGCGTCAGCACGCGCTGTTCTGTGCTTTCCCTCCGAGAGGTGTTTTCCCTATAATTTTTAAAATTCATAAATAGAAGCTTTTATATTGGGCACAATCTTGATGACTGGTGAGAGAGCAGATTTGGTGTAAAGTGTAGCATGATCTAATTAGCCTTTCCTAAGTGAAGCTCAATACCACGTATCAAATTAAGTGGAAAGTGATTATTTACTTTTCCTAGGCTTGGACACATGATACGGGAAGAAAAATAAATCTTCAAGTGAGAGGATGGTTCAGAAGAGACCAACACACCTGTAACGAGGGTTAATTTGGGGGTAACACTGTCCCAGTTGATGTAGTTATGAAAACAATGCGTTTTCAGATCATGACTTTGGAGAATATTTTTAGATGCAGGAAATGGTTGAAATACTGTGACTTACAGGACGGTGAAGTGCCAAGGGTTCTCAGAAGGACAAAACGTGTGGAGTTGCTCACCACTTCCCAATACCATAGTGCAGGGAGAGAATTTAGGGCCTGGCAAGTGTTACCCAGCAGCTGAGCACTGCCTCCTGTATCTCAGAAGTGGTGCTGCTGCTGAATCAGAATCATTATGGCTGGAAAAGACCAAGATTATCTGGTCCAACCATCCCCCTACCACCAATGTCACCCACTAAACCATGTCCCCAAGCACCACGCTCCGCCTCTCCTTCAACACCCCCAGGGATGGTGACACCACCACTTCCCTGGGCAACCCTTTCCAATGCCTGACTGCTCTTTCTGAGAAGAAATGTCTCCTCATTTCCAACCTGAAAGCAAAGCACCAGGCTGACTGTGGCAATGCAACTCTGGCATGGACACCCAGGTGCGAGCTGTGCACAGGTGACAACACTGAAACCAGAGGGGAGGCAGCCCCCAGGATGTGAAGGGGGGTAAGTACAGCTTAAGGAGAAGAGATGGTAGCAGAAGTGGTGGCAGAGGACTTGGGGCAAGTTAACCTGTGAAGAGGCTGGGATTGTTGCGGAAAAACACAGCACAGCTTTGTCTTGAACGTGTCTGGAAGCAGAAGCATTTTTCCCTGGCTTTTCTATTGGTTTTGTAAGGATAGGCTGACCTGACTTGGCGGTTAGGTTCATGTCAAAAGTGCTTGAAAGTGAATACTGGCACAAAAAAAAAAAAAAAAAAAAAAAAGAAAAAGAGAGAGAGAGAGAGAAGACTCCAGGTTTCTGGTGTCCTCGAGAGCCAAGTGAGACAAACAATGACTTAAAAAACAACTGGCCCAAAAATCCAGTGGACAGGTTGTGCAGTTTCTCCTTGCCTCACGTTGCTCACTCACAAGGAAAATGTGCCTGCACAGAAATTGAAATGCTTCTGGTGTCTCCCGTGGCATCGCTATGAAGCAGAAATGATGTTCGTGAAGTAACTTCAGAGGAGATGGCACCCTCACCTATGAACAAAATCTTGTGTGGACAGCCATGTCAAGATGTGGCCTGCAGAACTGGCCACTGTGCATCGTAAAACACTTCGGGATTTTCGCTGAGATCCTACATGGGACTGATTGGATTTTCTTTCCAGTTAGCAAAGCTCCACGTGTTGTTTCTTGTGAGTTTCGTCACATCTTTGGTACCACACTTTTCTTCTCGATACTTCTCTTCTCCCACCCTGTCCTTTCCCTGCTTTTTGTGGGTGGGTGCCTAGGGGGGATGATCCAAGAAAAAAAGAGCAGCACGCTTCCAGTTCAGATTACTTCGGGCAGAACTTTAATAGCTATCACTGGACGAACAAAAAAAAGAAACAAGCAGAAAAGTTTATTTGGTTTGCGTTGTGGACAGGACCTCGTTTTTCTGCCCCTGGCGAAGAGGCGGGATGACTCTTGGGGAGGGAGGACAGGGGGGCGGCACATGTCACCGGCCTGCACGGAGGCCACTCGCCTCGGGGCGAGGTGTCAATGTGTGTGTGCGGCACAAAAACGCGTCAGTAATCTAAAAAGGGAGAAAAATGGAAAAAAAAGGGGGAGAAATAGGGAAAAAAAAGGAGGGGGGGGAAGCCCCTTGTCCGCTCCGTCCCCGTGAGGTGGCGGCGCTCCCCATTGGCCGCCGGCCGCTGTCAATCATCGGCGGGGTAAAACCCGCCCTCGGGGTGACGTCACGAGCGGAGTGGCCGTGGGGGGGGGGGGGAGGGGCGGTGCTTGCCCGGGGCGGGGGGAGGGGGCGGGCAAGATTTTGGGGTGAAAAGGGCCCAAAAATGGTGGGGTGGGGGGAGAGGAGCAGGGGGGGGAGCCCCGCGGTGCCCCTGGGCCCGGCCCAGCCCGGCTCGACGCTGCCATCGCCATGGCAACGGGGGGAGGGGCGCAGGTAGCCCGGGGCAGCCGTGATGGGGGGGGGTCCCTGAGGCAGCCCTCCTGACAGGGCTCCCGCCGGCACCACCAGCAAGGCAGCTGCTTGGGGTGTTTCGGGCATCTCCCACAGCCATAATTTGCTTTTCGGACAGGTACCGCGCACCGCAGGCACGGCTGGTGGCAGCTAACCCGGCTGGAAGAAGGGTGAAGCCGCTTCAGCCACGCAGACGCACGCCTCTTCGCTGTTTTCGACCTCCCCTCACTCATGTGGGCATAAATAAGTGGAGAAATGCATGAAATGCACACTTCTAGGTACGCACCAATAGCACGTACACGTCAAAAAAAAACCTATTTAATAGCAGGACAAGCAGCAGCATCTGAAAAGCACATAAGTTTAATTGATTCCAGGCGCAGCTGGCCTGGATTTTGTTTCCTCTTATTCCAACTTTCTGACCTTGTAAAAATTATCTTGATTGTGTTACGCTAAAACAAGGCCATGATCTTGCAAAAACTACCACGCGTGTTGCTGCTGAGCGGCGTTGGGTAAAGCGCGGTGGATGGGACAAATGTTGACAGCGTCAGGCCCCGAGTCGGTCTGTTTGCTCACCTTTGCTTACATCTAATCATGGTGAAGCAATAGTTCGACTTCTGCTAAAAGCTGGATCTGGGTTTTCGGTTTTAAAGAGGCAAAAAATGTGCAGCAAAACTTGATGATCTGAGGTGAAGGATGGGTTTAATGTTCTTGCAGTCGTTTAAGCTACTGGAATTCTTTGACATTTAGATTTGGAGATGTAAAAAGGATTTAAAAAAATACTTATTGCCTATCATTTTTCCAGAACTTTTTCTTTTTTCCTTGTGTAGTTGAGATCTATGTTTTTCAAAAGATTATTTCTAGGGATTGGTATGAAAGTTTAAGGACTCACTGGCTTTGATGATACCTCTTACGATGACATTGTGCCTTTGTATAAATACATACATTAAAAAAAAAAAAAAAAAAAAAAAGCCCAGGACAGTATAAAGTGTTTGATGTGCTGCTGTCTTTGGCACTGGAGAACTTCTGAGTATAATTGTATTTTCTGCCTGACAAAAATCCAAGGCCCACCTACGCTGATCCTTTTATTGCAATACCTGCTGCTGCTCCCGGTATTAGGGAATCTGCAGCTTGCTAGCCTTAAATCTCTGTGAAGACTTGCAACAAAACAAACAGAAAACAAAACAAAGATTAACTACAAAATAAATAAATAAATAAATCCAGTATTTGGACCAAGCATGTGATTCCTGTCTTTATTTCTCTGAAGGTTCTCCTCTTATTCTTTTTCAGGATCAAGAATAAACTGTGTATTTTTGTCTTTGTCGGAAAGGCTCCCATGGGGCAATCCTCCTAAGCTCTGGGATTGCCTGTTTGGCAGCAAGGAGGCTTATAAAAAGCAACTCCAGGTGGAAGTGGGCCTTTTCCTGCTCCTCCCTCCACACTGCTGCAATTCGTTGTCGTCGAGGCCCTGAGAACAGCCTGCCTTTGAGACTGAGCTGCAAGTGTAAGAAAGTGGTGGCTGCTGGATCAAGATGCAATACCTACCTTTATTTACATTGAATCAGGGACATTTAAATGTTGTGGGGAAGTTTCTTGTACACAATGTAGCAGATCTGCTGATGGTGAACATTCAGCAACAAATGTAACTTTATGCATTAAGCCTATCTCTAAAGAAAACAAGTAGCTTTTACACATTATTATACTTGGTTTCTAGGAAGTCGTCATGAGTAAGGATGTCATCGTGTTTGAGCTAAAAGCTCCCTTATAAATATTTCTTACTGTCTTACGGACTGAAGGATGGAAGCAGTAGATCATTTATTAAACAGAAAAAGACCTGACAGCACGTGCAGCCTTCTGACTGAAAAGTCACGTGGGCAACCTACTACACCAAAGATTAAACAGTGAACATTAGTGCTAATGCTGTGTATTAGTGCTAATGCCGTACCTCTTGCCTTCCAGTCACTGCTTTAGATCTTTTTTTTTTCTGTTAAGTTGTAGAAGAGCAAGTGAAATCCTGCCTTCTGAGAAGCGGTGGAATAATCTGTGTGCTCAGTGCTAAAAATACGGCGTGTTCTGGCTTGCATTTTTTTCAGAGAGAAAACAATTGGTCCATTGCTTAAAAGTTGTGCCACTCGGCGCAGCGATGCTTACTGTGCGGCCTACTAAGTGTGACCTGTGGCATTACGGATGCAACGCACATCTCCTCCCTCTTCTGCAACCACAGGATGAAGACACGAGGGCTTATTGCCTTAACTGAAATAAGCAATTTCTCTTCATCTGCTGAGAATGTACGAGCAATATAATGATTGTGCAAGGTGCCGGCAATACACAAAGTATAAACAAACTTATGCATAGAGCAGATGAATTTCTGGCAGGTTTCCAGGGGAGTTCTCTCAGGGCTGCAGAGCTGAGACGTATTTCTCTCTAAGCGTAGGACAAATTTTAGATGCAAGACAGCAACATTAAAGACGCAGGGTGGAGGGATACAAAATGAGGTGTTAGATGGTGGCAGTGCTTTTAACAGCGACCTGTGACTCTGGATTTATCTCTCCGTGATTGGCACTTACCGCTGTTGAACACCTCTACTTTCAAATAATGTCAGCAAGAATGACAAACGCACAGCATCTCGTGGCATCAGATACAACATTTCTCCTATGAAATGTGCAGCTGGAGTGAGGCGTTCCTTTATCTGTGAGCCGGTATCATCAGAGTGTACTTTATTAAATTCAATTTTAAATGTAATGTTTGTAAAATGCAAGTTAACAGCGTATTGTTTTAAGCACCTTGATGATCAAACTCTACTTAGCCAGGTGGTTGTTTCTTTACTTCCAATGAAATGCCGAGCAAGGAATATGCATTTGGCTGGATTGTAAGAAACTATGAAGATTGTACAAGTAAATTAAAGTCCTTATATGTTTGCTGAATGTATCTCACACTCTTTGAGCATCCCAGTACCACCGTACCCAATGTGGGCTGCAGTGTGTGTGTGTTATCCTTGTCCTCCCCGTGATGGTGTTTCCATACAGTACTGATTCGTACTCGGAGCTTGTGCCCTTCCCTTCAAGCACTCTTTGTCAATGAAATGAAGATCGCAGCTGACAACATTGCTACTCTGTTGCCGCAGAAGTCTATGATAAACATTAAATGTAACTGTATATGAAACAGTTTTCTCAGGAATGGGTCCGAAGTGGAAGGAACAATGTCTTTTGTCTCCTCTACACAAATGTGTGGTGGTTTTATGTATGTCCCGATATCCTTCTGAAGCCAAACTCTCCATGCACACCCTTCTTGCGAGGGAGAGAGACAGAAGAGATGTCACCGATTGCTCTGCAGTAACGCACTGAGATACTACTGTGATAAAAGCAGTGTAAGAAAACACAAAGGATGGTATGGATTGCTGTAATGCAGAGCATGTTTATGAAATGTATAAATTACACCAAACTGGGGCGGACGGTGACTGCTGCAGATGATCATTTCAGAAATCGAAATGAACTTAACAAACGGAAAAGTGAAATTCAATTAAAACAATCGCCAATTTCTTGGAGAAAACAAGTTAGAGGGTTGTACGGGGTGTGTAGGGAATCGCTAGCAAAATAGCAAGAGGCAACGCAATGCTTTTGCAAAATACAATGCTCTCTTAGGATTTATCAATAGGTGGCATATGTAAGTCATAGAGTAAGAGGTAAAGATGACTCCACTAAGTGCTGGTGAGGCCTCAGCTGTCCTATTGCATCCTGTTTCGTGCTCTCTGCTGAGAAATGAAGTTCAGGATAGGGCAAGAAAAAAAGAGATGTAGAATATAAAAGGATGTGTTGAAAGAACTAAGTATACTGAGTCTGAAAAAGAGGTTTGAGAGGGGTTTGGATAAATTTCCACTATGTGCAAAAGGCAAGAAGAGGTTTTTGAGTGCTGAGGGAGAGGTGGGCAAGAGGGAGATGTTTCGGACTGGCTGTGAGGAGGGTGGGAGGATGCTTTAGGTTGGCAAGAGTCACTTGTAGATTGTGGTAGTGAATGAAACACCAGAACAAGCCCCTCAGAAAGTTAGGGGATCTGTTTCCTCGACGGCGTCTAAGAACAGGTTGGACAAACATCCGATGGGGGTTGCCCAGGACTCCTTCACCCCATCTCTCTGCGGCCAGGAGGCACCAAACACTCTCTTCAGAGCCCTCTCAGTCCTCTCGCCAGAGGTTTACCAAGCAGCGAGGGGACTGGACCTGAGTTTAACCATAAAACAGTATCATCTTATTAGGGAATCCTCTTTTGGGGTAGAAAAAGAATCGTCTAGCTGACTTGGATGAGAAAATGAATATTTTTTCATTGTTTCCAAAAACTAGATGGGAAAGTTATAAAACTTTACACGTTCCTCTCTGCACTTTTAGTGCAATAATTTCAAGAAGCGATTTAAAACACACCTTTTTTGGGTGAACCTCAGTAGTAAAAATAACCAGTTTATTTTTGAAGGATACGGTAAATGCCTGTTTGGCTGTGCTTTTTGTTTGTTTGTTTGTTTGTTTTTAATTGCCTCCCATTTAAAATAAGTGACCACTGCTCGTGTAGGTATTTCTGACCGTGCCCTAGAATTTGGCACCTGGGTGCTTCTTGAATGTTTAAAGCTGGGAAAATAATAGTGACAAATCGCTCCTGCTCTCCAACCCATAGAAAGCACGAGTCATTCAGTACCTTGTCTGAAAAAAAATCATTCTGGAAGGAAAGCTGACGGGAAACGTGAAAGTCAACCTCTCACTTCCTTGGCAGGTGAACTCTGCGACTGCCGCGGCGTTTCCCACACTCACCAGCTCCCTCCCTCCCCCGGGCTGGGCGTGAGGAAGTTCCAACGAAACGTAGCTGCGGCGGAAAGTCCTGCTCACAGAGAGGAGACGTGATCTCTCGGCTCGTCAGATCCAATTTTACAGGCGGCTCTGAGTCAGGGTGGAGCCCTCGAGCTGAACTTTGCGTCGGAGAAGGAAGTGATGTTGGTGGCAGCTTGTGTGGCTCAGCAGAGGAGTTGCCGTATTTTTATGTCAGCTGATGCTTGCGCCGGGGTGTGTGTGACTTCATTCGGAGATATGATGTGTCCCGTTTATTAAGGACAAAGGTCAGAAGCCGGCGGCACCGTGACAGCCTTCATATATGATGAGGGATGGGGACGGGAGCCCTCAGCGCTGCTTCTGCGCGCTGCAAGCGGGGCTGGCGGCGAAACTGCCAGCTCACGTCACGGCCCGAGAGCACATGTCCTCGCAGGTGTTGTGGGGCAGGTCAGCTCCCCACAGTTGTTCCTGTAAGAACTCTCTGTCCTTGTCCCTCTAACCAAGCGTGTCCTCTCCAGGGGTGCTCGGAACCGGAGGGCTGCGGTGGGCGGTGGGGCACCGACTCACTGAACCTCAGAATTCAGAGGAAAAGGTGAGAAATCTTTCTATTTGAGGAGGAGAGCGAGGTTTTTATTGCCCTTGCGGCCCAGCCCTTGTGTCCTCTTGCTGTCCTCAGCAAGTGGCAGCACTCGGGAGGCTCGCAGAGACACGCGGGCTCAGGGCATGTCCGCAACTCCTCCTTCACGGCCCTGAGTTGCCTGCTTCAGCCAGCCACAAGAAAGCCACCTCTTGTCCCTGTTCCCATGCCATTAGGACATCCGAAAGCTTCCCCAGCACAGACAGAGCACTACTCGCTGTTGCTGGACTTCCCCCAAGGGGCTTTGTCCCCGCGGGGCCAAGTGCCAGAGCTCGCTGCCCCCCTGCCCCTCCGCCCTGCAGCCCAGGCATTCCCTGCCGTGACTGCGGCCACTTGGGCCGGTTCCAGCCTGCGTGGCTCCTGCTGGCGTGACTTTCGAAAAGAAAAAAAAAAAATAAACCCCGTCTACCCTGACTTGCCCTCTGCTCCTTTAGCTTGCTGGTGCCACAGGGTGGCTCCTTGTAGCACTTGTATTTCTGACGCGCTCGGCTTTGTAGCTGAAATGGTTAGCGCTGCTCGTTCTGCTGCTGCCTGATACTAACCCAAGCCCGCGTGCTTTCAGTATTTCAGCGTGAGGTAAGGTGGTGAGCAATTTCCTCTAAAGAAAGGGATATTGTTTTCCTCCAGCGTATGGCACATCATTATCATCTGTGCCCTTTGGGCCACTTAGCCCTCTCAGTCTCGTGTGCTTCCATCGCTGCCTGATTTCTGAGAAGCTTTGAGTAAAACTTTCAGTTGTGAAAGAAAAAGAAACCATTTGTCTTTCTTACTTCTTCCCCATTTGGCTGAAATAATGTCCGGAGAGGAATAAAACGTGAGTGTGTTTTGGGGTCGTGCGATTTAGGAGCCACTTCCCGCCAATCACGGGACAAAACATAAAGCCTCAGATTGTCTGCGGCGGGGGAATGGCATCCCAAATGCCGCCCCTCAAGTGCCTGAAGGGCAGTGACTCTGCAGCATGGGTCTTCTGGATCAGGAGCTTTGGCTCCTGGTGTGGCTTCAAATCTCTCCTGGCACAACCAGAAGAAAAAAAGGAAAAAAACAAAATAAAGATGAGAAGTCCCTGAGGTTTGTGCTCGTCTGTACAGAATTTCTTTGGGAACTACAAGTTCCTCCACCAACACCAAGCAGAAGTCACCTGGAGGCTGTGGAACAAGCACAAGCACTTTCTGTGGGATCTGACAAAGTCTGGACCACCGCAGTGCTGAGCAGCAAGGAGGCAGGAGTACTTGGCCGAGCTTTTCCACAGGCAGGGTTGCTCTGAGCTCGCTGTCTGCAGTCCTCAAAGAGGTGAAACCCCCAGACTGTGTTGCCAGAGATGAGGCATACGCTGCTGGGGCACTGGAGGTCTAACTGTGCGCAGCTTGGCAGGGGACTCAGCACCGTAGGATGTCATTCGGCCTTCTCCTGAAGCGACAGTGTCTAGGTCTCGAGATCACATTTCACCATACCTCCCTTTTAAAAGAGATGCTGGTTCTTCGAAGTCTACCAAACAAATAACCCCCCTTTGTGTTTTCATGTGATGCTAAATCATTTGCATTTCGTAATAGTGATGTTTTAAACCAGATGTAAATTCTGCCCCCTAATCTCCGTGCCTTACTTCTTACAGTGTACATTAGCCTGCCTCTGCATAATTATGCCCGCCTTACAGGGTGACTGGCTCAGCTCTGTACACACCATCCCCACCTTGAAACTTTACCTAGCCAGGTAAAGTGTAGCAATGCATTTGGGTTTTGTTGGTACACATGCCCTTGCTCTGCAACTGCTGTTGAAATTCTCAGCCATTCATGCAAATTCCTCCTAATCTGCTAGCCAAATGGCTGCCTGCATCATATGGATTGCTCGGCTCCAGCAGCGTACGGAGGGTTGGGCGACTACAAGGGAATTTTCCTCCCTGTCATCTCTTGGATATTTTAATAGGCTGTTACCAATAAGGGTAATCACGAAGACTTCCACCTCGCTGTTTCTTAACTCTCCTATGGAGCTGCTTGTCGATAACTCGGGGCGTTACGACTTTCTCTTTGGGGACCGGCAGGCGAACGAGTTAAAGTTTCAAAATGCCTTCCTCCGTAGCAGCTGTGCAATGATGTATTTCTCTAGGTCATGTACTACTGTGGAGTACTCGTGTATGTTAACACAGGCCCCGTAAGGACCACGTTCTGCCTGTGAGCATTGAAACCTGTGCAGTGTTTTCCTAGCTCCCTATTTCCCACTGTTGATGCAGAGCTGGAGAGCTGCCGTAATTCACCCCCGTTTTGTGAAAGCGCCACGCAGGGATTCTGTCTCTCCTAGCACTGGAAAGTGTTTGGGAAATTCCTTCGACTCCATCACCTCAGCAGTAAGCCAGCTGGTTTCACAGGCCACGGCTGACGGAGGTATGGTTTATGGGACCTGAGCTTCTGTGCCTGCGGAGAGAGGCACGCAGGAGGGACTCGGGCGCTCTCTTTTTTCTTGGAATGCAATCTTTAACTAGGTCCCTATGCGTGTCCCCCCTCGTTGCTGGCGATGTTACATGCTTTTCAGAGAGATGCTGCGTTTCTTTGCTTGCCTGGTCCTGTCACTGCGGTGTTCTTGGAGCAATTTTTATGCTCGGAAGCTTTGCAATCTGATTTCTGCTCAACAAGAAACTGAAACAAGTTTCTAGGGGGAGCAGTGAGGCTGCTGGCAGTTGGTCTCAGAATGAGTTTCTCCTGCTCCTAAATCTTGGAGAACTTAAATCTTTGAAAGCAAGGGGCGCTCCGGGTGAGTTTGTGCTGCGCCGAGGTGCTGGGGTGCCGGAGTAGGGATGCGGCCGGGTGATACCTGCAGAAAAACAGACTTCCAGGTAAGTCAGTATTTCTGGGCTGTTTACTCCCTGGTCTGTCAACAACTGCAAGAGAAAACTGAAACTGATGACACTTGGTAAGTTGCGAGGATACCTCGGCATGCTTGTTTTCACATGGTGGAGAAATGCGCGTTAAAAATAGCATGATCGTAAACCCAGCAACTTTGGTGAAGGCATACTCGGGGCATATGCTGCTTTAAAGTTGGCGGGTTTTTTTTAGACACTATTTCCACTTGCTATTTTTAACTTTATGGAAGACCACTGCGAAGAAGAGGGAACGCACTGTGCTCTCGGCTCCTGGGAGAGTTTTTTGGTCAGAGGTGTGGGACAGCCCCCGGGAGGCCACGGCACCCGCAGTGTGGGGAGCAGGCCCGGATGCGGGCCCGTGTTCCTCGGGGTGGCCACAGCTGTGCTTTGGTGGCCACCTGGGGCAGCAGGGCAAAGATGAGATGTGAGCGGGGCTTTCGGCATTGCGTTGGCCAACGCGCGGTGAGGCGATGGGAGCCAACAAAGTGGCGGATGGGAACCCCAAGATGGTGCCATCTCCGCTGCTCCGACTGTGTCCCATAGCACAAGTAGAGTCCCCAAAAAGGCTCTGAGGGTGTGGGGCAAGCAGGGGACACTGCTCACCCCATTTCGGTGGGATGCGGGGCCATGCGGCCCGGGGCGAGGCACGGCCTCAAATGGCCGCTGCGGCCCGGCCAAAGTCCGCCCGGGACGGCCCCACGGGGGGGGGCCGGGACCCCTCAGGGCTTTTCCTCCTCAAGTTTGAAGCCGCCCCCCCGCAGCCACACCGAGCGCGCCCCTTTGGACGGGACGGGACCGGGCTGTGCCCCCCCTCCCCCAAAATAACCGCCTCCGGGCCGGGGCACACGGGGGCGGGCCGGGGGCGGCCCCGGGGCATTTGCATGGGGTCGTCGCCGCTCCCCTCGACCCCGACCCCAAACCCGGGGGCTCCGCAGCCCCCCCCCGCTCCTCGTGGGACCCCCACGGGCCGCGGGGGGAGTGACCCCACGCCCTCCCCCCCCCCCCCGCTGCGCGTTTTGCTTCTTCTTCTATTTTTTTTTTTTTTAATTTAATTTTTTTTTTTTGCTTTTTTTTTTCCTGGCTTCTTTTTTTTTGCCCTTTTTTCCCCTTTTTTTTTTTTTTGCACCCCCCCCCTCCGTTGCATAAATTATGCCGGGCGGGGCGGTGACGTCGCGGCGGGGCGGGGCGCGCGGCCGCGCTCGCCCCCGGGGAGGGGGCGGTGTCGGGGGCGCGCCTTGTGGCGGCGGAGGGAGGGGAAGAGGAGGAGGAGGAGGAGGAGGGAGAAGGGAGAGGGAGGGGGCGGCAGCCGCGGCAGCCGCCTGGCTGGCTGGTGTCTCGCTCGGCTCGGCTCCTGCGGGCGCGCTCGGGAACTATCGGATTAAACTTGAATCGAGTGAAATTACACAAAGGAGCGAAGCGGAGCCGGGACCCGGCGGAGAGCCCGAAACTGCCCGAGCCCCGCGCTGACCCTTCCTCTCTCCCTCCCCTCCCTTCCACCCCTCCTCTCGCCCGCCCGCCCCGGCCAGGGATCTCCCCCCCCCCACCCCCCCCCTTCTCTTCTCCTCTCCTCTCCTCCCCTCTTAGCCCAGCCCCGGGCCGAGCGAGCAACTCCGTGTGCGTGTGCGAGCCCCCCCCGGCCAGCGGCACCAACTCCGGAGCGTGTCCCCTCCTCCTCCCCGGCCCCTCGGCGGAGGGCAGCGAGGGAGCGAGCGGGGGACACCGACCCCCGACGGCCCCCGACGGCCCCGCACCGGCCCGGTGAGTGACCGGGGAGGCAGGTCCCCGGCGGGGCTAAGGCTTGGGGGGGGGGGGGGTGGGTTGGTGGCGGTGTTGGGGGGGGTGCGAGGGGAATTAGGGGAATTAGGGGGCGTTTGGGGGAAAGGGGGCGTTTAGGGGAAGGGGGTCCCGGGGTGGGGGGGGAGGTTTGGGGTGCGTGTGGGGGATGCTGCGCCCCGTGGCGGCTCGGTGCGAGGCGGGGGGGCCGCGCTCAGCGGGGCACTTCCCCGGGTGTAAATGGCTTTTTGTTGTGCTGCGGCCGGCCGGCCGCCCGCCTGCCTCGGGGGAGGGGAGGGCACCGGGGAGCCGGAGCGGCGGCGCCCCTTCCCCTTCCCTTCCCTTCCCCTCCCCGCCTCGTTTTTCCTTCCCACCCCCCACCCCCCCCCACAAACACGCTCCGGTCCTCTCGGCAAGTTTGGAGGGCGGCTGAAAATCCGGGAAAAGTTGAGCGAAACTGGGCGGCGGGGCCGAGGGAGCGCTCCCACCTCCCCCCCCCCCTTATTCCCCGTCCTCCCCGTCCCCAGCGCTGACCACGCTGCCGGGGCTGCCGAGCACAACAAGCAGCTAACAAAGTGAGGGCGCTTCCCGGCCCGGCTCGGCTCGGCTCGGCACGGCCCCGCCCGGCAGCACCGCGCTCCCGGCCGGCACATGGGGGCCGGGGCACCCCCAGGAAGGCGGGCGGGGAAGAAGAAGGAGGAGGAGGAGGAGGAGGAGGAAGGAGCACGCGGTGCCGCTCCGGTGTGCGCGATTGTCCTGCCCCGGCGGCGGCGGGAGGGTGGCACCGGGAGGGGGCGGCGAGGGCCGGGGAAAGAAAGGAGGGAGGGGACGGCAAGGGACCGGAGCCAGCCGGGGCGCTGCTGCTGCTGCTGCTGCCGCCGCTGCTGGGGGCGGCCGCATAATGGGGGCGAGCCCCGGAGGGTCACGCACATGGGGTCGGGGCGCATCTCATCCCCTCTCGTCCCCCCCCCCCCCCCCAGTCTTTCCTCCTCCCCTCCCCGGTTCTTTTCTCCCTTCTCTTTCCCTACCGCACGGGGAGCGGAAAAGGTGGTGCGAGGCCAGGCCGGGGGTGGCGGCTGCGTGTGTGTGTGCGTGTGCAAGGAGGGGGGGGGGCTCGGTGTGTGTTGGTGTGTGAGAAAGAGAGAGAGAGGAGAGAGAAGCGCGGGGGGGGGGGGGAACACGCAGCGCCCTGCCGCCGCCCCGCCGGGAGCCGCTGGAAGTGGGAAGCGGACGGGGCGTGCGGCCGGGTGTCCGTCCGTCCTGCCTGGCTGTCTGTCTGTGTGCCTGTGTGTGTGTGTGTGTGTACGGGGTGGGGGGGGGGGGATGGAGGAGGAGGGGGGCAGGGTTGTTAGCGAGTCTCAGGGAGAAGGAGCTGCAGGCGAGGAGCAGCCATCATTACATCGCGGGCATCCAGCCCGGTAGCGGCACGGAAGGGGGGACACGCTCCCACGCTGCGGGGGGACCCCCCCGAGCCTCCCCCCCCCCCTCCTCCTTTCCTCCTTTTTTTTTTTCTTTTTATCATTCTTCCTATTATTTTTTTTTCCCCTATATATATATTCTTATAGGGGGGGCGCAGCGCTGGGAAAGGGGCGGCTTCGGGGCAGGGGCTGGGAATCGGAGCTGGGTTTCCTCCGCTCACTTCTCCGCAGCGCCCGGGTCCAAACTAGTTTTTTTTTAAACAGACAATGGACAAAAGAAAAGTAGCAATGCCCGGGGAGTTCCCTTTGAATTACTGAGGGATCGCTGGATGCACCGCGCAACTCTCCCCCTACTTGCCCACTTTCCGCCTTTGTTTTCGTTTGGGAAGGTACCGAGCGTGCCTTCCAACTACAGAAAGGGGCGATTTTTGCCTTTTGCGAGCAGCTTTCCCACTCCCTTGGATATTTATTTATTTTTTTTTTCTGGCTCGGGGAATATCAGAATAACCTCAATGCAATAAGTTTGTTTCTGTGTGTCGATGTGCGCCTTGATTTTTTTTTTTCCCCCTTACTTTCATCAAAGCAGATTGCAAGCTGTGTTTATACTAGAAGATGGCTTTCGGGAGAATGTGTTTGCCTTCCCCCCCTTATGTCCCCCCTCCCCGCTTTTTTTTTTTTCTCGTGGTATATGGGACTAGCGGAGACACAAACAAGCAAGTTGAACAAAAAATGTTTCTGTTCATTTCCTCACAGATCATCCATTCTAACGACGGCAAAAAAATCTTAATGACTATGACCTTAGCAGCATGGGTAGCTGATTTATCCCAATTATAAATCCCGTTAGTTTGCGGTAATGTGTGAGTATCAATATATAATTCATATTAAAAAGCATGATCGGGATTTTTTTATTATTTTTTTTATAAAAGTTGAAATCCATCGTTTTCCAATGAGAATGCTGCATCTGTCGCTTGGAGTGTTTTTGTCTCGCTGTTGCACAACAGAGGCTCTCTAGTCTTTAACCTAAAATGGCAGCTTTAATTTGACTGGGGCCCATTCATTGACAATGATAATAAAAAGGCTGAAAGCTAAATGTAGCTGGATGCTTGGGGCACGTTTGCAGGACTCTGCTCTGCATTGCTCGGCGCTGCTAAGGGAGGAACTTCTGAGCTCTCCAGCTTCTGTCCTGAAAGTTTCCAACGCATTTTTTTTCTTTTTCGTTTGAAAAGAAAGGGGGGGGGAGGGAAATCACGTTGCTCTGCTTAAAACCCACGCTAGACAACGGGGCTGCTGACAAACTTAGCAGCGAGGAGATAGTTAGAGAGGGGATTCTTCCCAGAGCTCTGCCCTCGTAACAGCGGCGGAAAAATCCTCGTAATGCTTTTTAAAAACAAGCTGCAGTCCAGGGGAAAATTAACCGTTTGTTTCTGAGGTTTGTAACAGGTGATTAGGACAATTACGCTCTTAACATTTTCCTATCTCTAGCTACTAAAAGCGGGAGCGCTGCTTGTTTCCTCTTGTTCGGTGCTACAGCCGCTCAGGGTTTCGCAGAGATCCTTCAGATAGTGTGCGATTTTCCTCTAGGATAAAACCACAACTGCTTGGAAAAAGTAATTGTTTTTTCTACCAGGCATCACTCGAAGTTTGAAACAGTTGCACAAAACAAAATCTTCCCTGCTAGAGCACTGGAAAATGCCAGATTTTCACATGCAGTCTGTCCTGCTTTTCTGTTAACCTCAACTGCTTGTTTTCAGCCTCTTTAAGCTTTTTTTTTTATTAAATAAGTAATACTTAAAAGATGATTTTGAAAGCTGTACAGCAGACTCTCCTCAGAGCTCTAAATGCTTGTGATTGCAAGTTTAACCGAATTAGTGACTTGCTGATACTAATTGGATAATCGTATTTGACCAAATATCTTACTAAATATTTAACAATATAATGATATTTCTGTTATTACTTGTAAATCCCGGGTAGGTTGTTTAAACAATGGAAAAACTTGCTCAGATTTGAAATCTGAAACGATTTTATTGCCTCTTCAGCAATCAGGGGAAGTTTCAATGGTAGCAGAAGATCACACAGTCCTTTTAGGGAAAACAGTAATTTTTAGGGATGTGGTGTTGCAAAAATGTCGGTCAAAAATATGGATATAGTGGGACTGTACTGCCTATTGGGATCCAAACTGGACAATGGTGGGAGACTGGAGCTGTAACCACTTTCTTTTGAATTTGGTTGATGTGGAAACCTGAAGGGTTAGGTCAAAGGAGCACTGTAAAGACTTCCCGTTTCATGTCGAGGGGTCGGTCAGCTATATTGCGGCTTTTTTTTTTTTCAGGGGACTTATTTGCTGTTTAGCACTGAAAAGCTTTTGATTAACATCCATGGTATTTCTCATTAGCGCTGAAGTAACGCTAGGCCCCGGCAGGACGTGAAGCTCACCGTCTGCACGTGGAGGTGCTGGGAGCCGCCAGCGAAGTTGCGGAGGGCTTGGCACCAGGCCCTGGCTTTTTGGGCAGGACCTGGCCCAGGCACCCTAAATCTGTGGGGTTTCTTACCCTAAGAATGTGATGTGGGCTCAGAGCCCTAACAGGAACCCAGGTGCGATGTCTGCCAAGGTGAAAGGCACGATGCGCAGGCGCTCTGCAGGTTTTGCTTAAAATCTCATGTTGGGGCTCCGGGGTTGGCTGTGTCCGTAGCTTCCTAGAGCATCTGGCTGCTTGCTTTTTGTTTTGTTTTTAGCACATGGTGTGGTGCATAAAGGTTGTTCAGATGGGAGGAGGAGGGAAAAAAAGTAACTAGGAAGGAAGAGTGGAAATAAACACGTGGGTTGCCTTAAATCCTGGGCCTTAGCTCCATCCCATATTTCCTCTTCATCTTATTTTTATATTAGTTTCTCAGATGGAAGGCGTTCAGAACCTGCTGGCTGGTGTTTGCTGTTGTGCACCTAGCATTATTCAAATAAATTTGCATGGCTAGCAAGGGCACGGACAACTGCCTGACGAGTCGCATGTGTCTGAACACCCCCTTCCCTCAGTTCCCTTAAATCCTGACTTCCAGCCCCTTTTGTATTTGTCTGCTGCAAACGGATCACTAACTGCTCAGATTTATGGGCTGCTTAGCTGATGCCTGTAAGTAACATGAATAATACTTTTATGTTCCCTATCTACATGAGAAAACTGCAAGTTTTGGTAAATAATTAAACTGTCTCTTGTACAAATGAATCTTTTGTGTGGAGGTGGGGCTTTAGACTTCACTTTTCCAACAGGAAAGTTACTGTATTAATTTACTGCTTCTATTTAGCCTCGTTGTTGAGACAGACGTTAACTTCATTGCTTCCCATCACTTATATTTCTGTGAATAACTCGTGTGCACAAATACAAGCTGCTCTGGATTTTGATGGAAGAAAGTCTCAAGCTTTGTCTGTATTTTGGAAACAATAAAAAAGCAGAAGAAAACTCCTAGTACAACTATTATTACTGACTTTTTTTTTTTCTTTTTTACAACTCTTTCAGAGGAAAGAGTAAGGCACATTACGCAGAAACATCTCAATTTGTTATTAGGATTCTGACAATATCTTAAAACCTGATGAAAGAGTTCTCCCTCCTGATTTCTTTCCATCTGTAGAACCTACCTGTAAGTCACAGTGGTTCCCGTCTTCACCCAGACCAGTGGCTGTGGAAATGCGGCATCATAGTTATTTTCCAAGTAAGAATTTCAATGCGTGAAATTGGAAGACATGATACTAAATAAATAAATAAATAAAAGACTCAGTCTGTGACCTAAAGGACACATTCCAGGAGTCTGAATATGACAACAAAGCTCTTAAGGATATTCTTAAGTATACAAAAGCTGATTAGCTCTTAGCTTCCAACATTGTGACTTTTCAAAGATGTAAACATGCACCTAGGAGAAGCCAAGTCCAACCCGATGATCTTCATGCTATTGGGTTCTCTTGTTTCACAAATGCTGCGCAGTTTCTAAACATCCTGGTTATTTTTCAGCTTTTCCACTAAATACGTTCTCCTTCCAAAAAAAAAAAAAAAAAAAAAAAAAAGTAGTACTGCTTAATTTAACCATTCTAATTTAAAAGTTAAAATTCAGTAAAAGAGTGCTCGTTAGCAGATGAGCTTCATGTTACGATACCATACAAATGCAGTGACTTTGCAGGCTTATTGGCGTATAGGAGCTAACCAGAGGCCCTTGCTGGTGTGATATAGGGATCCCTTTGCTTTGTAGTGACCTATATAGCTATGTTGGGTGTGGTTTTGCTGGGCTTTCATGGGAGCTGCATCCAACCTTCCTCTGACATAGACAATTGCTGTGACGAGAGGGCCTTGAGGGGAATGGTGGGGAATAAATAACTTTGAGAATCAATTGTCTGGAAAAAGTCATTGCAGCCAAAATGTCTGCCTTCATCCTAATGGTCCTGAGAGGAAAATTAAATTTCAGATATCCAGGCTTGATCCTAGAGGTTATTCTGGTCAGGCTTCATTTAAATAGGGGCTGGTTATCATAGCAAGTGGCACGGCAACTTACCTGCCTGGGAACAGGCATTGTGCTGGAGAGTTCAGTGCTGAATATTTTTGGAAGCTCTTTAATTTTTAACAGCTTTGAGCCACTTTTTAAGCTCTTCAGTTGAGCTTTCTGTTTACTGCTCTGACTTCAACAGGTAGCTGGCTTTAAAATTTCTTCTTAGAGATATTGAAAGAAATTGGCCTACCTTACAGTTTATTTTGATATCCATCTACAAAGTAAGCTTCCCTTCTAAAAGCATCTGATGGAGGTGTACATCAGATGTACAAAGTATGATTTCTTAGGTGCAGGTAAACCAGTCTTGCTCTGAAATCTAAATGTGTTTATTCCCCACCCCTCTACCCTCCACCTCCCTGCCCCAAGATCCCTTAGACTTTCCCCTTCAGATCGTGCCTTTCCACCAGCTTTTTAATCTTCTTTCCAATTTATGTCGCTCTTTGTTTGCTTAGCAGAGTTGCGTTTTTCTTTGTTAGCCTTAGATAATTAGGGTATGTTGCAAAATAAACACACATTTCCGTTCCTAATAGTATCATGGAGGATGCGTTGCTGGCGCGGGATGAGCTCAGTGGCTGCGCCCAGCCTGATGCGGTCCTGGCACGGGGCAGCTGGCACTGCAGCCTGCGGGTGGCTTTCTGAAGGCTTCTTTGCCAACTGTTGGGTAGTTTTGTCACTTTGACTTCTGCTTTTGTGACAGTAGCAGTCCTGTGTCGTTCAGTGTTAGGGCTGTAATGTTTTTTCTTCTTGTTCTCCATGGTGGCGTGTGGGAGAAGGCCGGCCCCATCACCCTTTCTGTGCACTGGAGGTAGCAGCTGTAGGATAACCATGTCCAAAGGATGAAATTTGGGGCATGGGGAGGAGCTTGCACGGGGGGCTGCGACACTTCTTGGAGCAGTGAGGAAGGTTCAGAGAACCAGAACTGTATGGACCAGTGGTGAAGGAGATTGGGACCTGGATCAAGCCCGAGGAAGACTTTAACAAAGGCACTTTTTTTTTATCCTGGATCTTAATACAGGAAGTCTGTGGATTTATTTAGAGAGTAAACAACGTTTATTAAATGGGTAGTTTTTAGGTGCTAAGGAACAGTGGTCGTTCTTTCAGAGAGGATTCAAGGGAAATCTAACAGAAGCTGAGCTGAATGCTGTGCTTTTAGAAGTTTGGGGGTAGCGACAGAACAAAAAAAGGAGAAAAGGCTTCACTGGAGAAAGTGCTGGGGTAGTGCTCTTCTAGGAGAAATGTGACACAAACCCATGTGAGAGGAACAGAGAAACTCAGTTCAAGTCTTTGGTGCTGCCAACTTGGATGGGCTAGCGAGTTGGAAGTCTGTGTTGATGTTATATGAACATCTTTCTTGCTTCAGAGACAGTTTGCCGATGTAGCTATTGAGATAGAAATCTGAAGCTGAATGCTGCTTGGTAAAATGTCTTGTGGGAACGAGAATGTCATCCCGGACTGCAGCAAGCAGCAGTTTAGTGTTTCTTGGAGTTGAAAATAAGACTAACAGAAAGGTTGATACAACTTTGAAAGGTACAACTTTGTTTTTAATGCTTGCAATAAGGAGGATTAAAGAAAGGAAGGTAACGAAAGGGCTAACAGATGTTCAAAAATGACTCTGATAAGGCTGAGATAAAATTGCACATAGGTGAGAGAAAGCTTCAAGGATGCATCTTAATCAGTAGTTAGGGTATGGCAATTTTCAGAATCCTAAATATTCCTGGATAGGAGAGCATCTCTGAAGTCCACAAATCTGGCACTTTAGGTAACTGGTTTCTTTTAGTTTCATATTTCAATGTACCTTGTTTATAAGGGATTGGAAATACCTAAATAACCACAACTGCAGTTATTAGCTTGAAATGCAGTATATGAAATGATATTTTTGCATGAACTGCCTGGCATATTTCTAGGAAAGTCCTCTGGCTGTTTGAGGCTGCGCTCTGGTTTCTGCTGCTGCTGGGCTGGAGTAAGCTACCTGTTGGATTTTGTCATCTGCTTTTTGCCTGGCAATAAACAGGCCATCCTCTCCAGGTGTTGGTTTGAGAGGTATTCGGACTATTTTGCTAATTCCTGATGAGGATTTTGGCCCAGATTTCTTGCAGAGGTCACAGGGAGGTACGGTCCTGCCAGGGTGGTTCAGCAAAGGCCCGGTATCATTCTAGCCACTGCTTACCTGAGTCCGGAGATCCCTTTAAACTCTGAAGAGGGGACTCCTGCTAGGAGTGTAATTCTTGCCTCAAGTTGTTTTAACCATGACAAATTAAACTGAGAGCTTAGAGCGAGCAATTTAATCTCTCTTGATTTAGGAAGGAATCATTCAGAAAGTGAGTTAAATAGGGGTTTCTTGACTGCCTCAGGAGGTAAGTCTGGGAGAGACCTGCTAAGTAATTCACTTTATTTATCAGTACTGTTATGAGGTGTCTGCTATGCTTTGCATTTGCTTAGCTCTGTGAATGGAGTACAGCCTGATTCATCTTTAGTTTAATCATTTGTTCTTCAGAGGGGAAGTGAACGAGCAGCTTCAGCTCTTGATCTCTGCAAAGGTGTGTTTCATTTTGGTTTGTTCATACAGAAGCAAGTGAAGGCAGTTACGGGATTCCCTAATTCCATCGTAATCTCAAGGAGGTCACTAGAAAAATTGCATTTCAGCTTTACTACGGTTCTGCAGTAATGTACAGCCTATGCCACCTTACTCACTTGAGTAACTCTTGGTGAACATACTTTTAAAAATATATTTATTTCTAGCAAGATTTGAGCTTTGTGACAGCCACACAGGGAAGGAAGGAGTTGTTTTGTGGAAATGGCTCTCCTGTTGGAAGAACGACCTTGTTAAAGGCAGCAGTAGAGCAAGAGCACAGTTTCCAGCTTGGGTCTGATAATTATTGTAGTAGATGACAGTCCTAGAAGTCACGTGTGTTAGATGTTGCACTGAAACTAAAAAAAGAAAAATGGAAGGAGGGGAAGTGGTTTGTGTGCCTTTTCACTTAATCATGGTTAGATTTAAAGAAATGCTGTGTATAAGGTGACCAAGTTAAATGGCTAGTTCTCCAGGAAATAAGCTAACACCTCATACCCTTGCTCTCCCCCCTCCCACCAACAAATGGTTACTTGGCTTTGGGGTATTGAAAAAGAAAACCTCGACGACAGATGAAAGGAGCTGCTTCCATCTCTGTTCTCAGAAGAAGTTTCCCTACCGCAACAGAGACATTTTGATCTCTCCTCCCAGTGTATTTCTCACCTTCCACCACTTCTTCCCTTCCCCCTGGAGGAGGAAGACCAGGCCGTCAGCGGGCCTTGCTTCACCTCAACCTGCCATTTCCCAGCCAAGGCTGGCCCGTGACTCGCGGCACGACTGGACTGAGCAGCGTGGGGTGGTTGGGCAACCCGAATGCTTGCCCTGGGAGGAACCCAGCTGGTGGAGGCTGTTGTGGAGCAGTGGGGGTGCTGGCTGTGTGCCCAGTGTCATCCCCCATAGGGATGCCAGGGATCCGCTGCCCTCTTCCTTTGTGGCTTGTTCAAAGACATCTCCGTGGTGCTTGGGGATGTGTGGAGTGCTTCAAGGCTGCCTGGTGTTATGATTTTGGGGTGGGCGGCTGGTAGGGTTGAGAAGGCTGAAAACCCTCGTCTGATTTGATAAGACGTAACAACGACGGTGCTTTGGGCAGAGTGTTTTTTCTCTTAAGCGCAGGCCGAAATGAGTTTTTTCTGCACTGGGGGGGCCTGTGTGTGTGTGTGAGCTTCATCAGAGTAATTGGAGGCGTCCCACTCACTGCTGCTGTCACTTTGGGAGTGATGGATCTGGTCCTTGTTCGCTTCCCGAGCAAAGTGGCGCGTCCAGGGTAGGTTGTGCATCACAGAAAGAGGTAGATGGATCCATAGAGAGAAACCATGGGTCAGAAAACCCAGGAGCATGCTGACACTGATCTGTGGTAAAATGCCTTGTTGGCTTGGCTGCCCACTTCCAGACTCTTTCTCTTGGAGTTTAAGGAATCAGGGATGTCAGCCTCCTGTAGTAGGTTTACGTGGATACTGGTGACAACTTCAAGAAAAAAGATAAAATCCTTCCTTTGTCCTCCTTACCAAAAATTCTTGTAGCTTCTCTCTGTCATGCGGCTTTTTGAGATTGGTGGTCACTTTCCAATGGCTATTTGTTTTTATTTTAACTGGGATATCTGCAAAGCTTTCTTTACCCTTCTCTTCTAATCGAGTTATGCTTATCTTACTGTTTATGATCTTTGCAAGAACTCAATGTATATATCTTTTTCCTGCTGGAGTGTTGTACCTAAATCTATACTGAGAATACATATTACAGTAAATTATGTTGTAGCTCTCAAGACAGCTGGAAAGTATTGCATGTCACCTTGTGGTCCACCTACTCCTTTGTAAGTCAGGGTATGGTCTGGGAAAGGCGGTGAGCTAATTTAACAGGACAGGGTTGTGAAAGGAGAAGTTTCCACGCAGTCTTTGTCCCCCCTCACCCTTCTTCCCCAGTGCCCAGCTCCGTAGCAGCAGTGCTTGTCAGGTCCTTCTGTGAACCCCTTTAGTTCACTAAAATGGCAGAAAAAATAACTCAGTAAAATGGAGAGCATTTTGCTGTTGTAATGAATCAAACTGGCTCATAAAAGGATCTGATGAACACCAGAGCTGGTACGAAGGACGAGGGGGGCCTGTGGCTTGGAGAGCAGCAAGCCCTTTTCATCTTTTCATTTTGGTGGCAGTGAGCAAGTGGATTGGATCAGTTGCCTGGGAACCTTCGTGGGAGAAATAGAAATGGAATAATCATTTGTGAAGCAAAGGACACCAAAAGAAAAATGTGCTGGCCTGAGTTCAAATTGATATTGAAATTTGTTTATTCTAGCAATGGTATGGATTGCGAGCTCTAAACAGTTTGTTAGAATTAATAAACCACTGTCTAGAAATCAGTTTTTCTTCTGAGGTAGCAGAACAAAAGCCTAGAAGATTTACTGATAGCTTGTCTGAGATTTCAAGTTTGAAGTATTTCATCTTTTAAACAATTTATTCACAAGAAAGTACATTGTTCTGTGCCTTTTTTTATTACTTTTACTGTGATTCTTGTTTTGGCAAGCTTAAAGTTCTACATTAGGTTCAACAACCTCCTGACTCAATTCATACATCTCAAATTTTATCAAATTAATGTTTAATTCAGTGGGCTGAGTTATTCATAACTTTATGCTAAGTATCTAAATCGTTCCTCTGTTAGTTTGAGGTAGTATGGGATTTCTTGTTCTTAGCAGATAGCTAAGACTACGTTGCCTCTGGTAACCTGAAGCTTTCTCACAGTGATTTAATCACAGTCTCATCACTCTTATTTGTTTGAAATGGGTGGAAAAACGCACTGCAAGTAAAATAACATGCTGTGTAGTTACTCCTGTTTTGCTATACTTGTGCTGCTCTTCAGAGAGAGAAATAGGCAGTTTACACTGTGTAGCTCACATGAGGAGTGAATACTTTACCATAAGTCAGGAATTCTGATTGTAACTTCTGCTCTGGCTTCCTAAGGATTTTAGGTAACTTTCAGAGAAGCAGGAATGCAATATGAGAAACTGCTTGCTTTCTGAAAAGGCGTGGTTATTTGGAAAGTTATTGGTGTAAACTGCCTGCAGTGTGACAGAAAGGTGCCGAGTAGGTGAAATAATGGAATCTTGTTCTTTTTTTCCTTTTTTTTTTTTTTTTTTTCTCTTTTCTCAAGATTTGGGCAATTGTGTGTGCCTTAGTGGAAGGTAAACACTTGCTGTGGTTATCAAAAAATAAATAAATAGTGGTGGACCATATAGATCCCTCTCTGCAGGTTTTACATCTGAAAAGTGCCCTTTCAGGAGCTGCAGGGGCTGGCAGGAGGAGCAGGAGAGGGGGCTTCCAAGTTTGAGCTCGGGACACCAAGGAAGTTGCACGTTTCTTTTGGTGCAAGCTCTACAAGGAGTGGTGGCTCTGACCCGCATTGTGTGTGTTCGGAGTGAATATTGTAGTTACTAAAAGCAGCTTGTTTACATTAGGAATTGTATGTGCTAGCTCTAATGGGCTTTAGGAAGCCCAAAGCACAGCTGTAAAACATCTGTCTCTGGGACCAGATCTTGTCTGTCTGATGAATTTTTGTCCTGCATTTCATGTTCAGATTTAAAAAAAGAAACAAAACATTTTTTTCTTTTTTTTTTGGTGGTTTTAAATATGAAAGTTCTTAGCCTTCCTGCTTGAAGGCTGGTTTACACTTGAAAGGCTATCGTGCTGTTGTCTTGAACGCAGAACTTAAAATAGTGACTCAGTATTAACTTAACTCCACTTCCTCTTTAATCCGATCATCTTGCTTGCTATATGACCTTATAACACCTTAATTTAAAGGCTGCTTATTCCAGTGGATTAAATTTGGAGGTGTCTGGAGTGGTGGGCATTGCTACAGGAAGTGCTTAAGAGGAACTGAGAAACAGCGCAGCCTAAAACAAAAAGAGGGGGGGGAAGGAAGGGAGGTATTTTCCCACTTGCTGATGCTGACTGGTGAATGAGTGTTGCTAACGCATGGTCCGTGCAGCAGCACAGGGCTTACTGAAAGGTCAGGAGGAGTTCTGAGCACGTAGTTCTGCTCTGCCACAGGAAAAAGTGCGTTCCTTTCCAGTGAGTGCGTTCGATGCTCTTTGTCTGATGTATGCATCGACAGGATATAGGGCCAAGTACCTGTTCGGTGCGTGCACCTCCGAGTGCTCGGGTGGTTTTTCTTCTCTTCTCCTGTTTAGGGTACATGAGCTAAGCGATGACTGGGAGCCAGGGACTTCAGTGCTTCTCCAAACTGGTATACCAGGTTCCTAAGGATGTCTTTTGAGGTTTGCCATATCGGGGCTTGTAATAGTTGCTGTTTACGTATCAGCTCTCATCACATGATCTTGGTTATTTACCAAGTGTTAATTCGTCTCGATACTGCTCTCATGAAGTAGATGAATGCTGTCCTTAAACACCAGATCAACTTTGCTCTTAGCACTTTTAAAAACCCATTCTAAGTATTCAGATTCTGTGTCTCAACAGCCTGTGATTTTTCAGAATTTGCATTGTTTAAATCTCTTTCTTAGGAGTATACTCTAAATAAGTTGTATTTTGTGTGTTGAGATCAGGTACTGCAAGCTTTCCCCTTGTCCTGTGTGGTTCCCTGAAAAAACTCTGCTAAATAGTCTGTGATTTTAACATCTTGAGCTTAGGTTTAGAAGTAGCCAGAGTACTTTCCATTAGCCGCTGTGTTGTTAGCCATTTTGACTCATGTTTTCTGTGAGGGTTTTCTTCCATCTGAAGTCCGGACTAAACCAAACAACCAAACAATCTCTGAACAGCTGCGTGGTCCCAGGGAAAGGCATGTCATTTGGGTGTGATCTGGGGCTTACGGCGAGTGTTTCCTGTGCCTGTGAAAACCTTGATTGCTACAAGGCTTTGAAAACAAACCTCGAGGCTGCTGGAGGGTTAGCAGAAGGCACTGGGCACACGCCGCTGCCTTCGAGCTGGAGCTGTGCTCAGCATGGAGCAGGGGAGGAACTGGCAGTGGGCTGGGAGCTGCAGTGAGGCAGAGCTTGTCAGTGCCCCTGGCAGCACTGGTGGCATCTTCTGCATTTGGTGGGGGGAAAATTCACCCCCCCTGATTTAGGAAATGAGCTGTTCCCACTTCAGAGGTAGCAGAGGCTTTGTTTTCAGCAGCTAAGATGTCACACCATGACCTGCAAACAGGAGCAGGAGATTGAATTCAGTCTCCCAATAATTCCTTTAAGTGCTTAACCTAAATATGTTGTAGTTACTTTAAGTATCTTTTTATAACAGGAGTAAAACTTCAGGCCAGTGCTTTGAGCTGATATTATCTCTTACAGCTGCTGTTTAAAACAGAAAAAGTGAGACTATTTCTATTTTCAGCACTTTGTATTGTTTTTCATTCCTTCTCCTTCAGGCATGAAAAAAATATTTTCAATACAAGTTCGGTATGCCTAAAATTTCAGTATATAACTCAGTTTGGTTTTGAGTTATTCTGAAGCTGAACTTACGAACTGCTGTAGGTATGAGCAGCGTACAGAGAGGTACAGCCTGTGCTGCAGTGTCCGTGTTGCTGTTACTGCCTTTATCCGCTCTTCCCACCCCTCCAGCCCCAAAGGGATAAAAACAGATTACAAACTTGTTTTGATTTTTTTTTTTCTTGTTGTAGTAGGCTAGTCTTTTATGCAAAAATGGTGGAATTGCAGCAGTCTGGTCCTCATTAATGTGTGTGTCCTTGTCCGGTTCCTGCTGAGGTGCTCTCAGACGTTGTGATCTCCCTTGCACTGCCACAACAGGGCCCGAGATACAGTTTCTTCAGGGAAGGAAAGTGAAATGATACGCTGGAAGCTGGGTGGTATCAAAGTAGCATATTGCTGAGAGCCATTAAAACCAGGTTACAACCTTGCCTTTCGGGAGCAGCTGTCCCAGCCATACTGGGGGTCTGTCTCATCCCGAGTCCTGCTTAGTAGGGTGGAGGCTCTTGAGAAACAGAGCGAGCCCTGTAGCCCCCCCAGCTTTGCAGCTCAGAATTTCCTCGGAAAAAGTGATGGGTAATGCTTAATGAATTTTTCTTGCATGAATTCGTCTAGTCTTTTTCGGTCTGCGTAAGCTCTTAGCTTCCATTGGGGACCGTGGCAATGAGTTCTGCAGCTTAAGTACACATTGTATGAAGAACTGCTTCCTTTTATTTGTTTTATTTTGAACCTACCACCTGCTAGTTTTGTTTGATGTTCTCTAGTTTCCTTGTTAAGAGAAAGGGAACAATGGTTCACTACTTACCTGCTCTATGCCGCTCGTGGTTTTGTAGGCTGCCTCCTACTCTCTCCCCAGCTGTCCCTTCTCTGGGCTGGAGAATGGAGGGTATCACATGCGTGTCACCCACGTTGCTCATTTCACTGCTGAAGTGGAGGTGGGCAGAGCAAACATGAGCTGCAGGATGACATGGGTACCTTGCAGACTTGGGCAGTAACTTAATGATCTTCTCTGCTACAATTCTCCCTCCACTTTTTTTTTTTTTTATTTTTTCCTGACATACTCTTAGTGTTCAGTGTTCTTAGACTCCAGTTTACTCTCCTGACAGGTATTGTCTTCCTAGATCTATCTGTTCTAGCTCCCAGGTCCCTGTCTTGAGTATGAGGCAGTTGGGTCTGAGCTCGGTGCAGTGCATGTAAAGCAGCCAGGCTGTGTTTTCTCAGGTGCGTTGCATGCTGTTTACCCACACTGACTCTCATCTGCATTTTATTTCACCTTTGCTGGGTGTGATGAAGATCTGCTGCTTCCTGCATTTGATTTTCATTCTTAGCAAATTGAACTCATTGCTATTATCAGCAAACTTACTTTAAGGCTCATCTATTGATCATTTATGTGCATGCTAAACAGCGTGGGTCTCATCATAGCTCAGCTGACTCTTTTCCAGATCTTTCCTAACTTTTTATTTTCCTGGTTTGAACCACTGGCTTATGCATTTGCAGATCTTTCCTCTTTCACTGCTGTAGCCTAGTTTAAAATGTTTTGGTGGAGGTCTGTTGTTCTGAAGTTAGCGTGTAGTTTGAGCATCCAACTGAGCTCAGATGAATTCCTTGAAGCAATTGACAGGTGATCAAAATAAGTATTAGTAGTAAGAGAGAACTTTGCCATGGGAAGGTATCAACATCACTTTTGTGGTCTGTATATCTATATGCCCACCTATGTTTCTTATACATAAAAGAAGATGTATGTATCTTCTCCTTATTCACTGCACTGAGACATTGGCCTGCTGGTCTGTGGTTCTTGACCACCTGAAGGCGAGACCACGTTGCAAAACGTGAAAGCAGGGTTTGACACCAAGGTGTTACATGGTATGGTGAATAGACAAGCTGTTCTCTATCCTTGTGCTTGTCAGAACTCTTGGGTGAATACCATCTTTTGGGAACTTGTTACTGTCTGCTTTAATTTGATCCAAAACTACCTTTGAGGCTTTCTAGGAGGAAAAATTCCAAGGTAGAAGCTTCCCTTAGTCTGTCCAGGGACAGTGAATGCAAAAAAAAACGCTTCAAATTTTGTTCGTTTTCTCAGTATTTCCTTCATATCTTGGCTATATGTTAACCCAGTGGGTTCTCTAGGAGGCTTTGTGTACCTGGAATGTGTGAAGGGACCTTTTATTACCTTGCCCCTTTATGCGTGTACTTTTTGTTTATGATTTTACTTGCTAGTTTTGTTGTTGTTGTTGTTTTTCACCTCTTTATGGTAAATGTTCTTCGGATGATCTCCCCAGCTTCTGGTTTCAATGTGATTAGTTTTGGGGGAGCTGGGCTTGTTCAGCCTGGAGAAGAGGAGGCTCAGGGGTGACCTTATCGCTCTTTTTAGGTACCTCAAGGGAGGCTGTAGCGAGGTGGGGGTTGGTCTGTTCTCCCACGTGCCTGGTGACAGGACGAGGGGGAATGGGCTTAAGTTGAGCCAGGGGAGTTTTAGGTTAGATGTTAGGAAGAACTTCTTTACAGAAAGGGTTGTGAGGCATTGGAACAGGCTGCCCAGGGAAGTGGTGGAGTCACCATCCCTGGAAGTCTTCAAAAGACGCTTAGATGTAGAGCTTAGGGATATGGTTTAGTGGAGGGCTGTTAGTGTTAGGTTGGAGGTTGGACTCGATGACCTTGAGGTCTCTTCCAACCTAGAAATTCTGTGATTCTGTGATTCTGTTTTGTTTTGTTTTCTCTTTCTTGTGTCTCTGCATTTTTATTTCTTGTCTGTTGTCTTTAAACATTTTGTCCAACTGCATCATTTTGGTTCTCCTACCAAGCTTTCTGATTTGCATACGTTTTTCTCTTTCAAAGCAAGCACTCCAATAATACATTCTTGTTGCTGTTTCTTTTCAGGAATGCTAAGCTTAAATATATATTTAATGGATTTCATTAGTGGTGGCTGTGAGTCATGCTACAGTCAAGTCAAATGTGACATGGACAAATCTGAATGTAATATAATTTGTTGGATGTTGAAATAGTCCATAATCTAGTTCAAATGCTGCAGTGTAGCCCTGTGTACTTCACCATAACTTCAGAGAAGTTGTTAGAGAAGTATGGTTTAATTTGCTTTAAACCTGTTTTTTTTTTTTTTTTTTTTTTTTTTTTTTCTTGCCATCAAATCAGCCACCTTACCAACTTGTACAAGTAGCATGGAAATTTATTCTGAATGCTGCTGATTTATTTAAGAGTGAGACAAAGTATGTGACTGTGTCCTTCAATGGTAATTCCCCATCAATTGTAAATTGATGCATTTGTCTAAATATGCAGTATAAAACAGTATTACAATCAAGCTGTAGTTATCATGGGACCCATAACTTTGATTTTTTTTTTCTTCTTAGCTTCCTATGTGAAAAACTCCAGTGTAGTTTATTATTTAATTGCTTAGCACTGAGGTCTCTCTGTTTTATCACAGTATGTGACAAGTTACAGTACCACTCTGTATAAAAACCTTTGGTGTTTGAAGCGCTGATGGAACAGTGAGAGTTTATTCATGTATAGATATGTGACTGCTGTATTTAGAAAAAACTTTGCAGAAATAATAGCTGTTTTGTGTTTTGTTTGGTTTTTGAGGGTTATATTGCTTTGCTTATTATTCTGTGTTGCATTTGTTAATTTCTGTTAGAGAAGGGGCTATCTTGAAAGTTACTTAGACCTCCAAAGTAGCCTGAAATACGTGTGCACTCAGTACTTAATAAACAAGTAATTTGGGGGAGTTTTGCACTTCGGTAATGGAAAAAAATGTTTGCTCTGTCAAGATTGTGAACTGTTTGAGACCCCAGACACATTGATTTTATAACGAAGGACCACTCGTTTCAAAATGGATGCTCGATCGTGAGTTTGTAACAGGAAGAAATGAAATTTCAAGAGAGATCTGCAAAATGCTTCTGGTTCCTGCCAGGAGCACAGGTGTCATGAAGGGCCTGTGCCCATTCCAGTTGTGGAGGAGTCATGGTTGCACTTTGATAAGTTAATTTTTAAACTTTCCCATGAAATCTCCCTCAGCTCCTAGATAGCGTGCCATATGTACAAGATAAGCTCATTGGCCGGTTTTGTTTACTTCTTTAAAAAAAAAAAAAAAAAAAAAAAAAAGTTAAATTGAAATTAACGTGCTTACAGGCCAGTTTGGGTTTGTAGAGGGTGACAGGGAAAGAAACTCTGTGTAGAAGTGTAGGGTTTTGGTTGAAGGAAGAACTGAAAGGAATTTTAGGAGGGTTATTTTTTGTGTGTGTGGCTAAAATAATGCTGGCAGAGAACCTGGCAGAAAGCAGAGGGGTGTTTTTTTGTCTGATGGCACAGTAAAGGTTGGTAACACGACTTGAAGTAAGGAGGTTCGAACCTGATCCAGCATGGATGCGATGAAAAGCAGCGTGTCGTGAGGTGGTAAATCTCTTAGGTGGTGTTTGATGGGGGAAGGAGCGAGTGGTGTCCTTTGTGCGTCTCTCCCCAAACTAATGCATTCTGTTCTCCTCCTAAGTAGCTTCCATGAGGAGCAGAGGAGAAACGTGGAGAAAAAAAAGCTGCCTTGTTGCTTTGCATTAGTGCGATGCTTCTCTGCTACGGAAGATCACAGGCTATCACAGGCACATAGTGCCTGAGTTCAAGTGGGATAGGGGTTTTACAGGCCTATTTCTTAGAAGGCATTGCTTACGGGCTAGTTTAAAAGTGACAGTAGCAAATCTGATATGTAAAAAAAAAAAAAAAAAAAAAAAAAAAGCATGAAGACAGTTCGAGAAAATTTCGTCATGGTCTATAAATAGACAATAAACAAAACGAGGTGCTGTGGTGCTGTCATTTCCTCCCCTGACCTCCTCGTCCCCATCCCCCCTCACACATGGGATTTTGAAAGTGGCACCGGGAGGAGGAAGCAAGCCTTAGTCTTGTTCGTGCAACCAGATTATGGACTGCAGGTATCTGCCTCTGTGCTCCTTGGTAAAGGCGTGGATCACTTTTGTTTCTCCCCATCCATAGGGCACTGTCTTTTCGGGCTGGCAGCATATAAGTCCTTAACAAAGTAGCTGGGTGGCAATTACTGACAGTTACTTATTAAATTGTAACTTTGAATTGCTGAAAACTGAGGCAATTGTATGTTAGGTTGTTCTGTTCTGAACTATTTTTGAAGCTCAGCTTTTTAAGGTTGAATGTTGTAAAAGAGATCAAGCTTAAAGGCAGGAGAACCTTTCTGTGGGCCAGAGAATTCTTTCAGATTAGTTTGGTGTCAGCATCCTCTCATTTCCTCTCATTTGTACTCAGAAGAGGCACGTTTGGCAATGGGAGGCATGAAATCACATACTGTAAGCTCCACATCTTCGTGTTAAAGGATCTGTAGAGTGTTAGAACTGCATCACAATGTAGTTTTTGTTGTAGGATAAAATCAAAACTGACTCTGACAGCAAGTTGTCAGTTTTCTCTTTTTCATAAGCTTATATGCATATTTGTTCCTTCTGGTCTACCCTGAAGTTTAACAGGAGGATAGGGCTCTTCGAGTTACCTAAATCAGCAAGATTTTGGAAATCTTGTGTGGAACATGTTTAAAACTCTTCATAAGGGCTAAATACTGTACAGTGGTTCTGATGCCTCCTTCCCTCCCATGTAATTATTGATATGAATCAGGCAGACATGATTGGAGCCCAGAGTGATTTACATTTGCTCATCACTTAGCCTAATTTTCTTATTGAGATAGGTAAGGGTTAGTGGAAGGAAATAAATTGGTTGTTTCCGTTTTGGCACAGATTTCACGTGGTTGAGATGGCTGCTGTTCTCCTTCCTCTCTTCTTCTCCTTTTACCCATCTACATAAGAGACAGTCCAAGTACCACTTGGCAGTTTTTAGCTGGAGAAACAGAAGAATAATCCAGCCGCTTAATGTATAGTAAAAGATAGATGCTTATCTGAATATTCAGCTAGGTGTTACTGTAATACAGAAATGATGCAAATTTGGAATAACTTCTGAAAAACATGCAATTTCAAGGAAAAAGAGAAAAGAAAACAAAATCAACACACCAATATGGCCAATTCTTGCGTGATTCTTGTTTTTTGTTTGTTTGTTTTTTAGGGGGGAGGGAAGGAGGTGTACAAGTCAGGGGCTTAAAGCAAATGTTCTGGATGGTTTAAGAATATGAGGTATAATTTAAGATAGTGACCTTGGAGACCTGGCTTGGAAGAAAAAGCTCAATTCCTATGTTAAAGTAGATGCACTTTTAGGGCTGGCAATACTAGTGACGCTGACCTTACAAACACCTTACATTTTCAAAGACTGAAGTCCATTTCATTGTCTCTGGCCTTTCCCCAAAATCAAGAGATCTAAAAATTGTTAGCGTCTTCTGTCTCGTGATAAGTCTGGTTTTATCTAGGTATTCTTGCCATAGACCATCATTTACCTTGTGTGATTACAAAACTGTTCTGCGTTAACTATAGTATGTTTAATTTCATGCACAACTAGTGTCTCCTGCGTTAACTCCAAATTTTGTATTGGTTTCCTTAAGTCATATAATATTTTGTTAAAATCTTTGTGACATTTGTAATTTAGATCATCTGTATGATTAACAGCATCTGTAAAAGTGACCTGTAAAGAAAAGATTTTTTTTTTATTTTTGCAAATGAATAGAATTAAAACTCTATTGTGCATCTTAGATAGTCCGAGTTGGTTTCTGTAATGTGAAATGTCATCCACTGGTATTAAACTAATTTCACATTGAGGCTTCTGTTTTAAGATATAAGTATTTTCAGTAGTAGAAGGTTAAAAATGATATCTTGAAATATGTTCCTGTTATCTTGAAATATGTCTGGAGTCAGCGGCTAAGTCAAGTTCTGGTTTTGAAACTTGATAGATCCTGGCCTCTGGTATTCTTTCAAATAAAACCACCTTCTGCTTAGATATTGAGCATTTGGAGTTAGTCATAGACGTGAGCTTTGTGAAGTTGCAAAAATGAGGCAACTCATTTAGAAGTTTAACTTGCTCATTCAAGAGATTTGGCATAGTCAAAGATAGAAATGTGCTCTCCAGAATGGCGTTTGCTTTCCCTGTGTCCATATATTTCACTTTTATATATTTCACTTTTTGTTGGCTATCTAACTGACTGCAGTGACGTGATTGTGTGAGGTAAAGCAGAAAAATTACAGAAGAAAAAAATGCCCTCTTGCACTAATCTTTGTATATTGATTAATGGCTGTTCTTCATCTATGACCCTTAAAAATTCACGTTTCCTACTACAGAACTACTAATTCTTTAGTGGATACGTTTTCTTTCTCTGGGCTATAATAAACATAGCCTATGATATTGCCCTACAAATATTGCCCTAGGCTTTAGAATCAGATTTTTGTCTGTCAGTCTCTAACTCACCATTTTTTCCTTATATGCTGGGTATAATTGAGATTCAGCTGATAATCACTGCATAATTGCACTCGGTAGACTGAGTAGGTACACTCTACACAAGTTTAGGTAAAAGATCACCTATTTAATGAGGTTGAGTGATAAAGCCCCCAGTAGTTTATTTTCCTTCAGCAAAAGTATTGCAGTTCTGTGATATCACGGTCAGTATCCCTTTAAAAATACTTCTAAATTGTTGGAGAAGCATCCTGTGTGATAGCTCTTGTGTTCAATGAGTTCTTAGGTGTTTCTGAAAGATTTATAGTGAAGTCCAAAGCATTTCAAGGCCAAGTATAGCAGTCTTGTCAGATACAGCTTTACAGCCTAGTGACTTATAATGAGGGTAGAATGTAATTAGAAATTGTCCATGTCTTTACAGAGTACTGATGAAAACTATGGCTCAAAGGTTAATTCAAATAATAATTAATATTGGTTTCTGTCAGAACAGGGTGGTAATGAAATCTCCGTCGTATGATGACTGATTTTAAGAAGTGGATGCATAAGAAATGGAGGCTACCGTTTACCCTTTTCTGATTATATTCAGTTATCTTGCAATCAGCATGATAGCTTGATAAAGCATAATTTGAGGGCAATTTAAACATACTCAAAAATATTGCAACCTACAGCGAAAATCACCTAACAAGTTGCATCTGTTTAAGGAGATAGATGCATAGCTAGCTTGCTGAAGTAGATGGATTTACTATAAATACTCCTTAAGGAGCGTGTAAGAAATTTTATTTGTTAATAACTGAGCAGTGCCGTGTGTTTGTGGAAAGTAGTCTTAATAAGATTTGTTAGCATGAGAAATGTGGGATGTTGTATTGATGTTTGTTTAAATTGGACTAGTTTCAACGAAAGCGATAGACCAGGTTTTGCTGGCAACCAAAACAAATTCTGTTCAGTTTCTTTTCCTGAAATTTTCTATTAAAAAAAAAAAGGCTGTTAGCTATTGCCTGAGCAAAAACATATTTATTTATTTTTTTCAGTTGCAAGTAGTCAGCTACTAGGCTTCTTCTTTTGAGAGGCTTTTCATGACTCCTTTGGTGTCTTCTGAGTTTCTGTACCTGCTCCGTCCTCTTAAAATCTGCCTGCCAAAAAGCTTCTCCAGGCAATTACAGCTATAGCTGGTTTTTATGGGGTCCAAAGAGTTCTGTACAACATGCCTTTCTCAAACCTCTTTCTACGCAGTCTGTTTGTCTTACATGTTACTGGACTGCCTCCCGCAATTTCAAGCTTGCTGCTATTACCGGGCTGTTTCCTCTATCGCCAAAAAGGAAAGTTAAATGCCTCTAAATTAGATCTGACAAAGATCGGGCATTTTCATTCTTTTGCTTGTGAAAGTGATCACAAGGCTGATTTTTCAGTCATCTGGGTAATGCTTTCCATACAAACTGGTTCAATTCTTGGGAGGCAAAGAGGCTCTTCAATCAAGATCGGACCTCTCGGGGCCGGAGGCACCCAAGGGGAAACGGGATATACGGGGGGTGGGTGAGGAAGGGGGTGTGTGTATCTGTGTGTGGGGATATTTTAAAACGTTTGAGGTGAGAGAGATAAAGCAGTATGTTGATCTCTCAGCATTTCCTACTTGATTTTATGTCTGTCTTCATGTGTTTCTCAATGGCTGAGACCAGAGAGACTGCATGTGCTGAGCTGAAAGTTGTGCTAGGTGAGGTGGAAAAAAAAAAGCCTGAATTTTAAGTGTAGCACTGAGGAAAAACTCACTGAAAGTTAAATGCCTAAGGTTTTCTCTGCCTTATTTTATTATCAGCAGAGAAAGATTGGCTTGGGAACTGAGCTGCACTTAAGAGTCTTACAGAGATGTCTGAAGCTACACCACTTGAACAATAGCGAACAAACTCCATCAGGAAGTACAGGCTTTTTATCTAAAATAAAATCTGCATACAGATTTTCAAAAGCTAACAAAAGAAAAATCTAAAGGACAGCTGAGATATTCTTAGTGTATTAAAGTTGTGTGTTTATGCTTAGTGACTTAATTCTTTAAGAGAATCTGTTGCTTGTAGAGGTGGTCCAGTTTCAATAGTAGGTCTGCTGTAGTGATACTGGTAAAAGTTTTTCTAAATCTAAAATACTGTGAGATTTACTGAAAAGTAAACTTAAAACACAAAAATGCTCCTTTTGTAGCAAGATTTAGGTGTGTCAAAATTTGTTCTGGTGCTCAAAGGAGTACAGATGTAAACAGGTAGAAATTTCAAGGGGTCTCGTTGTTGAACATCCCTAAAAACAATTTTTGTTTCTGTTTTTTTTTTTTTTCCCCAAAATGGCACATTAAAGCACCTATCAGGTCATTCTCCGAGTCCCTTCCCGTGACAGGTCTGTATGTTGGACCAGAGGTCCCAATTAATTCTGCCCCCATTGAGCTAGGGGCGCGTGCAGTGGTGTGAATGTGCCATCTCCTAACGGATATGGGGCTGCGTGAGGGGGAGCAGGGGAAGAGAAAGGGAGGCTTGTCATTTCACTTCATCTTTTTTTTTTTTTTTTTTTTAATAGCCTAAGTGGCAAAATTGCTTGGGCTGGGTCTGCTTGAAATGTGCCATAGGCTGTCCTGTCGCTGGCTTTCTCCAACCACTTGAAATTCTTTGGGAAGGGAATCTTCCAGAGGGTTGTGTCTGCGCTGTGGAATAAACAGTTATCGTGTGAAACTGATGGGAGCCTTAGTTTTACTCTGCCTCCACTAAAATACACTTTTACGGTAGTTTGTGCAGGATCAGCACAGAGGAGTACAAAGAGGGAGCTTTTCAGTACAAAGGCTGCCTGTTTGGCCTGCCCAAACCACCGTGAATGTGTTTAAAGGGGACTTTTATTACCATGGAAACTCTCAGACAGGAAGGAATTTGTCCTGCCATATCTAGAAAATAGTCTGTAATGGTCAGCTCTTGGAACAAAAGTGTTTTAAATAGGGGGAAATATTTAAAAATTCTTGGGGTATGTCTTTTTTTTTTTTTTTTTTTTTTTGTTAAGAATATGTAAAACCCAATCTTATGCTAATGGACTTTTAATACAGGGACTTAGGGAAGACTGCAGACAAGTACGAAGTGATCAAGGGAAGCGTTAGGAGAAATCTAAGAAAGTTTTACCTCTCTGCTTAGAGGGCTTCCTCGATATGGGATGGATATAGATGAAATATTCTCCCTTAAAGTAGCGTGTTTATCCAAAACAGCCATTTCTTAAGGGACTGTGCATGTGCTTGGATTGAACTGCTGGAGGTAGTCCTCTGAGCACCATGAATTAATTGCTTTTGGAAGGCCTTAACTAAAACCTGTTCTTTGAGTCTCATGACAAATAGCCTTAGTGTTCACAAATGGCCTTTATTTTCCTAAATCACGCTGAGATATAACATTTCTTGTCCAAAGGAAAGTTTAATGCCAGATCCCAGAATATTTGCACATCCTTCACTGGAGTTTTACGTTGGTTTGAAATAACTCAAAGTCAGCAATCTTCCCTTCCAGCCGGCAGGAGTGGTAGCTGCAAGATTTTCCTTGCTTGGAGTAGCATTCAGTGTTGATTTGATTGCATGGATGATCAGTTAAGTGCAAAATATTTTTTCACATATTTGATCAAATTAGAATTCCTTTTTTTTCTTTTTTTTTTTCTTCTGGAAGTCACAGCAGCAGATGCTGGTTTCTCGTGTTCTTCCCATACACCAAATGCCTGGCTTGTTTTACTGCCATGGTTTACAAGTTTGGTTGTCGAACCACCTGGCCGTGACGTGAGGGCAGTTTGGGTGGTATAGCCCTAAGCGAGTCCATGGGGTTGTGCTGCTGGAGCACAGCCATCCTGCTCTTGCTTCTCCCCTGGTGCTGTCATTGCTGCTCTGCTGCCCTCGTGGTGGTGCAGCTTCTGGTGGCAGCTGATGGTTGGATCAAGGTGTTTGGGGTAGGCAGATGAATGAAGGTATCTTGTTTGTGGTTAGGAACAGAAATAAGCGAGGAGGAAAAATTGTCCTGAAAACTTTCTGCTGCCATGTCAGTTCTGCGCTTGCTTACAGCTGCTGATAATCAGTGTTCAAAGTCTAATTCTGCAAGGCAGGTCAGGTAAGGAACAGTTTTACATGTATATAATGGAGTATTTCTGTGTGCCTTTTGCAAGCATTGGGTGACCTTGTTTGCATTATCTAGGTTAACACTGTAATCTGGTGCTCTGATATGAGGACTTCCGTCTTACACATTGATCAGTTTAGTTGTCTCCTGACTTGAGGGGTTGAAAGGATTGCAGGATATGTTTCCATCCAGGATTAAAGGAAACAAATGGGGGGGAAAAAGCCATCCACCCCACTGCCTGTTTGCCTCACCTGGGGACTCGGTGTAGGCTACCTTCCAGGCGATGCCATGGGGCGTGCATCTTCATCTTGGACAGTCATTTGTCTTTCCAAGACTGTGGAAACCCACGCTAGATGTTTTCCCCTAATAGCTAACTAAGTTGAGAAAGGAAATACTGGTGACATCATGTATGACATAATATGGTTATTAACAGTGCAGGTGTTGTAAAGCTGTGAATCTAAACTGCAGTGGAATAATTGTACCATATGTCAGTTTTTTCCTTCAATTTTTATCCTTCCTCCCCTGTCTCTGTTTGCATTTCTTCCTCCTCAGAACTATTTCTGTGACATTTTGGTACTATAATACTTCTTACTAAAAAAAAAAAAAAAAGCATCCTTTGAACTTTGGTAAGTTTTCATTTTAATCCATCTTCTGTTTCCTTATCCACTTCTCCAGTACACATGCATAGTTTTTGTCTCCTTCCTCACCATTTCCATTCTAGGCTTTCTCGAGCCATTGGTTCTTTATCTGCTGTATTTCTCACCAAGAAAACAAACACCAAGCTCCTTTCCCTCTGCTGCCCTCAAGGAGCTTGCACCCAGTGCTCACAGGTCCGTTTCCATGTGGCTCTGCGTTTCCGTGCCCATCCCCTGAGCGGGGAAGCTGGGAGGCACCCGGCCACGTACTGCCATCGTCCACCTTCCCCTGAGCAGAGCTGCTGGCGGTGCCTGCACACAGCTTGAGAGCTGGGCAGCAGGGCTGGGCTTCGTGCCCCCCCTCCGCCCAGCGCCACACAGACGTTTCCCTTCTCCTCAGCTGCTCTGGTTTCCATCTGTTATGGGGCCTGCTGGTGCGGCTGTTTCCTTCATCTGCCGGGCTGAGCAACGTGTCGAAGGACCAGACACCCTGCTGACCTGGGGAAGCAGGGGTTGTGGGTTTTGAGAAAATGGCTCGCATTCTTCTCCTTCCCTCCCAGAAACTTGGCCGCTAGCACACATCTGATATCTGAAAACATTGCTAGGTGTGATTTTGCTTCTTCAGAGTGACCGTACTTCCTTATCTCAGTTGTGTCAGCAATGCTGGAGGCCTGTCGTGCATGGCAGCTGCCCCGCCTGGGAGGGGTGCTGGGCTTTGGCCGGGCTTCCCGGTGCGCAGAAGCCCTGCAAAACCGAGATAATTATCCCTGCCGAAGTACATCAGTGTCAGATCGTGGTCCCTCGCTTCTCAAGTTGGCCGAGTAAGTGAGCGGGTTCCCTTTTTCTCATGATTTCATCTTGTTCCTTTTGGAAGCACTCCTTGTAGGCTTTTTCAGTCTGTTTAGGCACAGGCAAATTGGTTTGGGTTTCAGAATGATGTGTGGAAATGAGGAATGCACCCGTTTCTGTAACAGAGTGAAGCTTTTTGTTTCTACAACCTCGCTGCTTCTCCTCGTGTGGGAGAAGTGTGCTCTGACAGCTTGGGCTGCCTTTGTTGAGGACTTCTGTGATCTCACTGAAGCTTTTTAATATTAATTCATCCCCAGTGTTGTGGTTGTGTTTTGATGATAGTCACTTAGGTGGTGGGTGTTAGGCAACCAGTTGAAAATTACTGTAAAGTGATTTTTTTTTTTTAAGCGATTCTTACATTCAACTTGAAATCCCCGAGCGCATTAAAAGTGCTAATGCTCATTCTCCTGAAAGCAAGGTTTCTACGTAGTCCTCAAATTAGCCCTCCCCAGTACCAGCTAACACGGTACGTGTAACTCGCTGATTTCTGTCTAGCTGGGGATCATGCATTTGTTAGCCTGATGCTGATGGAAATCGATAATGGAGAAATAACATATTAGGGAGTTGCTGATATGAGCAACTGCTTGCCTTTTGGGAGAATGGATGTACTACGTTATCGGAGGTGTAATATACCTCCGGATGGTTTCCTGTGCAGGTGCATGGCTGTCCCTGCTGCTGTTGCACATTGCTCTGGGCAGAGTGAAAAGAAGCTCTGTGCCCATGAGATGTGTTGCCTTCCTGTAAAATGTGGAGTGAAGGGAAGGGTGACTGAAGAGGAGAGGACTCAGTGACACAGGAGTGGTTTTATTGATGGGTGTCAGTTGTGTGACTCAGCATCTGAGTTGTGTGCTCGGTCTGGAGCAGCTACCATGTTGCTAACAGCTTAGCAGTTCAGCTCAGCAATGACAGTGGATCTGGAGATGTCAGGTAAGGGGCTGTGCAATGTTTTGGGAAAAAACTTCCTCCCTTCCCACCACATCTTATGCGTTATTAGTGAATGTACAAAATCAGGGTCAAAGAGAAGCCAATTTGTGATTAATTTTATTATTTTTTTTTTAAGTTTAGGAACAATACACAGTGGAGTGAGCGTCTACTGATGGTGTAAGAGTTAGGTTATTTGGTATGCTAGTCTGGCTAGCTAGCAAGCTCTCAGATTAATTAGCTACTGTATGACACAGCAGAAATGAGAAACTGAATTATTAGTTATCTGGGTTTGAATTTAGTCAAAGCTTTGGATGTCTAGGTCCAAAACAAGTAGGGGAAGCTTGTGTAGTCATGGCTTCGGTGTAAAGTTTGATATACATTGACATCTTCAGTCTAGTTCTCAAAACTGTAAAAAAAGATTTTGGAGTGTGTTCTGTAACCCTGCTTCATTTGTAACAGTTGTCATAAAAGGCGGTATGTCTTTTGTGAAATAACAGATGGACGCTGCTTTCCTAACAAAATTAAAAAGCGGCAGTATAACTGATTGGACTATATTGCCGTCGTAGCTTTGAAATAGAGGCGCTACATAGATTTCTATCTTGTAGATGTCCCTTGCATCGCTGCTTTGTTGATGTATATTTTCTCCTTGCTTCTCGAACAAAACCCTGTCTTTAAACTTGTTTTGGTTGGCTTCAGCTCTGGAAAAAAGGCTTTTACGGTGCTGCTCTGGACCTGAGCTGTAAATTCACTACAGTTTTGATGACATTACTTCATTCAGTGTTTAGAAGGTGTGAGAGGAGGCTCAGTTTTGTCCTTGTTGTGAAGAAGACATAGAGGAATGGTTATGAGGCATGAAAAATTAACTATACATCTTCAGGTAAAGTGGTATGTCATGGCTATATCAATAATCTTAAATTCCTAGATTGTCAACAAGGGCAATTTGTGGACGAGGCTGATAGCACGGAGCTGACTCTCCTGGTTTAAATGAACTGAGCTGAATTATGTGTTTATCGTAAACAGAAAAAGTGAGTTAGCCTGTTTCTTGGTAGAGTATCGTAATGTTGTGAAGAAATTGAATCATCCCTCCTGTATCTGACGCTGCTTACAATCTTGAGGTCCCTAAAGAATTAAGGGATTTTCCCCTTTTAAGCAGACAGATATTGAACATGAAGTGTTGCTTTTTTAACTTAATGCTTTACTAACTATTCAATGAAAATATTATATTCAGAAATAGTCCTGAAATATATTTATATTAGTCCTGAAATATATTCAGGACTAAGGTTTGGAATTTGTTCCACAAAACCTTCACTTAGCCTGCCCCTTGAAAGTTACTTTTTTGAAGTTTTTGATATCAGCAGCTTTTGAGAAAGTTGAGAAAGCAGCCTCTGCTCTCACCCAAGCTTGCAGTGAGAGGCATGGCTGACTAGTGGGAGGTGTTTTACAAAGGCAAGGTGGCAGCTAGCTTACCTGGATGCTCAGAACCATCCTCATGCAACCCTTGGGCACAAATCTGACTGACAGCTATTGCTATTGCTAATGCATTGCAGACATCTCTGTAGTAAGCTGGTCCCAGTAACCCCTGTGCTTAATTTTATTTTATTTTATTTTTTGAGTAGTGAGCAAAGCTGTGTTGGGTGCTATGGAGATGGTAGGTTCAGTTGGTGATGCATCATCCTCTGTTAGCATCCATTACACAGTGAAATGAGAACTGGTTTTGAGGGAACTCTGAACAAGAGCTCCATTAACAGTTTTACAAAACCTGTATCGAGGTGGTATGAGGTCAGTCTATCAGGTTAAGTCTTCATGTATTTTATAGTGATAAGATACTGAAGTTTCATTGATTTTTATTTATTTATTACTAATTTTTTCAACAACACCTTCTTATCCAAGCTTGGCAGTGGTATACAGTGTCCAAGGGGTACTGAGGTGAGATGTTTCAGCTTGCTTTGCTCTGAAGCTGCAATTCCAGTTGAAGATATCATGTGATTTTTTTTTTTTTTCCCCTGAGGTGATCTTCTCTCTTGATCCTACTTCAAGACTAAGTTCTGAGATCGTTGTTCTCTGAAAAACACAGAGGGTACATCCGGATTTAAGGTGCTAAGCAGGGTAGGAAAGGAAGAATCATGATCTTCTGTGCTTCAGGTTTTCGGATGATGCTTTGTCATCAGATACAATAATTAAAAAGGTGATGTTAAAAGTTGGTTGGAAAAGCTCGTTGTGGAGGTTTTATTAGTGGCAGCAGGCAGTTTATCATCCCTTTCAAGTAATTCTACATACTTTACTTTCATGGCCAGTCAAATAGTATATATAACTGGGGGATACTAGAACTAGATTTTATTTTATAGGCATCATTAATGAAACAGTTACCTGAATCTCAGCTGGTGGTCCAAATAGCTTCGGCTTATACAGCATAAACATAGCCACCATTTCCATTGGTCCCTGAATCAATTGATCTCTAGCAGAGCCTCATCCATGCTTTTTTCCTCAGCTGTGCACCGTATATTGGGTTCAGAGTGATGCAAGTCTTTGCACACTAACTTAGAGAGACAGGCTGCTTCCTGATGTGCTAAGGATTCTATGATAATGCCATTTATTGTTTGCATCTTAAGTAAAACACAGCGGAGGGTTTCATGCTTTTGGTCTTTTGATGGCTGTTGTATTCTGAGGGAGTCTTTCTGTAGAGAGAAAATCAAGCTGGAATTTTTATTTACCATTGCCATCTCAAATTCTTTGTACCTGTTTTAATTTCTCTCTCTACATAGTTTGTAAGGTCAGGAATATGTTTTTAGCTGTCTGATATTATTGAGTCTGGAATTCTGTTGTTCTATAATCTTTGCTGCTTAAGTATTTTTGCATTGTTTTTATAAACAATTTTATCAACCAGACTTTTCCTGACTTTTCAGACTTCTTCAATAGGTTGACCAAAAAATTAGAATATTTACCCCTCTCTTTTAATTTGTGTGCTTTTCCTACTTAAAAACAAACAAACAAACAAACAAAAAATCTACACTAAATTTTAACCTCACAGAAAGTTTTTAATGAGTAGAAAAAATGTCTTTTTTTTTTTTTTTTGCTGAAGGGAGGACACTATGAGAATGCGTTTATTTTTAAAAGGTGTTGTAAATATACAATCCTTTGTAAATGATGTAGTAAGATTGATAAGTTTAAAGGGTTAATTTAAATGGAATGTGAATCATTAAGAACAGTAAAGATAAAGACGGTGGTTTCAGTTTTGAGTTTAGCCCTGCTTTTTGAGAGATGGAGCTACCTTCCATGAAACAGAACCTATTTCCAAGTTTGTTTCTCAGATGAGTAAAAATCTCCTTTTGCATTGTATACATGAGCAGATACGCAGCACTACTCTTGTATGCTCATCATCAGTCTCTGAAAAGCTTGTGGAGAATTGAAGGTAGCTCAAGAACTTTCCTGTTGGGCGTTGTAGATGAATGTCAGCTGCTTCTACTGCTTGCAATAGCTTGAATGACTATAGCTCTGGAGACTGGATCAGTAATTATCTTTGACTTGCAGACTACTTCCAAGTTCTTTAAAATCTCAATGAAAAGGGGAGTAAGTGGCATAGATCTAAAACTTCATATGACAATTTTTTCCCGCGGAAGGCTTTTTTTTATGTTTGCTTTTTGAGTAGAAATACACTGGAGTCATTTAAAAGTGTGTCTCAATTAAACAACACATTCGACAGTACCCTAGTTTTTCTTCTTTGTAAAGAAGAAACTGGAGACTTATTAAAGTTCTGCACAAGGAGATTTAATTCTCTTCATTTTGAATCTCCTCTGCTTTTAAAGAGGACAAGCATTCTAGCTCAGTTCTGCCTGGAAAGGAAAGCCACGCTGGACACAATGCCTGATTGCATTGATCTGGCAGTCCCCATTCCAATGTATAACTTCTGGCAGGATTGCTTATACTGTGTAGGCACCTTTTTCCCTGTCTGTATACTCACCTATGAACTGTAATGTAAAATATAGATGAAGTAAATGAGCCCAGGAAATATGTGAACTTGAAGGTAGCAGGTTTTTATTCTTTAGTATCTTAGCCTTGTACACAGGAAACTGTTGAGAGCTTTGAACTCTTTTCTTTTCAATGTTCTCTGTTGCAGAAAATAACTTGGTATAGTCACTTATAGTGTGGCCTTAATAATCACTGGTCATCATTGAGGCAGGCATCATGTTCAAAAACAAAGTCAAACTTCATATATATATATACAAGAGCATGTTCCCAGTCCACAGGCCAAGAATAAACCACCTTTTTGGCATATCTTTCTTTAAGATTATCAAATAGAACATCCTATTTTTATTTTTCTTTATTTTGTCTTTTTTAAAAAGCAAAAACTTGAGCAGTCCAATTAAGAGCAGATGTGGAAGGTGTTTAGGTATTTGTCCTGTATCTCAGCTGCCATATTCTGTGGGAAATCAGTGGGCCTATTTAACAGTCCAGGCAGTAAATAAAGGTTCCTGAAATGTATTCTGTCCAGTGTACTATTTTTCTTGTCCCCTTGTTCCCTTTCCGGTTATGGTTGACTTCAAGTTAATGAAATAATTTAACACTGCTTTTTAAATAGACTATTGCATATCATAAATACAGAATTGCTATGTTTGTTAGTGAAAAGACCTGTCATACCCAAAAGCAAGACTTGTAAAATCCAATAGGCCATGTGTGATTTCATTTAAAATATTTACTTTATATAACATTGATGTTATTTTGGGGAGGGGAGGATAACTTGTAATCCTTTTCTAATGTAGTGTATAATTTTTTTATTTGCCGAAAGGTTCAAGGCAGTGTGCTAAATATATTGGGCAAAAATTACCATCAGTGCTGGATGCTGAGTAAGGGCTTAAGTTCAGATGTAGGATGATTCATCTTGCCACATGTAAAGAGCGTAAGGGAGAACTACCATTTTGTTCTGCGACCCTGAAATATGTTCTCTTTAGTTCTGTGAAAACTCTGGCTTTTCACTTTGGATGTATAAAGTGTATTTATCTTCACAGAAATGAGTGTGGATATGTGGTTCCTGTACAAATGCAGACTGTGATCTACCAGTATTTATGAAGAACACATGTACAGGAAAATGACTCTTAAGTACAAGTCATAAATTGAAATGATTATAGAATATACATGGACAAATATACCATGTGTGGTATGGGTAGACTGTAATTTCATCAAGTGGTTTTTCAGACTTCATAAACTATGAATGAAACATGATTGTATTGGCCTTTTAACAGGTAAAGTAAAATATAGGGTCTGGCTACTTTAAAGTGCTCATAATTCCCTAGCTGGAAATAGCCTTTTGGGATAATGATTAAGTTTAAAACCTGTCCATGATTAAAAAAATACATTTCACTGAAAATCACGTGTTCGGAAACCCTGGGAAACAGCCGCGTATCCACCTCATGAATTTTTACAGTTCCCAGCTCTCCAAACACCGTGAGCCACTTCCAACCGCTCAGCCGAAGGGGAAGGCTGCGGGCCCTGCTCCTCCATCACCTGCCCATTATTGTTGTGTGATGGCGGCCGTGTGGGCGCTTCGTTGACCCCGGAGATGTCACCGTGTCCCACCACTGCCATTTTGCACCGCTTTGCACGCCGAAGAGGACGGGGGCAGCCATGCCTGCGGCATGCCCCGGCCCGCGCAAAGCCTCCCGCTCGCTGCCGTGACCTCTGGCCCTCGGTATCCTGTGACACCCCGCCTGTCTTTGTGCTCAAGTTTACTCGTGATGGATACGTTTCCCTCCCAATCGCAGATGCTGGGCTCTTGCAAAGCCAACAGATAAATTATTTTCAGCTGCAAGGCTCAAGTGGGGGGGAGGAGGGCGGCTGGAGCGGGGCCCCTGCGCCCTGGCCAGGCCTGGCTGCCGTCTCCAGCTCCTCCTGGAATATGAAAGGGGACGACTCTCAGCCCTCAGATCCTTTTTAAATGCAAAAGAATGTAGGAAATTGCCAGATCAGTTGGTTAATCAGTGACAACTGCAGTAGGTGCACAAAAAGCGCGGCCCTTAACAAGAGTCATCAGTTGCGCCGGGTGTTTTTTCAGTGCCTCAGCGGGTCGCCGCTGGCCCCACCTCTTGAATCCTCGGCTGGTTTAGTGTCAGCTTTATAAGGGGACGTAATTGCTAGGAGATTTCGTGGTGACTGATGGCAGCAATATATGGCTTCCCTCTGACGCCTCCTCCCTGGTCCCGCTCGGGCTTTTTGTTCCTGCTGTCCTCGCGTCGCCATGGCCCATGTCCGCAGCGGGGACCGAGCACTCAGCACCAGTGATGCTTCACCCTCTGGTTAAAGCTTAAAAATCACACACATCGCATGGGCTGTGCTTGGCGTCCAGGCGTCCTGTGCTCGCATGTCGTCCAGGCCGAGCACGGGGTTATGCTAAACCTGCCCCTGCTCCTCTTCAGAGGGCTATTTGCGAGATAACGCGGCTATCGAGTATTTTTAAAAGTATTCCTGACATATTTTTGTGACTGCAATTGTTTCTCTTACTTATCTAGGACTATTTTTAGATAAACCTCCTCCTTCTCCCATCTGTATTTTAAACTTATGTTGGGAGAGAGGGTGGTCGTATGACCAAAAAAGGCCTCTTAAAATTCCAAGCCACATAACACGAAAAACTGAAGTGTTTCTGGCTTAGACTTGTTCCTCCCCCTCTTGCCCTTTGTAATGTACTTATATGTAAAAACAAAATTTTTCCCCCCTTCTGATTACCTAATTAAAAGTATGCACTTGGGTTTTTCTAACAAAAGGAATAAACACGTTCCTCTTTTTCTTCTGGAAAGAAAAGACCACGTTTGCTTGTGGCTTCTTGCTTAACGCTGTAGGTGCTGATTTAAAATTAGCAGTGCCCCATGTTAGGAGGAGCGCTCGCAGCCCAGCTGGCGCTGTGAATGCAGAAGTCGCTTGCCGCCAGTGCGTGTGTTGTAACAGCCAGGCTGGGTGGGTTTGCATCATCCTCCTCCTAGATGATGCCGTTGTGGTTCTCGTATCAAAGCTCCTGTGAACTTGAATGACGTAGGATATTGTTTCCAAATGTGTGGCACAGGCTGAACTCTAGCTGGTCATTCCCGCATCAGCTGCTTGACAGCAGCGAGCTGCCAAATATTCTAAGGCTGTTGTGCCCTCAGTTGCCTCTGTAAAAGCCTGTTCTTTGCCAAAGTACATGATGTGTTAGGGAAATAAAACACAATCTGGTTTCTACTTGAAGATTGTGTGGGAAACTTAGGTTTGATGGATTTCTTGCCCCCCAAATGTTGTTGAATAACATTTGTGGTGTTTAGGTGACTCCACATATGCAAAAACTGATTTCTGAGGAAAGGCATGTGAGGTTTTTATTCCACCTCCCCCTCCTCGTTGGTTTAACAGGACATATTAACTGCCTTAAATTTGCCAGTGTGAATTTCTGCAGGGATGTGTTTTCTGCAATGAGCTAATTAGCTGGATTTTACTAAGACAGATCTGAAATTAAACTTTTCAGAAATACTTACATTGTATTTGCTGTCTCTTGTCACTGAAGGCAGAAGAATATTCCTGAACCGTGTGAGTTCATTCTTTTTACCTTCACAAGTCCGTTCTCCCTTTCCCAGGGCAGGGGGGAACAAGATTCCTGCCATCCTTTGATCTGATACAAGCTATATGGACTTGATTTTTAACACAGCTGTACTTTCTGAAGTGTATTATGGCATTAAAAGAAAAAAGCATTATAGGAAAGCATTACAGATAGATATGAAGTGTCTTTTAGGCACTCAGATAACCATGTTTCTTTGGAAGTTACAGTTAAAAATCTTATTGTAATCAGTTTACAGATCTGTTTTTTCTTTTGGATAATCTATATGCGGGAGGAATGTACTATGCATGAAGAGTTGTCTGTGATAGAACAAGAACTAAGCATTAAATAAGCAGGAGACTATGCATGCTTCCTATGCGTATGGTATGGCACCTGCTTAAGTGTCCTGGCATCAGAAGTGCTGCTTGTTCCATCGGTAGATGAGCTGAAAAGTAGAAATCTCATCAGCTGTCTTCTATAGCAGTCATTTCTCGGCGTAATTTTTGTGAATTTACCAGGATATTTCTGGTGTTTATGGAGTTTTTGGTGAATGATTTCCTCCAACATAAAATGTATCTTTGGTTGTTGTCGTGTGTGCCATCTACTCCTATGTGGCAAATACTTAAATTACTACTCCTAGCAGCCAGGAGGAGCTTAGTGGTATTGAAAAGCAGTTTAAATATGCACTGTTTAAATGCAGATTTAGTAGCCTAATGTTTAATCCTACATTTTTGAGGCTTCAGTCTTAAAATGACCTTTGGCTTCTGTTTTTAGCTTGAGAGGTCTCTTTAGCCTAATTCTTCAAAGCAGCATGGTATTTGCAGTGCATATTGTATTGTATGGATGCACAGTTTCGTTATATAAGAAACTGTTTTGTTTGTGTCTGTCAAGTACTTATAGTTTTGTCTGAGATATCAACTGATAGCTGTATGTGTCATATACATGTATATGTCAGCTGCGTATGACACATCTCACTTGGAAGAAGAGCTTCGAGCAGTCAGTATTAGCAGCCTTTACACATTCTGTTGGTTTGTTTTTTTTTGGTTTACTTGCTGTATAGCTATCAAGAAATAGTGTTAAATCTCTTGTGTAGAAGGACATAGAGGGACCTGCTGATTTACAAATAGCTCTTCTGAGCAGAAGAATGTGCAGATGGCTTAGCGGAGGGCAGGCACGTCTGTATGCTGCCCTTGCTGCTTCCTGTTCTTGAGGGCCGGGACCTGCTGCTTTCTGCTTTGGGAACCAGGCTAACGAAGTTCAGGTTTGAGTGTCTGCAGCGCTACATCAGGTTATGCTTATGCAGCAGCCAGTTCTGTTTCACTCATAAAAGTGGGGAGCTGCCCAAGGCTGCTGAACTCTGAAATACTAAGTCGAGCAATGGTTAACTACGACTTAAATGGGAGGTCTGGCTGTTTAGGACTGGAATGTTGCGGACTAGAGTAAACTTAAGCTTTGTCTGTTGAGACAACAGGGTTGTTAAGCAATCGACTGTCCTGGCGGTTGGGATCATACCATTGCTTTGAGCAGAAGTAGGTTGTCTAGGCAGCATTAAGGAAATATATCCATTGACTCTTGAGTTCAGTCTGCTCGGTACAAACTTTCATGTTCAGGAACAGAAAAAGTATAGAGTTTTATAGCAACGTCTGTGAGTTTGGTTAAGATTATGTTTAGAAAAAAATCACCATCTCTTCATACAGTCACGTTTATTCAGCAATCTGCTTGTTTAAGAATTCAGATATTCATTGTTTCATGAATGTATCTTGGTTGTAGCAAATGGGGTAGTAGAGAAGATGATGCATAAATATGTATTTTTAAGCTGTAAAAGCAAAAAAACCCACAACTTTAGGCTTCAATATATCATGGTCAGTCTTTGTCCAGCCTTGATGTTAGCATGCTTGCTTTCTGCTTAGTGAATGTCTTAGCTAGAATTACTCTTTGATGAAGGACCTAACCTTGTTTTATTTTGTCTGTGCCTTTTTTTTTTCAAATAGAAAAAAAGCAGAACAGTAACAACAACTGAAAAACAACCTTGATCAGACTAAAGGATTTAAGCAGAGAAATTACATTGCTTGTAGTGAAAGAAGCAAATAAATGCCTGCAATTTATTGTAAAGCTGTGACTCCCGTGACTTGCTTAATTATCAAGAAGACTTTTGTCCTATTAACATAGAAGGTGGAGAGTTACAAGGAAATTTCAAGTGCTGACTTATTGGTTAAATAAAAGTTGGTTAATTTGTTTTGATTAGGCTGTAGCTGCTACTGTCTTGCATTCTTAAACATGTGCCGTATATATAAGTCATATATCACATCAGAGGTGCAACTCTTGTTTGGGGAAGTAGAATAAGGTTGGTGAGAGTGCAGTTGACTGTAAATGACTGTGGTCATAGATTCAAGGCCAAACTTAAATCTGAAGAAATACTACCACAACTTGGAGGCAACTTCTCAAACACTTTTTCATGCCATGTTTCAAACCTTATAGCTTTAGCATTAACAGCACAAGCATGAAATCAATTGGCACTTCAGATAAAAATGCAGAGCTAAAATCATAAATAGTGGCAAACAGCATTTTCACTCTTAATTTAAATGATAGATCTGTTTGCGTGCAAAGCGTAGCATAAACTTAGAGGTTGCTTATCTTTTTAAAGGCCATGTGCTCAGGAAAACAGACGTGTTCTGGGTTCAATAGCACATCTCCTTCCATGCAAGTGATGGGTCGGAGTCCAGATCTGCAGAGCAGGACGGAGCCAGCTGGGCAAAATGGAGGTGTTTGTTTGAGCCAAACCCTTACATTATTTCAGTTTGGGTTTGTGGGTATAGTAGCAATTCCTAACTACTGTTTGCTGATGTTGGCTGTTGGTGGTGGCTGACTAGCACTTGAGTTTTATCAGAAGCTTGTCAGCTGATTCATGTAATAAAATCAGTGAAAATTCTTCCTGTCCATAATTCTGTGGGTGTAAGTAGGCTGGGGAAGGAAGATCCTCAGCTTGGCTCGAGGTTGATATTGCCCAGGGTAGCTGTGCACTGTGCTGCTTAGCCTTTCCCAGCAAAGCGACTGCTCTATTAGAGGCCCTCTGTACATGATGGTGTTCAGCTTTGCCAGCTCCTGACTGCAGTGTGCAGCCTCAGAAGTCTTTGGGTGATCTTAAATCACTGGAGGGGTCTTCACCGTGACTGAACGGCTTGCTCTGGAGCAGACTAATGCTGAAAGCTTGTTTCAGCGAAGGAGGCTCCTTGCTTTGTTGGAGCTTTCTTATGCTGTGTTTTAGTAAACTGATTGAGGTGGGAAGCAGTACAGATGGCTCTTGCTTAATAAAGAAAATGAAATCAAAAGAAATAGATATTAAGAGACATGAAGGTGGCTTGTAGGAATTTACCCTCAAGTGATTTAGAAATATAAGTGTTAATATCCCAGCTGAGCACTAAAGAGATTTAAGAGTGTGGTTTTAAAGGTGACATTCAAATGCTATTTTAAGAGGAGTGATAAATGCTTGTGCTTTTCCTCTCGCCCTCTGCCTCATGCTGTAGAAGGTCCTCTTGACAATGGCTACCAGAAGTGTAACAAATGTGCCGATATTTTCTTCCTAAAACTTGTTTGGGGCAAATTGCCTCTGGTTAGAACAGTATGGCCTGGCATTTTGCATCCAAGGTGACTGAAAGTATCCCTCCTCTGCAATGAGATGCATGATGTGAAAGCACAAATTTGTAAATCTTGTTTTGAGTGATCACTGATGAAGTGCAGGTTAGTATCTGCAAGTACAGTTAATACTAAATAATGGCAATGATGCAAAAATAGTTGTTTTGGTTTTATTTGCTATGTGGATGGGCTTCCTTGACCACAGCATTTAAAATTCTGCTCTTAAGAAGGGGAGAGAGTGTTGGAATAGCTTTGGTTGTAAGAAGACAAAGTCATTTGAGTCGTGAGGAAAGGGGGAGGTATTTCAGAACATGCTAGGCTTCCCTGTCAAAAAGCTAAACTCGAACTTCTCTGAAGCTGTTCTGTTAACATTAATTACATAATTTGCCAGCCTCCAAGTCCAAGTACATATGTTGTTGGGTGACTATTTTAATATTTAAATTCTTTTGCCATTGCTAGTTGTCCTTAGTGACTCGTACGGAGCATAATTTTCAAGAGAACAAAACTTCAGTGTGGCCTTCTGAATTAGTGTAGTTATGGTTGGTAGCATGATTGCTTGAAGGTGAATAATGAACTGCAGTGACAGTGTTCCCCGTAATCATCATGAGGAAGATGGTGCTGGGGATTCAGATATCTGCCGTGTATAAAATGAAGCTTTTGAAATTAATTTTCTTACACAAATTCAGTGTATAGTTTTGTTTAAACAAGGAGGAGTCATGTTGTCTTTCAGTTTGCAATTTGGTTTAATTAAGATAAATTATGTGTTTAAGAAAATAAATATATTTTTTTCCCTAAATGTTGAATTAGGTCCTGGAGTTTGGTACGTTTTAGAGGGTCACCTCTGTTTGTGTTTGAAAAATCTGTTGTCTGTATAACTAACTTTAGTCTGTCGCAGGACTTGGTGCTTCTGCTTGCTCATCTGATTACGCAGCTCAAGGGAATAAGGTTAAGGACATGCTGTTGGTAACTAGAGCGTTTTCAGGGCTTTAGTTCGGCAGATGGGCTGCTTGGCTATATTCATACATCTGCCTACCTGCTGTGGCAGCTGCTGCTGCTGCATGTTGTGTTCTTTTGTTCTATTCCACCCAAGAAAGGAACACTAGGAAGTGTAGTGAATGGATTAATTTAAGGTTAAGGGTAGTGTTTTGCTTGCTTCCTAACTCTCTATCGTAATAAAGCTCCTGATAAAGCTAACGCAACCTTCTTAAAGTGAAATGCATTTTTAAGATGTGCTTCAAGGGCTGAAACTAGCTGCCGTTGTCTAAAAAAGAGTTAACTGTGTTTTGTTTATATTGCCCGATGTTATTTATTTCAACATTTTCCTTTCTTTCTCTCCCTTCCCCCGCTTCCTCTAGGAGCAGTAACCAGACTTTGCCTGACACTGCGTGGTCCAAAAGAATTAAGGAAATATGGAATGACATGAAGGAGATTAGTTGAGGATTAAAGGCTTTGAGGACAAAACACCTCACCGAGGTGAAGCACAGACTAGCTTTCTAGTTGTAGCTCCGAGGAGCTGTGTGCTGAAAAAAGATGGCAGATCCAGGAATGATGAGTCTGTTTGGAGAAGATGGGAATATTTTCAGTGAAGGGCTGGAAGGTCTTGGAGAATGTGGATATCCTGAAAACCCGGTGAATCCTATGGGGCAGCAAATGCCCATGGATCAAGGATTTCCCTCTTTACAGTCATCTCTTCATCACCCCCCCGCAAATCAAAACCAAGCAAAGTTGACCCATTTTGATCACTATAATCAATACGAACAGCAGAAAATGCACCTGATGGATCAGCCGAACAGGATGATAAGCAATGCCCCTGGGAACGGTATAGCGTCACCTCATTCGCAGTATCACAACCCCCCGGTTCCTCAGGTTCCTCACGGCAGTGGTGCCGGTGGTCAGATGGGAGTCTATCCTAGCATGCAGAACGAAAGACACGGGCAACCCTTCGTAGACAGTGGCTCCATGTGGGGGCCGCGGGCGGTTCAAGTGCCAGACCAGATCAGAGCACCCTACCAGCAGCAGCAGCAGCCGCAGCCGCAACCGACGCAGCCGCCTCAGGCACCCTCCGGACCCCCTGGGCAGGGCCACCCTCAGCACATGCAGCAGATGGGAAACTACATGGCTCGCGGCGATTTTTCAATGCAGCAGCATGGTCAGCCGCAACAGCAAAGGATGAACCAGTTTTCTCAAGGCCAGGAAGGCCTCAATCAGGGAAACCCTTTCATTGCCACCTCAGGACCTGGCCACTTGTCTCATGTGCCCCAGCAGAATCCCAGTATGGCACCTTCTTTGCGACACTCAGTCCAGCAATTTCACCACCATCCCCCCACTGCTCTCCATGGAGAATCAGTAGCCCACAGTCCCAGATTCTCCCCTAATCCTCCCCAGCAGGGTGCTGTTCGGCCGCAAACACTTAATTTTAGTTCTCGGAGCCAGACGGTACCCTCACCTACTATAAACAACTCAGGGCAGTATTCTCGATATCCTTACAGTAACCTTAATCAGGGATTAGTTAATAATACAGGGATGAATCAGAATTTAGGCCTTACAAATAACACTCCAATGAATCAGTCTGTACCAAGATACCCAAATGCTGTAGGATTTCCATCAAACAGTGGTCAAGGACTAATGCACCAGCAACCCATCCACCCTAGTGGCTCACTTAACCAAATGAACACGCAAACTATGCACCCTTCACAGCCTCAGGGAACTTATGCCTCTCCACCTCCCATGTCACCTATGAAAGCAATGAGTAATCCAGCAGGTACACCTCCTCCGCAGGTCAGACCCGGTAGCGCTGGAATACCAATGGAAGTTGGCAATTATCCAAATATACCCCATCCTCAGCCGTCACACCAGCCCCCTGGTGCCATGGGAATTGGACAAAGGAATATGGGCCCCCGAAACATGCAACAGAATCGGCCGTTTATGGGTATGTCTTCAACACCACGGGAGATGGGTGGGCACATGAGACCAAACGGTTGTCCAGGTGTTGGCCTTGCAGATCCACAAGCAATACAAGAGCGACTAATATCTGGCCAGCAGCTTCCTAGTCAACAGCAGTCTTTTCAACAGCAAATGCCAACCTGTCCTCCCATGCAGCCTCATCCAGGGATACATCATCAGTCTTCACCACCACCACATCCTCATCATCAGCCTTGGGCACAGCTTCACCAGTCACCACAAAACACACCGCAAAAAGTGCCTGTCCTTCAGGTAAGCTGCTTCCGATGAGTAAAAGATGAAATGCATTTGCAATAATTTCAGTATACACAAGGTCTGTGTTTTCAAAACAGTTGTTCGAGCTTGACTGCCCTGATTTTCACTGGTTACGTGGCTTTCTTGGTACACGGAAGCTGAAGGTAAAATGAGGTTCAGATAGCTTGCTAATGTACTTACAGTGATTATTACAGGGCAACATTATGGATAGACTGAAATATGATCCAGCGCCAGGACAAACTGAATACCTGCTTCTTTTTCCTTGTTGGTTCCTTTGAGGAGAAAATAGAAAGCATGTGTGAGAACTGTAATTTAAACTAGCATCTTGTATTTGCAACCTGCAAAAAGAAGTGTGTGTTGTAATGGGTTTGTCTTAGCAAAACTGAGCATTTTCTTTAAATGCTAAGCAAATGTTTTGTTTTCGTTTTGTTAAGTTCAAGCTGAAATTTTCATATGTGAAAAAATTCCAGGACAAACTTTGTTCAGCACAAAGTAATGCAGTTGGGAAGTGATGGGGCAACAGTTTATGCAACAGAAGACAGCAGATGTGAATCATAGTCTAAAATCAAATCTTCTGAGGCTTAGATGAAATCTCAAGTAAGATAGAAGTTTTATTTTACCAAGTCTCTGATCTGCTGGATTGCAGTGAAAATATATTGCTTCCATGTTGTTTTTCAATTAAAAGCTAGAAACGTTAAAACATCTTGATCCTTCTGTAGCTTAGCAGGTTTGACTATGTGTTAGTAAGTTAAACCTGAGCTGAAAAGGTGCCTTTTGGGATCTTTGGCTTTGCCACCGCTTGCCTCTGGCTCTGTCAGTCAATCATTCAAGAGGTTTTGGTACCGAACTAATAGGTGGCCAAGATATCGGAGGTTTAATTATTTTTAAAGCCCCGCGGTAATTAATGCCAAGCAGCTCTGCCCATAAATATTTGGAGACAATTGTTGGAATGCAGTCCTAATGACACGACGCTACAATAAGCCCAATAAATCATAAAAACAGCTGTCCTAGCCAGCGTCCCAGGACTGCGTGGAAGGCAGCTGCTCGGCAGTCCCCTCCACTGCTGCCTGCCGGCTGCTTCTGTTAGCTGCTCTGCACAGCATGAGGCGGCTCTGGGAATCAGATGTATGTGCTGCGGAGAGGCAGCTGACAAGGAGTGGTGGATGTAGCAGCTCAGCAGCTGGGAGAGGCTTCCACATTCTCCGAGGGGGGAGTGCTGGGTGTATGCCGTAGGGTGATGAAGCCCTGCAAGGGAGATCAGGGGCTAAGCTGGGGTGAGGGGAAGGCCGGACTCTTCATGGGTGGGAAGAGGAAGCTCTGCCCTTGGAAGGGTGTCTTCACGACCATCTTTCTCTCCTTTACTCCACTTTATTGGGCGGGGGGGAATTTTATTCGCATTGTGGCCATTCCTCTACCCCCACATCCAGGCTCACACTTTGGGGAATGTAAATTGCTGTTCTCGCGTGGATGTAGGGTTGTGCGGTCCTGGCTGAATGGGTGGCTCCTGGCAATGCCTCTTGTGTTATTGGTTGTGTGGCTAAGTGGGACAGAAAAGGAGAGAACTTCATGGGGAAAAAAAAAAAAAAAAAAAAAAAAAAACCATAAAAACAAACAAACAAAAAACCAAGAGAATAAGCAGAAATTTTGAAAATTTGACGGACATGATGGCATGGAAAAATCTGTACAAAAAGATTGCAGATCAGAAAGAGGTATGAGATTGGAGACATTGCTTTTACCCTGAAGATGAGAGCTGACACATCTAGCGGGAAAAAAAAAAATCTGGACATCGTAAAACAAGACTCATAAAGCTGTAAGGAGCAAAACCCAGCATTGCTGATACCTTTCGCAGCTAACGATGGTGGGGACGTAGGAATGGGAGACTTGAGATTGACTGTGACAAAGGCTGAGCTCTAAAGCTGTGGTCTTCTGCAGTGGAGTTAATTCCATGTTTTCATCTGATCATCCAGTAAACTTCTTTTTTGCAGCAACAGATGGTTTGGGAGGACAGCATCTCCTTGTAGAATAGAAGGGCTTTTTCAATGTTCTTGGGTTCCTTTCCCTTTAACTGAAAAGGTAAAATGCAGACAGCTCAACTCTTAAATGAGCTGTGCAGCCTATTACAAAGTTTTGAACAGCACATGAATAACTTGAACAAAGGTAAGTGCTGAAACTAAATAATTAGAGGAAAACCACATGATAACTCAGGTTATTTGATTAAAATCAGTAATTCAAGCAGATGTAGCTAGCCAAGTAGCTTCTGTTAGCCTACTTCTGTTAAGTTTTTATTTGGTAAAAGTTATTGCTAACATACCTTCCCATTAAGTAATTAGTTTGAGACCTGACTGTAGTAATGAAACACTTGACAGGCACTCATTTCCCCCTGGAAAACTGTTTGGATCAAATATAAATTGTTCGAGTCAATGAAAACTCAGCTCCTCCTCACCCCCTGGGGAAAAATGCAGATGTGTGAAAACCCTGCTCTTGAGCTTGAATGCAGAATTTGCAGCTATCCTGCCTCTGTCGTGGTTTTGCCTTCATGTCAGTTGGCAGAAGACTGTTCGCTGAGCAACAGTTATTTAAATGGCTGGTTTGTTTTTATTTGTATAAAATGAATCAACAAATGAATGCAGTTGGTGAAATGAAAATCACTATGTACTTTTAAATCAACAGAAGCCATCTTAGTAATTATTTTTCAGTGATTTGAAGCTAGCCTTATCATGGGAAGGCTGTAATACTTGTGGTTAACCAAATTACTGTTTTGTTTTTAGATATGTTGGAAGGAAAGTGAAATTCTTTTGCTTTTAACTCGAAAGAAATTGCTGTGTCGATTCTAGGGTTCTTTACTTTTTGTGTACAAAATTGCTAATTATTTTGGCTGGGAGGTACAGCTGGTGATTGACAGTTCATCTGGGCTGGATTAACAGATGAAAGCTAGATGTGGTTATGAAAGCTAGGACCTTGTTAGCAGTGACTTGCTGACTTCAGTTGAATTTTACAGCTATTATACACATCAGCATAGCATTGGGATGTGCAGTTGGTGTGTTTGATTTTCAAGCCCTGTTTTGGAAACGTTCCTCGGTAAAGGCTTTTGGAAGAGTTCAGTGGCCGTGGGGAGACAGGTTCTGAGGTGGCAGGATGGTTGGCCAAGGTACAAAGCAGAGGGTGGGAGTAGCTTGTTTGTTTTCACAGCGGAGTAGGCATCTGTGTTGGGCTTACAAGCTTGTGCTCTCCAAAATATTCATAAATGTTGTGGAAAAGAGTGGAAAGTCAGATGACAAAGTTCACTGTTGTTGTTAATGTAGTCAAATAAAGCTGAGTGCCAAGTGCAGAACTGAGGAAGAACCTACAGCAGTGAAGCTACTGTATTTCTAAATGGCTAGAAATGCAATAGGAACGTCAACCCTTTGGCTGTAAGCTGTATACATCAAGGCATGGTGCCTGGGCAATGGAATGGCAAACAAAAATCTCTGCTTAGGAACAGGATCTTGGTGTTGGATGGCTGGCTGAGACACGCTATGACAGTCACAGGAGTAAAATGGTAGGAATTGCTGTGGAAGTAGTAGAGAGCAAAGCAAAAACTGCTATCATGGTCATACCTATATGCATGGTATGCCTACGTGGCAAGTGCTGTGTAGTTTTTGGTCCTTCCTCAGGCCTCAGAAAATACAATAGCACATGGAAAAAAGGATGGAGAGGAATGGTTAAAGGGGAGAAGGGAAGATACAGCCAAAAATCTGTAAAGTTCTGTGTGGTATGGGTACATGGAAATGGTGAATATGAAACAAATGTTGTTTGTCTCCTGGTTTTGTCTCCCAAATAGTTTTAGGGCATTCGGCAAATTATCAGGTGGTGAGTGTAGAACACCACATTAAGAAGCTGCTCTCTGAGATGTACAGAAAAATGCACCAGTGTTGGATAAACATGAAGGCACCACATTTGCCTCATCAGATCTGTGCCACAAATAACAAGTGGCTGAGAGTTCGTTATCGGGATGCATCTACTGTGTACATGTTTACTTCTCATACTCTTCCTCAGACTTTATCAGAGGTGGGATATCAGATTAGATAGGTCTTTGGGGGTCTGATGCCATGCAGCTTCTCTTACATTTTGATAGTAATTGAGTGTAAGAGTTTTCTCTGCCAAGAATAAACTATCCTGGGTGTGTTGTTCTACAGAACTTTTTATTTACAGTAGCTGCTGGCTCCTGTGTGGGCTGGAGTTTCGAGTCCTATTCATTAACCATGTTCCACAAACATGAAGCGATGTACATTATTTGTAGTCAAATATGGGAACACTTCAATGACAAATGGTTATGGTTAATGGCCTCCATGCTAGATTAAATGGTAGAACTCTACAGCAACTCTGGCAGTGCTGAAAAATATTGGGTTGAGGTGCCCAACCTCTTTTGGAGGAGGTCTTTGTTTTGTGCTAGCAGTTTGCTACCAGATTTTTTTTTCTTCCGTCTTGTTTACCTGTGGGCATGTGACTTTGCTTTGCGTGGTAACTCTTGGCTCTCTTTGGCGTGAATGCACTCTTTTGAAATTTCCTGCCTTTCATTGTAGGGGAAGAGGCAGGGAAAGTCCAGCTGAGTCACCAGCAGAGTCATCCCTGTGACAGGACCTTTCTGAATTTAAACCTTCACGTTGCTGCCTCAGCATAATTTATACTCAGATATACCACAACGGAGAGGGGTGTTAATGCAAACTGTTTTCAGCTTGGCTGTTTCAAAGTGAATTCTAACCCAGCAGAGTCCGTGTTAAGTTGGTGCTGCTGGCACGCTCAAGTCAAGTTGACTTTCTCCTGGGTACTTAAATATTTTTAATGCTTGGGAATAGTAGGAAGAGGCAGCCGCCTCATCTCCTTCCTGTCTTTTCACAACCAATTACCTTTCAGTTTGTGTACTGGAACTTTATTTAGTAAGAAATGTTATAACTTCAAATGGTTAGGATTGTTCCTATAAATGAATATTCGTAAGCAAAAACCCACTGTTCCAGAAAACACGTGACTCATCTGTTAAGTATTTAGATTCTTGACCATTTTCCTGTAAATAAGTAGAACAACTCAAAAAAAAATAATAATTTCTAAACACTGTAGGATACTTCTTCGTTTGATTCAGAGGCTCTTTCACGTTAACTGCTAGCTGGTCTCTTGGGGTACTGCATGTGCTGCACGTTCAGCAAAGTCACATGGCTGCCCTGGAAATTCTAGTTTTGTTCTTCAACTGTTTGTCAACCAGCAAAATGATGTGTGTTGGCAAGATTGGTGAGGGTGCTAGGCTACACGGAACAAATTAAACACTAATGTTCAACCTTGATTGACTACAGTTGTGTGGTGTTTACATGTAGAGAAATATGCATACATATGTATGTATGATCATATGACCATGCAAACTATAAATGCACATGCACATATAAAAATATATGTAAAAAATTTATGCCAGGTCAGAAGTTGTGACGAATGATGAATGAAAATCTGAGAAGGTTCAGGTTCTGCTGTGAGCTAGTTCACATCCAGGTCTCTAAGGATATAGTAACTGATATCAAATACTTTTGTCAAGACACAAACATTCATGTTATGAAACTCCTTAGGTACATTCCAGTCTAGTAATTGACATTAAGAGACCTAAAGTCTTATTTGCTCCTCAGCTTTGAGAAGGCTGTGTGTACACTTCTAAATAAGAGGTTAGAGTGATTCTGGAGTGAGTAGGCCTTTGGGCCAAAGATTTGTAGTTTTGAGGTAGTTTTACTATGCTCTTTTTTAAGTATTAAGGAGGTACAAGCAATTTCAAGAATAGCTCTTCCCTCGGGTGCCATGATTTGACTGCAATGAAAATAATTCGTGTCATTAAATTATCTGCTCCGGAGTTTTGGGTAAAGTCAGTTTGCAGCATTAGCATAAAAATACAAGTCTGCATCAGCATACCAATTTTGGAGGCTTAAGAGTTACCAGACTTGTTCTTCAACATGACTATGTGGAAAGTTCCTATGATATGTTGGTGGCCTGAATGTATTTTCTTGAAATCATTTGAATTATCTGAGGAATCGCCCAGCTAGAAATATTTTTAACTGACGCTGCTGTTCCGTACTTCGTTATAGTGTCTTGATCTGCTGGTGGGATTTGGCAATCATCTTATTTTTCCATGACTGAACACATCCTCATGTTTTGTATTTATCTGAGCAAATTTAAATCTGTTGTTTTGGGGAAGCTTTTTTCATGACTGAAAGCTGATACTGGTATTGCAAACCCTGATGTCTGTATCAGCAGCAGCCCACATAACTGAAGGGCTGAAAATTGGAGCAAATGAAAGGAGAAAACACTGGACTTGCTTTTTTTCTTTCTTTTATTATCTTCCTTTAATTACATCAACAGCCTTAGTAACGAACAGGTTACAGCTGAATTAATAAATTCCTGTCTTTTGTTATGGATCTTCCTCCTGGTCTTCCATCCTACTCTTGCATGTGGAATTTGAGGCATCCATTGGTTTTAAACTTATCAGCCCTTGCTTGTACCGTGAATGTGGGTGTTACAAACTTGCATAAGCGTCCTCCTCTTTCTTTCCTCTGAGGACAGTAAGTGAACCAGCTTCCACTCTGATAGAGCACCATGGCTTTGAGGTTTGCTTTTTAACTTTGTCTGCAAAGGGTATTTCCTCCTTCAGTTCAGTGGTGCCAGTGCTGCTGACTTTTGAATGTTCAAAATTGAAATATAGTGAAAGAAATGATAATTTAGTCAGCTATGAAGCTAACGTATTGGATTGGTACTTTAAAAAAAAAGGGATTGTCTTACCTGAACAACGTATCAGAATTACACCAAATACGACGTATTTGTACCTTCTGTTCCATTTCTTTTCTATTCCTTCTACTCCATTCCTCCCTGCCCTTTGAGAGATTTCTTTCCTGGATATCTGTTCCTTTAATAGTTTGGGAGTATATTTTAAAGGTGCTAGTGGATTTGGGGAACAAAGTTTTGGGTTTTTCTTCAGAAATGCGATGTATAAATATTTGATGCCTTTTTTTGTCACCAGTTCTAAAGTTGAGTAGCTCAGGAGAGAGGGAAACACCCTTGCTTTTTTTTTTTTTTTTTTTTTTTTTCCCCTCCAGTGATTAAAGTATCTCTGCATGCAAGTCTTTCTTCTGACTAATTCTCAGGCTCGCGGGGAGGGGTTGAAGGACGGCGAGGCTGATTCTCGGGAGCGGAGTAGGAAACGTGGGCAGGAAGCGGCCCTTGGGGAGGGGGGAGTGAAACGCAGCTGACCTGATGGAGCAGCGCCGAGGAGGAGGAACAGAGAGGAAATGGCCAACAGCCAGGGTTAAAAAGGGGATAGAGAAGTTCAGGGAGTCACTGCCGTGCTAGCTGCTCGAGTCACCTGCCTCCGAGCCCTAGCGAGCGGTAGCCATTTGGCCCGCTGGTGCCCCTTAGTGCCCTGCACGCTGCTCGGGCTGCACCTCCTTGCCAGTGCGAGCAGCTTGGAAACTGGAAACTGGAGCATTCAGCCTGCAACCTGAGGCGTGTGGGGACTGGAGAGGGAGAACTGGAGAGCGGCCGGGCTGTACCGGTGCTAGACCAGGTGCTGTCTTCTGCCCCACCACTTTTCCAGCAGCTGAAGCTCAAAATGCCTAGTCAGTGCTGGGGAAAAAAAAAATTAAAATCCATGCAAATTAAGCTAGATGAAGCCTGAGATGCTATGTATATTAACCCTTCCCTCGCACACGCTATTGTTGGGTGAACCCTTGTGCTGTTAAGGATACTTCTCTGGCCGGTTTGCTTCTGTCTAGGTCACGTCCCAGCATCTGTTTGTGGTGTGACCTCAGGATCACCCAGGTGGTGGTGTGGGAATGGGAATGCTTGGTGGGGAAGACAGGGACAGCCTCCTCCTCTGAGGATCAATGATCCTATAATACCCTTACACGAGCTCAAGATTCTGTAGAACTTGCCCTCAGTTACCAGCCCTGGAGTCTTCCCTCAAGTTTTGATAAGTTAAAATCTCCATTAGAAGCCAAAGTTTTGTCCTGTTTTATTGAATTAGAGAGACGGTCAAATTCCAACTTCTCCCATTTTTTTTTTTTTAAACTCTCACCTTTTGTTCCCTTTTTCACACAAATGTAAGTGATTTAATTTCAGACGTGTGTTTTCATTTTTTCCTTTTTTTTTTTTCCTTTTCGAACAGAAGGACTTATTTCCTCTTCCAGTTGAGATATTTGCAGGTGTTTTCTTACTGAAGACACAAAAGAACATCATCTTTCCAGCAAAGAGAGCTTAGAACAATTTTGTTAGATGTGTGTTACGTGTGTTAAAAATGAGGGACAATGCCTCCAATATCCATGAATTATTTTTTCTTGAGCATGAATGTATTGCTTTTTTTTCCTTCGACATAAAGAATTATTTAAAAGCAATAAAACTTAGAAGTAAAACTTGCATTAATTTTAAAGTCCTCTTTATGAAGATACATAACTGATAGATTGGATGGCTTAGTGTCTGAGTAGAGGATTGATTTACAAACCATTGAATCAGCACTCTTTCTGCATTTTTTTAAAAACTCCTGATTCAGATTCTTGCTCAGACATCCAGTACTTGAAAACGTGTCATCTCCCTGCTTTTCTTGTAGCTCCTACCAGTATTGCTCTTGCTTGAGTGCAGCTCAAGAGGACAGGGCCAGCCAGTGTAACAGCTCGGAGCAGGGAATCCCACTCCCCACTGCTCAGACTGTTGTTTAGTCTCCTCAGAGCTGACTCTCTCACTAACCTGGCATAAATGATAGCCAGAAGAGAAAAAAATAACAGTAAGTAAAAAGATGTACACAAATGCACACAGTTTTCAATTCACTAACCTAGCAGAATAACCTGTGGAAGAAATATGCTGGGGAGGAGTGAGATTTCCACCTTTAAGAAGAAGCTGGAATCAAATTCATGCAACAAAATGTCAGTGCCTCTTGTCCAGGAATCCAGCAATCATAGAGGTTAACCTAGGAGCAGAGAAGATAAAGAAGATGTGGAGGAAAATGGGAAGCAAGTGGATCTCTCTGAGCTTCCACTGTTGCGAGGAATTGTTTTTTTGCTTCTGTTTCTCCATCACCTGTGCATCCCTGAATCAGTACCTAGGGTCTGTTTCCTCTACTTCTTCAGCTTTGTTATATTTAATTTTCATTAGCCAAGCTTAGGAGACAGCAGCTTATCCTGAACAAGCATACAATTTAAGAACTTCTGGGAGTGGGTTCACATTGTGTGGGTTGACATTGTAGAAAGGAAACATTGAGAACTGTTAACTTCTGGAGTGCGGCAAGTTTCTGTGGAATGCTGTGAACCTCTTGATTTTGGAAAACTGCACGTGTTTCAGTATACAACACAAAATCTATCTTTGCTGTATTGTTTCAGGGAACATGCTAAAGTGTTTCAGGGAAAACCAAGCACTGAATTAAATTTAATCGTTCCCTTTTTTCTATTTTGTTAAATATAAACTTGTTCTCATCAGAGGAGAAATTTTCACATATAGTACAAGAGTTCCCAAAAGCGATGTATGCCCACTTACAAAAGATCCTTTTTTGTAAAATGGACTGAATAATTTAATCAGTTGAATTAGAAAAGTATTAGTCGATTTCAATCATTCTTAAATAGTTTTATGTCTTATATAACTCACATAACCAAAAGAATGTAATGACTGTAGTAATTAAGAAGTTAATGGTTCCGTAGATTTTGAATTTAGTGTTCTTGTAAGAAAAGAGGGAGAGCGAATTTGCGACAAGCTTCATAACTAACTTCCTAAAATCTAGGTGTCAATATGAACTGTGTTTTTTCCACTCTCCTTTTACGTCTCTCTCCCTCTCCAGATGGCCCTCCATCCACTTGCATTCTGGTACTTCCTATCTTTTTTGGCCCTGCAAGACTCTGATAACTGTGATAATGGCGTAATTTTCCTTACATGTGAGCACCGAATGATATGAAGTGCTTTATTTTATTTTTGGAATAAATCTTTCTGTACCAGCCAATTGTTGCTAAATATAGTGAGAGGCTTATAACATACAGTGCATGTTTGAATTTAAAGCAATACTTGCTGTAAAAAGGTGACCTCTCCAGTTACATACGCAACCATACATGAAGCACAGTAGTCATTGAAACTATGCTAGGACTTTGAGCTTTATAGTTGTTATTTATATCCCAGTTTATTAATGGAATATTGTAAATGTTTATGGGGACAAGGATTGTCACTTGTGGAAATACAGATAATATTGGATGACTACTTAGTTCTTAAGTCTTTCTCTCTGCTATCCTCCCTTGGAATATATCAAGAGAACTTGTTTGAAAACTAAGGCATTGTACTGGGATTTGGGGAGTTTTTGCTATTTGACACAGTTTGCTTGTTAACTGTTTCTTTCATGGTTGTATTGCTAATATTCCTGTGCATGTTCATGTTCCTGGGTGTTTGTAAGGTGCTCTGTAGCAGTGCTAAGGGGCTGCAGGGCAGTTCCTGAAATTCCCTGCTTGAATATCCAGTGCCATGCAGATCAAGACAGATCAAGAACTTCTCTGTGTCGCCTAACACAGAAATGCTTCGCTTGCCTGCACTTTGTCAGCAGTATGCATCTGGATAGGATAATGGAGGAGGAGACGCGCGGTAGCAGCCACAAACTGTCACAACAGCCACAAACTGCAGACTAAAGCTCAGCTTACCATTAGCTATTTCTGCTGCTAGTTCATGCTGCTGAATGGCAAAGGTTGCGTGGTTGGGAGCGGGGGTGTAATCAATATGTGGCTGTGGCAGCTTACAGAGAGTAACCCTACTGGGCTCAATCCTAAAAGCAGGGATCTCTGCTCCTCGCTGCGCCTCACTTCTGGTGGTGGTGAGGGGCAGGCTGTAATGGGTCGCTTTAGACACACCTCTAGTTATAATATATAAAACAAAATTAAAACCTGATATTGCTGTAGGCACATCGGATTTGAGACCCGCTACATATAGGGATTTTTACATTTTATTATAGGTTTGGTAAAGAACAGCTGGAGCTCATTAGGTGGTCCTTTACTAAAGATAAGGTGCTTAATGTTTCATAGAACAATGTTAATCAGACTGGCTGGATAACTAAAATATGATTTAGACACTATAATTAAGAGTTATCTCAATTGGTACCTCTAAATGAGGTGTTTGTCCGCAGAAAAGGAAGAGTGGTTTGGTGTTTTGTTTTTTTTTTTTTTTTTTGAAGGCAGTGGGGGGAGGTGAGTTAAGGCCTAATGACATTTTCTGATTTAATTGTTGGTTTAGTTCAATTACTACAGGAGCTGGGAAAAGGCCCGGCTATGACATGTCATAATATGCATATTAGGTAACGTATTCAAAGGCTTTCTTTATTTGTTGCTGTGACTAAAGAGCGAGAGCTTGAGGAGTATCTTGGGCTCTTTGACATAAATGGATCTTGGGCAGCATATATAACATCAAAGGATTTTTAACAAGTCTGTGATTTCAAGCCCACTTTGTCATGCTGAAGTTAATAAAATACTGTGATGGCAAGGCCATTCGGGGAGCTGCTATCTCCCCACCTCAAGAGAAAAATAGAATTGATTACTGCTGATCTCTCTGGGCTTTGTGTCTCACGTGCATCCATTAAGGTCTCTTTGAGGCGGTGGTCCCATCCTGTGGCCTGCGTACCTCCAGTCCCCCGTGGACCTGGGAAAGGTGATGAAGGCAGGCAGGTTATACACTAAACAACAACATTTGTAGGGGAGGTTTGTTACACTGCTGCTCTAGAGGCTTACAACAACAAAAAATAAAGCACACAGCAAAAAACTTCTAGCAGAGAGTTGGATGCCGTAGCGTAAACCTCACTTCAGGCTGGGTCTGGTTAGGCCGGTGTCTGAAACGAGAGGGGTTAGAGCTCAGTGTAAAGCAGGATGTAGCATGGAGGAAGCTGTGGAGGTGGATGTGGTGCTGGCTGATGGAGGCGTCGCCTTCCCAGTCCACCTGGAAGCAGCCGGTTGCCCCCGTCCTCTTTGGAGAGGGTGTGGAAAGATGTGAGAAATGTTGTATTTGCCTTTGGGTTTCGAGGGAAGCAGGCATCGCTGAGCCTTTCTGTGAAGCTGGAAATCTTGTGGGAAGTGACAGCGTGAGGCCGCCACCATTCCCTGAATTGTCGGCAGGTTAGTGTCAGCAAGCCATCTAGAAAAGATGCCTTTAACCTGCGATGCGTCCCCGCCGCGTCTGGTAACTTCTTCCACTGGGGTATGTGTGAGCAATTGGAGGGAGCGGGGATGTGCTGGCGGGGCAGGCAAGCCCTCTCTCGCTGTTTCCATTCCCCAGGGTGGAAATGTGCCGCTGGGGGCACGCCTGGGGTTACGCAGGCAGCCACAAACCTCCGCCCTCTTCCGCCCCCGGCTGCCACCGCTCTGTGGGTCGGGCTCCAAGGGGAGCCCTGATGGCAGGAGGTGGGAGGCAGGAGGTAATACTGCTCCAGCCTCGGTGCTGGCACCCACACTGGGGTGCCAGGTTGTTTGTTCTGCCTACACCTCCCTGTACGGCCTTCAGCAGACAACAGGGCTGCAGAGATGGTCCAACAATGTGCTTTGTCTCTTCACGTGTCCAAAATGCAAAGCTTCAGAACATAACTTTCTGCTTTTGAAGGACTTTTACTGTGTCTAAATTGGGTAGTCAAATATCCTTGTGTGGAATTGTAGGGCTGATACACAAAGGGTATATTGTCATTGCACACGAAACTATCCACCTTACTTCAGTTCCTGGTCTGAAACATCACTAACAAGGAGTTGCTGAAATCTCAATCAGCATGTTGTCCTTTTAGCTCACGGGCACTTTCTCTCTGAGTTGTGAAAGCTGAAGCAGTACATGCTTGTATTTGTGACTTAAGCAAAGAAAAAGTTGTGGGGAAAAAATATACATTACCAGCTGGACTGTGAGTAGCTGAAGTATGACTTTCTCTTGCTCTGTCGTTACCTGCTTGGCTCTCACGTGCCTGCTGGTAGGTGCAAGTGATGAAACTCTTGCTTTTCTCCATCTCTTCCAAGTCTTTACACAGACTTGTATGGACTTAGCCCAAAACAAAGCACTCCTGTGAACCATCTAATTGCCTCCCTGGGTGGGGACGGGAGTGGGGCTTAGATAGTAAATTAACTGGTCTGGAGAGCCGTCAAAGCAGGTCCGGGGCTCCCATCTGGGAGCTCTGGAGTAGTTTCTATGGAAGGCAATTTTAAAGGAAGAATTTGTTCCTACCGCCTTTTATGCTCATTGATTCACCTCTCCTGTGTTAGGGACATCGTGTGTAGGAAGCTCTTGAGGAGGAACAAGGTTGCCAGCAGAACATGAGAAAGAAAGCAATGAAAATTCTCCCTGTAGCCTTTCTGGTTATATTCCTGGCACAAATTAAGACACACGCAGCAGTTGGATACCAGCATCTCCTACACCAACCCAATCCTTAAAAGTGTATCCCTTGTATTAAAATATTATAACTGTGTAAACCAGAAACTTATGAGCAGCAATTTCATACATTGCTTACTTCTACTTTTCGCAAACCTTTATCATCTAGAGCATCTAAAAATAAAAAATGACTTCTGCATTGTTTGGGGAAAGTTGTGCAAACAAGGAATAGAAAAGCCATTGCACACGGACACTGGAACTGTGGCATCATTATTTTAAAAGTAACCCTTTCTAGGATAGCCGTGGTATGAACAAAAGCATTTACTAGTCAAAGAAAGATGTAATAAATACAAATGTCTGAAATCACTGAGGTTTTCCATATGGTATTTGAGTAGCCGTATTTATAGCTTTGAGGCTTTAAGGGTGTGAGCAAAGTAAGGCTTATAAAAGAGGCAATAGATTTTTTTTTTTCAGACTGAATCAGGTAGTCTAATTAGAGGCAATCAGCCCTTTTTTCAGGTTTGGAGGTGTAAAACTTACATGATGAAAAAGCTTGGCTTACCCACTGTACTGGTTTGCTTAATATTTAGTTCCCCATGAATATTAACCGTAAATGGGTGCTCTAAGCATATTTAACTAATTTCTGAACTAGAATGCCCAGTATTTGCCACATTCCAAATTACATTTGTTAAAATAAATGTAATTTTTAAATCTAAACAAGGTCTTGCTGTTGATTTTTGGCTGTCAGTAGTCATTAGGAGCAAAGTACTTGTGAAGATTGTCTGGCCATTGAGTTCTGCCTCCAGCTGTCACATGTAGCATCTTATGAAGTACTTTTCATAACCTTATCAAACTTCAATTTAAAGAGCACTTGGCTTTTGCTCTCAGTACTCCTTTTTGAAATCGTGACCCAAATCTGATTAGTCTGATTGTTGGAACATGCATCAGACTTTGTATCCTAAATTTATTAGTGACTCGTTTCATACCCAATTTGTTCTTGTGCCAATTTTACCTTTCATCTCAGTTTTCTTTCTTTCCTCTACTAGGACCTGCTGATGTTTTCTTAAATAGCAATCTGGCTAAAGTAAGTTAAATTCCCTCTAGCCTTCTCCTTCAGGATAATCTGTACCTGTATCTGTTTGAAGTCTAATTGTTGTTGATGCGTGTGATCAGACTTGTATACAGAATTGTGCTATTGCACAAATACTTCTCTGGGTTCAGTGGGAGTCATCTTGAGATGCACTTTAACATTTAATTTTCTCCTCCTCACTGTTCCATCACAGCGGTAGTTTATAGACATCCTGTGGTTAGGTACAAATTTCTTTAGTCTTCAGCTATGCTGCCTTACCTTGTTTTCTGTAAACATAAATGAACACCAAAAATCAGGGCTGATAACAAAAACTGGAAATACTGAAGCATTTCAAGTTTGAAATGAGGAGGGCTTTACAGTGACGGGCTTAATTTTTGTCGAAGTGTTTTGTAGTTGTGAGGTGTCCACACATTTCTGAACATCTCATTTAAAATTAGGAATCTGGGTAAGTGCAAGGTGCTGTACTGCTGCTGGAGTCACAACTGCGTAATGCTTAAAGGACACCTTCCTTTGCAATAACATTTAAAAATACAAATTCCTCTTACTCATCTGCAATCCTCTTCCCACAGCTTGAGCTCAGGGCTATAATGGAACCTATTATAGGCAAAAGGTCTGTGACTCAGCCATCGAGCCATTCAAACTCTTGGCTTTTTTAATTGGCACCATTAAATCTTTAGTAGCTTTTCTCTCATAAAATGGGTACCGTTGGTGTAAAATGCATCGCTGCTGAAGATATATTGTACCTTTTGCCCTCGGATTTCTGTGAGTTGATCAACTGCAGGTGTTGAAGGTTGGTTAGATTTTTTGATATCAGAGAGGCTTTTCTAGAATTACTGCTTAATTACTGCTTTTCCTTCATTTTTAGGAGTGTGTCTAAAATTAAATGTACGAAAGCCATTTCGCAAGTCACTATGTTTGAAGGCTTTTTTCTATTTAGAGACAGGAGAAGAAAGATCTGCCTTTCCATCATGTCTTGGTTTATCTCCTTAGAACTTTTTTAACTGGAGGACTGGGTAAGTTCTATGTGACAGGATGAAATTTATGTTTTCCAAACAAAATTTCTTGAGTATGTAACCAGGAGGAACCCCCATCATTCAGCTGAATTTTCCCGTTCTTTTTTTGGATGTTTTGGGAAGTGAAAATGGAAAAAACAGTAGTTTTGGGAAGGGGGTCTGAAATCAGGAGAGGAAATTTAAAGAACACAGTGAAATTTAAATGTTTGTATACATACATACATACATATGTATTATGAAAAAAAAGGTAGCTTTTAACTCTCGTTTTGTTGTCTTCCCACATACTTAATGTGTGATACTTTGTTGGTATGTACAGTTAGCAAGAAGTCTTTGGTTGTTTTGTTTGCATATGCTTTAGGTGTCTGCTGGAAGTAAGTATTGCAAAACAACAAAGTAAGCTGTAGAAAATGTGAATGTAATTTAATATATGTATTTTAGCTGATTGCATTTACAGAATGGGAGCTAGGAAAGGTCAGAATTGGTGATGCTGTCCTGGTGCCTGTGAGGCAGGGTGCAATACATGTATGCAGCCAGGTTCTCTGTTCCCTTTCTTCCACCTGCAGAAAATATAAAATATAAGATAGAAGTAGCTGTTTCATTCATTTGCTCCTATTACCTGAGCGATTACCTGATAATTTTATTTATTATCCAGCCAACTTTATTGTGAATATCACTGTATCTCATGAAGCAGGCAGACTCTTCCTACAAACACTGTCTCTTTTCATGTCTTGGTAAAGAATTAATCGCTAACTGAGCTTTTAAAACGGTAATTTTAATCCAAATACAGAAAAACCTCAACAACCACTAGTGCATTCATCTTCCAAACTCTCCTGCAATATGTTTTCTGCATTTTACATATGAGGAAGCCAAGACAGACGGACAGGGAGTTGCCTCAGGCGAAAGAGTGATAGACGTGGGATTTGGGGCTTCTTAGTGTATGTTACGCCAGGCTGTGTTGCCTTAAAGCTGAAGCCAGTAGTTATCCAAGGAGATGCTTGCAGTCGTGATTGGTGAGTACTTCTCAAGAAGAAGGGTCTATGGCAAGTCCTCTGCTGGAGATCTATGTTTAGAAGAAAATCTGTATGTCAATGTACAAAACAAAGCAACAACAAAAAAAAGTGTGGGGAAAAAAAATTAGAAAAGTGCCACGGTGAGTTGAGGCTGGTGGAAAAAATGGACAGAAAATTAGCTTTCCTGATGTTCACTGCTCTGAGCACAGATCATCTCCTTGCAGTCTGTACGTAAGTATTCAAGGTAACATGAGTCTTCTCTTTAGGATATTATCTTAGTCATTCAGATCTGATTTAATCTAAGAGTCCCATCCGCCCTGTGTGCTGAACAAGGCAGCAATTCTAGAAGTAACTAGGGAGGAGCCGGTCTGTGCATTTGAGATACTGCTGTAAAAAGTGCTGGGAAGTAGAACTTGTTTCATAAGTGACATGAACTAGGGGAGTTCTTGGTTTTCAAGGATTTGAAATAATAACTTAGACTGCAATTTAGAAATTTAAAGGATGTTTATAATTTGTAATAGTTTTTCCTAGGGTTACAGTGGACTATTTTATTCTTTCTTCAAGACAGCAGTGCATGTTTACTACTTCGCTTGCAGGGTGATTCACTTGGGTAATGTCTGAAGAAACCTTCTGAATTTCTGCTGGAGAAGAGTAGTTTAATGCTAGATAAATGGGTTAGAAAAGTTACTCCAACTTACTAAAAAAAACAACTAATAGAAATAAAAGTGCTAGTGGGTTTGGGGATTTTCTTTTTCTCTTCTGAGGTGAAACTTCTTTGTAACTAAGGAAATGGCATTTTGAACATCAAAACAAAATGTTAGCTTTTAGATCATTTTAAACAGAGAATCTCCTCCTAGTAAGCACGCTCACATGTGCTGTGAGATTGGAATAGCAGCAAGTAAAACATCTTGAAATTTGGAGTAGACATAAACACTACAGACAGGATGATTGAGTAACTGTGGATATCATCATATATCAGAGAACATTTACCAAATATGGCCTTTTTTGGGAAATTCTGAGATCAGAACCTTCTCATCAGAACAAGTCAGCAAACGAGAAGATGAAAATCAAGAGGAAAAAGTGTTTTAACTTCATTGCCTTGGTGATGCCTTCTGTACTGTAATGTGTCAGAGGTCCATGGGGTTGGAGAATTCTGTGGGTTTTTATTTGTTTGTTGTTATTTTTAAATTCATAGTACAAAAGCCTTGAGTACAAGTTGTAGTATAAAAAGAAAAATAAAAATCGCATTAGCTCAAACAATGAATCAAGAAGATTTTGTCTTTTGGTTGTGGATAAAGTGCACCTCCCCCTTGGGGAAGGGGGAGATGGCAAGGGGAAGGAAAGGGGTATTTTATTATCTGTCTAGTGGGGTCTGTTGCAAATCATCCAAATGAAATATTGATGAACCAGAAGTTTTTCAGCCCCAAACTGAAACCAAATTGTAGCGTGTGTGGTTTCTTTTAATGCTTTAAGATCACTTTCCTTAAGTTAGTAAGCCCTATCTGCAAGACATCCTGGCAAAACTGAAAAATCTTGCTGCAAATAGTGGAAGAATTCCATAAAGGAAGATGCTTTATTATTTAACGAAAACAGTTATGGATGGCATTGTGGAAGTATGGTGGCACTTAAGTGGGACTTCCTTTTTATGTACAGCAATAAAACTCATGTTTGAGTCCTTTGTTGTGTCTGGTAGGCTCTTAAGCACCTAAGGACGTTTTCTTTTTCTTGGGCTTCTATAACATGACAAATATTTATGCCTTTGGGGAAAACTTGTTCTTTTTTTCATCACTTCTACCTGCAACCTCTTATGAACTTCTCGTTAAAAGTTCTCTATGGATTTTATCAAAGTGATGATTGTTACATTTTTGATATGTGCAGGCTTCTTAAAAATGCATGTTTCACATGTCTAGAATCTGATGGTGGGGCTTAAATTAACTCTAAAACAAAAATGTTGGGCTTCAGCTTTCCTACGTAAGTGAGGGACTAGGAAAGTGACAGACATCTTTTATCTGAACTAAAGTCTTACTAATATATTGGGACAAACACGACGTGTAATTTTCTAAAAATATATTTGAAACCATTTTGCTCGTGGTTGCTGTATTTTATTACTTTACGAACGTGTCAGCAACAGTTGTATCAACAAGCACTCAGTTGCTGCCCTCATTCATTTCCAGGAGAGAAGGTGTGGTGGACAGGGGAACCCCCCACCTGCCTCCCAAGACCTGGGCATCCCCTGAGGTTGGCTAGAGTAAAAAGGTTGGCTGAGTATGAGGACTTCTCGCATGCTGGGGAGAAAAAAACAAAAAACAAAAAACTTCAGTTTATCAGAGATTTTACAAATCAAAGACACAGCTTTTAAATTTATATATGCACTTCATATACATATTATCTATACACCTTGTATGTGCCTCTCAGATTGGAAACGAGGAGACATTTCTTCTCAGAAAGAGCAGTCAGGCATTGGAAAGGGTCACCCAGGCAGGTGGTGGAGTCACCATCCCCGGGGGGTGTTCAAGGAAAGCTTGGATGTGGTGCTTAGGGACATGGTTCAGTGGTGACATTGGTGGTAGGGGGATGGTTGGACCAGACAATCTTGGAAGTCTTTTCCAACCTTAATAATTCTCTGATTCTATTGATACATTTATATATACATGTTTCTATCTTATGGAAATAAATATGGTACATATTATTACCTTACATGCATAATTCATAATTTACATATATAGCCTGTTAAATAGGTTTTCCTGTAAGTTTCCCTTTTCTGGGGGGTTAGAAGGGGTAGGGAAAAAAAAGCAGCAGGCCAGAACCTCTTGTGCTGGTGTGGCATGTAATGCTTTTATTGTTACTGTGCTTGTCACAACAAAAATCCCAGGCAGATCTTCTTTGTTTGTCCATTGCGGCCAGAAGCAGCAGCGCTTGCACCAGGCAGGCTGCTCTTCGGTTTCCCCCCAAGTCATAAATCCGAAGCCGTTTGCTCTGTGTCACACTCATTCGGGTTTCAGTAACGCTTTGGGAACATGCTGACCAAAGGGGCTGTGAGCCAGGTAAGGTCCCTCTAAGCAGGAGACTTTAAAATATATATATATATTTTCAATATATATATATATATGTGAATATGAATATATATAATATATATAGGGTACATTTATTGTTTTGATTACTGTCTCCAGTCTGTAAGCACTTAATACACAAGTCAGGAGCGTGTTGTTGGGTTTTCTTTATCTGGACAGGGTGTGTTAGGGAGGATTCATAGCTGATACCAGAGGCACGTAACCTGTGGAGTGCAGCGTGATGGAGGAACTGGTTACTTGGAAGAGGGGACAAATTGCTGTGTATTTGACATGCAGTACCTGCCTCGAAGGAAATCGGCTGGAGGCGATGGTGTGTGCAGGGCAGTACGCATCTCATCTTCCTGCGGGAACCTGGATTTCAAAGTGTGGCTGGGAAATGTGCCTGAGGGAGGGAGGAGGATGTGCTCGTTTTACAGAGGAACTGCTTCATTTTCACAGTGAAGCTGAATGGCTTTTGGGAACATGGAGGCAAGCCCAAGAACAACAACTCTGCTGGTACATAGACTGAAACATTAAGTTAGTCTGTATAAGGCTGGTGTGTTCAGTAATAGCAGTTTCACTATTATTGTTTTGGTTGAATATTTGAGAGTGTTTCCTCTCCTATTCCCCCCTGTTCTGGAGGAGCTGAAGCATAATACGAGGTGTTCTGGATACCATTTCATCCCAGCATGGTCTTAGTGTACAGCATGACTTCTCTCTTGCCTGCAGTTGTACAGCCACCACCTCATTTTAGAGGGGTTGGAAAAGACCTGTGATAAACCTTGTGGAAGACCTACTACAAGGAGTCCTGTAGTAAGCATTAAGTATCTTGGTAGTTGTGCTTGGGCAGTGAATACGCACAATTTTGTAAGGAAAATAACTAAATTTTTAAATACAGGTCCTACTTGGCAGCATTGAGGTGTTAAGAAAAAGATGTTTATGGGCCACTAGGACTTTTGCTGGTCTACCTCTTATTTACCCACCTGTGGTGTAGCTGACACAGTACAACCTCTGCAAAACTTGTGTAGTTGAACCCCTGTTGGCACGTTTCTGGTATGTTTTACTGCTTGATAGTGGAGCCTGCACAAAAGTGAAACCTCCTTTGGTGTGGCTGTGCAGGGAAGAGCACAAGTTGTCAATGTCAGCAACCTGGGTTTCACTGCCAGACTTCAATGCCTCGTTGTCCCACCCAGTGTGTGCCACCGCAGCCAAAGCTGGGGAAAAAATTGCCAAAATCCTAAGTCTATGCAAGGATGCCGGAGAGCAGAGAGTCAGACTTGTGCTGGTTACTGCTGTGTAATACTTAGTGCCTGCCCTGCTTGCACTGGGAGCAATCCTACACTTCTGTCTAAGCTAGGATATATTACAAAGTAATGTGTAACATTAAAGTATTGAAATGTTCATCTTGCAGGCCATCACATTAGCGGTTGTATGCAATCAGTATGGTAGCTGTTGTAGTTTCTGATGTGGAGGGCCTGGCGGTTGTCTGGTGCTGTCTGTTCGACGTTGATGCTGGTTCTGACCCATGGTGAGCACCAGGAAGGGCTCTTGTAGGCGAAGTTGGTTATTCTGGAGCTGTGGACGAGCTCATCAGTGCTCCCTGCGTGAGTAATCTCTCCCAGTTTACAAGAGCACAAAACAACATTGCTACATGCGATTACTGTAAAATACAATGTGATGTTTGCTTTTTTGGATGGCCGCATTAGTGTCATTCATCTTTTGTAATCTGTGTTGCTCCACGGAAGGGCATGACCAGAAAATAATTCTAATACCATGGTTGTGCTGAGACTCAATTACAGAACTCTGCATTTTGTATAGCATGTTTTTATTCTTCCACACATGGTAATGGGTTGATATTTTCAGCTCCACCAAAGCAGCAATGATTGTGCTCTTGCAGTGGTGGCTGAGGGCATGAAGATTGGTTTTAAACATTTCTATTCCACTCTTAGGGTGGAGAATTGCAGTTGTCTTGATTCAGAGTTCTTCCAAAAACTTTACAGCATCAGCAAGTTTTAACTTTTCAGTAGTTGTATTTTAAAAAAAGGTCTCAGTCCATAATAACAGAGTAGGAAAACTGCTTAAGAAATAAAATTATATTGCAATAGCACTTCACTGAAACGTGAACTTTTTTGACACAAGCTGATATTTAACTGTCGAGTTACTTCTTGATAAGGAAGAGTTAATCAACTTCTCTTTACCATACTTTCTTCATACTTTCATATTTTGTAGAAGTATGAGAGATTTAGTAAGCTACAAGATTCCTGCCTGGTCTATTTGCAAAATAGACTCATTCCATTCTCATCTGGTGCGATATCTTTCCCGTATTACAGAAAAGATCACTGACGGTGTTGGTAGGTCTATACATGCAAGTTGTCACCTTGGAACTACCATTTTTTTTAGAAGGGTTTCTGAACTATTGCTGTACCAATGTTTCAGCATCATGCTGCCCGAAATACTTTAAAGTCTACTGAGTATTTTCATACAGTAAAATTAAAAAAAAAAAAAAAAAAAAAAAAAAAAAAAAAAAAAAGACTTACACATCTTCACTTCAAGACAGACATTTCACACAGAAGGGAAGGGACCATCACTCATGGTAAAGGAGTAAAGAAACCTGCCAGTGCAACAGATCTTGGAAACAATTACAGGTATGAGCATGTTCTTGAGGATATTTGTGGATTTTAGCTACTATAGGAATTACTACGCGGTTTCTGAGGCCGTGTCGATTTCTGTTTACTCTGGAGTTTTTACTGATATGTGAAATTCACAGGAGGACAATGCTGGGCTAGAGAAGCCAAAGCATGCTTCAGATGGAGGGAGCAGCAGGGCAGGCCTGGTGCTGGAGGCGTCGAAGGGACAAGTTGAGAACTGTAGGGACAAAGCGGTGTATGGAGAAGTGATGGGGAAACTTTCCAGGTGATTTGTTTAGAGGACAGTCAGGGATGAGTAGTTTGCTCTAAATAATCCAGAGAGATGATGAATCCTTTCATTAACTTCTGAAAGAAGGAATTAAGGGGCAATTTATACATGCAATGGCCTTTAAACACCCTGTGGACAGTGCTGTCAGGAAGGATACGCAGTCAGTGTAGAATTGCGTAGGGCTACTGTAGTCCCTCTTCTGTTTTAAATAGCTTTCTTTGGTCACAGGTTGCTGATGTGTTTTTCCAAAGAGAAGGTGAGAACTTAACAGGAATGTAATTGCTACGAAAGGGAATATTCAGCAATAGTTTACCTGACAGGAAATTTGCTGCTGCATGGAGCAGGTGGGAATTGATTGGGTGCTTACACTGCTCTTGCACAACTCGGTTAATAAACCAAAGTCCAGGAAAACATGAATAAAGTGTGGTTACAGTAGATCTCTCTCAAAAAGTTGGAAGAGACCAGGGAGACTGGAAATACCCTGTCTGGCAATTAAAATAGTCCTGATAAAAAAGAAACAGGAACTTTTTTTTTTCTGTTTCGGGCTGACGTTTAAATTTCACCAGGTTAGCTGAGTCACGTCGCACACTTCGCTGCTCTTGCTTCAGAGCCCTCCCAGCTCAATATTGGCTCAACTTGCTGCTCCGCTGGGGAGCTGCCACTCATCTGCTTTCAGCACTTAAGCGCGGTTGATTGTGGTTCAATCCTTGTTCAAGCAACAGAAAGATTCTCCTTAGCCTCCCTCCCTGCCACCAGCCCTCCCTGGGTTAATCCTGCATCCTGTCCATCCTGCTGCTTTACGTAACAGGCCTGCTCGGAGACATCTCTCGCTTCTCTGGGCTGCGGGGAGTGAGCTCAGATCCGAACATGGAAGCAGCCATGAAATGCAGGCAGTTGAATTCTTAATTTATCAAATCTGGGCTGTTTGGAAGTTTACAAATAAGTTTGCAATCCAGAAAAGGGAGGTTCTGCCCTCTAAAAACTACCGTTTTCATGTAAAACTTGCTCCGATATTGTTGGCTTTGAACGATAAAGCAGAAGCGTGTTACTCTGCTGGGCAACCTGTTGAGCTGCAAATTATTTCAAATGCTTGGAGTTGGTGAAGAATTGCTGTTTTGCTCTAATAAGCCGCGATCTTTAGGAGTGTCCTGCATTGTGATATTGCATGTTAATAGCATTGATCAACTGTCAGGCGCGGGGAATTGATGAGCAAACGTCCATTGTAAAATTAAATGGTATTACTGAAGGCTGTACCGAGCTGCCGGTTAGGGAGGTGACTAGACCCAGTAGTCTGTGGTAGGAGTATTAATGTGAGCTCCAGGTTTTTTCGCATGATTAAAACAGGCCATCTGTTCTTTGTTAAATGTTTACAAAAACAGCTTTTCTCTAAAAGATTTAAAGAGATGTGGGTCTAGTAAACACACCAGTGTTTTTGAGCACCTTTTGCACCTTATTTCGAATAATGGCAAAAATAATTCTGCTGCAATAGCAAATAGGATTAATACCTATTTGTGTTTAATCTTCAATGGGTTCTCTCCTGTGGAAGATTAAATTCTGTACCAACATGCTAAATTATGGCTTTGTTATGGCTAAAAACAGCAGGGGAAGTGATTTCTGTGAAATACACAGATAGTTTTTTCAGTCTTGTGTATTATAAATTTTTACCAATCTTTTACTAATTTGTAAATGGAAAATGGGGTCCTTTCATTAGAAATTATGACCCTGTAACTAGAGTTAATCCTTTGTCGATCTACAGAAGTAGAACTGTTTGAAATAATTCCCTGTGGTAGGCTTAAACTAATATTTACTAGTGAAAGCCTATTCTTCTTCCTCTTCTACCCTCCTAAGAAAGAGTGGACAACGGGGTTTGGGTAAGAAAATGCATCCCTCGTGCTGCTTCAAGTCTCCTCTGCTCACCAGACTTGTGCTGCTCCTACACAGCTTCACACTAGGGAGCAATGTGGGGTTGTCGGTAAGGGATGCACTGGTTTAGAATATCGCAAAAAGCGCAGGCACAGACTTCCTAGAAAAATGATGTTAATCACACCCCATTCTTTGAAAGAATGCTGTGGTTTACAAGGTCACCTATAAGTGAATTATAAAACACGCAAACTGCAAAGGGAGTTGCATGTGGCAAAAACAGTGTATTTTTAAATGAAAGGAAACTTGACCAAAGCCTAATTAAGGAAAAGTGGGCTTTCTGTAGCTTTGTGTTTGGGGTTGTGAATGATGTGAAACAAAATCACGGCATTTTAATTTGTATGCTTGGTTATACACACACCTTGGCACTGCAACTAAAAGGGAGTAAGTGTTTCATTTTTATTTCATATGTAAGGTTTGCATGTAATACATAGATAACGTGGCTTTAAGAGTAGGTTGAGAATGACTCTTGTGGATAACCTTCTTGAGGTAGTAAGAATCTGAATTTTCATGAGGTAACATTTTACAGAATTGCACTGAGCACAGTTTTGCAGATTACTGAGTACTGCGGTGTGGAAGCATCTGCTACTGTTTTCGGTGTGTAACCTGATGGCCAGACCTTGCACTAAAGCTGCAAATGTCAAATCATAAAGGGCTGACATTGCTGCTGGAGAGACTCAGAAAGCTATCTGTCTTATGATCAAATTTGCTGGGGAATGTTCTGAAAGTTGTTTAGACTTCTTAAAATAAATACATAAATAACAAGACTAGAAAGGAGACAATGAATACTTTTTAAAGTTAGATTAAAAAGGTAATTGGACTACTCAAGCTTATATAAAACTTTGTATTGACTTCAGTGACATGGTCATATCACTAGTGTAGGTGCAACCTTGCAAGTTTTATAGAACTATATTTAGGCAGCGTTACTGTATTTCTTGCAGTTTGTAATGCTTTTTGGCTTGGCTGTTTTACATGCTTTAAAGGACAAATTACAAAATGATGAAACAGCCAACTCTGATTTATTCTAAAAAGTTGTGCCTCATACATGAGTCATAGACAGCAAACAAATAGTGTGTTACCAAACATAAAGTACTTGCTAAATACACATTTTATAAGTGATAGAAAGGAAAACTTGGATTTCTTGGATGTTAGATACAGCAAGTGAGCAGTATTTAGAAAGAGGACAGCTCAGTGAAGACATTGATGAAATTGAGACTTGAAACCTCTGAAAAATTCAGAATGCTTGAGATATGAAATGACACAAAACAGAGAATTGTAGTGTCTTCATTGGGAAAATGTAGGTTAAAAGTACAGGTCTGAAAACCTAAGAATAAAAAGTGTTATAGGTGATCTGTGTGGTATTCCTGTGTTTTCTAACCTAAAAACCAACATTAGGCAGTACAAATATATAATGATGTGAGGGGCTGAGAAGAAGGTTTTGTTCTATGTTGCAGAACAAATCTGAGGAGGTATCCAACTCAGTCAACAAAATTCAAAGACAAATAGAAAATTTTATATCATCTCTGTTTTTTGTAATGCATAGTTGGACTGCAGGACCCACTGGCATCTCTGATTTCCTGAGGCCAGCTTTTTCAGTACAGATATGCAGTCTCTGTGAACTTTCCAGCATGAAGTTATCCAAGTATCGTTGTGACCATAAGGTTTCTAGAAGAGGTGCTGATTCAGGATGCCTACCGTGACATTGCCTTGGGGTGGGGCTGATGGATGTGGTGGTAATGAATTAGATGCATCAGGTTTGAAGTGATTTTCACTGTGACTAAGGCCCTGTTGCACTAAGAAGTATCTTAAACAGGTGGAGGATGGGAAGGAACATGCAGAAGTCACCCTGGAAGTTTTCTGATGAAGCCAAGCAGACCCAGACCTTTGGTCAGCCTCGGGTTTTCCCTCTGTCCTGGAGTCTCCTCCATAAAGAACTGTGGTGTCTTGCTCATACTATTCGAAACTCTCCCAGACAGAAAAAGGGCTGTCTTCACTTCTTGATGGCCTTGGTCCTTCTGCTTGGGTAGCTTCTGAGCATGTGGGTGTTTTGGGGGCATAGTGAGTGGTTGGAATTTTTTTTTTGCTGCTTGGAGAAATGCTGAAGATAGGACTGCACTAGTTCATTTGCTTACATTCAGAAAGCTATATTAATATGTCTTTAAAAATACACGTGTATTCACTTTCTCACCCAGTGGTATTAAGAATTTTATTTCCTAAGTCTAGGTGTGCTGTTTTTTAGATTGAGGTGGTCAAACTGTATGTCTGTGTATGTGCATCAGTTTCACATGTGCTCAGAGGCTGGGTCTGTAGTCATTCATTACACGCTTGCCACTTCTAAATGCTGTTTGGAGGAAAAAAAAAAAAAAGAGGAAATGAGATGAAATGAAATGCAAATAATATTACAAGCAGGTACTCCTGTTTCTGAAAGTAAAATTCTGATTTGCTATAAACCTTTCTTTTCCCCAGTTCAGTGGATCAAACACCTCAAATGGCTAGCCTTCGTGACCACAGCTAATGGGGAGCTCTGCCACCTAGAATCACGCCGACTTAACTTCTAGGGAAATGAAAAGTAGGAGAAAAATGGAGATAAAGAGGATGGGAAAATGTTCTGACCCTATATTTAGTTGTAAGAAAAGCATCAGTACGGTGTCATGCTATTACTTCTCTTCTTGAAAAGCGCTGTAGTCCTGAGTTTGTAGCTGCAGGCAGGCAGTGAGGAGAAGCAGGTCAGGGCTTTGATACGCTGCAAAGTCATGGTAGGGCTTAGACATCTTTTCATTGCAGACTCATGGATCTTTGGGCAGAACAGAACCGTTAAAGAGAGAATAATCGCAAATGTGTTCGGTATGCTTAGTCCAGGCGCTTGGCAGAGGTTTCCTTTTATGAAGTACAAGTGTGATATGAGGCTGATGCACCACTTGGACTTTGAAAAAGAGATACTTTTGCAGCTTCACAAATGCTTAAAATGCTACTCTGTCCAGTCTGTAGCAGCTACAAATCTGTTTCGGTTACGTGCAGGGAGCTGGGATTCTTTGACATAAAATGTAACAACATATTACACTCTAAAGTGGCTTAATCCTTCACGTGCTGATCAAAATACCTACTGTCACATCCTGAACCAACGTAAATTGCCCTGATTGATTTTGTATAAATACAGTCTGTGAATATATTCATTTCCTTGTTGCATGGCAAGAAAGAAAGTTATTTTTTTCTCCCAAAGGACAAGTTCCCTGTATAACAGAATGACTTGCAACAAGTTATTCTACCAGCAACTACTCTGAATATAGAAATGTCTGAAATAACAATTGCTTTCCTTTTGTATCTAAGTGTTGAAGAGCCTAAATATTTCCTATCCTTCCACTTTGTATGAAAGCCTTATTATAGAATAATTTTACCCTTGCCACATCAAGAATTTCTGGTGATTTTGCCACTGTTTTAACTGCAGAAAGCTTCTTCTTAACACTGGTTTACTGTGTAGTATTTCAGATGTTTAATCTTCTCCATAGTATTTTCTCCCTCTATAACCTCCTGCTCCAAAAGAGCAAAGCTGTAGAAATCCAAGCTGCAAATGTAAAATTTTATTTCTGTTTCTCTCTCAGCATTCTCCGTCGGAACCCTTTTTAGAGAAACCAGTGCCGGATATGACTCAGGTTAGTGGACCGAATACCCAGCTAGTGAAAAGTGATGATTATCTGCCATCGATTGAGCCGCAGCCACAGCAAAAGAAAAAGAAAAAGAAAAACAATCACATTGCTGCCGAAGGTCCCAGTAAAAGTTTTGGTAAGGAAGACTTTCCTGGGGGACTTGATAGCCAGAATCTAACCAGGAACTCAGTGGATTGCTCCCAAGAAGAGAAGAAGAAAAAGAAAAAGCCCAAGGCAAAAAAAGAACCGAAGGATCCGAAAGAACCCAAGGAAAAGAAGGAACCCAAGACCCCCAAAGTCCCTAAGACCCCTAAAGAGCCAAAGGAAAAGAAAGCAAAAAATACCACGCCAAAACCCAAGACCAGCAAAAAGAATAGGTAAGTCTGGAAACTTCTATATGTTTAGAGAAAAAGAACATGCTTGTGGGATTTCTAGAATATCTGCGCTAAATGGAGTGGGTGGAGAGGAAATCTTTTGTCATTTGACCTCAATCATCTGCAATACCATGTTTTTGAGGAACTTCTCAAGTATGTTTCTCTTGTATGGCTTTCCTGTTTATGGCTACGCAGTCATTCTAAATAAGCTGGAAAGGCAGAAGTATTTGCCATACCCAGCGAGGTTAATTTTTCTTTTCAAGGCATAAACATTTCTGGATCTGTTAGATTTCAAAACTAACTCCTTTTCTTCCAATGCTGATCTGTCCTTGTGTGTGGTTTGTGTATTAAGAAATTAAATTGCTTCAACAGTAATTTAGGTTTGACCAAAATCCAGACGTGAAGAGCTTAGAGAAAAAAAAAATAATTAAAAAAAAGGTTTGATGATGTTTTTGTCTAAATAAAGAAGTAAGTTAGGTACTTAGTGTTGTTACAAGTTGTATGGCACTATTTTATACTGACACAACCCATGAGTTATAAGCTTTGCAGTTAAAAAGGCATTTTTATATGGATATCAATATACGTTAGTGTGTCCTTTGCTCTAGGGATTATACCCATTTTAATGTTTCGTGTAAAGACAATTTTTCTAGCACAGAGCCTTTGTGGGAGGACCAGATGCTTCAACCCTGTTTCTTAGCTGTTTTCACTTGGCATTGTGTCCCTTTATGAGGATAGGCTTAAAATGCTACGGAGTAGTATGAGAAAGAGCAAACCGCTGTTACACATGAGTAAATACGTCATAGATAATAATGCAGATTCTTTCCTTACCCCTCAACTCCCTAAACACCACGATTATAAATGCTCACTTGAAAGAAAGCTGAGAGGAAAAAGACATTAAAGCTCAATTTTTTTTTCATTTGTACCTAGAATTTCTTACAACTGTTCTGAATTTGTTCCAAACATCTGAATCTGTTTTTCAAGATGTGGCTAGTGTTATAAAATATAACTTCCAGATGGAAGCACAGCCAGACTTGGTTAATCCAAATCAGTTTGCAAAATCCATTTGTATCAGGGTTTAAAAACTGCAGTTAATGAATCAGCTTTGCATATATTCTGCAAGACTGACTATTGGGTAGTTTTGATACGGCTAAATGAGGCACAGATAGTATGAAGCTACTTGTTCCTTTGGCAAGATAGGGATTTGTATTTATTTATTTATTTTAGGTTAACAGAGACAGTGTTTCCTAAAGAATATATAAACACTGGTTTGTAAAAATCAAATGTTTTTCTGACCGCCTGTGTGAACCATTCAATAAATTACGGTTGATTAGCCTGTCCTCTTGCTGCAGTTACACAGGCTATGTTCCAGCCCGTCCTAAGGTTGGGTTTTATATACAGAATAAATCGCAGCTTAGAAAAACTCTTTAAGCTGTATCTCTCAGCACACGTTAGTGAAGCTGAAATACTGTATCAGCTAAAGTAACCTTTTTGTTCCATTTCCATACATTCACTGGTTTGAAGGCCGAACAGGCCGTATTATTGTGTAGTATAGAGCATCTCCTCCCAGCAATTTTTGCACCGAGTAATAAAAAAGGCTTTTACTGTAGGACTTCTCAAGTAGTGCAGTTTTACAAGGTCCTGACTGCAATGAAGCTTTGTTTAATAAGCAATGGTTAGAAGGAGTGTGGTGTGGGTTCCTGTGGCTGTGCTGCATGTCAGACCTCAGAACTTGTCTGTCCTCTCCACTCAATCCTAACACCTCTTTGCATGTCTTCTCTAATATGTCTTGGGATATGTCGTGCAGATTAAAGGAACAGCATTTCCTTTGAAGGAACAAATCACTGCTCTCTCAGTTGTATTTGTAGAAAGGCTTTATCTTCTTTCCCACGCAATAACTCTTGTAGATAGGTAGCTAGATGACTACATTCTGGTATTCTGGTAGCTACTTAGCCCTGTTGTTTTACCTGTGAGAGAAAAGTGTTTGGATCAGCATTAAAGAGCAGGTGTTGTTCCTTATGCTTGCGTAGAGGTGTCGAGAAAGTCTACTTTTTCCCTTAATGGACTTGTCTCGCTGCTACCAACTGCTCTTTTGAAAACGACGTTGTTATCATTTTGTGGTCTTGTCAGCTTCGGTATCAAACTTCTTTGAAGAGCTCTGATGCTGTGTTGGGATGCTGTGCCACTGAAGAATTTTAAATCAGTGAAAGAAATGTGCTTGCTTTGGCAGTATCACGAACGGGGGAGTTGGTCCAGTGACATATCATTGATAAAGTTTTTAAATGAATCAACGGCCTAAAAGATGAATTGACTGGGCTGCAGTGTTTCAGTAGTGCTAACTCCACAAAGGAGATATTACAGTTGCTGAGATGAGTAAGATTCATGCAGCTTCACGTAGATTACGGTATGATTATGTAAAAGTAAAATATTATGATGAAAGTTAATAAGATGGCTAGCAAGTGATTACTTCTAATGTTGCTAAGTATTTTTGCTTGTAAGCATTGGAAAGAGTAGTATGATTTAGATGTCTAAATGCTGTGCAAAACAAATGGTTTTCTTTCCTGAATGAGGAAATCAATTTTAATAGAAGAGCAGTCTTGCACTCATGGAAAATTCAGGTAAAGTCAGACATGGGAAATGGATTTATCAAAGAACCTTATTGTTTATTTATTTATTTTGGCTAGAACAAATCAAGTCCCAGATAACCAATTTTGACGTATGCTGTATCTTAACCATTTTGTAATGAAATATAGCTCAAAACTTAACCCTGTCATTTCAGTTTAAGTTTTGACCGACAGTATAATCCTCTTATTAAATGGACAGTATCAAAAAATAGAGAGAAACTTTGTCCTTCATGTTTCTTCTGTGTTTGGTGTAAGTTTTGACAAAGTGAGCAGCCTGTCTCACTGAAAAGCATCTTAATGTGACGGAGAGGTCAGACTGGAGAATGGAAGAAGCTGATTAGTTTCATGCTAGTTTGAATTGTGTGTCCCATGATGTGTTAAAAAGAAAGAAAACACTAAAATTGGGAGCTAGTATGTTGCTCTGTCTACTTGGTGATTTTGAAAGAAAGATCCTGTTACTGTGGTATTACTACACTTGCAATCAATATTGGTCTAATCCTGCTAACACTGAAGACTAAATACAGTGGTTGCTGGTAAAAAGCCATTTGCAAAACAAATATTTTGTAAACCAAACTAGTCAGGTTCAAAAATTAAAACACAGGTATACCTAAGGTCACAAACGAAGGGCTTTCATTAACTTGTTTGGATGCAGAGTATTACACAGGCTTTACACATTATTGAGCTGGCTTCAGGCACGTGCAAAGCAAGCAGAGGTTTTTTTTTCTGAAAGTAGATGGACAGGGAAAGGCAAGGAGTCCTACTAAATTGCAAAGTCATGGCTCAGATGTCTGTTCCTCCTGTGCCTGTCCCTGGAGGAGATGCGGACCACCTGTTTGAGAAGATCACGCTGCTGCACAGCTGATAGCTCTCCCGCTGCTTCCTGTGAAACCCTAGAGAGTAGCCACTGATTAAGGTGGGAGAAGCAGGAACTACTTGAAAGGGCCAAATGGCAGCTCCTTGCTGGAGCTCGTCTCTTTCCCCATCTCCTCAGAGCAGTGCGCTGTGCTTTGCAGAGCTGCTCTTATCTTGCTTTCTCCTCTCCAGGAGAAGCTCGTGTCCTTCCCACACGTGCAGCAGCAGCCTGGGGTGGAGGGTAGGGTGTGTGGGTTGCTGCTCTCATGGGGAGTGCTAGCTCTGGTGTAATTATCTCTGTTAGAGGGAGGTGGAGACTGACCCTTTTGGCGCGCAAATTAGCTATTTGTTGTGTAGGAAAGGGGATGGCTTCTGGCTGCGGAAGTGGGAAAAGGCTGCTGCACAGGGGGAGTGGTGCGAGCAGCAGGATGCAGTACCTTAGGGAGCCAGGGGACAGGAAGAGAGGTCCCTAGGTGGTACTGGTAGTTTCCACTCCGAAGCTCACATCATCCTGAGAAAGGCAGGAAGGGGCTGCCTGTGGGAGAGGACAGGAAACAGTGCAAGATTTCCATGCGCACGTCCACTGAGGCTGTGGCTTTTCACACCTGTCCTCATCTCCCTTTTGAACTAGCCCAGCTGCCAAATATTTACCTTTGCCTGCCCCACAGACAGTCCTTGCAGGCTTCACTGTTACCAAAGCTTATGTTTTAGTGATTTGGCTGAGTTGTCAGGCTGGAATAAACCTTGTCATCCTATTGTTTTTCCTACTTCTGTGACATGTTAAAACAGATTTATGTGTATGTATGTGTTTTTTTTTTAAAGGGGTTTTGATTAGAATAGAAGCTTTAAAAAAATAAATGTTTACTGTAGATAAGGCAATGCAGAAAGACTGTTGGTCCTAGCCTGTTGAGAGGGTGGTATTTGGGATGTATTTGGGGGTTTTGGGGAGGTTTGTGGATTTGTTGCTCTGCAGTGGATGTGCAACATATTTCTAATCCCATATCCTCTCAGAAATTTATTATAGGATAGTGTTCCCAGGTGGAAGAATAGGGATCAATAGTGTCTGACTTATTTTGAATGTTTATATGACAGAAAAGAAGCATCACCCAAATCCTGAGAGCCATCATAAATTACACTAATAAACAGACCTGTCAGTCACCCAGTTCAGGTGAAATGGTTGCACACTGTAAATATGAGGGCTAATTACTTACCCTATTAATTCTGCTAAGCATCCCATGCTTTTGGGGGTATTTTTAGGTCAGACGGTTAGGCCCTCTGAGATCCTGGAGTTTGACCTCTCCCTGTAGGTGGCTGCTGGCTATGTGACACAAAACATGGTTTGTTAAAGTTTGCATACTTGTTCTCAAATTGTAATTTGTGCTTCCTTCTCTGTTATCCTACTCACTGTTTTCCTCTTCAGACCCTGTTTTTATTTGTTGTTCTCTCATCTGACCTTCTGCAGGTTGTCTTCTTGCTCATCCCCTAACTGTTAGAAAGTATTTTAGTGTTTTGTATGCATGCAAATACCTCCTGAGTAAGGTACTATGAGATGTGCATCCCAAGTTAAGGATTGACACGCAGACCCTAAATATAATGCCAGAGCCTCTAAAAAGAGATTTTTACCTGCCTGTACTTACAGTGAGGAAAAGTCATTCTGGTCCAGCCAGACACTGTTCCTCAAGGGCATGAGTCACCGCTGGGAGGTGAGACAGGCTGAGTCAAAAACGGGTACAGCTCATTGTTAGGAACAAATTACATGGGATTTGTGGCAAAGCAGGCAGCAGCAAGGCTTGCTGGCGTTTCAAGGCAGCCGATGGTCCCACAGGCCAGGTAAAGCTGCCAGGTCACAAAGCCTCACCTCGCTCCAAGAGACAGTGCTCTTTTTCTTTGCTTTATTTATTCTTTACTTCCTTACTTTTCATGAAAGGAACTGGGGCTACATATTTAAAAATGGCAAAACTTAAAATTCTCAGTGAAATCTGCTCGTGGCCTTTGTTCTCCCCAAGTTGGTGGCTTGTTTTTTGCGCGTCTGCTTTTAACCAGCCTGTCAGGGGGGTGATTTGAAATGGTGTCCGACTGACTTAGCGTGCAGCTCTCTCACCGAGCGTGACTCAGTCTGCCGAAGCACAACCCGTGGGTATATATAGGTCACGAAATACTCCTAGGAAGACGTTTAGCTCGGAGTCTCTGTCACCAGGAGCGGGGGAAGGTCTGACAGGCATTAGAAAGAAATCTTTGTCAGGGTGGATCTGACGGGAGCGCTCAAGCCTCCGGCGGGGCCTTTGTCTGGGCCGTGCCGGGATGTGCGTGGCCCAGCGCTCCCAAGGCCGGCCGGCCGGCATTAGGGCTTTCCTGCCTTTCAGCAGGCGGATATTTTATCCAACCCAGGCCACGCTATTCTTCCAGACTTTAAGCCTGTTATTCATATGCGCTAGTGCACCCAGGGCACGGTAACTACTACTAAACTTAATTGCGCGCTTTGCTCTGATTTATGGAGGTCGCCGGCGAAAAGCGCCAGCCTGTCAACTCGCTTCACCTGGCAGCCGGCCAGCCCCCTGACAGGCCCACCTTTGATTTAAACAAATCCGAGAAATATGTAAAGTTTGCTGTGGGGTTTGGTGTTCGGGGTTTGGTGTTTTTTGTTGTTGTTGTTTGTTTGTTTTTATTTTTGGAAGCGGCTTTGCCGTGATTTGATAAAAAGGGACCGCAAAAAAAAAAAAGAGAGAAACCAAAAAAAAAAAAAAAAAGACAAAAAAAAAATATATAAAAAAATAAAAATAAAAAAAACCCGCGGCCGCGCAGGTGTCGGGAGCGTTGGGGCGCTGATTGAGAGAAGCAGATGGCTGCAGTCGGTGGCCGCCAGCCAGCGGAGCAGGTGCTGGTCACGTGGCCGCGGGTTGCCAGGGCGATGCGAGCGCTCTCGGCGCGCAGATGAAAGGCCGGGGGCCCCGCTTCAGCTGTAGCATTGTGTAATTTGTGGCAGTTAGAGCGGAAATAAACGCTGGAAATGGAGCCGCATAGTAGGGGAGACTCCTGGCCATGTGCGGCCTGCGCGCCGGGGCGGCCGCGGGAGGCAGGGGCGGCTGGCCGCGCTCTGCACCTCTCCTCCCGCTGGTGGCTCGCTTCCCCTTGGCGGTGTCAAACTTTTCCCTTCCTTTTTTTTTTTTGGTCAAAAATTGTCCCACTTTGAGGTGTTTCCTTTCTAAAAGGCTCCCTGTAATCTCACCATAGTAAAAATGTCTTTTCAAAACTCCCGTTTCCACGTTTGAACTTTCCTCTTTTTTAACTCGATATTAGTTTAAATACAGGCTGCAGAAGAGGCCATGCTGTGTCTCACAACCAAAGCACTATATGTATTTATAACTGTAGTCAGAAAATTAAAATTGCAGCTCCAAAACATGCCTCCGGTTGACGAATGCGCTAATCAACGTGAATAAGCGCAAAGCTGCTATTTGTTTGGGAAGCTACAAGCCTGGGAATTATACAGGAAAAACAAACCCCAGACGGTGTCCTGGGTGTGAAATTAAAACACGAAGGGAGCAGAAGCCGTGTAGAAGCAACTGAAATAATGTCTGGCGATCAGTAATTCCCATTCGCCAAATACCAGTGAGCGACTCTATGTGAGCAGATTTCTTCTCAACAATTCGGTGACTCTGTAAGAAATGGTGCCTCAGAGCAGTGCCAGGCCTGAGGGGCAGACCGCAGAGGGGTAAACATGCTAGCAAAAGCCCACACCAGTCTCAGAGACTAAATGTGTTGAAGATTTCTAGCTTTTACCATCAGTTCTTCCTCTTTGCCATTTCAAAATTTTATCTCTGTGCTGCTGAAAGTCATCTCTGTGTTTGACTTGGTGGCGATGTGTTTTAAAGCTGGGCTTTGATACAGGCACCCTGAGCTACACTCAAGGTCTTGGTGCAGTTAGAGAGATACAGTTCCACCTCCTGAGGTAAATGTTTTCATAAGGGGTGGATGGAACCAACCCCCAAAACCTTTCTGTGCCAGCAGTGCAAATAGCTTGCAAATATCATGCAGATGCTGAGATACCAGGGTTTTTCCCCCTCTCACCAGAAATACAAAGGTAGAAAACCTGTGAGAAGTGTCAAGGTGAGGTAGCCAGTCCAGGTAGCTGCAGCTGACGACCACAAACCTGGTCTGGTAAAGTGCCTTGAATCCTTCCTGGAGGCACTGCTCCAGCGCCATGCACTGCTGTCACACATGTTGAGTCTCCACATCTGCACTCAGAGCTGACACAAAAGCACCTTTCCTGTCCCACTGCTTGGAAGTAACAGGGACCCTGAACTAAAATGAAGAATTTTCACCATTGGTCCCTTGTGTTGGTAACGATTCCTCTGGTTTTACTTGCCTCATCCACATGGAATAGCAAGAAAAGTGCACTTGTAACCCTCTTTCTCTTCACGTGTGTCAGGTTGTGCAGATAGTGCAGGTTTTGAGCAGAGCAGCTCTTCTTAACCGGTCTCGTTTTCAGTTTCTTGTTGAAGACACGTTCACTGTCACTATCTAAGATACCAAAGGGAGGATATTTCCCCATTCCACTGTTAAGGAATGGGAAACACATAGCAATGGCCCATGCATCATTGGTTTTTACAGTTATGCTTAAATACTTTAATAAAAAGCAAGGCAGTTGAAAATAATGAAGTCACTGAGAATAAACATCTTGCCGATTAACTGTTCTGTTAAGTGCTTTCTGCTTACATTTTACTACAAATATTGATTAAAAATACCTCTCTTCTAGTAACAAGAAAACAGATTCTGAAACTAGTGCTGCGAAGAAAAAGGTTAACAAGGGAAAGGAAGGTTCTGAAAACTCAGATTTGGAAAAAACTCCACCACCGTCACCTCATCCAGAAGATGAAGATGACCCAGGGGTTCAGGTAATGCTACCTTTCAAGTTCGCTGTAGTCTTTGTCAATTTAGATGTGAGAATGGTAGTTCTCATGGTCTTTGTTATGAGGACAGAGATTATGGTGTTGAATCTTCTGGTCTGCCTACTTCATACAGCATTATGGGGTCTTGCTTATAATAAGCCTCTTGTTTCTTTTTTGCATTGGCGTTAGAAACCTGAAATCAAAAATAAAATGTGACAAAGCAGGATGAAGGAAGTCTGCATGTTGGGGACTTGTTACTACACCACTTTAATATGTTAAGGGCCCTTTTCCAGGACTGGCAGTCATCAGCTAATGCTATTTTTTCTCCAACACTGCCCACCTGTCAATTTCTCTCTAAACTTTCTTTCACATGAAGACAATCTGGAAATAGGAATAGAGCATATATAAGAACTTTCATGTGTTCTGCTGCTAGTCATGTTAAAAGTACTCAGCTCCTGGCTTGCTTCTTCTGGCAGTGCTTAGAGTGGGCATTAAAAATAAGAATTCCCTCATGAAAGGACACAGGCAAATTATGATGGGAAAAGCATGAAATTCCTAAACTCATGGTACTACTACTGGAGTCCATTGCATTCAGCAATTGCATATCAGCTTGCTTCTAGTTAGATAGCTGTTGAGACCAATGTTTGGTGGTCAAAGTAGCTTGGTGAAAAGGTTGCCAAATAGTGATGTCCTAACAAGACACAGTTTATGCCTTCCTTCTTAGCATTTTCCAGAATAGATCTAGAGGATAATAAAATGTTAGTGGTCTGGAGTATTCCAGATAGAAAAAAAAAATACAGCAACAGAGCAAACAGTATTTCTGGTTCATGAAAGCCATTTATTCTAAATGAGAACAGTTGAGATAGACCATAGCTTTAAAACGTTTGAAGAACAAGTTTTCCATCCTGTGTCACAAGTCTCTTAGTCTGATTAACAGCACTAACAAAAGTTGTAGAAGAATCCTGGGGGCTGATTTTGGGGGGGGTTATTTTGCAAGTCACTATATACTCATTATATACTATCTACAAGTTAAAATATATGCATGTCTTTTGTTTTCAATTTAGTGCGACAAAACTTTCTCTTTTTGCAGTTCACCTGGGTGATAAATTTTACATTTAAAACACAACTCTTAGGGTCTTTGCATTATGTATTTTTTTCTTAATATGTTTTTCCTCACACTCTGCATGTTATATATCCCCCCACTTCTTCATGTAAATTTAGGGAAGGTTTGCAACCATATACACTACGACAGGTAGGATTAATAAACATGTTATGAATTTCCCAACTGAGGTAGTTACGTGGTTGTCTGAAACTCCATTGTGTTCTTAAATACTGAGTCACCTATAAAGATCTTGCTTAGTAATGCAGAAAATGATGCATTAGTATCTTCAGAGAGGAATATTTACTTTTGTTGAGTTGCCATACAGATTTTTAGCATTGCTAACAAGCCTTTCCACATATAGATCAATTAAGGAGTAAAAGATAATCTGATGCAAGTACATGTATGCACAGTTTCTGACAGAGATGCATAAGCATTGCAAAGCCTCATGTGTACACCAGAGGAAACAGGAAGCTAACCAAGTCAATAAACATCAGAGAGGGTTGCCATTATGTCTGAGGTCTCCTTTCTATCAGGGAAATGGAAGAAGAGATATTTGGCACGAAGAATAGTGGTAAGACTTACCTATTGAGCCAAAAGAAGATGGATGTTTTCCCAGCAGTGATTATGGAAATGAGGGTGTAAATTTGCCAAGTAACATCTATTTTCAAGTATAAAAATATTGCTATCATATTACAGTTATGTGGAAAACCCCATAAGTTACCGTGTTAAAGGTAGAAACCACATCAGCGTTGTTTAAAAGATGTCTTTGCTCAAAAATTGCATTTTCAGTTTAAGACAATTTCCTATTTTCTAAAGTGCATCAAATATTTGTGCTTAAAGAGCTAAGTAAATTTTAAACTTCATTTATTTGGATTTAGACAGACAGATCTGTTGAACAAGCTCTATAAGTGTTTGCATGTACCAGAGAAGATGCGTGTTAAGCTGAGAAAGATGTAAAAAATAATTAATATATCAGTTCATAAAAATGGATTTTTAGCAGTTGAAATTCAGTATCTTTTTTTAAATATGTATGTGAGCCCATTGAGATATTTAATGATGACTTAACAGCTTCCCTCAACAGCATATGCTATCAGCTTCTGAAAATGTATAACCTGATGCAGACTATCTGGGAATTTGAATTTTATTGTTGCAGAAAGTGATGACTGACACTGAGTGATATGTCGCAAATTCTGCCAAATGAGTGCTCGTATATTTTGCAGATTTTCTGCAGCTTCTCTGAATCTTTCTCTCACCCTGGAGATGAGGGTATGGGGGAGACAAGAACTACGTTTTCACTTGGGGTGGTTCAATTTTTTCATTCTACTCTATTCGTGTTTGGGGTCTTTTCCTATGCTCTGCTCCAGGATGGTTTTCTCAACAGTGGTGTGTCAGTGGAGTGAGGAAATCATATTTCATTGTATTTCCCCTCCAAGATAATCTGGGTACAACTGGGGAGATGGGGAGACTGCAAAAGTGTGTTGTCACTGCTCACCAACACTGTGAGCCATGCTGTGGAAAGGTGGGATTTGGTTCCTGCGCTGGCCAACTGTCAAAGTTTGTAGTAGACATGGTGTAACTTCTTGCTTTTGATTTGTTTTCTGAGATATGCCTTTTACTTTTCTACTGTTTTTCTTGGAATGCTAAAATCAAACAAACCTTATCAATTTAGGTCTCAGAGCAAGCGTGAAGTATTGTGGTTTATGTTCTATTTTTACAAAAGTTAAGAGCAGCCGACAGGCACGGACTTAGAATGGTACTGTCTTGATTCCTACCATGATGCTGAAAAAAAAATAGTGTTCACTACACACAAGTGTATTTGAGAAGTATGAAGAACCTTTCTCAGTTACTGTGCAATTTATCAGTTTCATTTGTCATGAAAAACATCAATGCTTTCCATGTAGAAGCGACGCTCCAGCAGACAGGTGAAAAGGAAGCGCTACACAGAAGACCTGGAGTTCAAGATTTCAGATGAGGAGGCAGATGATGCTGATGCTGCTGGAAGAGACTCTCCTTCAAACACTTCTCAGTCAGAGCAACAGGTCAGATTTGAATGGGCTGGAAAGGTGGATGTAACTGCAAAATTCAGAGTTCAAATATGGGTTCTTTTTCTGAATGATACTCATCCTTGGTTGGCACAGTGTGCCAGAAGGCATTAGCTTTTTACCTTCTTAAGAATATATTCATTCATGACTTTGTTTACAAGCTGGTGATATGCAATTTGACACAGTTCTTTGAAATTAATAGTTTCGACCTAAAGGGAACCTAAACTGGACTGCTAGGAGTCTGAATTTACTTCCCTGAATTCAGTGGTCTGGCTTCTGTGACTTTAATAAACCACTCAAGCTTGTCCCCTGCTGCTAGGCACCATAAGAACCCCTTTATGAAATTACTGCCTTGTAGTACCCAGCAGGGTACACTTTATTCTCTGTGCAATGTAAATGATGGATAAAATAGTTTGAGTAAGATGAGGGGTAATAATGTAGGAATGACTGTTGTAACAATCTCATTGTTTTGTAGTGCTTTTTCAAAGAACTCCTTCACTTAACTAACTGATAACCTATTGGCGAATATAGACGTGTTCTTTGGTATTTCATTTGGCAATTTGTTAAGCCCTCTGAAATACTGTATGTGATCCTCGTTGTTAATTGTGCCTTATCAGAAGGAGAATTTGCTAGGTTCGCCTGCTGTTGTGACAGTGGGAATCACATGCAATGTTGATAGTTATCATGTGGACATTTACACAGCCAACCAGCGTTCCTGAATGTCTTCTAATATTTAGACTGTTTGGTGCTGACAGCATATATAATTTTAGGAGAGGTGAACTGATCTCTCTGTGTGCATGCCAGCCTTTGTGAGAAAGCTGGAGATCCATTAGCTCTTAAAGATGTGTTTAAACAAGTATCCTTCGATCTTTTATTATGGCATTAAATATATTTGAATCTTCTCAGTTCTCTTGCTGAGAGAAAAAGCACTTCTGTGTATTAAACTCCTGTTAGAAAAAAAATATTTGAAGTTTTCTAATGAAGGAAGTATGTAAGAATCAAAACCACTATATGCACAGCCATAATTCTTGTATGGTATTTGTGATGTAGGAATCTGCTGATGCTGAAGGTCCTGTTGTGGAGAAAATCATGAGTAGCCGTTCAGTCAAGAAAAAGGTAAAACAAACACAACCTCTTCCCTCCACATTTTTAAACAAGCTAAGCATATTTCTGCTAAACCCCCATTAAGTTCTCAAAAATGCTTAGATAATTCTAAGTAAAAAATTGTTTTACTGGATAGAGTTGGTTCCCTAAGAATGTCTTTAGATACTATTTATAATGCTTTTGGATAGGCATATAGAAAAGAGATTGCTTGTTTAGTCTTCTGGTCTTTTCTTGCATCTTTTCAAATGAGAAATTTGTTTTTTCCACATGCATACACCTGGACAAAAATTTCTGTGCTCTTCACTTAGAGTAATGTTTCACGGGAGTTTGAGGAGTGAGAGAACCCTTCTGCATCCTAGGATTTTTGTAGTCTTAGCCTTTTGTAGTTTAAAACAAAAAAGTTCTTGCCCATAACTTTTGATGTTTTGACAGTTGTACTTAGCAGCCCATATAAGTTTACTTGAGATCAAGAACATTACATACAGAGGTGTTTTAGTGTGCTCCATGTTGTCCATGTTGCTGTGCTAAGATGGTGAAGAAAATATTGTTTGATTAAATGTGGTTCTTTTTTAATTCTGCCCTGATCACTAATTATGTTCTTATTTTGCTACAGACTAAGTCTAATCTACTTGAGAATTTGATTGGCCTTTGTAGTTCCAAATTATTAAGTAGAGTTTAATAATTGTATTTTATAGACTCTTTTGTGTAGTTAGTTCTCTGACTGATCTTACCGATGGACAAAAAAAAAAAAAAAAGCTTTGATTAGATATATAGATACAAAGCTCATGGTGGTCTTAGTTAACCAAAATATTTATTCTCCTCAAAGTGTTAATTTTTCAAATTCGATGAGGACAAGTTGTGTTTATTCATATATTTTTTGTTATGGGTTCATGTTTTATTTTGTTTTATTTTTATTTTATTACTACTGCCACAACATCATTAATGGCTTTGTAAACCTAAATTCATGCAGTGTCATGACTGGCTTTGATTGAATTTGGTTCTACATCTTTTACAGCACAAACTCTAGGGCTTGTGTTTTTTTGAAGTCTAGTGCTCTATTTTGTGTTTTAAACCACAGGCTTATTTTTTCAGATAAACTTCAAGTAGTATAAACTTAATAATTAGTTGTCCTGATGGTCTACCAGGTAGGGAGAGGAGAATGTGATCTTTTCATAAATGTCTTTACATTTGAAGCTGTTTTTCACCAATTATGCTTCTCTTCTTCCTCTCCCCTGCAAACAAAGGTGTGATTACTCATGGGGAGTGTGTATTTTGCTGCAGTTTGTGGGAAGTGGTTGGTCTGCTGCCTACATGTCTTTGATTGCAAGCTCTGCTGGAGGCAAGCTCTATTTTGAGCTCTTTCTTTAATGTTTTTTATGGATTGTATTTGCAGGTTTGAGGGGTGTCTCTTGTTTCCTGCTCTTCCTCCCAACACTCCTCTCTATCCCCAAAAAATGGATTTCAGGATGTTAATATTTAACATCTGAAGCATCCAACTGTGCTTTTATTAAAGGTCTTTTACACTCTTACTAACATCATCAAAACCCCAGTTGTTAGATTACTAATCAAAGTAAAATTGCTGCGATCAGGACCAACGCATAAAATAAACATGAGGAAAGGCTTCACTAGGAAACCTTTCAGTGAATTAGGTTGTAACAAAGATGTTTCGTTCAAATAAAGGACATTAGATAATGAGTACGCTCTTGAAACAGTATTCTTATCTTAAAATTATGCTGCTTTTCTCAAAAATCGCCTTAGTCTAGTTTAGAAGTTACCAGATCCAAAGCAGTACTGTATAGTGTACTTCGGGTATAACAGACAATGTTTTTCCCTGTTGTCCTTAACATGGAATTTTTAATTCTGTTGAACACTCTTACCTCTTGCAGAAAGTGCTAAGCACACGCCTCATATTCTCTTTCTAAACTGTGTCAGTCCTGATGCATTCAGTTCGTACGTGGAAATCTTCCATTTCTCCAATTCTTTCCTTAACCAACTTCATCCCCCTTTGGATTTCTGACACCCGACTTTGAAAAGGCATGGCTGGAACTAAATATGCTATTCAGCACAACAGCATGTGTTTTGGAAAGATGTGGAGTTTGTGGAGCATTGTACCTGCATATTACACATCTGAATTTCTCTTTTTGCCTACCAATACATGGCAAGAATTATACCTAGTAGAACTGTATACAAAGGCATAAATCTCGTCCACAAACTGGTTAGTTTAAAACCAGTTAGTTAGTACTGTGTATCTCTGATTGGTTTCAATATGTATGGCTTCCCATCTTTCATGAATGTGTTCTGTCTGATATTTTTCTAGCAGGTGATCTTCCTGTGTATTTTTTTTTTTTTTTGGTAGCCCTTACTTGCCTTTACACTTGAGTGACTTGCTCAAATAACTTTTGTATTAGGAAGGGATCATTTATTTCTTCTTCAATTATCTGCAAAGAGTGTGGATAAGATTGTCAATTATGTCACACCTGGGCAATGATCATTTGAAGAATCCTGTGTTGCCCATGTCTGATGTGCTCTTTTAGGATGTCTGCATAACCAGTTTTGGGGGAATTTTGCATAAACGTTCTGTCTCACCTTTTTACTTGGTTAATGCAAACATGAGTTGTGAGGGTTAGACAGTGACGTAAAGAGCATAATCTCTCTCATTCATGATATACTCATGTATTTGTACACACTATTTGAGCACTGGAGATTGTAACTTGATTGGAATTTAGTGTTTTTTTTGTTTGTTTGTTTTTTTTTTTTCCATTTTCCAAACAGCATGAATGCTAGAATAAGATCTTTAAAAGATTTTTTTTTTTCCTGAAATACTCTTTCTTTAGTCGAATCTGTGAATCACACTCGCAGAACATATAATAACATAGACCAGTTATTACCTACTACACGACACAATAGCACATTTGACTTGTGAGAGTTACAGGATTTATCAAGATTTACATTGTAAATTATTGTTACTATATTGGCAGATGACAAAAAATACACTTGACTGAAATGCTACAGAGAGGAGTTAAATAGGCTAATACAAAACCTTTATATAAAGGTGTTTAACCACATTGTCACTCTAAGATTGATGAATCTCAAAGGTTCCTGATTTAAAAGTAATAAAGAGACTTGGCCATAATACATTTCAGGGAAAAAAAAGAAGGCAGAATCTTAAAATTAGAGATGACTTCTTAAAGAGTGATTTTGCCTCAGGGAATGGATAGATTCAGATAATAGGATCTTCATTTTTTTATACTTCAGTTTTGACCTCTAATTATGAATACCTTCTTGAGAGATACTCCATTTTATTTATTTATTTATTTTAATTACTATTCTTCAAATTCTTTCCTTTGATGGTGTCTTTGTAAGTGACTGAAAGGCTCATCCCTGCGTATAGGGTTAAAGGATAGCTTATCTTCTTCAACAGAGGATGCAAGAAGATCAAGAAGTAGTTCCAGGAATAGCTTGTTGCCTTCCATTTCTCCAGGGAGATCTAGGTGGAAGCTGGTATCACTTCTCTCTCAAGAGATGAACATAAACTGTACCAGAGTGATATAAACCCTAAAATGATAAAACCCCTTGTTAGTCTGGAAGAGAAGGGATACTTCATAAACTGAGATTAGGAGTGCATTAACCTGTGATCTAGTACAGTAAAGAAAAAGTTAATGCAGCTACTAGTGTTGCTTTTAAATAGTGCTGCTATTTCGCCAGCAACTTTTCCTTTGAGAGAGAATTCGAAAGATGACAATTCATCCTCTAGTTTTAGAGTACTCTCTCTTTTTCTTTCCTTTTTTTTTTTTTTTTTTTTTTTTGATAGGTATAGATATATAGACATAAAAAGGAGGGCATTGATTTATACAGGGGTCAACAGTTTCATCTGTTTTGTGTTACATACGATGTTGCAGATGTTGGCTGTCCCTGAAGAAGTATGTAAAACAAAAAATCCTCTTCTATTTAAAACTGTCCCAAAGTTCATTAGCAAACATAAACCGTTAATGTTGTGACAAAAACTGAATTCTAAGTGTGTGCCTGGTGCACTGTCCTTAGTTTGTCCTATGGCTAGGTTCAGGAGTAATACTTTGTTGAATTACATGCCATATGTTATGCAATACTTTGGCACTAGGGATGAGTTAAGAGTAGTCTCAACCCTTAGCACCGAATGCCCTTGGTTTTGCTGGTTTATATCACAACTTTAACCTTGCTTTAAATGTAGTTTTTGGGTGTTAATTTAATTTGGCTGCTCTGTATGTGAGACATCTTGCCTGAGTGAATTTAATTGCACCATTGAGTAAAACTAAAGCCATGAACACTGATGCACTAAAATTCTAGCAGAGGTATAAGGTTTAGTTTTATATGGCTTCTTGTTTGGAGTTATTAACTATATGGAGGAATAAACCCCCTTTAAAACTCTTTTTTAAAACATTACAAAACCCACAATGTAAAGTTGCCATGAGCCAGCCAAAAATAATACATATGGCATTCAGGAGTGCAGTTGCTAATTGGCTGCTGCCTGAGAAAATGGTACACTTGGCTTCTACTTAACACTGTGGGTTTGGCAGAAAGCCAGATTTGGGGTGAGGTTGTGAATGAAGCTGCATGTGGTTAGGGAGGAGTTCAAATTATTCATGTCTTGGAAGTTGTAGTAAGCAGTGCAGTATGTACTTGGGTAAGCTGCTGGGGGAAACTCCTTACCCATGTCCTCCTCCCACCTACATTTTCCTACCCCTCCACTTGTCTCTGTATGTGGACATCATGTTGTTTGTTTTAATCAATAATTTAATCGGGGCTGTTCAGTGTTTTAATTCATGTTTCAACAATTCTTTTCTTCTAGATGGAGAATGGAGAGGAGGTAGAAGTAGAGGAATTCTATGTAAAGTACAAAAACTTGTAAGTAATGTTACAGGTTTGATTCATGTTTTTGAGTTCACGTAGTAGTTGTTAAAAACTGGATTTGTTAACAGCATAGCTTACTATCAAGCTTCAAACATGGCTAATGTTTAATCCAAACCAGTAGGAACTACATAAGGAAGTAGTTGCATCGGTGGTAGCAGGCCTAGTAATGTCTCCTTAATTTGTATTCTCTCCAAAATGAAATACATACGTAAAATTGCTCTACTATTAAACTTTAATTTAAGGCTCATTATCCATGTGCAGTTTCCTGAGCATGTTTATTTATCTGTATTGATCTAATTGCAACTATAGAGTTTTAATCTCATAATGTGCGTGCAAACTAATCAAAAATAACCCATAATGTTGCTTCAAAAACAAGATTTGTATTCAAGAAAATGTACTATGAAAACAACGAGATAGCTGCCGCTCCATAACAGGGATGCTACAGGGGTGCAAACAGCATGTTCCTTACTTCTGGTCTCTGAAACTGCAGTGCCATCAGTATTTAAAATAACATACTTCACAGCTGGATAAGCTCATTTTTCTTTAAGGTGAATAGTATGGCTTCTTTAATTTCAGAAACTTTTCTACCTGAGGGGCAGAAATTCACTTAATGTGAGTTTCTCACAGTTAGCTGACTTCACTTTAAATACACTGCCACCTTCATACCCTTTGCGCTACATTGATGGTTGCATGATGTTTAATAGCTTAATGATGGTTTGTTAGTTTTATTACATTGGAATATATTTGTTGTGTTAACTATTTGTGTGGTACGCTTCTTAGACTGTCAAAAGCTCTATTGCTTCATTTATCAAGTAGGACAAGTCATTTTGGCAGAGATGCTGTTTCTCAGTTGAAACTTTGTGTTCTTAAAGATCAACTGCCATGGAACTGGGTTTTTCAACCTTTTTACAAGGGTTTTTCTTTTATTTCTGGAAATGCTTAAACTTAAATTGACTGGTATGCAACTTCTAATTATAGTGCTGTTCTCAAAAAATATAGTGTATATCATGTTAGTGTATGAAATGTTTACACATATTCTTATTAACTTCTTAAAATCTTACTATCTGCTAGAGTATGACATTAACTGGTGACGTACGTCTTGTACAGTAATTATATTTGAGTGTGACCAATAAAAATCATCTTAGTGTGAAACACTAAATGTATGGGGTATGTATATAAATTTTATTGGGGTGGGAGTTGTTTTTATTTACTGACCAGTTTCTCCATTAGTAAGTATAAGTGCTCCCAGTAAAGGTGATTTGTTCATACCTTGTATTATGAAGAGGGTAGTGTCTGGATTCCAAATGCAGCACTACAATGGGCTGAAAAGGTGTAGCTGAACTAGTGGTATACACAGGAATATGCAATAGAAGTGCAGTTTTGAGTAAGATTTTCTGTTTTGTCTTCTAGTTCTTACCTTCATTGCCAGTGGGCATCTGTGGAAGAGCTGGACAAAGACAAGAGAATTCAGCAGAAGATTAAGCGGTTTAAGGCAAAACAGGGCCAGAACAAATTCCTTTCAGAAGTATGTTTGGTTGGTTCTTTTAGATATTTAAGGGATGTTCTTATGAATTCTTTTTTCATATAGAAGCAGAAGATTTTGAACAACTGCAATATATCAGTGGCATTTATTCTGATATAAAATACAACTGTATTTGATCCAAGCCTAGCAAATTTATGAAGTTCAAGTGATCCATCCTGACTTTATAGCTTTTACTATATATTTTTTTTCTTAAAGCGAATGGTTAGTTGTTCATCTTGTAAGCATGACTCTTACTGAATCAGTGCCAGGTCTGTCTTCTCGGGAGCCGATTATGCCAGAAAAATGCATCACATTTTTCTGTGTTATGGACTGCTGCTCACTAGGGATTCTAAGCTTTTTATCATCAATTTAATTTCACTTAGAGCCATAAGCAGTAGTGTGGCAGGGGTCCTGTCAATAAAAGACCAGATCTGCTGGTTTGTGTTTCTAAAAGCTTACCTTTCAGTAAAATGCTGTCCTTTGAGAAAAAACAGGTTCATGTGGTACCCTATTTATTTATTTATATTTGTTATTACCATATAGTTCAAGTTAAACAAAACCTGTTTGAAATTGAAAACTTTCACAGAGTCACCACAGGTTTCTGATTAAGTGCATCCGATTGATATATTCTGATAAAATTTACAGGAATTTGGGGGAGGAGGGATCAATATCATATACTTCTAGGGCAGAGTATAGGAAGTCTATGAACATGATGTCGAAACATCCAAAAAATACTTTGATATTATTATAAAATGGGGTGGCAACTACAAAGAATTAGCTGCATCATATAATGTTAATACCTAAAGAATTAAAATAAATTAACTTTCAAGACTCCTGATATTTCTGTCTTTAAAGAAGTTAATAAATATGTGGAAATTTAGAGGAGCAGTCAATACAGTATATCAAGCCATTAAGCAGCATAATTGTAGAATTTAACATCTGTTTTAAGTGAAGAAACCCACAAATGCTGCTTTTTAAACTTTTTTTATATCTATTTCCAAGTGTGTAACAAATTATTTTAAGTACCTGCAACTTGTGTTTGTTTTTAGAAAAAGCTATCAAAATGTACCTAGTCTTTACTACTTTTGTCTGGTTTTTTTTTTCATTGGAGATCTTGAAAGTGTAAAGTGAAACATACTGCTTTTGTACTCTAGTGAATCCTGTAAGTTCTTGAAGGGATAAGAAAGGATATAACAAACGGTGATTTTTGGTGGAACTGTAAACACGCAGTGCTTTTTCTGTGTTTCTGAAATAATAATCTTTGAATCTTGCTTATAAAGCAGTCAGACAATTTCTGTAGTTAAAATAATCCAAAGGCACTTAGTGTACAAGGCTCTAATTTCTTTATTGCAAGCTGTAGTTTTCAAGAATGCTAAATGCATTGCATGCCATAAGCCTTTTCGATTGCTCATTAGTGAATTGTAATTTCACACTTCATTTAAAATATTCTTAAACATTCTCTCACAGTAAAAGGTTTCACACAGTAATTAAGAGGCCCAGTTAACAAAGTCTGAGAAGTCTGATTCCCTCACGGGGAATGATCTTGCTGAATTGTAGCATTTCAATTAACATGTTGAAGTTTGCCAAATATAAATTCTATGTCACCGTGACCCAAAATATTATTGCCTGGTGAAATATATAATAATTTTTCCTCTCAGGAAGAGCTAATAAAGATATCTTGTATATTTTTTTTGACTGTTTCCTTGAACAGATTGATGATGAGCTTTTTAATCCAGATTATGTGGAAGTTGATCGAATCATGGATTTTTCACGTAGCACAGATGATAATGGAGAGGTAAACAGAACTTCTAATGTATTTGTGGTCATGTAGACATTGTGTTTAGAATTTATTCTTTATTTGAATATATTAAGCACTTTCTGAAGCTAAATATGTATGCATGCAGAAAATAGGAAGGCATTTCAGAAAACATTCACTAATATAGTGATTTCCCTGGAATAAAGGGGCCTTAATTCCATACTTCTGTGTTACCTATATTTGATACAAAGCAAAGCAAAAAACCTTCTATATAGGTAGAAGTATGATTTCCATGCCGGTAATACAGAATTTAAATCAAGTGTGCAAGTCATTGCTAAATGGGTGTTAATATTGTAAATAATAATTTAAACTATGCAGAAGAGGTCCTGGGTTTACTGTTTCTTACTTTTTATGACCTGTTCTGCACAGCAAGATCACTTTGTTTTCTCAGAGACTCCTTTTTGGTCTTGGGAGAATAGAAAGTTTCACTGACTGCATCAGTGCTTCCATACTGCTTGTTCTGTGAATGGTGGATTTTGGGTTGCTTGAAATTGTAAAAATATTGTTTTACTTTAAAATTTCAGTTTAATATTAGTGATTTCAAATATAGTGTTGTGCTCCTTTCGGTGGTGAACCTGCATTCCCTCCATTCTAATGTGACTTCATTAGGTCGTTAAGATGTCAACCTGCTGTTTGCTTATCCTTTTGGCTGATTCAGACTTTTAGGTCTGGTAATGCTCTTTGAATTTATCTAGCCTGCAGATCTCCTGTAAAAATGATTACGTTTTTATTGTTTTAAATTGTGTTCTGATCTTATTTTTATCTTAACAAAGCCTGTAACGCATTATCTGGTGAAATGGTGTTCGCTTCCTTACGAAGACAGCACTTGGGAGCTCAAACAAGACATCGACCAAGCTAAGATTGAAGAATTTGAGAAACTGATGTCTAGGGAGCCAGAAATGGAGCGTGTGGTAAGAATTGGCTCTGTACAGAGGATTTTATTTGAAAATAGTAAAGTAATGTGGTCTTTCAGAAACCACTAATGGGATTTGCTGTATTTGAAACAGGAGCGACCTCCTGCCGATGACTGGAAGAAATCGGAGAGTTCCAGGGAGTATAAAAACAATAACAAACTCAGGGAATACCAGTTGGAGGGAGTAAACTGGCTTCTTTTCAATTGGTACAACACGTACGTAAAATATTGCTTACTACTGAATCCTGCTTGGAAAAGCTATTATAGATTATATGCAATGATAACATTTTAAAGTAGCCTTCTCAAATGAGCTTTTAGTATTATTTACATCTTTCATTTTATACTGCAGGAGTTGTATACAAACTATTTTGGGGGGCATGACATAATATTGCATAAAACATTAAGCGTTAAGTTAGGAAGAAAACATTAAGACTGTTTTTGTTATATTTTCAGACGAAACTGCATTTTAGCAGATGAAATGGGGTTGGGAAAGACTATCCAGTCCATTACGTTTCTCTATGAGATATATTTGAAAGGAATCCATGGTCCTTTCTTGGTTATTGCACCGTTGTCCACAATTCCCAACTGGGAAAGGGAGTTCCGCACCTGGACAGAATTGAATGTGGTTGTGTATCATGGGAGTCAAGCAAGCCGGCGGACCATTCAGTTGTATGAAATGTATTTCAAAGATCCACAGGTAAAAGTGGTGTGTTTTTTTTTTTTCTTTCCCCCTGTGTATGCTTTACTGTTACTAATTAATCTTGGGTTACAAGCGTCAATTAAGTTTTCAGTACTGATATGGTAGGTTTCAACTAATAATAAGGGCGTATGTATTATGGAAGCGACAGGATTTTTTAATAGTAGCCAGGAGATTGGCTGGAAATTAGAGCAGGACCAAGAGTTACTGCGATGGTGACTCTTGTTCAGGTTTTCATTATTTCATGTGAGGGTTACATTGTTTTGCATTCCTGAGGAGGAAGCAGGCAGAAGAGATTCTTAATGGAGAAACTGCTTTAATTGCAACTAAGCTTAAAAATCAATCTTTGCCTACCATTCCAGGAAAAGACTAGCTTGCAGAAATTAAACTTGTCGATGCTTCTTTATCAAATTTTGTAAGTCAGATGCATTTTGAATCTGTTACTACATTCTTGTTGAATAGTCCTTATGAGAGAAGGAGACAAATGAAAAAAAAAAAAAAAAAAAAAGTAAAAAAGAGGATTGGAAGCAGAAAATTATTTCCAAAAAGGAAACTATAAAGAACAACAGCTCTCCACATTTAAACACGTGGCTTTGCTCAGAGTAAGTAAACAGGACTGGGAAAAATAATGTGCATACATTGAATCTTTTTGCAAAGCAACATAAGCCTCCTTACTTAAGAGGAAGGAAAAAAAAAGTGGAAGTTCAACCTGATTTGATATATTGTGGAGTATTATTTCCAACAGAGTTTAAGAAGTGATAGTGGTGAATTCATATATTTAGATTTTCTGTAAAGCATTTGATTTTATGCCACCAGATATTTTGATTAATAAACTAGAATGATATAAAATCAATATGGCACACATTAAGTGGATTTAAAACTGGCTAACTGATATTTCTCAATGTAATTGTAAATGAGAAATGATTTACATTTCCAGCATAGTTCTTCAGGGATTGGTTCTTGTCCATGAGCTATATAACACTTTTATCAATGATCTGAAAGAAAACATAAAATCATTACTGAGGAATTTTTCAAATTGCACAAAGATGGGGAGAGTGGTAAATAACTAAGACAGTTCAGGGATAGAGAGTAAACTGTGTTACTTAGTAAATTGGATCCAAACTAACAACATTCAGACTAGCTACATATAAGGCTATCTGTGAATAAGGCACGGAGATCGTTCCTACAGCAGGGAGAGCTCTGTTATGGAAAGGCTGTAAGACAAATGCACATCCTTTTGTGTCATGACGCACAACCGGTTAAACACAAGTTCATACTGCAAGGCAGTGGTTAAAAGATAAGTCTAATGCAAGTATGTAGGAGGAAAAAATGCTTATTACAAGTGAAAACATTACAACATTGTTCTGTTTGTCACTAATGTAGTGAGTGGTCTGGTTCTGCCTAGTTCTCATGCACTTTCTTCAAAAAGTGTTGAAAAACTAGAGCCCTTAAAGAAGAGCTGTGAGGATGGTTGCAAGGTAGAAAACACTTTTACAGGGAAAGATCTGAGTAAAAACTATTTTAAAGATGATGACTATGGTACAACTTGACATGCCAACAGGGCAAACAGAAGCAGGTACTTAAATCTAGTGGAAAAACATAGTAATTTATAGTAGCTACAGGTTAGATCTGTTTGGCCTAGAAAATATTGTATTTTCTCAGCAATTTATCAAAGAAACTTCCAAAACAAAATCAGATACAGTGCTGTAAAAGATGATTGATTTGAATAACAGTTGCTGCACTGAGGTATAATGACTTGCATTACTTAGGATTAATAATTGCATTTAGCTTCTTACCTAGATGTATAATGAACTGGAATTAAGTGATTTATATTTTGGGATAATAATCGCGTTTGACTTTGTGCCTAAATGTATAATACACAAATGAACCAGAATTAATTGATTTGTATTTTTATCTGTTTCAAATATTATTTATAATCAAGGAGAAATGATATTTTGTATCAATTTTTTTAAATGGTTTTATACAAATATTGTCTCTGTTTTACTGAAGTATTTCCTGATATTAAAAATTAGGTTTGTTTCTTTGGTTATTTAAATGGCACTTCTTTCAGTGTGTCCATCCCCATAGGATGCAGCAGTTGACATAGCCTGAAACCTGAGGGACTGTCGTCAGAAAATTCCCACATCCTGTGCATGTTCTCAGTGTAATTTTGACAATATTGTTTTGTTCATCTAAGGTCTAGTTGCTGCAGGAAATTCTGTTTGTCCTGTCGCCATGTTCTTCACCCTTCTTGCAATAACCACGTAGCGAGTAATGGCACAGAACAAATGAACCAGTTCCTGCTAGCTTTGCTCTATCAACTGGCTTGAGTCAGACAATTGCCATGGTTGGGCATAAAGCAGGAATGGAGGCAACTCTTCCTTTTGGTGACAGCTTAGATGTATCGTGAAATTACATTCTGTCTTCGGTTCTCCGTAGGATTCTGTCTGCTGTGAAATGCACGGTAGAAACTGAATTACAGGGGAAAAAAATCTCTTCGTTTTCTGACAAAACGAATCGGCATGTAGTGTTCAGTCTGTCATCCTTTAAATCCCCATCAGCAGGCATATGATGGGGAATGAGGACGGAGCGAAGGCAAGGCAAGCTTTGGCACTATCATTTCTGGTCCCCTTGCCAAACACATCAACTCAAACATTGGCATCTTTGGCTTTTTAGGTCTTAACATGAAAGAGGCCTCTCAAGCTGAACAGATTCTCAAAAAGACAGCTGAATGTTGTGAAAATCTGTCTTTGAAGGGCAATAAAAAAAAAAAAAAAAAAAAAAGCCTAAGAAGCTCCTAACCCATCTGTAGTAGTTTGGTTTTCAGAAGCACCACCAGTAATCAGAGTCAAGTTGTAATGAAAACATTGTAGAGAGTGGTTGATAATGAAATAAGTTTTTTCAGTGGTGTGACTTTGAAACTAAGGACAGCTGCCTTCTGCCTTGCTGTTTGTGAGGGTCACTGTGAGAAGCCTCTTTGGGTATTCCTGAGCAGTACAACAGAGAGGCCCTTCTGGAGGCCTTCCCTGCTTGGAACACCAAATAAACCAAACCCTTTTCTGTAGTATCCTACCTCTGAGAAAGTCCTGTTGTAAGATCAGGAAAACTATACATGCCAAATAAAAATAAGGGCAGAGCCCTGCAAAAGAGTTGATGTGTTTGAGGGAAATTTGCTTTGCAGTGTAATGACTAAGAAGAGAAGCCACCTGGCCCATGTGTAGAGACAGGATACCTTTACCTGGTTGATTTTAACTGAAAATAATGCCATTAATATTCAGGACTCTTTCTGGCTTGTGTGGTTTGTTCCTTTTGGACTCAGTGGGTGTTGATTTAACAGAGTATTTACTTGTTTGCGTTGTTTTCTTCCTTGCTGAGAAGCCACAGAGCTATGGTTAGCACACAGCACTGTAAGGCAGTATTTCACCAACAGGAACTCTGTCTTTCACCAAAGATGTCAAGTTGTGTTTTACAGAGTGGGTGAGACTTTGTTTTCCAGACGCCTTTCTGCTATAATTAGTAAATATGTGTGTTCCTCGCATCTGTTCTCTGCTTCATCAACACGGAGGCTGAGGCTGGTGGGAGAAGATCATGTTAATCTTTCCAAGTTCCCACTGGTGGAATGTGCATCTTTTTAGTAGTCTGGTCCTTATACATATCCAGTGGTCCTCTCAATTTGTATCTGCTAAGAGGTAGTGCCCCCAAGCTTTATGCTCATATCTAATTATTGCACCTTGTGGGCTGCCTCTGTTGCTTTAGTTACTTCCAGAAGAATTTCCTGTACAGAACAGAAAACTATTTCCCATGAGGAGGACTGACTTCCTCAAATGGAAAAAGTTCTCTGAGTACGTTGATGCGAAATTGCTGTGTTTCCAGCATCAGAGAACTTCATTTGGATGCCACACTGAAACACAGTAAACTGATATCCTGGTTGTCTAAGTCACCTGTGAAAGCACTGTAGGTCACTTTCCTGATAATGTCTACATTTACATTTCTCAAATGTGAGAGGAATAGGATTACTTAGGATTCTTTCCCATACTTTCCTGAGTCTTTGAGGCCCAAAGCAGCTGAATAACTTCATCATTCACCTTCAGAAGCTCTTGGAGCTTCTGTTTAATTCTCTCCTATGTTCACTCACTTCAGCACAGCATTTGACTCTTCTGGACAACCATTGCTGTAGCTCTGAAATGTGAGCTGTTGTGTCAAAACCACCCTTCGTAATTTAATGTGAGATTTAGACAGCTCTAAATATATAATGCAGGGTGGTTCTGATGATTTTTGCTTCACCTGGATGAACTGCTTTACGAAGGGATCATTTTTGTAGAGCGCTGCTTGCCAAACGCTATACATGCACTCGCTCATGGAAGTGTTTCCTACTACTTGGAAAGAATCGCCTCGGCTGCGTTCTCATATCTTCAAAGTTCTTGAAAAGATCTGGTTCTTGAAAAGATCACAGTGTTTCAGCTTACTGGCTTTCTAGTTACTTGGTGTATCTTCATCCGCTGTTTGTTAGGTAACAACTGTTTATCTCCTGAGAAGGTCAATGTTTCTGGAATATGGTTTGGGGAAGGCACTGTCGAGCAGGTCATTACTTCCTATGAAGTGCTCTTGATATGCATATACAGAATTAGTGCTGAGCTCAAGGCACAAGATTTCCAACCATTTCCAAGAGTGGGTAGCCAATTCTGATCCCCACAGTTTGGAGAGGATTATATGCATGTCACTTACAAAAGAATTCAGACTTGTGTGTATTTGAAGGAAGTGAAGGCCATCTTCCTGTGAAATACCTTTCTTTTGAAATGTTCTCAGTATAGAACCCACAACATACTGTTCTCAAAGCAGGACACGCTTTGAACTTGGATGGTGCTTATCCTAGCAGAGAAGGGGTTCCTGTGAAGACAAAGTACCACTTGAGATATTCAGTTACATATTTCTTTGAACAAGATTAGGCAGCAATACGGCACAGTGTCAGAAAGATGTTCATTTCATGGTTTTGTGTAGAGTTTTTTCAGGGTTTTTCTGAAACAGGCTTTTAGTATCAACCCTGAAAATAACACCTTTAATTAAACAAAGAAATAGCAAAGATGAAGCCAAACATCATCCTGTTGAACTTTCCTTAACACAAGATTACCAAAGTATCAGAGAAAAGTGTGTGAAGATGTACATTCCCCATTTACAAGTTCAGCAATTTGCTTCTTTTCAAAGTTGCTTACTGTAATTGTAGGTGGTTTAGTTATCTAATGACCATCAGAAAAAAATGTACTGTTTACTGAGAGCAAAATATACTAACAGAAAATGAATCCCTTCATATAATTCTTGGTTATTTGGATGGTTTGGGAGGACTGTTATATAGCTCCTTGATTTAAAAGGAAAAGATTTCTCTTGAGAAAGTCTGAAACCTTATTTGAATATTGCAGCAATACATTAATGCTTCCAGGCATTAATATAATCCATACAAATTATGGCTGAAGTAATTGTATAACATCTTTGTAATGAATATGCAGTGACGCTGTGAGCCTTTTTACAGGATAAAAAGACAGAGCTTGCATGATACCAGTAGTAAACTTAGGCATTTGTGTTCCTTCAATGAGTCACTGATAATGACTTCATGTACTTAAAATAATTTGCCCATTGTACTGCTCTGTGTTTTCTTTAAAGAGGGAATTCTGAAGATGAAACAAATTTACTTCCTTGCTTTGCCAATCGGTTTACTCTAACTTTTGGTATTCTTTTTAGGGTCGCGTGATAAAGGGGTCCTACAAGTTCCATGCCATTATCACGACATTTGAAATGATTTTGACTGACTGCCCAGAGCTGCGTAACATTCCATGGCGTTGTGTGGTAATCGATGAGGCCCACAGGCTGAAAAACAGGAATTGTAAGCTTTTGGAAGGACTCAAGATGATGGACCTGGTCAGTGTGTGCCTATTGTTTTCTTTTCTTTTCTGTTTGTTTTTACTTCTGCATGTTCTGTATTTTATCATTCCTGATTTGCGGTTTCATAAATAAGTAAAAAAAAATAAAAAATTCTCAAGTGAAAGTAGTAAATATTAAGAAGAATGAGGGAAAGCAGCTTGCAGTCTTTAAAACATCTGCAAGTGTATGCATACCTTGAATTCTGGTGTGCTGATGTTTCATCAGGCTCTACATTAATTCAAACCTAGAATAATGTGGATTATTTTAAGAGAATCAAGATTTTTTTTCCCCCTTTCTCTATCTTCATGTGACGTACTTTTATAATCCTCCATAGTTCCTTCTTTACATAGACATTTATTTAAAGGTATAATGTGGACAGGTGACCAAATACTGCCCTGAGAGTTAAATTGCTCTGAATTAAAGTCAACTCTAATGTTAATTTGTTGCAAGGCAATAAGGAAGTTCTTTCAGACCAGTTAAGGAAGGGAAATGTGAGTTTGGTTTCTGATGTTTGCATAAATACATATATATTATATGCTCAAAATATGTAATATTTAACACAGAGAAAAAAAATAAGAAGATGGTTTTAAAGCTATTTAGTGTTTTTTAGGTCAGGAGATTCTTTAAAAATGCAGTAGGAACACAGACCAAGTTAATACCTGGAACTCAAAACCACCTATTTCCGATGATAATGCAGTGGGATAAACATTAGCTTATACAAGCACTGGTGACCTGTAGGTCACTTTTAGATTCTGTTTCCCTGTTTTTTAAATAATACTTTTCTTGAAGGAATCTTGAAGCTTAATGGATGAACGTTTGTAAAAATACTGCATATAGTCTGTTTATTTTTTTAATACGGTTGCTGTTAAAGGAAAGCAGAGCTTACAGCCGTGGCTATAGATGGGAAGATAGGGGACTTCCCACTTCAGTTCTTGTTCAACTACTAAATTCATGTTTGAATTTGAGCAAGCTGCTTAACCTCTCTGGGCACCTACTCAAAAGAAGCATGCAACAAGAAGCATGCAACTTTTCCTCTCATCTCCATCAGTCTCTTGCTCTGTTGTGTGTAGTTAGAAAGTAGGACTCTGCTTCAGGTTCTCTGTGTTATAAATGTATACCTGCACTGAAGGGATTCATGTACCGAGATATGCTAGAGTTACAGCAAATCAGTGGTTTTATACTGGAAGTATAAGTTCAGCTGTTACTTTGCCATTTAAAATCCATTGTATTTGTGAAAGAACTGGAATGTTATGGGTCAGTAAAATCTCTTTTATCTGGAGGACTTTTGAAGATCTTTTTAAGAGGTGAAGTATTTTTTGGAGCTAGCTGGAGGAAGGCCAGAACACTACTTATAAATATTTTGAAAAGAACTATATGTAAGTAGTTGGAGCAAAAAGAAAGCACAGATGAAAGATACGTATAGGGAAAAAACATTGTATTGAAAGTGAATTTAGATGGATTCCTAGACAACTGTTTCTTAATCTTTCAGGAACATAAAGTGCTGCTTACAGGAACTCCTTTGCAAAATACAGTAGAAGAGCTATTTAGCTTGCTTCACTTTTTGGAACCAGGTCGTTTCCCATCAGAAACCACATTCATGCAAGAATTTGGGGATCTGAAAACTGAAGAACAGGTAATCTGCTCCTGCACACTTACTTCTCTCTTTACATATTGTGAATTCAACCCCTTTGCTATATCTGAACTTTATTGCTTGCTTTTACAAGTAATACCTGTTTTTCTTCTTAGAAGTCCAGAGTGGATTTATCCTTAGGGTTTTTTTTTTGTTGTTGTTGTTGATTCTTACACCTTTGACCGAAAGTCAGTTAGCCTTATCATTGTTTTGTTTCTTTGTCAACTGGTCATGCAGAAACATGTTTTATGTTCTTCTTTGAGCATCAGTAGCAGAGTGAGGAGACTGTAATTTCTGTGGAGTTAACGTCCAGGAGTTTTATAAATGCTTTCTGTGCAAATGGGAGCGTATTTGAAAGAAGCAGCCAAATGGAGGGAGGTTCTTTTTTGACTGACTCAAAAATGGATTTCTCAAGCTGCCCAATGAGAGAAATGCATAAATCAAGGCAGAATGAAAGCCGCTTAATGCAACGTTCTAGATCTCAAACGTAAAAGATACTGATGATAAAATATAAATATAAAACTTAAGAGATTTTTGTATGTATGAAACATTTTAAAAAGTCAGGAGGTAACAGTCAAACCACCTTAAAAATAAGGATTTAATTAAAACAGAACATCTTAATTTAGGCACCCTAATTTGGCTCTTTAACTTTGTGACTGCGTGCATTTTTGTGTGCAACTCAACTTGGTTCTGTCTGAAAATTCCAATTTCTTGTATTTCTAACTTTTTGAGTGCTTGAAGTGGTTAACATTGAGATTATCTCTATCATAGGTAATAGTCTAAATAAATAAATAAATAAATAAATAAATAAATAAATAAATACGGTTCTCCTCCAGCCCCCCACCACCTGGACAATCACAGTGTGTCCTGCGGGAATCATAGGGTATGTTTCCACACAGATTGTGCACGCAGTTGCATGTCAGTCAGCCTGGACTCTGACCTGATTGGAAGTGAGCCAACTGTGATCCAGAAGCCATGTACTCCTGTTAATACAGTGTTTGAACTGGAGTTAATATATCCTAACTCTCATCATAGCTTCTGTTTGGCCAGCTCAAAATGTCAGCAGGGCAGGACTGGAAGTGATGCTATGTATGGAAATATAACTTAAATACGCCATCGGTTGTCAGCAGATATGGATTGTTTGGGCCAAAAAGTTTTGGAAGAAGTGCCTTCTTGCGAATACACCATTAGATGTTTTGAAATTTGATTTTTCGTCTTTCAAATGTTAGATGAGATTATATGCTATTGATTTAGGTTTTCTCCTCCATTCCTTGCAGTCCTACTCCATGTGTTTTTTTTTCATTGTTCATCCTTCTGTACTAATTTGTTGCCTTTCACTTGAAGTCATCTTATTAATAAGGGAATTATGTGAATTCAGAAGAAAGTGTCTTTTATTCTTGTTTCTGCTACACAGCACCCTAGCAGGAGATGATGACCAATTTCAGGATATATTGTCAACTTTTTGACACTGAGCTGGTTTGTACTTTGATGAGAGACAGAACCTAAAACCAACAGAAATGCCAATCTTGTTATATATGGAGTATGCCTGAGTTTTTATATAAAGGGCTTTACAATGGTTTGATCTAACTAGGTTGACTTTGTTAGAGGAAAATGGGTGCTTTCCCCCTACCTCATAAAGTATACGTTGCAAAACCTGGAGAAAAAAAAAATAATAACTTAGTATTAAAAAAATAATAATTACAGAAATACAATGTTTTGAGAACAGGCCTACATAGTTTTCTATGTTGGTGGATGTGAAAACTAAGGAAGTAAGCAAAGAATTAGGAGCAGACATTTGGAGGGTAAAAATAGCCTCTTTCACTGTGGTTAGTGGTTAGAAGTTACTGCAAAGCTTGATCTTACAGTCAGATTTGGTTATGTATTTGTTTGTGCTTACCTGGGGTTAGCTTTGCATGATGGGTGTGTGGTACTGCCCTTGTCTGGAGAGAGAGCTCTAAGTGAGGTCATCTAACAACATTCTCTAAACAGAGGTGGTGCGTGCTAAAAATGACTTCAGAAGTTTATATCACGTTGTTGGTAAGGAAATTTCAGTCTCTAGGTCTTTGAGGAAAGACTTTTTACAAATGCTGTCTACCTGTGATCTGAAGTAGAAATTTTAGAATTAAGAAAACCTTACAAAATAGAAAAATAAATGTGCAGCCCTACAGCTTTAATTGTTATTTATATAACATATGTTTTCTAGGTGCAAAAACTGCAAGCTATTTTGAAGCCGATGATGCTGAGACGTCTCAAGGAGGATGTAGAGAAGAACCTGGCCCCCAAAGAGGAAACTATTATTGAAGTTGAGCTGACAAATATTCAGAAGAAATATTATCGTGCTATTCTTGAAAAGAATTTCACATTTCTTTCTAAGGGTGGAGGTCAGGCAAACGTACCTAATCTTTTAAACACTATGATGGAACTAAGAAAATGCTGCAATCATCCGTACCTTATTAATGGTAGGCCTTATATTTTTCTTCTCATTCAGAAAGCATTTGTAAGAAAGCTCAGCATGTTAAAAATTCTGTTCTGATGTCTCCAGACAGATAGTCATTTATTCATATTTTTCCTGAAATACATATGGTGAAAGTAGTGTAGATGACTGTGTGAATTGTATGTCTCTTTATTTATTTATTTATAAAGTGGAATAGTGGCATAATTTTTTAGGTTCTCTTCTGTTTTGATATCTGCTAGTCAGGACAGTGTTCCTTTTGAAAACACCTGCACTGCTTTTTCAAGGCTTGCTTGGTCCTGACAGAGTTGTTGTTAATATTATCAAGTTTGTGTTACCAGGTTTTTCTTTCTGTTATTTCTGACAAAGAAGATTTCAATATCATGCAGGTTGTTGGATGCTGGTGTAAAGATGACAATATTTTTTTTCACAGTTCCAGTTAGCTGCTACTTCTTTTCTTGCCACAGAGATAGTAACTGTTTCTGAATAAAAGTTGTGGGGTAGGAAGTGATTGAGACATGCTTTTTCGGACATGTGTAGTCAGTTCATTTTCCTCTTTTTTTGGACCAGTTAAATGATTTGTATGAATGTCATATTAGATTTTAATGACAAATCCTGTTTCATTGTGATATTGTTGCATTTAGATCAGGGTTACCTACAGCAAATAGATGTTGAACCAGCTAACTGCATCAGTCTGAAGTATGCTAACCTGTATGCATTGGTGAAATCAGATCTTCCCTTTGAGGGTTTAATGCAAGCCTCCAGTTCCTTGTTTCCCAACTCCTTTTCGTCACTGTATATGACTTATGATATTGCTGGTTTAATGCTGCCTATAAGCTTCACAGAACATGTTGTGAAAGATTGTTTTTTTCCAGAGCTATATTTCAGCTTTTCAGATTCAGTGATTTCTGCATTCTGCTGTATGACCTCAAAACTGCAGTGCTTGTTTTCTTTCTTGACATATTTTGTTCTGATCCACCAAATGACATCTCGTTATATTTCATGCGCAAGTAATTATTGCAAAGACATGATACAGAGTTACTCCAAAGTACTTGAACCCAGCTGTGCTAGTTGGCTGCTCAGTTTCTAAACTCAGATGAGCATACAGTAAAGGAGCTTTGTGGTTCCAGTAGGGCTTTCTGTTGTTTGTTGGTTCTGTGTTTGAAGTTGATCCATTACATAAATAGGTTTACCAGAAAGTAGTTCAGAATGTTCAGGTTACGAGCTTCTGAACCTGATGCTTTATACGTTCCTTGTTTTTCTGCTTGTTTAAACCTATTGATTACTTTTCCTCATTTCTTAGTTGTTACAAGGAGTAAAGTGCATGTTTTGCTCCTATCTAGTTTTGTCAAATAGAATTCATAAGCAATGCTGCAAACACTAGTTACAATGATTTCTTTTCCTCACAAGTCTTGTATCATTTAATGTCTGTTAGACGCTGCTGCAATCCAGGTAGCTGTGTGGAAAGTTTCAAGTATTTTTGGATGACTTTCCCTTAACCCTAATAAAGAGAGGTGGGGATGTCTCTTGAGAGCTTTTTCCTTTTTAACATTTTAGTGACTTCTGAACGTTTGGGCTTGCTTGGCATGCAGCAAAACGGCAGGTGGGTCAAGCCATCAGATTCGATGGGAGGGGTAAAATAAATGAATGCTGACTATTATCAGTGTGGAAGATGGAACCAAGCAACCGAGTTCTTTGTAGTTCTAGGAGAGAAAGTACTCGGAACATCCTGTAGTTGTCTGAGCCTGAGGTTTTACCTTGTTGATCAGTGATTAACATCTTTGTATTTGCAGTGATGATGCAAGTTTGTTCTAGTTCTGTCAAGAGGTCTTGCAGTAGCACCAGGACAACACCGTGCAACCTTAAGGGCTGTTAGAGTAGCAAGATCTTGAGACTTAACCACTTCTATAAAGAGGTCTCTGAACCCTTCTCATTTTCTGCTACATTTACAGGTTTGTAAGCTAGCAGCAAGGCATGGATATTTGAATATAGAGCCCAGGCAGAACACTATTTTTTTTTGTTTTGCATAAAAGTTGCAAGCAACTCGTCTAGATAATCTTCAGTTAAGAGCCATAGGAGATTATATATGATAAATAGCATGGTAGGAGTTGAACGTGGTGGTTTTTGTTTGTTTCTTGATGGCAGATCTGCTCTTGTGGTAGTGAGGGGAGAGTGGCTCTCTGCTGAAACTGACCTTGAATAGACTTCTAGAGAGAGCAGCTGCATGTTGTGTGATCTCCAACCAAGCTGGACTAGCATTGTCTGTTGGTTTCCTCAGGGCTGGACTCCTTGCTTTCTCCCTAGCAACCACCCTCAAGTATTCATCCATCATACTTCTTTCTCTGGCTCCAAGATGCAGCAGCAGGGAGTGCCTCTGCTTGCACATGCTACAAAGCAGAGTGGAAAACACTGGAAAGGTTTCTTTTTCTGTTCCTTTTGCTCTCTTGAGCCCTCCAAGTCTCTCTTAATTAGGAGTGGAAGTAGGGGATTTCCTGATGGACCAGGCACACATTCAGATTGCTTTCTTTCAGCCACTAATAAAAAAACAGGTAGAATAGAACTGTTACAGGCACCCAGGTACTACATCAAATATCTTGGGTAACAGGTACTCAGTGTTCATCGCTTACTTGCAATTGAAGTAGAAGTGAAATGGTCAGTACAGACCTTTACAGGGCTTAGGTAGGATAGGATTACTGGACTAGCAGTTTTTCGGAGGTCATGGGCTGTTACTGAAGTGTGTCTTGCTGAGACCAAATGCTGATGCTGAGAATCCTTCATTCATTAGACCAGTTTGTTGTTTTGTTGTCGTATAGTTGGCCTAACCACTTTGCTTCTGAAGGCAGTGAGTTTGTGTGCTGGTTTACTGGTGCTGGTTTACTGAAGCTTACATGTGTGTATCACAGCTGATTCAGAAGTAAGTCATGTAATGAAGAAAGATCATTACAGCTACTATATATGAGCTACCAGACAGCCTGTTAAGTTCTGAAATTGCATAAACTTAGTACAGAATCTAAGATTTACTACCTGCTACCCCAAACTCTCCTAGTTTACAAAAGAGGAAGTAATATGATTGAAGGGAGCTTGAAGGAGTTTCTAACTCTATTTTCACATGGCTTTCTTTCTCGTAGAGGCAAACTGTTGGGATCAGTAATAATTGGAGTAGGGCAAGAAAAGAAAGAAAATTTTTAAGAAAGATTCAGCATTGTAAAACTATATTTAAATGTGGTCACATCTTGAACCTGTTAAATGTTGTGAAAGCTAGCAGTGCAAGTATTTTGTGTAATGTGAAGCTGCCAGTCTGCATAGGGTGGCATCTAGTTGAGACACCATGTAACAGTAGGCACTGAACCAGTGATCACACAGTGAAGGGTGTGTTTGCATGTGTGTTTACTTCCATCTAGTTACAGCTGGGGTTTGAGAAAGATGCTCTTTGGAAGCCTGGCAATAAGTTTTTTCTCCCCTGCCTCAGCCCTCCCACCCTTCCTTGTGTTCCTCCAAAACGATGTCGAAATTGGATGTTATGAACTCTTTTTTTTTTTTTTTTTTTTTTTAAGAAATTCAGAGGTACTGAAAAAGACAGCCCCCAGAAGGTTTCTGTGGGTATGAAATAAGCTTAGGATGAAGATTCCTAGACTTTTACTTAGGCAAGAATAGTCAACTGATAATGCTTTGAATAGTAAATTATTTGTAGAAGGGACATGAAAATGGGATAAAAGCATCAGAAAGGTTGGAGAATAAAGATAAAACTTGAACTTGGTCTGTAGTCATTGGGTAACGAGCAGTATATGGAAATATTTGTTGCTATGCTTTTGGTTCATAGAGGGAATGGCAAGAAAGATCTTTTGACTAGTTCTGGAAAGAATATATCCATTGGATAGCTTCACCAAACTGAGGAAAAAACACATTCATTGAGAAAAGAAAGCTAAATAGAGGATAAATTATTTCACACAGCTTATTTTTTCCAGTGATTTTTTTCATTGTTTGTATTTTGATTTTGTAATTAATAATAATGGAAGGAGCAGGTCTATATCATGATTGTTTAAGCCTGGTTTTGGTTTTAAATGCACAGGTATCAATGTGATTTATATTCCTTGTATTTTCCTCTAAAAACAAGATATTTTTCTTCCATGTTGCATTTAGAAAAGGACAGAAAATCCACTTAGTCAATTGGAATATGGTTTATTTATTTTTTTCTTAATTTCTCATAAAATTGTTTGCATTAAATAGTCGTATGAATATGTGTAGAAAAGATTATATTCCTTTAAAAAAAAAGAAATTGAATGAATGCTCAAAGTTACTTTTTATTTATGCTGTATTTGTGTATATGTTTGCTTTAAATTTAAGATTAATATTTTTTATAAATGTTTATTCACATAATGCTTAAAACATTCCTGTGGTCTCTATAGGGTATTGAAGGCAAGCTCATTGTTTATTAATAAAACCCTTTGCAGTGTTCATGTATTGCTGTCCAATCTTTGCAGGTGCTGAAGAGAAAATTTTGGAAGAGTTTAAAGAAACACACAATGCCGACTCTCCAGATTTTCAGCTCCAGGCAATGATCCAGGCTGCTGGCAAGCTAGTACTGATTGACAAGCTGCTGCCAAAACTGAAGGCTGGTGGCCACAGGGTGCTTATCTTTTCCCAGATGGTGCGCTGCTTGGACATACTGGAAGACTACCTCATTCAAAGACGGTGAGAGCAACAATATAATACAATTCTAAATAAACTGTGCTTTCCTCAGTGGCCACAGTATTTAACCTGTGAGAGATCCATATTGTAATGGGATGAAATTCAAACGCGTTACAGTATTTTCTGTAGGAATCTTGATTAAAGGAGAAAAGCATACCTGTAAGGTGCAAGTACTGAAGTTTTTCTTTTCAGTGAGTATAAAGTGACCTTACAAGAGCTTTGATGAGTCCTCTTAGTTTTCTACTCAGTGAAATATTTCAGTTTCGCTGGAGTTTTTTCATTTAATCTTGAATGTTTATTTTATTCCTTGGAGTGAAAGTCTGCTCTTTACTGAAAGGCATGAAACCAGAGACAAGATAGTACGTCTTCCACTGATGAAGGTGGTGGATACAAGAACAGTCACTCAGTTTGTTTAGCTATTTTGATGCTATAGTAACATTTTCCTTTAAAAACAAAACAAAACAATATATTCTTAAAAGAAACAATGACACAGAAGTTAAGAACGTTTTCAGTAAAATTCTCTTTATAACACATCTTTATTTCAGGTACCCATATGAACGAATTGATGGCCGAGTAAGAGGCAACTTGCGTCAGGCAGCTATTGACAGGTTTTCAAGACCTGATTCTGATAGGTTTGTTTTCCTGCTGTGTACAAGGGCAGGAGGTTTGGGCATTAATCTTACTGCTGCTGATACCTGCATCATTTTTGATTCAGACTGGAATCCCCAAAATGACCTACAGGTAATATTACAAGAGGTGATTCAATTGAAAACTTTTTTTTTTCCTGTTTGCTGTGTCTTGTAGGCAAATAAAATTCCAAAGTATGTGTTGTCCATGTCTTAAAAACATAAGGATTATTGTTTATATTGAGAGCAATAACTTCTAAAGTAAGATTTCTGTATTGATTTTTTTTCCTTATCTTTTGTCACCTGTAACTGAGTATCTGTCTTATTTCATCAGGCTCAAGCACGATGTCACAGAATTGGACAGAGCAAATCAGTGAAAATTTACAGGTTGATAACAAGGAATTCTTACGAAAGGGAAATGTTTGACAAAGCTAGCTTGAAGCTTGGCCTCGATAAGGCTGTGCTACAATCTATGAGTGGAAGAGAAAATGCTACAAATGGGGTAAGAATTAATATAAGGTGCATGATCAACAAATGCTTGGAATGGGTAACTCCTTCCTTATGCTTTAGCTGGAGAACAATAGTTTTCAGATAGAGTATGGCATGTATGTTAAAGCGGGGTTAATTAAGGGCAAGGCTACATGAACTGTCTCAGACTATCTGATGTATCATTAATTGCCCAAAGTAGGCAGGTAGAGTCATATTCCCTCAATCCTCATTCACTCTCATCATTCATCCTTTTACATGGGGTTGATCCTAGCACCTTTTGTACTTCTTACAGTCCCTTCCCATACCTTGTCATTCCCCCCCCCCCAATACCCCCTCTTCCCCCTTTTTTTATTTGCTTTAACCCTTTTCCTTTGGACTTCTTTGCTTTAGCTTTTTGTCAGGTTGGTAAGTCTGGTAAGTCAAATGTGCTCTCAGGAGGAGCTTAGCAGTCATCAGAGCTAAAGTAAAGGGATTCAGTGACAATGAATTATTAAATTGTTTGAACCACTCATATAACTTCACCCTGAGAATGTTGTTGTTTGCATTCTACTTTCAAAGGTGACTTCAGCATGAATATTTAATTGACCAACACGCCATTATCTTAAAAGTTCATTTCCTAAAATGCTAAATAAAAAGACAATCAATCTGATTATGCTGTTGGATATAAACATTGACTGGTGTCAAAAAAGCCCACCTCTCTTATACGTTACAGGTGCAACAGCTTTCTAAGAAAGAAATAGAAGATCTTCTTCGAAAGGGGGCATATGGTGCTCTGATGGACGAGGAAGATGAAGGGTCTAAGTTTTGTGAAGAGGATATCGATCAGATTCTCTTAAGGCGAACACACACAATTACCATTGAATCTGAAGGAAAAGGCTCAACGTTTGCAAAGGTGTGCACTGATATTCAGAGGAAAAATAATAAAATGTGCCCAGGATAGATGAAGTAGTATTAAATTTAATTATATGGCAATTTAATTTTTCAATGTACTTTTGTGGGACTTCTTGCAATAGTTGGAACATCTGTATTTTCACTTATGATGGTTTATGTGCTTAACTTTTTTTTTCTTGAAAAAGTCATTTTGTAAGTCCTTAATATTATATTTACCAGTGAAAATAGACATTCTTTGTAGCATGTAGTTAAGAAACCAATGCATGTGTTTTCACGTTTACTAGGCTAGTTTTGTTGCATCTGGGAACAGGACAGACATTTCTTTGGATGACCCTAATTTTTGGCAGAAGTGGGCAAAGAAGGCTGAGCTGGATATTGATGCTTTAAATGGAAGGGTAAGAGCTTTATGACAGTACCCAGTTCCATTAAATTGAAGATTTTTCTCCTCCTAAATTTTTACATTTCCACTTTCATTTTAGAATAACCTAGTCATTGATACACCAAGAGTAAGAAAGCAAACTAGACTCTACAGTGCAGTCAAAGAGGACGAACTGATGGAGTTTTCAGACCTGGAAAGTGATTCTGAAGAAAAGCCTAGCACAAAGCCCCGTAGGCCTCAGGACAAATCACAGGGATATGCAAGAAGTGAATGTTTCAGGGTAGAGAAGAACTTGTTGGTTTATGGGTAAGGATATACAGATTAAATGTTCTGGTTGTGACTAAAAACTGAAAATATGGAAATGATACTTGGTAAATAACTCTTCTTTCTCTTTTTTATGTTCACGTACCTTCTGGGTAACCTTTACCTCATTACACTATATGTTTGCCAGTGAGATTTTAAATTGCTATATATATAAGTTGCTTAAATATGTCTTATTTAGCTTAAAGTATCTGAGTGTCCTACAGATGGATACGAGCTCATTGGTAACATATGTAGTTTTGTTCTGGTTTCTTACAGTGTAAAAAATGCCTCAATTATCAAGGTTAATCTCACTTTTCTAAGCATTGTGGAGATTAACAAAGCATATTTGTAAAGAAATATGTGGTTGTGAAATCAAGTCAGTCCAGAGCTTTTTGGTGTAGATTCTGGTATTTTGGTATGACTTGAATTGAGCAAGATGAGGCTTTGTGTTTTTCCCCATTGGATTTATCAATCTGAATTTCATCTCTTTGCAAGCAAGTAGCTGTATTTGACTGCTAGCACAATGGGCTTCAGAAAAAGTGGCTTTATTTCTAGGAAGTTGTGTACAACAGTTGCTAATAATGAATTTCAGGATCAAAATAAAACTGATTCCCCAAATCCCATGATTGTAGGAATTGGTTGAGTTTCCTGTTCAGAGCTTACTGGGACTATTAGAGTTAAACATATGTACTTTATTATTTTGAGTATAGTTCAACTGCAGCTTTACGAGCAGTGAACTTATTGCCTGTTCTGTAAAATAAACATTCTTAACTCTTTGGTGCTGGAATTTGGATTCCCTGATGTAACCTGCAAAGGCAAAATGCATTAGAGCTAATACAGGAGGTCCCAACTTGCTTGGCACCAGGAATTAAATTGAAAGTCACAAATTAAAATACCAGTGCCCTGGCTGTTGTATTGAACATATTTTTCTTGTAGCTGGGGTCGGTGGACTGACATCCTCTCACATGGGCGCTATAAACGTCAGCTAACAGAACAAGATGTGGAAACCATCTGCCGGACTATCCTTGTATATTGTCTTAATCATTATAAAGGGGATGAAAATATCAAAAGTTTCATCTGGGATCTGATCACTCCAACTGCAGATGGGCAAACTCGAGCTTTGGTTAATCATTCCGGTATGTCTACCACAATCAAATAATGATGCTAGTAAATAGGAAAGAATTGCTTCAGTCATGCTATGTATTTAGTTCAAACTATAGCTGTTCTGACATGTAGTAGGATCTTGTCAGATTTTATGAGTAAGGTGGGCTTTGACTGAGTCGGTACTTAAAGGGGAACTCTCCCTCAGACACCTCGTTGGATGCAGTGCTCTTTGTCTTAAACTGGTTCCGAACAAATATTCTAGCCTAATTTTAAAGATATCTTCTACTGGAGTTAATCTCTTTCAAATGGCCAAAAATCATAAAGCTTGTTTCCTTATGGCCATTCAGATGCATGAGAGTTTTTTAAAGAAATATTTATATAACACCATTTTCTGGCTAGCTCTCTGCATTTTTGAAATCTTCACACCTAAATTTGCATGAAAGTTTTGGTTGATTTTGTTATTTACAATTTTCTAGCTAAATTACATTGCTGTTCAGTTTTTGGTTATTGCGTTGCCCACAAGGGAATTAATATACCAGCAATCCTTAGCTGTAAATGTGTTTGTAATGCAGTTTGGGGTGAGAGCTTTTCTATTGAGACTGTATAAAAAATATTGGGCATTTGTGTAGGTCTATCTGCACCAGTGCCCAGAGGGAGGAAAGGCAAGAAAGTAAAAGCCCAGAGTTCACAACCAATGCTTCAAGATGCTGATTGGCTCACAACCTGTAATCCAGATGTATTATTTCAAGAAGACAGCTATAGGAAACATCTCAAACATCATTGTAATAAGTAAGTATTAATAAATATTTCACTTACACTTCTCAAAGCATATAGTAAAAAGCATTACAGCTTCTTTGGGTATGTTTTAAATAGAGCTTTGGGGCTATTTAATAGGATGTAAAGAAGATTATTGTTTTTAATTTGGGGTTAATCAACCTATCGGATATCTGGATAGTTCTGTAAGTTCTTTATGACTTATCTGGGCTTAAAACTCAGTTATGAAGAGTTGTTTTGTACTTAACAAATGAGAATGGAATCAAAAATGTGGTTATTCTTATTAGTATACAAAGGACAACATTATTTAAGTCTGTTTCTCTTCATAAATGGCCATCCCAATCTGCTCTGCATTGGTGTGGCCTAACCTCACCTGTGTGCTGTTTTGGGTGCCACGATATAATCGGGACATAATTGTTAGAGAATGTCTAAAGATGGTGAAGGGTCTAGAGGGCAAGCCAAATGAAGAGCATCTGAGGCCCCTTGGTTTGTTCAGCCCAGAGCAGAGCAGGCCGAGGGGAGGCCTCATGGCGGCCTGCAGCTCCCTCATGAGAGGGGGAGGCGCTGAGCTCTGCTCTCTGGGGACAGTGACAGGACCTGAGGGGATGGCATGGAGCTGGGACAGGGGAGGGGCAGGCTGGGTGTGAGGGAAAGGTTCTGCACCCAGAGGGTGGTCGGGCACTGGGACAGGCTCCCCAGGGCAGTGGTCATGGCACTCAGTCTGCCAGACTTCAAGAAGTGTTAGAACAATGCTCTCTGACACCTGGTCTGATTTTTAGGGGGAACTGTGGGAAGCCAGGAGTTGGACTCCACGATCCTTGTGGATCCCTTCCAACTCAAGATATTCTATTTGTTTATCCCAACTTGTTGCGGGGTCTACCAGATTAACATCCTCTTCCTTAGTTGTCTTCCTTAGATGTTAAATATCCAGTTCTTAGATTCCTGAGTTTCATGAAGTAATTCACCTATCCATGGGTATATCTCATCTCTTTGTTATTTTGAATCATTGCACTGATTTGATTTTTGCAATTCTAAATATGTTACTAAAGCTTATGGGAATAAAGATCATTCTGTTTTGATTTGAGTGTTTGCTTAATTGTTGAACAAATGTCTCTTAAGAGCATCTCTTACTTTTTGTTTTTGCTTTTATTTTGTAATATCTTAGTTATTTTTGTCAGCTTTTTTCAACAGTGTTCTGCTGCTCCATCTCAGTTTTGCTTTATATTCTCCATTATAGACAAATGTAACCCTTGCCCCAAATCTTTTTGTTTTTAATTTAGGCTCTTAATTGGATATGCACCATGCAAATATAATGCATTGCTACTGAAAAGCCATCGTTACTTTGTGTTTTTAATATTCATTGCGTCTTATTAATACTGTTTATTGGAAAGAATTATTGATTTGAAAAGTACCTGTGGCCTGTCAATAGGGGGTGTGATGTGAAGGAGGAAAGTCATTTAAGGGGTTTATTAGCTCATTTCCAGATGCTAACCAAGCTTAATTCTCAGCTGACAAAAACAGATACTTATGGAATTATACTAGCGAGTCTACATCCAAATAAACTCCCTTTTGACTTTTTTTTTTCTAAACTGTTAGTCAGATCTGTTATTACATTTCACTTGCTGTTAAAGTAATTAATTTTATTTCTGTAACATGTCCTCATTAGTTGTTATATCAGTTTGCAGATCAGACTTCAACTCATTTTTAAAATACTGCTTATGTTATAATACAGTAGAAAAATTACCAGGATCAGGAAGGCTGTTAATTCACCGTGGAAGAGCGTTTTCAGGTGCTACCTTTTTCCTTCACTTCCCTGATCCACCAGGAGTAAGTGAATTGTAGAAACAATATGTTTAGCCCAGGTAAAATAAAGCAGAGGTGGAAGCCAATTAATAAATAATTTCTTTCAAAAGATAGTAGCACCAGTTGGCTTTGTAAGAGCTGGTGTCCTTTTCTCATGTGTAACATTTATGCTGTTCTAATGTAGAGGACTCCTAAAAGGTGCAAAGACCCTCTGCTTTTTGGATTTGTTTTTTGTTTTTCTCTCCTCCTCTTCTTTGGCTCGCTGTAACAGCTGTTATTGCTTAATACAAAGATGATAGAGACCCTCAGCAGCTTATTTACATAGCCACACAGGGAGCGGGGACACCTTACTGGTCCCAGTTATCACGCATACAAAAAGAAGCATGTCTGACATGTTTCGAATTGTAGACATGACCTTGATCCAAATCCCTGCTCTTCCAAGGACTGCTTGAATAACACGTGCAAAACTGGGTATTGCTCCTATTGCATCAGATCTCTAACGAGGAGCTCTCAAAACTGGTGGTCTAAATTTTTCATGCAACTGGGCGATCAGGTTACTGCCTCCCCGGTCACCCTCGCTGTTCCAGGAGCAGCAGCAATTCAACAGTTGCTGTGATGGATTTGGATACAGGGAGAGGGCAGGCTGAATAATCTCCATTTTAGCTGGTACTGATTCTACTTCATGAACTAGGCAGCAGGGGGTGCCCTGAATTGGGTAAACATGGGAGAATATGATGATTTTGAGGTAGATTTTTTTTTTTTTCTGCAAAGATGACCTCTTTTCTAGTCTCCTTGAGAATCCAGAGTCTGCCATTCTCTCTTCTGCCAGCTTAAGCTGTGGCCACACCACCTAACAGCGGTTTCAGAAACGTGGTGTAGCAGAGATGGGGAAAACAAAGATGGGCAAGGAAGGTTTTTCACTTCCTTATAGCACTTAGGTTGTGCACAAGTAAAATTAAATAGCAGTTTGAACTATAAAGAGTAAAAATAGTTAATATCTCCTAAGGGAAATGGGGGATTATTTTTTCCTCCCATTCTCGGAAGCAAAAAGTTGTATAATCTGAAAAACCTGACATTCCATATTGAGGGTTTATTGTAAGGTAGTAAAACCAGATTTTATATCTCGTTTATTCCTACAACTTCTGATGTGCTTCCAAAAATGGTATTAAGGCAGCAGCTGAGGAAATTTTATGAGATAATGAAGCAGAACAGTTACTGAAAGCCATCTGCTCAGTTGTTTACAAACTTGCTTCAATACTTCAGAGGCAGTGGTAGAGTACGTGTCTAAACTTCACAAGCTGCACTAGGTAGAACTAAATGAAATGCGCCGGGGCTGGGCTGCGCTCGGTCCCTCTCTGTGCAGTGTAAGCGGTTGCCAGGCAGGCCTGTTGGAAGCCAGCAGAAAGCACCACACAGAGGTGATTATGTGCCACCATCTGTCACGCTTCAAGCCTACCATACAGCATGGCTAATCAGCCTTGGCAGGATGATGGATGAACAGCAGCAGCTGCCAAAAGCCACTGTTGGCAAACAGTCCTGAAGTTAAGAACTTTTTCCCCCCTCTGCCTTCCTCTCCAGGGTCCTGCTGCGTGTCCGCATGCTGTACTATCTACGACAAGAAGTTATAGGGGACCAAGCAGACAAGATCTTAGAGGGTGCTGACTCAAGGTTAGTGCAAGTGCAGGTTGATTTTTTTGCTTTCTGCTTCTGGCTTATATTAAAGCACATGTACTATAATAATTGCAGCATTTGAAGGTTGTTCTACTTCCTGTTAAATGTCTGTTCTCAAGCAGCCTTATTGTTTTATCAAGCGAAGGGGGTAATTTTCTTCGGGGAGGGAATAGTGTGGGAAATGACAAAAGCAGATTTTCAGTTTTGCTAATGTTGAAGGATTATTCTATCTCAATTTTAAAAATTAAAAAAATATATATAAATACTAAGACCTTAAATGAGTCACGGATGGAAAACCATTGGCATTCTACTCCCAAAATAGCCTAATGTTGTTTTGTTGTTGTTTTAACCATCCTAATTATTTTTCTACATGTTTCAGATTGTGTGTTGTTTTTTTTCTTTTTTTCCCCCCTGCATCAAAACGCATGTTTAAAAAACAGCATGAACTACTTTTTTAACATCTTTGTCTTAGTAGCGTTTTTGAGAATGTGTATAATGCTGTCTTTGCAGTGAAGTAGATGTGTGGATACCTGAGCCATTCCATGCTGAAGTTCCTGCAGACTGGTGGGATAAGGAGGCGGATAAATCCCTTTTAATTGGAGTATTCAAACACGGTAAGTGATGTCTCACTCTGAACAAAACTCAGTTGTAAAGCTTTCTGTGTGTAGGACTGTTCAGTCATAATATTAACAAGTATTGTTCCAAAGAACTGTTGGCTTGTATCTCCCTTTTTTTTTTCTTGCCTGCATTAAAAACCTAATATGAGCTGTAAATATCAGATGCTGTTTTTAAATGTTTGCAGAACATTTGAGAAGAAAACATTACTTTCTTGGCTGTAAATAAAACAAAACCATATTTGTTTAAATAATAGCCAAATAGTAAGATAGATCTCCATAAACTTTGCTTCCAGCACTGCTTCACTTGCTAACTCTGCCAACCAGTGTCAAAGTGGACGGTGGGCTTAACCTCTGCTATTAATCTGTACAAGTGCCTCCTGGGCTTTGTTCCAAGCAATATTTCACAAATGTCAGTGTTGAGAACTCCCGGCTCCCTTGAGTGGGATGCAGCCTTGTTAACTTTGAAAGGCTGGGGATGCAGAGCTGGCATGATATATACAGTGAGCGATTCCTGATTATAATCCCAATTCTCTGGAGGTCGCAGAGGTATTCTCAGCAGCCCAGCCTGACTAAAGGGGAGAATGATGGCTTATAAAACCTTTCATGATTACAGTTTGGCTTGAGGCTCTACAGCAGTTAGGAGCAGTGTGTTGTAGTACAAATCCTAATTGAATTGTGCTGTTCTGCCTATGTACAGCAGCTCTGTTTTGTGGGCTCAGCTGAGGCAAGTCTAGTCTAAAAATCATTTTCCTGCAGTGCACTGTTGGGATCTGCCATTTTCCATCTAGTCAACTTGGGCAGTAAAAAAGCAAACAGCAGTTTGAAAACCATAGAGGGAACAGTGTCATCTTACTGACATGCATCATCCTAAACCTAATAAGACAGGTTCGTTGGCCTTACGTATAACCTATGTATACAGCGTTTTTGCAGCCTGCATTGAGGGTTCCAGCAGTGCTGCAGCTATAAATGTGTGTGTGTTGAGGGGGGTGGGGGGCGTGCGTGTGTTTCCATTCACATCTGCATGTTAGCAGTAGGGAGTTGCTGAATGTGGAGAACCACTGCAAAAGTCATATAGGAACCTTAAACAAGTTTTTCTTGTGAAAGATTTTCACTTTGCCGTATAGAGAGATGACACGGAAGAAAGTTTATACTTTCGATTTATACTATTTGCTAATATTATTGATGTCAAAATGTTTCTTAACTGATGAAATTTGCCAATATGAAAAATTTCAATACACAAATGAAATGTTTTTTTCCCCAGTATCTTTCTTCTTTTAATAAACAGATCCTTTAAAATCACGGTGACAGCTCCTTAGTTTTATTTAAAAATAAATAAATGAATCCAGAATATTATACTTCGCTACCTAAGCCATTGTATTTACAGTTGATCATAGCTTTAAAAAAAAAATTGTTTCCCACTCTACATGCAGGTTATGAGAAGTACAATTCCATGAGAGCTGATTCTGCACTGTGCTTTCTGGAACGGGTTGGCATGCCTGATGCAAAGGCCATAGCAGCTGAACAGAGAGGGACAGACATGTTAGCAGATGGCGGTGATGGGTAAGGACGACATGAAAAAATTAATAAACTTTATCAGCATTGTATATGTTGGCATGGATTCATATGTCATATTCTGCTTACATCTCGTCTGAGGACCTGAAGGGATCATATAATGTAAAAAGTATGTAAAATTGTTTACACAGTTGAGCACAAAATATAAATGTGTAACTGGGTATACCATACTGATGGCTTTTGTAGCTTTTTTTGCCTTTTTTTTTTTCACAGAAAAATAGCCTCCTCTCAAAAACAACACATTTAAAATATCTGTTTTAAATATTTTATAGAGGTGAATTTGACAGAGAGGATGAAGACCCAGAATATAAGCCAACCAGAACTCCCTTCAAGGATGAAATTGATGTAAGAACTCCACATTTATGTAATTACTAGTATATATAGTCATAACTGATACTCCATGTTTATCTTAATGTGTAATTCTTAAGTTTGTAAGCTACTAGATAAACATACCTTACAAACATGCTTTTCTGCTGTGTTTGAAAGATAACATATTTTTCTTCTCACATGATAACATATGGTCAAAACTCTAAACTAAAATAACTTCTGTCTTCTCTTAAAGGAATTTGCAAACTCACCTCCAGAAGACAAAGAAGAGTCCATAGAAATCCACCCAAGTAAGATTATATCAAAGACATTTTAAAAAGGCACAAATAGACCATTTAGGAAAAGGTGGACTTCTTGTAATACCACGTGAGGAAATAGGTTGTGTTTTGGGAAAACGTCACAGTAAACTTTTTAGTGCCAAATCTTTTCATGCTTCACATCTTTCAAAAACAATTATTTACTATGTTTGAATAATCCCACATTATGGTTTTCTGGGTTTCTAATTACATAGGAGGAATTGTGATGATAAAGACCGGATATTTCATAATGCTGCCGTTGATGTTTTTGCTGAGATAATCTTGAAGTTATTGTAGATATGTTCCTCAGTATGGAGGAAAATTGCCAAGTCTAAGTGAAAATAATAAAGTGGGAAATCATAAGCATAGGTGTTTTCACAGAGGTAGAGTGATATTTCTTAGTAACATATTTAAAGCTACTGCATTAATTTAAATACTTAAAGTATTCATAATATGTTTGCATTCATAACATTGAATAATAGCACTTGATAGTTATCTCTAAATGCTTCAAAAGCATTTCAGAGTTCTTGGAGTTGGATGGTTTTATTCTATTTTTTATTTCCTACCAATGTAGTTATCCTGTTTCTAATTTGTTCTGCACCAATATTAATGAGGCATATGTTCTTATCTGATTAAACAGGAATCCAGTCTTAGCCATAGAAACATTGAAATGTTTAGTGGTGGTTTTGCAGTGCACAAATACTTCTCTATTCTCTAGACAAGCACAGTGAAAGCAATGCAGAGTTAGGCCAACTCTACTGGCCCAACACTTCAACCCTGACTACCCGTCTGCGTCGCCTCATTACTGCCTATCAGCGCAGCTATAAAAGGCAACAAATGAGGCAAGAGGCACTAATGAAGACTGACCGCAGGAGACGTCGGCCTCGGGAAGAAGTGAGGGCACTAGAAGCAGAAAGGGAAGCTATAATAACTGAAAAACGACAAAAGTGAGTTTTTCAGTGATTTTGTTTTTTTTAATCTTCTTTAAGCTTGCGTGTTACCAGTACTTCTGTTTTGAAAGAATAAACTAGAGGGTCTCGGGGGCATTCAAACTGTTTGGGCTGTCCTTTACCCAGCAGCCTCACTTTTCTTGTTTCTTCTTTGACTAGATGGACAAGAAGAGAAGAAGCTGATTTTTATCGTGTGGTATCTACTTTTGGAATTATTTTTGATCCTATAAAACATCAATTTGACTGGAATCAGTTCAGAGCGTTTGCCAGGCTTGATAAAAAGTCCGATGAAAGTTTGGAAAAGTATTTTAATGGCTTTGTGAATATGTGTAGACGAGTGTGCCGGATGCCAGTCAAGCCAGATGATGGTAAGTTTTACTGACTGTAGAAATCAATGTGACTGTTAAGGGGACAGTAGGACTGTTGGAACTTGATTCCTAGATGCAGTGATTTAGAAATGGGCATACGTGTGATTGATGTTAAACTATACAAGTTGCTGTCATTGCAGAACCTCCTGATCTTTCTACTCTGATTGAGCCGATCACAGAAGAACGTGCTTCCAGAACTTTATATCGCATTGAACTGTTACGGAAAATCCGTGAACAGGTTCTTCATCACCCGCAGTTGGGAGAGAGGCTAAAACTTTGCCAACCAAGCTTGGACCTGCCAGAGTGGTGGGAGTGTGGTAAACATGACAAAGACTTACTGATTGGTGCTGCTAAACATGGAGTCAGTAGGACAGATTATCACATTCTTAATGATCCGGAGCTCTCTTTTCTTGAGGCCCACAAAAACTTTGCTCAGAACAGAGGGACGGGTAATGCAAATACTGTCTCTTCTCTAAACCCTCTGGGTGCTGGCTGCAGTCAAACACCACCTATTGTCCCATCCACACCAGTACAAGAAGAAAAGACTACAGAACAAACAGAGTCTAAAGTTGATGGGTCTGAAAATCCAGCAGCCAAAGAAAAGTCTGATATCAAAGAAGAGACAGAAGTTGCAGATAAGGACACTAAACAGGACTGTGATGCTGAGGCTGAGCCTGGCTCTGTTAAATGTGAATTGAAAGACATAGAAACAAGTACAGATGTAGACCCCAAATCTATTTCGGAAAAAGGCTCAGAAGAAGATGAAGAAGAGAAACTGGATGATGATGACAAATCAGAAGAATCCTCCCAACCTGAAGGTAACTCACTGATCAGATCAACTCTGTGTGCTTACCATGAGCCCCACAGCTGTTCTAACTTGGGCGAGCTGATAAGTAGCATGCAAGGAGTCATTTTGGAGCTTGAGTTGGGGTACAGGTTAGCAGTTCTTCCTTTCCATGTATTGGGTGGCCTGATAAGCTTTCAAAAAAGCTATCCAGCATCAGTGGGGTTTTCTCCCACAAGGGAAGATTTCCAAGATAGCTTATTGATCCAATAAGCATGGTCTCTGTGCCAAGTGCAGAAGGCTAAGGCTCTGTCATAATAATGACTGAACAAAAGCCTGAGTTAGAAATGTAGTGTCAAGCATGGTTGTCTTAACCTATTTAGTTAGGTTGACATGGGGTGGTTGGGAAGTTTAGTAGTTAATGCCTGGTCATGATTGTTATTCAGCAGGAGCAGTTTCTCAGGGTAAGAATTTTGATGAAGAAAGCAATGCCTCTATGAGTACCGCAAGGGATGAAACACGCGATGGATTCTACATGGAAGATGGGGATCCTTCTGTGGTTCAGCTTCTTCATGAGAGAACATTTGCCTTTTCTTTCTGGCCTAAGGTTGGTTGGGGGTAGAACGGGATGCATCTTTTTCAAGACAGTTAAAATATGGGAAACGTGTTCTGCAAAGTAACAGAGTGCTTTATACAATTCTGCACTTCTAGTGGACATGGGACTATTCTCTGTGAATGATTTGTGAAATGGCATTTTATTCTTCAATTCTGTACAAATTAGCAGAAGAAATGAATGGAATTGCTTTATGGTAAATGGTATCATTTAGTAAAACAACAAACTGCTGACAGACATGAGTTCCACAGAGGCTTCAGAGCTGTATGACCGCAGGATCATACCTCTCACACCTCCATTGACAGAAGCAAATTTATGATTTTGAATTATGGATTTCATCTGCAGAGCAGTCTGCAGTGTTGAGAGCAGAGATTTTGTAAGATCACCTTTTCATTTTGGGGTGGGGAGACTGTAGAGAAGGGTACTGGTGACCTACATGATCTAAGCCATTATGTAATGTTGACAGATGTAATTGTATTAAGGTGCCCTGCAAATATAAGCAGCAGTTTTACATAGGATAAAGCTATATCTTGTTTTGGTAACAATGCAGAAATGTATCTAATACTTTTTTTTTTTTTAAATATGAAACTTTAACCTCTTAATAAATGCATACATAATTTAGTACTCTACTTTGCAGAAAGGGTAGAGAGAGAAATAAAGTAGTAATAGTCTTAAGCTTACTAATCACCATAACAGGGCCATCTGGTTTGGGAGGGAGGGGTATGGAGGGGGGGGGACCTTGCTCTTAATAGGCTTATTCCTGGAGAAAGCAAGCAGTCTGTTGCAGCTGCTGAGATTTGCTAGTGTCTTTTGCACTGTTTTGCTGTTCAGGAAGCTAACTGATGCTCATGTTCCCTAAGCAGCAGTATTTCTCGTAGTTCTGAAGTTTCTTCTACTTCAGGCAGGTTAGCATAGAATCTACTTGCATGCTGAAACAGAAATAAAAATGATATTCATCTTCACTGCTTTCAGTATGTATTTTGGAAACGTGAACTAACATCTTATTTCAGGCACAGTGTAAAAATAAAACAAAAAATCCCTAATCTATATAGATTCAGCATAAGTAGACTAATAAACATAATTAGAGATTTTTAGTGTACACGCTTCAGTGAAATTTGAAGTGATAATGGGCGTGGAATGAAAATTGACATTCATTAGATGTCCCTAGGTTGGTGCCCGTTTCATAATGTTGAACTTTATTAATAGTGACGCTAATGAGGATCCACTTCCTAGGACAGAATTGCAGATCCAGCCTCTTGGATCTCAACAACTGCAGCTTTAAGATACCGCTTACAGATGTTTTGATTTTTCCCTTCCTAACTGTTGATTTTGCTAACAACTGAAATTTAGCAGTGTAAAATAATGTCGAGTTTCTGTTAAATCTGCCAATTGGTACGTTGTCAAGAAAATTTGGTCTGTCTTCCTCTTTCGCCGTAATATAAATGCTTCTTTTAAACGCTAGTGATACTAAATTTTGCAAAATTCACTGTGCATTAGCTTCTGAGAAGGCGATCAGTTAATACTGACCTGCAAGAATAGTTGGTTTTCAGTGTACTTCTTAAGCTTTGCAAGCTGGACTGTGTAGGTACACTCGCTTAACAGGCCACTTTTGCACTAAAGGTTCATTATGTACTTTTCCTTTATGCAGGACCGAGTAATGATCAACCGATTAGACAACATCTGTGAAGCAGTGCTGAAAGGGAAGTGGCCAGTAAATAGGCGCCAGATGTTTGATTTCCAGGGGCTCATACCTGGGTATACTCCAACAGCTGTGGACAGCCCTCTACAAAAAAGGAGCTTTGCAGAGCTCTCCATGGTTGGTCAAGCCAGCATCAGTGGCAGTGAAGATATCACTGCTTCTCCTCAGTTATCAAAGGCAAGGCTGCATCTTTCTCATTCTTATATTTTATCTTGTATGCACTTAGGTACTACTTTTGCATAATAGGAAAAAATAGCATTTCTATTTCTTATCCTATTTAATTTAAAATAGGAAAAATAAATAGTATTACTTTGAATACAATGAAGGCTTTGTTTTCTGAGTTATATGTTTGGACTTCTATTTTTAAACCAGTATACTAAACAAAGCTTTGTTAATGTTTGGAAATCCTTACATTTCATTAGGAAGATGCACTGAATTTATCGGTTCCACGTCAGAGGAGGAGGAGACGAAGAAAGATTGAAATTGAGGCTGAGAGAGCTGCTAAGAGGAGAAATCTTATGGAAATGGTTGCCCAGTTACGTGAGTCTCAGGTGGTCTCAGAAAATGGACAAGAAAAGGTTGTAGATTTATCAAAGGCCTCACGAGAGGCGACAAGTTCTACCTCAAATTTTTCATCTGTTACTTCAAAGTTTATCTTGCCTAATGTCTCCACACCCGTGTCTGATGCCTTTAAAACTCAAATGGAGCTGCTGCAAGCAGGTCTTTCACGCACACCCACAAGGCATCTACTAAATGGCTCTTTAATAGATGGAGAACCGCCCATGAAGAGGAGGAGAGGAAGGAGGAAAAATGTAGAAGGGCTTGATCTGTTATTTATGAGCAACAAACGGACATCATTGACTGTAGTAAGACAGCAACCTTTTTGTCTCCTATTTGTTCTTCTGTGTCTAGTACTGTCTGAATGTGAGTTTAAAGTGTTGTTATACTCTTGCTAATAGTAATGTACAGTTCTTACCCAACCAGTTTTTGCTTTGTGTTTAGAGCTATTATTTCTTTTTGAACCTGATAAAATGTTGTTTGCATCAAGTTTTTATTGTAGCAGTTTGTGCCTGAGATTTTAGTAGCTTCTACCTTCAAAAAGACAAACACAATTTTCATATTTTTTAAAATTTTTATTGCAAAGTGTATCATATTATAGCACACATTTTGAAGATTAAATTCATCTTTCTTTACCCTGTAGAAGGGGAAGGTTTGGGGTCCATTAACTGGGAATGCATGAAAACTACTCTGTCTTTAACTATGGTCTTTAATGTACAAGGCTGATAAATTTACAAAATTCCCTAATGTGGCAGTATTGCTTCACAGAGTATGAACATTTAAACCCAATTAACTCTTGCCTATTCAGAATCTCCTTCAGCCTTTAACTTTAGACCCTGAAATTATTTCTCCCAGGTAACTGTTGCCTTAACGTGAGACTTACTACTGGTGTTAATGTTTTCAGGAGGATGCAGAAGTGACCAAAGCTTTTGAAGAAGATATGGAGTCCCTACCAGCAAGGAACATTCCATCTCCTGGTCAGCTAGACCCAGACACTCGCATCCCTGTAATCAATCTAGAGGATGGGACCAGGCTGGTGGGAGAGGATGCTCCCAAAAACAAGGATTTAGTTGAATGGCTTAAACTGCATCCCACTTACACTGTAGATATGCCAAGTTATGTACCAGTAAGTATGCGATTCTAGAAGTGTGCTTCTGTTAAGTAAGTTTTACAGATACTGAAACAAATTTCTTCATACAGGATGCAGTCATTGGATTTTGTAGCTGGCTGGATTTCAGTGGAGGTTTTCTCTTTAAGCTACACTTACTATAATATCTAAACACCCAAGAGGCACCAGAATACCAGGGCTAATTTTCTTTTTTTTTTTAATATTTATATTTAACAATACGTTAAAACAGTATTTGTGTCAAGTTGTGCAGAATTTCTTCATCTGCTAATAAGATTTTTCTGAGGATAGAATAATTGGGTGCTTCTTAAAATGTTTGTTAGAAGAAGGTTTCTTAATGGATGATTTTTGTCAAGAAAATGAGAAACTAAAAAGCAATACATTTCTCTTATTTCCAGAAGAGTGCAGATGTGCTGTTTTCCCCATTTCAGAAGCCGAAACAAAAACGACACAGATGTCGAAACCCTAATAAACTGGATATAAACACCTTGACAGGAGAAGAAAGGGTACCTGTTGTAAATAAGCGAAATGGGAAGAAGGTAAAAATTAAGTTAGTTCAGCAGAGTTGTTTAATACTGTCTTTGCATGCGGAAAGCAGGCTTTCTATTCCAAGCTTTCTTTTTAAGAAAAGTTTAATAGTTTGGCACAGGCATTTATTCTTACTGGAATCTACCACTCCCTTTAATCCTCCCTTTGCTCTTCTGATATGTTCATATCATTTAAGTTGAGAAAATAACTCCTACTTTTTGAAACTGTATAATTTATTTCCTCATATCAGATATGAATTTCATTACTAGTACTGCCTAAACTGCAGCATTTGACTGTATGTTTTTTAGCACCGTCTTCTCAATTCTAGTATCTTTAGCTAGTTTCCATTTAGTTTTCCACAATCTGAATTGAAAGTCTTCATTGTCATCCTACCTCGATGAAAGTGCATAGGTGGAAAATGTTTGTTTGTGTTTTTAAGTATTACCTTATCTTTTGCATTAGATGGGTGGAGCTATGGCCCCTCCAATGAAGGACTTGCCAAGATGGTTGGAAGAAAATCCTGAATTTGCTGTTGCTCCAGATTGGACTGACATTGTTAAACAGTCTGTAAGTGAAACTTTAATTCCATGCCTCACTGTAGATTACAGCATGGAAAAGTTGAAGGCCGTGTACATTTTTCCGTGCAAGTACTGATGATGATTAAGTCTTTATCTCATAGCTAGTTCTGAGCTGAGGAAATGGTAGCATTAGGAGGGGAGTTACCCAGCTAGGAGAAAATGATGATAGAAGGTTGCTCTTTGCTCTGGAGTTAGATTGCAGTACACTGGAAAAATCAGGTACGGTAAAGCAACCTTCAGAATTTGTTTTGTTGTTTTTTTATATTTTATGTATACAAAAATATAAAGCAAGCAGCAATGAATTCTTCATCTTGGTTTGGTAGCTAGCAGTACCCGAGGACTGGCTTTTCTGCCTGCCTTTTACTTGAAAACTGGTGTCTGAAAATAGAGGGCACAATTCTTCAAATACTTATTTTAATAAAATACCACTCGGCATACTGGAGTTCCTTGGAAAGTACAAGCCATGGACTTGTAACTGTAGTATATCAATCTTTTTAATGAAGTTACAGAGTTTCAGCATGTTTTGTTCTTCTGTGTTTAAATAAGCAAAATGTGTGACTTTGCTTTCTTCAGCTTCTCTTACGTGTTCTAGTGTCATTCAGTTTAGAAGTAGCTAGTCAGCCCCTGCTTTGCCAGGATTGAAAAACAAATCACTTTTGGAATATCCAAATAAGATAATGGAAGAAGTAGGAAGGATTTTTATCTCCAATTAATTGCTGAAATGTATAAAAGATGAGAATAAAACTCTTTTTTTCTGCAACCCCTTTTCAGGGTTTTGTTCCAGAGTCCATGTTTGACCGTCTTCTCACTGGACCTGTTGTGAGGGAGGAAGGAGCAAGCAGAAGAGGAAGAAGGCCAAAAAGTGAAATTGCCAAAGCAGCTGCAGCAGCTGCTGCTGTAGCATCAACTTCGGGAATCAACCCACTACTAATGAACAGTCTGTTTGCTGGAATGGACCTCACCAGCCTCCAGAATCTACAGAACCTGCAGTCTCTCCAGCTCGCAGGCCTCATGGGCTTCCCGCCAGGGCTAGCAACAGCTGCGGCTGCTGGGGGGGATGCTAAAAATCCGGCTGCCATGTTGCCTCTAATGCTGCCAGGGATGGCAGGGTTGCCCAATATGTTTGGACTAAGCGGATTGTTGAATAACCCGATAACGGCTACTACTGGAAATGCCACTACTGCTTCCGGTCAAGGAGAGACTGAGGATGGCGCTTCAAAAGCTGAAGAGAAGAAAAATGAGAATGAAGAGGAGAACAAAGACTCTGAGAAAAGCACAGACACTGTTTCTGCTACTGACTCTGCAAATGGATCTGTCAGTGCTGCTACTGCGGCGACTACCGCCACTGCCACCACTACCACCACCACCAACACTGGATTGCCCGCAAACCCTCTGGCCTTCAATCCCTTCCTGCTGTCTACCATGGCTCCTGGCCTGTTCTATCCATCTATGTTTCTACCTCCAGGACTGGGAGGATTGACTCTGCCTGGTTTCCCAGCACTAGCAGGACTTCAGAATGCAGTGGGCTCCAACGAAGAGAAGGCTACTGACAAAACTGAAGGAACTGCCTTTAAAGATGAAGAAAACCTAGAAGGCAGTGATGCAGAGGAGAGCCTTGATAAAACTGCAGATTCCTCCGTTTTAGAAGATGAAATAGCACAGGGTGAAGAATTAGACTCACTTGATGGGGGGGAAGAAATAGAAAACAATGAAAATGATGAATAACCAGTACCAGTTACAGTTAAAGTGTTTTAAACTTTTGACAAGTGGTAGTCCTACTGTTTACACTCACAGTTAATGTCCATACTTAGTTTTTATAAGCTGTTCTGTAACATAGTGTAGCAAAAAAAAAAAAGTTCAAGTCATGTTATACAGATGTGTCAAAAGGTATCTTGGTCATTAAGTATTGTGCAGTGCATTATTTATTATCCCTAGGAGAGATGAAATTTGAGAGGTGATCATGTCTTTTTAAGGAAATTGACATAATGCTCTGCTTTTTTTTTTCTTTTGGTACCATTGGTATTATGAAAAGCAGCAATTTGTAACCGAGTGGCACTAATAGAAGGAAGTGCTGCTTAAAGGAAGGATGAAGTTATATATTTAATTTTTTTATTTTTATTTTTTTTTGCTGTGAAGGTCAAGATGAAATTTACCATACATATCGTACTTGCGCTTCATTTTGACTGTATGGGAGTTCACCCACTCACATGCGCGCACACACCCACACACACACTCTCTCTCTGACAATCTTCATGATAGTGTGAATGTCTCTGTCTTGAGACGCAGCAATAATAAGGCAGCTGTTGAATGTGAAGAGTACCTTTTGGAAATTTACCCGCGGAGAAGGTTCTTACAGGATAAAGCTACAGTTTAATCGTCTCGTGATCTTGTAATGCACTGGTATAAACAAAAAGAAAAAAATCAGGTACCTTTTTTAAATTAAAGGACTTTGTTACTTTAGCCACAAAGCTAAACAGCATTACCTCAACTCTAAACTAGCCTTGAAGTTTACAGACATGACTTTGTAAATGTATTGTTTTTCTTTGTTGTGATGTCTTTTTATTTTTTTTTTCTTTGGAAACTGCTATCATGTAAGATAAGATGTAAATTGCTGCCAACTGTAGTAATGATGCTTTTAATAAAAGTGACCCATGATATGCAGAGATGTAATTATAGAATGCAGTGTTTAGGGACATCACAACTGGTGTTCGCTTTTTGTATTTGCATTGTGGCTTTCTAAAGCATTTTCTGCTCTCTTCTTTAATAGATTAGTGGCTGTAAATGCCGAACTGATTGTCTTCACGGGACTAGGCAGGAAGAGAAACCTTGAATTACCTTCATATTTTCCACTCTAAGTAACTCTACAGAGAGGCACACTAAAAACCCTACTTTACTCCTTCAAAGGGGCATGAGAGACTGAGAATACTTTAAAATGTGTTCAGCATGTGATAATATGGTACACTAAAGAACAAAAGGGCAAAAGAAAAATGAGGCTTTAATAGGCACAATATCTAGGTCATTTATCCTTGGTTAATGGGTAGAAAAACACAATGCTGTAGTGACAGCAAGGGATACAAAGGCTCTGTGGTATCCTGTAGACCGGAGCTTGTGATGCCAGAAACCACTGTGTCAAACAACCTACATGAAACTAAAACTGACCCACTTTTCATAAAAACCAGTGTCTCTTCTGGAGAGCTACTGATTTGTACCCTTTTGTGACCTTTGATATTTGAGATAATGTACCATTGGAGAAGTTCTGTTTTCACAGTGTTGTCACCTTGACACACACATACACAACCGTCTCAATGGTGAGGAGAAAAGGTTAGATTTTCAGTGGAGTACATGAAAAATTAGCTATTTGAGTAGCCAGCTGTGGGTGGACCCCTGTCTTATGATTAATTTTACCTGTGCTTTTGGAAAGCTGGAGAGCTGCAAACCTCGCCCTTGCATCCGCTGTGATTTTGCCCAAGAGCTCAAATGGAGGAGTACTGCAAGGCCAGAACTCAGTCACGAGGAGGACGCATGAAAAGGGGTGAACTCGCCCTGAAAGGAGCATTTCACGAACAATGAAAGTAGATGAGAAATGAAAGCTCAGGAAGTGAGTTTTGTGTGAATGAATCACAGACACGCACTGCTGAAATGAATAGATGTCAGGATGTCTTGTACTGCCACTTAAATATATCATACGCAGTTAATGAAGGTCAGGAAGGAGCTTCTCCCCCCACGTACATCACTGAACAGTTGACGAGGTGTGTTATTCCTGCCTCTTTCGAAAGCATCACACGCAGACCACGACAACAAGTGAGAGGCTGAAAGCCAAGGTACATTAACTTGATCGGGAGCATTGAATTCACGTTGGCTGTTATTGAAGTTTCTGAGCGGCTGGTGTCTTATTTTTTCATCTACTTAGAGAATTTCCCCTGTAAAAGTTGCTAGGTGCTTCCTGTTGTATTCCACCTACTGATATAAAATAGCCCTCTTTTTTTTTTTTTAATTCAGTTTTATAATTCCCAGCAAAGATTTAAACACTAATGATATCCCTTGGGAGGCCTCTTTTTAATTGGCAAGGACAGAAATTATATTGTTAAATGCCACACTAACCCTTTTTATTCTCCTAACCCCCTTCCTATGCTGAAATGAGGAGGAAATTTGGGTAACTGCCTATTTCTGCCTATGGGTTCTTGGCATGGAAACTTCCAAGTCATGGCATAGGGTGTCCCAGGGACAAATAGGTAAATCTTACCCCTTTTTCAAGTGTTCCTCAGTCTGAGTATTACTCGTCTGCGTTTTGTAGTCAAAGGAAAACTGAAACTGAAGAAGTGTTGCAGCAGAGCAAGTGCCGCAGTGATGGGGGAGTCTCTGTACTCTCAGTGTGCTTTGCCAACAGCCTCGCTTGCTACGGGCCAAACGGGCTGCTCAGCTGTTGAAAAGAAGGTGGCATTTGATTTTTGGAAGGGATACGGGCCCCTGGTATGAAAAATGAAGTGGGGGGATTGCCATCTAATGTCCAAGAAATGTATTACATGAAAATATGAAGGGTTTTCTTTGATATGACATAGAGTTACTAACATGTTAATTATTGCAAAGATCCTTAAAGTTATGAAGTGTCTAAGTGAGTAAAAGTTAGGTGCGTGAGATGATTAGAACAGGTACTACTCTGAACTCAATTCCTTTTTGCTTTTTTGCCTTGCACCCTTTCTGCCCATCTCCCTTTGAAGCCTTTTTCTGCCAGCAACCGTTTCTTGTTGGACCCCTCCCTCATGGTCACAGAGCTGTTAGTGGGGTGCCAAGGAGTACAAGGGACTTTCTTGTTGCTTTGGAGAAGAATATGTCTGTGTCATAGCAGTGGTCTGCGTGCTAACACTACATGGCGTGCAGTCCTGAGAAGAGAAGCAACAAAACGACAACAAACCCGCTCAGCTAAAGGGCAGATTTTTTAGGACCTTGCAATAGAAGTCTTATGGGCTTGTTTCCTAAATCTGAACTGTTGAGGAGAGATGGTTGAGAGATGTCACTGATGAAATGGCAGACAAATCCCTAAACTGGTCCTAAGTATCTTCTGTCAGCTGTGGTTTCTCGTTTCATATCAGTGTCAAGCAGCATGCCACGTACAAGCGTACCGCAGGTTGGCACAGCGCATGGCTTTCCCCCATTGAGGACCTTTGCCATTCAGTATAGCAAAATAAGAATTTTCCATTGAAGAGAAACCTAAGATTTAGGGGGATGGGGGGAGGAAATCGATTGTATTTCTAGTACCAAACCTTCTGTTGAGTTTCACATTGCATGCAAAACTGCTGGGATGTACAGAATGGCTGTGGACCTGCACCATGCACTTCAGCTACCTCCAAATCCTCGATGTCGGGCTGGGAATGGCAGGGGGCACTGAGGGCTCTTGGTCCTCCTGCCCCATGCTCTTCCCTGGGGGCCTGAGAGCCCCATCAATGCTTTCTGGCTCCGTTCAAAGGAAGAGAGCACTGGCTGGAGGCTTTGCTGCGCACGCTGTGTAAATAAGCTGTTGTATTCCTCTGGCTGGAAGCGATGCCTTCGTGAGACCTCAACTTGGCTGCTTAAATAGGCAGGTGGTGCTTTGAGCGTATATTCTAATCTTAAGTTGGCAGTTCTGATGAAAACAAGTGAGGGAAGTGAAATGTTAAGAACTGGAGATTGCTGTGATCAAAGCTTGATGAGTTTTGGAAGCGATAAAAAATCTTCTAAATGTAAGGTGAATGTGCCGGCTCAGTCTGAGTGCAATCTTAGGTAATGGATTTGGTGCAAAAAGGCAAATATTTAGGATAATGTGATCTATACTGCAAAAATATATTTTCTAAAGGGGGACAAATCCCTGTTACTAAATAGTTCAGGTTTTAGAGCTTTTATAAATTGCTGTCAACGCTGGTAAAACCATTGGATTTACCTTGTTTGAGCCGTTTGTGTTGCCTCAACTTAATGCTGATAGTTTACAATCTGTCATTTGTACTCAGCCTTTGCTTAAAAATGTAGATACCAGTGAGATTTGCAAGTCAGATATTTTATTACAATCCTGGTAATTGCAGCCTGCTTTAAAAGTGAAAACCAAACCCACCCATTTAGGAAGTTTGCTCAGAGCATGTAGATGCAAGAACATATCGGGGCATCAAGCTATTTTTTTTTTCCCTTTGTTCCAACTTTCCTAAGTGAGCCTCTTCCCCCAGGTGGCTATGCACAGGCTTTGAACTTTGGATTCATTGATCTGTTGGGCATTTGAGTCCACAAACCAAATGGTGGGCAAAAATGGTGTTCACAGCCCTGGTAATGGCAGCAATGGCTTGCTCTGTGGACGAAGCACGGCCGGCTCCGCTCTCGGGGCTCTTGCAGCCCTTCCCGTCTCGGACCCTGCTTCCACCTTTTGGGTGGAGGTGAGTGGGCACCTGTGGGCTGTGCACCAGTGGGAGCTGGGGCAGCAGCAGCTCGGCTCCGCTGCTATCAGCCTCCTCCCACAGGGCTCCTGCTATTGTTGGGCCCGAGGCAGGATTTGCATATCTGTGCCTGCAGAGCTAATGGCGCTCCCTCTGCTCTGAGGCCCTGCAAGGAAACTCCACGAGCCTTCCCTTCCCTTCTCTCTCTCTCTCTCTCTCTCTTTTATTTTTTTTTTCTAAGGGCTAGTAGAAAATAAGAGACGGCCATTGTATTTCACTGCGGAGGCATTGTTCTGCACCAGACAAAGATGGCATATTTCTGCGATCCATAGTTTCTGCTCCTTCAGCCATGGCTGGCTACTGATGAGCAGCTGTGCAGACTCTGAATAGCCTAAGGCATTTCCTAAAACCATTAAAAATATGAATTTTCCCCAAACATGTGCCAAACCCCTCCCAAAAATATGTAGCAGAAGGGGGGAAGCGAAGCCTTTGCTCTTTGTCCAGAACGTGTTTTCCTAAAATCAAACTTTTAAGGCATGCCTGCTTTCAGAGAAAGCCTGTAAGTTCTCTCAAATGTTATCAGCTGTTTCCGGGATGGCTCATAGAAGTGCTGTTTAGAAGAATATTTTTAAAGAAGTGGTTTTTGATTTTTTTTCTTTAATGATTTTTGTAAAGGAAAGAGGTGAAAGGTTTAAACCGAGCTTATATAATTTTGCTTTATGAGCTAGGCAGGTGCTCATAATAAATTGTGGGGACTGGAGAAAATATTAAAAATCCGTCCTGTTCCTCATCTGCTGTGCATCTGACATTTCTGAGATATCACTGGGGGCTGTCACAGTGAGGACGTGCTTTTTCTTCCCAGCCTTCTTCAAGTTCTCCTCGACCAGACTGGCCATCTTCTGCTGTCTCCGTCTGCAGCAGGCTTGCCATCTGCTATATGGCTAATCAATTCACAAAGGTGCTGCTGGGCAGTGCAGACTCCCTGTCCTCTGCCAATATTTTCTGGAAGTTGTCAAACATAGCTGAATTTGTTCTCAGCTGTCACAATCATCACATTGATTCCAGCTTGTAGCACTCTAGTGACCGGTAGGGTATGTGCTTTGTTTTGCAAGCAACGCTTGCTCTTTTGTGCCCACTTTATTAGGCTGGAGATCTCACCGAAGCCTGGGCCAGCGTGCCTCTCCTTCCTTCCTAATTTCCGTGGGCTGCAGGTGCTGGGTGCTGTTTGACTTCTAAAGTCGTATATTCATGATTTTGGAGGGTGAGCTCACAGCAGAGCAGCAGGGCAGGATTCCCGATTCACTTCCCAATTCTGCCGGTTTCCCCAAGGCCAGTGCTTTCATTGCGCCCCGGTCCCTGCTCCTCCTCTGGCCAACACTGCAGCCACCTGCTCAGATGCTGGATTCGAGGGGCAGGATCCATGCACTTACAGCTCCCTGCATCGAGACAACTTCTGTGCCGTGCTATGCACTGCCCCGATGGTGTGCAGGGCTGAGATTCGGGCTGGAGAGGGCTGAAGCTTTGGTGCAAGAGCCAAACTGACTGACTGCAAGTATTGGTTAGCTGGTTAGCTGTTTCCAACCTCTGCTGCTCTTTTAGCAGAATCCATAGCTTTTATTATTATTTATTTTTTTTTTTAATAAAAGGCCTTACCTCCAGCTTTCCAAGTACCAGTTGCTACCAAGGAGCACCTTCTGTCGTTGGCGCTGTACAACTGCACTAAAAAGGAGCATTCGGGGAAAGAAAAAGGCATCTGCTGGCGTTAAACCACTCCACGTTTCACTTGAGCAAGCTTTTTCATTGCCCTATTAGTTTCCCTTGCCACATGAAGAGCTGCCATCATTTCTTACCTACAGTATATTTATATTTAATCCAAAGGAAAAAAAAAAAAAAAAAAGCAATTTTCGAGAAGCCGCAAGAGGCAAGCACCAAAAGATCTTTCAGCCTGTTTTCAGCACATGCTGCTAAATACCTCATGTTTGTCAGCTCCTCTTGGCATCCTTTCCACATAACAGCCTCTAATGAATTTGGATCGGCTTCTCTGCTGTGGCTAGTAGGGATCATGCTATGCAGTGACAGCATTTGAATACGTGTGGCATTTGACTGCAACTATTGCATAGGAGGATGTTTTCGTACCTGGCTTTGGATAGGGTTTGGGAAACTGTTTTCATCACTAGATTTCGTTGTGCACAGGCTAAAAGGCAAGAAAGCTTTCTTGCACGCTGTTTAATAAAGTCTTCCTAGAGCAGGTTCAAGTTGGCGTGCCAAGAGGATCTTAACTAAATCGGAACAAATTATGCTTCTCCGCCATGTGCTTCATTTATTCCTCATGGAGAGGTTGCTTTTCAGATCTCTTGTGCCTGTGGTGACCCAAGCTACATTTGCGTGCAGCGATATCAGGTTTTCTTGCTGAGCCTTTGCTGTTTGCACTACAGAAATAATCTGGAAGCTATTGTGGAACATTTTTTAATGTTTGCCTTTGCTTTTTCTGATAGGTAAGGTAGAATATGCTGTGGGCAGGGAAAAGCAAATTAAATCTGCGCTGATCTCATTGATGACCAATGTGCAATAGGGTTGCATGCGAACGTCTCTGTGTCTGCTGCTTGCAGCTGACAAAAATCACCAGGGGGAAAAACAGAGCCGGGAATTCAGGGAGCAATGAGGAGATTTTTGTGGGAATCCTGCAATTTGCCTTCCTTGTTCAAGGTGGCCACGGTGCCCTTCTGGCACAGGGTGGAGATGGAAAGGTCCATGGCTCATGCAGTAAAGGTCTGATAGAGTCCTGCTTGCATTGGTGCACTTTGTCTGTTGCAGTGATGCATTGGAGACTGGAGCAACGGCAGGAAGAGCTTCTCTTTTTGACTCTGTAATCCCTAAGAAAATGTGTGTGCTGGCACAGGGAAGCTCTCCCCCATCCCATCCTAGGCATACTTTAAGCGTTCTGACAGAGGAACGTGGGAAGGGAGCCAGAGGTGACAAAAGCCTCTCGTAACTTATCAGAAAATAATGGTTTCATTTGCAAGATGATAAATTGCTGGTATGAATCAGTAGCAAAACACAGAGCTTTTCCCTCATGATTCCCATCACCACTCACCCTTGGACTCGGGCAGTTAGAGCATCCCTGCAAAATGCACATAGGATGGGAATGTGTCGTGGGCTTGCTGGTGCTCACTAGATAGGTGCTGGTCAGATTTGAACCACAGAGCCCGTTTCCAGCTGGCGCAGGCTGCGTCAGTGTGCTTGGCTGTTGGGAGGATGGGACAGGTGAGGATGCTGTTCTGAAGACTAAAATGCCACCAGGTGAGCCAGTCCCTCTGGACTCCCATGTTCCTAGGGGTCCCATCCTGCGGATTTTACTCCAGTGGTTTTTACAAGTTCACCTTCCAGTCCCATTTTATGGTATGTTTATTCCCTTTGCTCTTATTACTGGTTTCCAGTTGCACCATTCTTTTTTTTTTTACTGGCACTGAACCTCGTGTGACTCTGCAGCTACCATCCCCACAGGTAAAATGCTGAAGGCAGCTACTGAAACCCAAGCAGCGATGGATGCAACACCAGGTGTTGCAGTGGAATCTCCGGCTGAGAAAAATCCTTCACCCATTTGATATTCTGGCAAGTCTGAGTCCTGGCCCCCATAGAAATGAAAGACACAGAGCTACGGAGCTAAAGATGAAAATCTTACCCTGAAGTACAGGCAAACTGACCGGTCTAAATTTGTTTAGGAATCACATTTGACTCAGCCAAGCTATGCACAAGTAATTCAGGAGATATAAATGGATACATTATAATGAGCAGACACCTATTTTAAGCATGATCTATGTTTTTAAGAAAATTCATTACAATAAGTCCTACAATACCAAGCTCTTCAATGAATTTTTCATGTCTGCATACCAAGATATATATAAAATGATCGTAATCATACACCTTTGGGGCAATGCTGAGCACCAGCTGTTTCACTGATGATTTATAGGTTGCCATGTTCAAGGTTAATAATCGGGAGAAACAGGTTACAGTATGCAATGTATTTATGTCAGGTTAGAAGTTCAGTAGTGAGGATATGATGTTAGGATAATATGTGCTGTTTTAATTAGCAGCATCCTGGCTTTCTGGAAAATCAAAAGCAACCACTCTCCAAAGGTAAAACCTGTGCTAATTTTTATTTTCAACTCAGCTGGAATTAAAACAGCAAAATATCCTCTTCGCCTTGCTTGAAATCTGCATGCAAACTGCCTAAGGTGTCACTTGCTACATCCATGGGTCCTCCTGTAAGAGGCCCACCATGACTGTAACCACCAGGACCTGCTCTTCTGTCTGTGGGATGGGACATCTGCAAGATGTTTACTCTAAGCAAGCAAAAAGAAAGGCTTGGGGTCAACAACTGGAGCCACTGCCTTTTTTATTTTTATGTTTCTTGACTAGTTCTCCCTTGGTTCAACTAGGAAACTGCTTGCAAACCGACAAGCTCAGGGACCAGCACCATGGAAAAAAAAGACTTGCCTCCACTTCAGCAGAGAAATTTTCAGAACCGGAGTTTTCTGACACAATCCAAAGGTGGAAACTTTTCTACCAAGGGCTGTGGAGCTTCAGCTGCTTGCAGACACCAGAGTCCCTGAGCAGGGCCTTGGTGTATTGTCATTGTATTGCATGCTTTGCAAAAACCTTTGCTTCCACCATTCTGCTTTCCTGAGCTCCTTCAAAGCAGAATGCTCATTCCCAGAAGCCAACAGCTTTCTCCACACATTGCTGTGATTATGTTCACCGTGGGGAACTTCAAACAAGATGAGAAAAGGGGCTAATTCATCGCACAGGGATGGCTTTAAATCTGAACAGACTCAGCTGTAGCGGACTCTTGTTCGGGTGAAAATTGTTGCTCCTTCCCTTCCTTGTGTTTCAGCGGTGCTGCCCAGCAGGCTGGGACTGCTGGGAGGTGCCTGGGGTGGGCATGCTGCATGCAATCAGCGTCTCCTCCAGGACTGAGCTGGGGCTTCATGGGTTTTGAGTCTTGGACCATAGATTTCCTTGGTGTTGAGGTGCTATCCACGGCAATATCCTCACCCTCAGGCCTCAACTGTTGGACACCGTGCTTTCAAGCCCTGTCCCCACATCTAGCTGTGTGCTGGTGTCTGCTGAACAACCTGTTGTTGAATTTACAATAACGAACGCAGCCTGCCCTCTAAACGAATGGGAAGAGGCACCCTGGCATAATAAAAGCACCAGAGAGAGGGCACAGATGAGATTTCATTCTCATAAATTGCCTCTCTATTACACTTGGAGTGCATTCACAATAGGGAGCTCCAAATATGATGAGGAAAGGGGCTAATTCATTTCATGAGGATGGCTTTAAATCTCAGTTCATACCTGTGCTAGAAAATTAAATATGGCCATGATGAATGAAAGGAGGAGTTACACCAGTAATGAACATCACCATATCTTGCTTTCCTAGCCCAATAAAATCTTCTTTAACTGAGCAGTGGCATTCATAAATGTCAGCAAAGCACAACGTGAACACAACAGAGCACACTGACCGGGGGGCAGGCTGCAGAGCCTGGGGGTACGCAAAAACTGTTGGAGCCTTTACATGTTTGTATGCAATTTTTAAAGGCCAGGCAAAGGCTTAGGCATTTCACAGAACAACTGAGCAGGCAGTGGAGAAATAGCTAATAAAAACGGGCATTATAAGCATTATTGGTGAGAGCTGTGCTTGATGGTGGATTGAGTTGGAATCTCAGGGCAAACACCTGGCCGTATCAAAGCTAGTAGTAAAACTCATCCCAGCTCTGGATTCTGATCTTACAGCATCCATGCCCTAAACAAAATACCCTAGATTGTCCTATTAAATTATTAGTTTGTTTATTCTGAGTGATTACTGAAGGGCTGATGTTCAAGCACGTCACTGTATTACTACATCAGTGTATTTTTGCCACTCTGTGCAGAAGTGCACACACAGATATATGCATTTATACAATTTTTAAATAGTTTGTTTTCTTCTGGTTTCCCACTGTTGGGATTTATCCCTTCTCAGTGATTGTCCTGTAGCCATTCGTGAATACTGAGTAAAAATGCACTCAGATAAAGCTGTATGGTTTGTTATCCTTGCAAAGCACAGCATATTTCAGTAAAAACAGAAGGCCTGCTTTTTTCATAGCTCCAAATTATACCCACAGACTTTGGCTGTATGCCTTGGATACACACTGGGCTGGTGGGGGCCAGACAGCTGTGACAGATTACATTAAAAAATTTGAATAATTAGTGACACAGGGAAAAATCTTTCAGATGGGTACCTTCCGCAGGCCCTGCTGCCCACAACACCAATATCGTCTTCTCCTTTTCCTCCTCCTCTGTTGAAAAAGAAAACATTGGCCTGGCAGCAGCCTTTGGATGTCTAACAAATCTGTTGCCCTAAAAGAGGGCCCCTTTGGGCTCTTCTGGTTTTATTTGCTCAGCTTGTTCTCAAAGACCTTGAGACGGGGATCCCACAAACCGTGCCATGCTTCACTTCTAATTTGACTTATTCTCCATGCTGTAATTTTTGCCTATTACTGTTACTTGCATGCTCCATGAACCAAATCTTCCTTTTTTCTTCACAGCAGCATTTTCTACACTGGAAATCACTGATTCTATTCCCTCTTGGTCTTTTTGTCTGTAGACTGACCCATGGTTTGCCAGGTCTTTCCTGATGGATTGGCCTTTCCAGATTGATCCCTTTGGGCCTGGCACTGGCTGTGCTGTTTGGTCCACGTGCATTGTGCTGCTTCTCACTGAGCTCTTTGAGCATTTCCCCACTTCATCATGTCAAGGTCTTCTTAAGCATGAGTGTTGCCATTCAATGTATTTGAAGGCTGTCCATGAAGGCATGGTCTCTATGGCCCACCAAGTGCTGCTTGCACCAGGTCCTGGGAGGCCTCGCAGCGTCTGTTTTTAACCATAAACTAAATCCTTTCCTACAGTTTCCAATTTGATTTTCAGTTGCATTGCAGGAGTTCGAGCTAGAGTTTGCTTCCCCAATTTACTTAGGAGGATGTTATGGAAGACTGTGTCAAAAGCCTTGCTAACCTCAAGTATATCCACGAAGCCTATTACTTTACCACACAAAAGAATTAATTTGATTTGATGCAATATGTTCTTGACAAACCCGTCTTGGCTGAATCTCATCTCCTTGTTCTCATCCATGTGCCTACAAATAGTTTTTTTATTTTCCTGGGAAATGAAATTAAGCTGACAGTGGTTTATACTCCCCAGCCCTCCTTCCCTCTTGCCCCCACCCCTGTGCATCCTCTTCCTTTCTCCAGCCACACTAGAGCCTCTGTGTGTTACTGCTGCCACAGTCTCGGGCCTTTTGCTGAATTTTCCGTCCATGCTTTCCTGTCCTGTTTTGTTTTGTTGTTTTCTTTCTTTCTGTTTGTTTTGTTTCATTTTTTATATTCCTCTGATGCGGTAACCCTTCCTCCCCAGCTAAACCCCTTGCTCCTGGGCTCCCACAGGGGATGGAGAGCTGCTGTTTTCCCTCACGTGTCGTGACATTTGACCACTTCACCCTCAGCCAAACAGCCAGTGGCTCGCTGCTTAATTTCAGGATCCAAAATACAATTGCTTTTTAAACTCCCTATGGACTCTTTCCAGGCTACTGCACAAATTAAGCCTGCTTCTCCTCCTTTCCCCACCACTTCCTTTCCTTACAGAGCAGTGGCCTCTTCCTTCTTTTTCAACTTTTATATAGGGCTATAAATTCGCAGAGAGATTTACAGCCACTAGATAAGACACCCCGGCTGCCCAGCAGTTTGCAGGCTGCTCCTTCACATCACCTCCCCTTGCTGCTGAGTGAGCATCTCGGCAGCCAAGCGGGAGCCAGGCGAGTCCCTCCTGCCAAGGTGTCTTCGGCACATAATGCCACCACGTCAAAAATTATTGCAGCCTTCTGCTGCTCTGCCAGGGTCTGGGTCGCACGGGGATTTGTGCATCTTCTGCGTGGCATTATCATCTCCAGGTCTGCACCTACAGCAGGCCAGGAGCTGCAGCTTCCTTGTCCTTTACATGCTAATGAGTGCAGCTGCTCTGGCAGCAGCAGGGCTGGGTGGTGAGCTCTATCCAGAACACCAGGGATGGCCTTGCCACAAGGACGGGTGGAAACCAACCCTTCCTGGCTCAGCCTCTGAGAGCTGCAGCCATCCTCTGCGGCAGCCAGGGTGATACCTCTCTGCTTTGCAGGGCATCCCTCAAACATCCCCTCCTTTCCCCTCTGCACACCGGGGAGCCTTCATGAACCTCATGCCCCTGTGCCCCACCATGGTAAAGGACCAGTAAAGTATGCTCAATGACCTGGGGAGACCAGTGGTGCTGCTTCCCTCTGTCCATGCTGCCCTACCCTGCAGTTGTTCACAGCTCAGCCCCAGGTCGTGTGTCTGAGCTGGGCTCCCAGCTCCATTTCTCTTGGAAGTCTGCGAGAATCGTTTCATCTTTGAGTCTAAATATGTGTGCTAACCAAGCCAAGCTTTGTATGGTTTTCTCCTTCATGCCCACCGTTGTTGCTCCGTTGTCTTGCTCAGCATCTAACACTGATTTTTGCTGTGGGAATGTGCCTGTGAATAACCCCTGGTTAATGCACATTAAAAGTCTTCTGGAGACATTGTTTGTTATGTACGTTATAGCAAAAAATACCTCACGATCAGTAGCAAGTGAAAAATAACTGCTGGTGTACTCACGCTTTGGTGCTTAATACTACATGCCTAAATGCTTATGAAAATATCAGCACTGACAATGCAGTGTAATATGGATTTCACATTTTACAGAGGTCTGGTTATCTCATCAAGGCTGAGGCAGCTGGCTTGTAACACTTGCCTACTGCCTTGACAAACCTTCAGCAAGCCATGTTGGACAGCCGCTACTTTGGTTTCCAGTAGTTCTTAGCTTAAAAAAAAAAACACACACCACAAAACAAAACAAAACAAAATCTCCAGCATACTCTCAGAAGCATCTTCGTGTGGCCACACCATGTGTGGTGCCATTCTCACTGCCTGGTCTGCTCCCGGTGCTTATCCCAAAGGCCAGACCCATGCTGGCGAGCAGCAGCTCTTTGCGGGGCTGGGTGCGGGCCTGGCTCGGGCTTCCCGTACCTGCCCCGGCCGTGCTGTGTGAACCTGAACTTGTGCATTTCCTGCCTTTGTGTTGTTTTGTTTTGCTCCATTGTTGGCGTGCCCGGCCTCCCCCCTCGCCTCGGCAGCGGATGCACCGTTAATTCAATGTCTTCCTATTCGCAGAAACCCTCCCTTATTTTCTCCTCGTCGGGTGAGAGTGGGCTGCGAGCAAACTTTTGTGCCTTTTGCGTGTTTTGCTCGATTTTTTTTTTTTCCAGCAGCTGAGTCAGCATCTCCCTTTCTCTACGAGACAGCAGCCCTCTAAAGCCTCTGTTATCTAGCAAGCGTGCCGTTTGCTACAGCCACCACCTAGAGCGGCTGAGATAAGTGAAGCAGTTGAGGGAGGACCCATCCCTCTGCAGCCCATGAATGCTTCCAGTCAGCCTGGGAAATAATAGAAATATTTATTCTCTGGAAAAGCCTCCAGCAGCTGCTCTTGCTCCCTCTTTGTTTTACCCGGTGCTGCCTATCTCGGTGACGAACAGAGATGGGGACAGAAAGGCCTGAGCCCAGCTCTGCAAAGCTCATCTCTGCTCCTCCCTAGCAGGATTTTCGGTGAGCATCAAATCCAGCATGGAGCAGCTTTGTCCCCTGTCCCCTGTGATGTCCTCATCCCCCAGCATGTGCCCTCAGGGCTCTTCCTGCTGCTCCTGGGTTTTGGGGGCCTTGAGGGCCACCTTTTTGCCAGATATGTGTGATGGAGAGAAGGCAGTGGCAGAGGGGTGGAGAACACCATGAGGTTTCGTGCTGAAGAAGACAGCCAAGCCATGCAAAGACCAGCCCACATGGAAAGGTTGTGAGAGCAGAGGGGAACAAACATACGTGTTACGCTTGTACACTTTTCAGTATCCCGTGTAACTTCTCACATAACCCTCAGGGTATGAACTTAAAACATGGAGGAAAACTCCTCTCCGTGCAGCAGAAACATCCACTGTAACCGTGAGCTTATTTTGTACCCTCTTCTATAGTATCCCTGAAAAGCTCATGCCCACGTTAGGTAGAAAACTCCTTTAATCTGCTCTTCTGTCTGGAAATACCTGTCCTGTGGCCAGCTCCTGCAGCTTGGAGATGACTTCTTGCTGGTCACAGACCCAGCTCCCACTGGTAGGCTGCTGCAGGGAGATCTTCCACTTCTATTTCAGAGCAGCAACTTCTACATCAGCTGTTTGTTGTTAACCTTTTTCTCTTTCTCTCTTTGCAAACTGACTGGAGATCTAAGCCTCAAAGCCAGAGCTCCACGTTTATCTCAATATGTTGTGTCTGAGCCAGGGTTTTTTACAGCTTAGGGGTGGCTTTATGGGATCTGGGCAGCAGTTGCTCTGTCCCATTTTTGCACCGGTTTCTGTAAGAGCTAACTCGGGAGCAGCCAGAGGTGTTTTGAGAGGCCAGGTACCGCAGGCAGTGGGTGAGGTTTGGGGGGTTAAACAAGACATGCCACATTTCTCATCTATCAGATGAGAAGTGCTATCAGAGGAAGGCTGCATGTCACCTGCCCTTGTCTGATGCCAATGCCTTTGTACCAATACGTATTTGTAGCTACTCCCCTGAAAAGCACAGGGTGTTAGTAACAGGCGGAGCCATCCTTCCCAGGGGCTGCATCGCCCTAAGGAGGGCAGAAATCCCCCTGGCCACCCACATACCAGCCCATAGCCTGCTGTGTTTTTTTTTTCCTGCTCATCCCCACTTTGCAGGCTTGCTGCAAGAGACGGGCACCCCAGGGCGAGCCACATCCAGCTCCCAGGGCCAGCTCTCTGTCCCTCTTGTACCAGGTGGAAGCAGCTGGGCCTCGAGCAGTTTTTAATTACCAGCACACCAATTGAAACGGTGGTGATGGCAGCTACCTGGAGGCAGGAGGAACCGGCTCCTGTTGTGCGGCAGGTCAGATACGCTCTCACCATGACCCTGCGGTGGGAGTGGTGCCAGGAAGGGCAGATCAGAGGCCTGGGGTTTTGGAGGCGGTGAGAGCCTGCAGCTCCTGCCGTCTGCGCTGAGCACCCTGACTTCTCCGTGCCCCTGGCCCCAGCCAGCACTTGTGTGTGTGAAACCACCACCAGATAGCATCGTCGCATGGCATACTGTGTTCTCAAATAAAGAGAGGAAGGAAAAGGATTTGAGTAAACAAGAACGGAGCGACAAGCAGAGCTGCTGCCAGGCAGCCTTGTCAATAGCTTGCATACTTGCCTCGGACGGCAGATTATTTCAATGTCAGCACAGATGCCATTTGTGGAAACTCCCTGCAGACCAAGGACATCGAGGAGCCATTTTAGAGCACTCAATAGGCGAGTGCAGGAGGCAGAGGTTAATAAGACCAGCACCACACACAGAACATGCCGAATAAAAGACACAGAGTGAAAAGTTTGCATGAAAAGTGTTTCCTTTCCTCTAAGCATGCTCAAGAAAAGGACATCATTTCCTCCAATTCCTGTTTTTGGATGAACATCCCTGATTTTTACAGCTGCCGACATGTGCAGTGCAGCACTGTAACTCTCCTGAGCATACGAGTTCTCACCTAATAGGCACGTACTTAGCTGCCTCTGACCCTCATTTATCTACACCAGCTACTTCCACATGCCCTAGCACAAAGTAGTTCTGCACCAAAGCCGTGTTTGTATTCTTATGTGCAACACCACCTCATGAGGTGATTCTGTGCTGTGCTGTGAGGTCTGTTCCTGCGCACGAGCCACCTTTAGCTGTAGACATGAGGAAGTGCTCCCACGCGCTCTGGCTTTGGAAAGAGATTTGAAAAAAAAAAAAAAAGAGCAAGTCTGTAGTTTGAATGCTGTGTAAATTTAGGAAAATATGCTAGAATATTTTCCTGGATGCCTTCAAAAATACTTGAGAGCACAAGAAGGTTTGGGACTGTATTTTCAGATGCACTCCCCTGCAGTTGTGAGGTGCTTTACCACCGTGCAAGTTTCAAGCAGCGTGCCACTTTCAAGGCATCTCCTGCTGAGTACAGGGACAGCAAAGTGTCCAAAAGCACCAGGAGTGCTGCCCACACCGTGGGGCTGCTGGCTTCACTGCTCCCTGTGGGGTAGTCTTCATCTCCCAGGGTGCAGTTGTGCCTGTGAGAACTAAATAAGGAGCACCTGCATCATTCCTAAATTGGGGATTCCTAAATAATTCCCAGACATGACTTGCCGTGCCTTTCAAGGAGTCATGCAAATGCAAAAAGGAAAGGAAAAGGGCTGCCTGTTGTTAACCCGGGTGCCTTGGCTGCACCTTGAAGGCAAAGTTCAGGGAAAAATGAGGAGGGGAGGGTCTGAGGTGACGGGGCAGCATCACACAGCCCGTATGAAATGTACAGCTGTGGATGTGTGAGGCCGCCCAGCCCAGGCTCAGCAGGGACCAAAAAGCAAAGTGCTGGTGATTTGTGGGATGAAGCCACAGGCAAGTAGGTGGCCAGCTCTCAAAATATGAAGAGTTCGTCCGTATTCATCCACAGACAGACGGACAGGACTGAAGCAGTGACCACAGCAGGGACAGGGCTGTTATGTCCAAGGACTCGTGGCCACACACGGGGCAGCCGCGACTGCTTACAGAGACAAAACACGAACGCGTCCGCTGGCTAAACACGGAGTGCTCGGCGAACACTGAGAAAGCACAGGGGCTCGGGCTGTTCTGAAGGAAACAAATCCAGACAAAAGCTGCAGCGAAGCCAGCCGCAGCAGCATATGCCACAAGAAGTTAGCTGGTCGCCCTTTGTCGGCAGGACGGGCTGCAGCTGCAGCGGGGGCAGGCGGAGGGGGGCTGAGCAGGAGCGCAGCTGCTCCCCCAGCACGGGGGGAGAGCCCACGCGGCACCTCCTGCGGTCAGTGGGGAATGGGGGGGCTGTCCCCAGGTCTGGTGGGGTGCTGATGGAGGCAGCAGATAGGGCAGATGAGGGGCAGACAGCGCTGGGATGCATTCAAGGTGCTCCGTGCACTTGGCAAGGGGAAAAAAAAAAAAACACAATGGAGGGCTTGAGGGTGACAAAGGTGGAAGATACCTCTGCTGTCCTTGAGGCCTGGAGAGATTTTTTGTTTGTTTAGAAAATGCAATGCTTTTATTAAGACTGTTGATTTACCACCAGTTGAGCGGGAAGAATAATGGATGGATAAAGTAGGCTTTTTTTTTTATCCCCCAGATGGTTAATAAATGTATTCCCCAACAGACAAGCATATATTTTATAAATGCAGATGGGACAGTTGGGAGCAGCGAGTAAATCTGGATGAAGAATCCTCCGTATTTCATCCTCGAAGCTATTTTGCAGATTTCAGAGATGCTATCCATCGGGGCTCAGCACACAGCAGGGCTATAGGCCAGGAGTGATGTTCGTGAAGAATTCAAGCACATAAAGTTAATGATGTGAGAACAGGTGTTCACTACCGTAGTTGATGGGGAGGAGTCTGGTGTAGCATCTATATAAGGACAGCATGAGCGGTGAGAGATTAAAATGTGTAGCAACAGAGAGGGAGAATACCAAATAGCTGGGATATCATATGAGTGCCACAAGGTAATTCATTAAAGAGTTAAAAAAAAAAAGTGATGCCACAATGGTTAAAGCTGTAACCGTGAAGTAGATATATAAAAGAGTTTAAATTCAAGTGATAGATGTGATCAGGTTCCTAGCTTCTTGTATGTCACTAGAATGAGGGACAACATACACTGCCTGGAGACAGGTATGACACAAAGCAGCAGGGTGGTGGTGATGGCATGTTGGACCTTGCAGCACCCAGGTGAAGCCCTCGCTGCCATGACTGTCCCCATGCTGGGAGCGACCTCCTGCCTCGACCCATCAGTGGGTGTTGCGGGGAGCACGACAGCACCAGATGATGGCTTCTTAACACTGGGATTGCAATAATAGTGGATCAGAGCACTCAAGTTAATGCAATGTCCATTACTAGACCTTTTCCTCATTCCCTGTAAGTTTCTCAAATTAATTCTAGGTTTCCTTGCTTGAGCTTTTCTCGTGAGTGACTTTTTGTTGCTGTTTGAAGGCTTGGGGGAGGGAAAAAGGCAGAAATGCAACCAGAAGTCTGGTCTCTTTTTTGATTCTTATGGAGGGTTTAAATCGCATAAAACCTTTTTACCTGAATATTCCAAAAACATCACACAGATTTTATTCAGCCATAACATCATCTCATATATGTCTGTAGAACAATTTGAATTCTAAGGAAATTGAAGTAATTTGTTTCATATAGACGTGATAAAATTGGATTAATAGGCTGGGGAGTAGCTAGCATACAGCTGTGCATGTGTTCATCTCCTGATGACCTTCTTAATTTTTTCCCCATCTTCTCCTGGAGTGTTGCCTAGCATGATGAAGTCCACCAAAATGCAAAAGTGTAAACTCCATGGAAATGTCCAGTGCTCTTGCAAATGGGTTGGAGGATATAAAACCTCCAAATATCACAGTAGAGGACACTTGCTGTGAACATATTCCAAGAAGCTGAAGAGAGGATAAAGAGTACAGGCTTCTGGAATTTTAGTACTTTTCTGCTGACTGATGGGTCTTATTAATTGGTATTTATCAAATGTTGCTTTTTCATATTGTTAGTCTAACTTTTTATGAAGGCAAGTGTTGTTTATAGTGAGCATGGGACTGGGATAAGAATTCCAATCTGGCATTACTTTAAAAAAGGGAAGTAAATAACAATACAGACAAATTTGATGGAAAGGGAACTGATGCTGTTGAGAAGTTGCAACTAGAGACAGGGAAAAAATGAGCTTGAATGTGCCGAACCTGCTGCCCAACAAGACTGCAGCATCCTGGAGAGCTGTGTTTCCCCTCAAGGAATGCTAAGCATTTTTTTTGTGTATTAAATGTTTTGGTGCATTAAAACCACCACCCATGTGCTACATGTATTACTGAAAAATACCTATGGCTTCTGACTACAGCCTGGTGTCAAGCAAAATCTACAAAAGGTACACACTGCCTGAAGCGCTACAGGATGTGATGTTAGGCTGAGAATCTGCAGAAAACATAAAAGACCAAGCCAAATTCTGCAACTCGCAGCTCAAGTGTTTTAGCTGAGGGATTAAAACAATAGCAGAAAGAGAAAGATGGAGCAGATGCAGCATCTCCATGGGGCTTCTTCTGGCAGCCCCCTTCCTCTTCCTTCACTGAGCTGCCTCCTCCTCTGGAGCGACGCGGCAGTCCCGGCTCCTAAAGCGGAACATGGCAGCACCGTGGTGTGCCGGGCGGGTGCCCGCTGAGGGGAGTGGGAGGATGGATGCAACCCGAGGCAATTCAGAGAGACACTTGTGTCTTCCTTGGAGGACACGGGACCGCCCCACTTGGGGGCACGGAGCCATCTGCTCTTGGATATAGAGACTCCCGGCTTTCCGCTGCAAGACGGCCTCCGGGCTCCTCCTGGAGAAGCAGAGGGGGGGGGTCCTGTTCAGGCTGGGCCCCCTCCACACCGTTCACCTTGGAGCTGGGGCTGAGGGCAGCTGTGATGCCACAGCAGGGACTGCCACCTCCACCAGCTCAAAATGTGAAAATGCCACCGGCCTGCGTGCTCACGCCTAAAACTGTGATTCTCCTCCCCCAGGGGAGATTTCTGAGACACTCTGTGTGCATTTGGTGACTTCCCTCTTGATATTTGGGCTCCCCAGGCTGGCACTGGGGGAAGACAGCCAGGCAGGATAGGGACACCTGGCTCTCCCTCTTATGTAAATTCAAGAACAACAACAACTAAAAAGGTTTCACTGAAGTGGAAAAAATTGCTCATCATTTCAAGATGTATTTAAAGATTAATTTCACTCCAAAGAAGGCCATTTAATTTTGTTTTACCTGGTAACCTTAAATAATTTTCAAAGTGAAACCTCATTTTAAAATGAAGTGTTATGTATTTCAGTTTAAAATCTGAGATATCTGGAAACCCCAAATTAAATGGTGGAGTTTTTTTTTTTACCTTTTTTTTTTTTTTTCTATTTTCAAAACCATGCACCAAAACCACAGTGAGCTTGGAAAACACTTTTAGTTGCCCAGCACTTGCATTTTTTTTCCCAAATTAATTACTCACTTGAAAAAACTGTCCCATCACGAACCAAGAGCACAGACATGGCCCTTCAGCACATAGAAAACCTTTATTTCCATTCATTGCTCCCTAATGTGCATTAAAAATTATACATAAGATATAACTATTGAGCTGTGTAAACTGTATGTAGTGGGAAAGAAAAGAATAATGAGGTACATCCGCCAGACACAGTCCACATCAGTCATTGGCTTCCTGGGCAAAGTCCTTGCCAGACTGATACGAAAAGCATCAAGAGTTTTTTATTTTATTTTATTTTATTTTATTTTATTTTATTTTATTTTATTTTATTTTATTTTATTTTATTTTATTTTATTTTATTTTATTTTATTTTATTTTATTTTATTTTATTTTATTTTATTTTATTTTATTTTATTTTATTATTTTCCTTGCCCACATACCTACTATCAAAGCACCAATTTTTGCCCTGAAACCTTGGAAGGAAAGCAGCACCCTGACACTCCTCAGTAAGCCGGTGCACTTCGAAGGCCACGGCGTTGTATCCCAATGCTGCATGTGTGGGGGCTTCCAGCCCACAGGTACCTGCTGCTGCTTTGATGAGCAGCTGACAGCATCACACCAGCTCCAGAGTGTGCATATTCATGTGTACACACTTGCACACATATATGGGTGCACACATCCACGCAATCTTCCCACACACATATAACAAAGAAACCCAGTGCCCTCTTGGAAGCCCTGTCTTCCTCGGGCCTCCTAAGCACCCTGCTGCCTCCCACCCCACAGCTCCCACCCCAAACTTGGACTATCTATGGGGACGTATTTACAGGTTTAAAATAATTCCACTATGGCCTCTGGCTTTATTACAGATTTATTTATTTATTTATTTTCTGCCTATACAATGGCTATTCTCTTATTGCAGAAGGTTTTTCTCTCCCTTTTTTTTTTTTTTTCCGGTTGGAAGCCGCTAATTAACCCTTTACAAAACAGGGCTTCTGGCACAAATTGCCACCCAGTGAAGGTGGAGCTCGGAGGAGGAGGAGGAGGGGGCGGGGGTAGCGAGGAAGATGACACAACAAGCATGAGCCAGAGCAGCCGGCTCCAGACACAACATCTGCAGAATGAGGCCATTTTTCTGTAACTCTAATCTCATAATTCATTGTTTGTGTGGTGTTGGTTACAGTAGCTGAAAGGGGGGATAACAGCAGGTCAATTTGGCACAGAGTTGTGCCTGAATCTGAAATGAGGAACTAGCCCACCTTCTGACGAGCTGTTGAGATGTTGCCAGAAAAACAGAAAATAAGTGGGAAAGCGGCTTAAAAGTGAAAGGGGGGCCCTTAAAAACTGTACAGCCCCACTAGAAACATTTCCCACATTGTGCAGGGGTACTGGGTGCTTGCAGGCACCAGGGCAATACCATACCGGTCCCTCGTGGCTGCCACTCATTTGTTTTTTGGGCACTTGGGCAGGGTAGCTGCTGGCTTCGCTTGGGCCATGGGGCTGCATCCGTCTTCCCTCCTCTGTCTGGGCTTTTCCTTTTAGTATGAAAAAAAAACAACACTCAAATCTTGTTTTTGGTTGAAAAAAAGGCCAGTGAGTGCAGCTCTAGGGAAGGTGTGCTGGTTAATGTTAGCAGTTGATCTCTAAACTTCTCGTTTTAGACCACAAAACCTAGTCTGTCAGCCTAAATTAGCTAACAGCAAGGGAGTGTCCTTCTCGCTTTGCAGGCCACGGCACATCTGCTCTTTGAAGACAGAGAATGAACAAAATAGGAAAATAGGGTGGCTTTTTTCTTTTTTTTTTTCATTATTTTTTCCCCCCCCACCAGCCTCCCATTTGTGCACATGTGTTCATAAATATCCTGATGAGAGGCTGGCGTGTGGGCAGGGGGGAATGAAGGGTGGATGAGGAGCGATTCCCTGGTGGTGTGGTGCAGGGGACACCCTTTCTCCCCCTGCTGCTTCCTCCTCCTCCTCCTCCTCCTCCTCCTCCTCCTCCTTCCCTCCCCACTGACCTTGAGTTCGTTCCTGCTCCCTCTCCCTCCCCCTACCCTGCTGCATCTGGCATCCATGGTGGGCTAGCAGGGGACCAAACCCACTCCACACAGCCCTTAACCCATGCTGCTCCAGGCAGGGCACCCTGTATGTCCCCCAGCACCTCCCCAGAGTATCGGGGCAGCCCCCTCAGCCTCCATGTGCGGCTGCCTGGCACTTAGGCCCTCTGCCTATCCAGTTATCATCCTTCACTGATGAACAATGGACAGCCTTGTGCGGGCCTGGCCTTGTTGCTGGTACAGCCCTTGCCCACCTACGGCCACACTGCCCGATGTTGTCCCCTAGGGTTCTCCCAGCCGCCACCATTACACAAAACACTGGGGTGTTGAGGGGCTGTCGGGGCTGCACAGCTGAGGGCGATCCCCCGGGGGAAGATCCTGCCCGGCGCTAGTTGGCAACAGTTTTGCCCGCACAGGGAAGTACAATGGAGACGGATCGCACGCAGCGACAGGCTGCCGGCGGCTCCAGGGGATCCATAATTTATGATGTTTTTCTTACCGATCCGGTTTTGGATTTCACAAGCAGGCCGGTTTCCTTCCCATTTGTTGCTTCCTTCCGTCCTCACTTTGAGAAAACGAACCCCGGGTTTAAAACGAGCCCAAATTGCGCGGGTGGCTGAGTTTGCACAGGGCAGGTGGGGGTTCCCCGGCCTCACCTCGCTGCTTTTAATTTATTACAGGGCAAGGAGCCGGCGCTGACGCACACCTTGCCCCACCTGAGCTTCCTGACCCACTGCCATGGCTGCAGCCTGCCTACCATGGCCCCGAGCCCACACAGGTTCAGTGGGTCAGCCTGTAAAAGCAGTGCTCCCAAGGCTCCCAGCAATGGGCAGCCTGAAGGCAAGGAGGTTAATAGTGGCTTTTAAGGATTGTCCTTCCTCAAATAAAAAAGGAATCAAAGCTTAATCTGCTCGATCCCCAGCCGTTGAGCTCCCTGGATGGGAGTAGGCACACCACAGCATGGGTGCCATCAAGCGCAGACACACACGGAGGCACAGGGCTCTGATTTTTTTTTTTTTTTTTTTTTTTCCAGTGGGCCAAACCTCAACCCTTGATTTCAGATCCGGAGCTGGATGTCTGGCAGTAGCCACCAGCCCTGCCTGCTGTGCGGCCGTGCTCCTGGCTTCAAGGACAGGGACGGGGACGGAGCTGCTGCGAGGTGCCACCGCCCGGCGCCGCAGCCCCCTGCCTTGCTGCAGATGGCTGGGTCGTCCGGGTGGTTTGCAAATGACCAAGTAAGGTTAAAACCACAGTCACTGTGGTTACCGGCGGCTGTGATTAGTCACACAGTAAGTGATCCAATTATAGCCTCCCCCCCCCCACCCCACTTCATCTGTTTAAAAGGAAAAGCCCAGGCCTCCCATAACTCGATTTCAGAACGGGTTTATATATGAAAGGAAAAGGGGCCTGAAGTTAGGAGGTGCCTGGTGGGGGCACCAACAAGGATTTTATTTGAAATTGTCATGGGCTGCACAGCAAGGATGTGGGTGCCTAGGGAAAGCCCTGTTTGTCCCCAGCTCAGTGCCTTGAACAGGGCATTGGATGAAATTAGGGACTTTTAGGAGGTGCGGACCCCCACAGCTGCCAGGGGGTGGGAGAAGGTCTCAGCGGGTATCAGCTGGTTCAGTGCTGTCTGCCACGTAGCCCTGGCAGGTCAGTCCATCTCCTGCCACCACAGCTTAGTGACCAGTGAGACCAATCTGCTGCTTCCCACCTGGATTGTTATGCAGCTCGGCTGGCTATTTTATTTTAAAAAGGATTTCAAGGACCCCACCTGATTCCCCTTGCAAAGGGCTGAGGCTTTCAGGAATACGCTTCCCCCTTCTGCCAGGTCCTGTGTTCAAGCAGGGGACAGGGTGAAGCCGTCCTTCCCCAGCCTTCTCTCCCCCAGCTGGTGTGGGCAGGGGGAGCAGGTGACGGGCACCTGCGTCCCTGCGCCCTGGCCCCCTCCCCAGTGGCCACCGCAGTGGTGTGAGGAGCGGGTGGGAGGGAGAAGGGGAGGAGGGAGGGGAAACATTAATTTGCTGCAGTTGAAGGCTGTGGTGCCTGCCTGCAGAGCATGGAACTGGGTGCTGCCGTCCCTCACCACCTGGGTGCCCCAAACCAGGGTCCTGCCTGCAGGAACCTTCGTCTCCCACATCCCACTGGCATCCCCCCGAGGGAGCCCTCTGGAAGGGTGCACTGTTACTGCTATCTGTTATTACTATTTATTGTCTTTCCAGTGCAGAGCAATCCCTGGGGCACAAGAAGGCTCAGTAACACAAATGGATCCTTCACCACCTCTACTTGTATTCATATTTTTGACCATGCAGTGCTTAAACCTCAGCTAAGAACACATTTACTTTCCTTTAGCAGGGTGTGGTTTAAAAAATGTCCAAGCCAAATTTGCAGATGAGCAGTGACACCACAATTTTTCTCCCATGTTGCTGAGTTTCTCCCCAGTGCACAGTTTTATGCCTGAGCTGTAAATCCCGGGGAAAGTCTGATGGAGACCCTGGGCCCTTGGTGCTGCAGCATTCATGAGGTGAGCGGTCATAGCCCTGGTCCTCTTGCTCCTCGCGAGTACAATTATTTTTCTCTGGGGGCTTGGAGGGCCATCAAGACCCCTCCAGGAAAAATCTCCCCCCTTTGAGGGGCATCTGTGTCTCTTGTCATGGCCATCACTGATAAACCACTACTGGCTGAGGGCATCACTATCCTGGGGGGTCACAAAGCAATTTGGAGTATGTTTCTTGGAGCACGTTTTACCCTTTCAGGGTAATTGCTATCAGACACTTTCTAAAGTATTTCTGAGGGCGAGATATGCAGACACCTCCCTCTCCACCCACCAGATATATTTCACAATACACGTTGACTCAACAAATTCTTGACTCCCTGGATAACCGGGAGATTTCCTGGAGCTTTTCCAGCAGGTGCCCTCTGTTATGTTGTTTGGCTGTTGGTGCCACTTTCCCATTCATCTCATCTACCCACTCCCCTACCTGCCCTGGGAGCTTCTTCACCTCTGCCTCCAGCCCTCCCAAGCCAGGCAGCTCTCATCTGAGGCCCCAAAACTTTTCCTTCCTTCTGAGCTCTTTGGAGAGCCTGCTTGCCTCTTCTTCCCTTAAAGTGAGGGAAGTGTGAATCCTTCATCTGCCCTCTCCTGCCAGAGCAGGGGTCATGAATGGCAGTTTCAGTGTGAGCCCGTGATCAGGCAATGGATTACAGGGGCATGCCTGGGGGGCTGGTGGGGAGATGTGTGGGTGAGGATGGAGGGGTTGTCTGCATCGAGTGGGGGATGAGTTTGGTCCTCAGTGCTGGGCAAGGTGGGGGGCTCTGGAGGCAAGGAAAATGTCCTCTCCCCCTTCTCCACTAACAATGCAACAGTAAAATCCTGCTGTCCCCTCTTGAACTGGTGCCAACTGCAATACCAGCATTGCAGCCCAGGTGAGCAGCTGCAGATGCCCAGGGCCTCAGAGAGCCATCTTCCAGCGGGGGAGAAATGAATGACATGACATCTAGGTCAAGGAGCTCCAGCTCCAGCCCGGTGCCTGGAGATCAGGCTGAGCATCAACCTTGGTGAGTACTGAGGTGGCAGTGTCTGAGGGGGCTGACCTGCCTGTCACACGTCCCCTCAGGCCAGGCACTCACTCCTGAGGACACCACTTCTGCTGCAGCCTAAAGCATCCACGGCTGGACCCTAGCACGGGCACCCTAGCAGGTCAAAACATGCTGAGTTAAACATATTCTGAGTGCCATTTTTTTTCTGTTTGCAAATGTGATAGTCTAGGGGAAGTGTTAGACAGCACTGGGAACACCTACTTCTTGCCCTGCCAGTGCCTGTTGCTTGTTCAGTGCCAGGTGTGGTCCCCCAGCAAGGCTAACTGTGCTGCACAAGCCCTTTTTCACCACACAGCTCATCCCTGCCCTAGGAGCTGCTTGTGACTGGGACAGGGAGCATCCAACACACTCCACCAGCCTTGGCCAGCATCCTCTTCAGGTAGTCCTGCCTCTGCACAGAGCCACACGCAGCAAAAATGCCAGTTTCGGCATCCCAAGCATGAGCATTTACTTGCATGTGGAGCAGTAGGACACAGACAGCAATGTGTAACAGGCACCTGGCATACGGGGGCTGTCAGAAACATCACTGTTATTGTTTATTGTTTGCACACTGGTGAGATACAGCAGCAACTACTGAGAATAAGGATGGTATTTTCCCCACATCTTGGCAGAGCCGGTTCCTGCCAGCAACTGGTCTCCACTTTAAAGTGTGACCCAAAACCCATCAGAGCCCCACAAGCCTTGACAGGCTGCAGTGCAACCTCCTCATGAGTAAAGGAGTGGAACTAGGAAAAAAAATAATTTTCTTTAATGAATAGTGAGAAGGGAAGAAGTTCCCAAATAATTATGTGTGTTGCAGTGACTCCCACTGTTTTACGCTTGTGACCCCAGGTCAGATGTGGGGTTTTGTTTAGATCCATCCATAAGTACATAATACACTTGTCATAGATGAGATCAGCTCTGGTCTATTTTTCTGGCAGCTTAGAAGCCGTCATATTTTCAATGTTTTGTCCAGTCAATCACATCTCAAATCGTGGGGTTTTCATCTTCCCTCTACCACGTCGCAGGAGCTCTTTGTTAGAACTCTTTCCCAGAGCTTGCAGTAACTCTCCGAGTCGAGGAAGACGAGCCTCATTTGCAATACACGTAGAGGCGCCTCGTTTTCTTTGTATCGACTGGATGCAAAATGAACTCCCTTGCACTTCTCCCTGGCTGTTATCAGCCTGACTTGCACGGGCCAAGGAGCACATACCTACATGGCTGAGCAGGATGCTGTGCAGAGCTTCCCCAGGCAGGCCTGAGCAGCCATCCTCGCTACCCGAAGGCAATAAGCCTCTGCTTGCTAACTACCCCTGCCGGGAGCATTAGCCAGGGATGAGCGAGGCACCTATGCTGCAGCCAGCACTGAATGTGGCTCCTGGGGAGCCCGCTGGCGTGTCTCCATGCGGTGCCAGCAGGCACCCACCTCTCCTGCTGTAAATTAGTCTGGGCACTTTGCTGGCAAATTTATATCGTGGGGTATCGGACCCTAACTGTGGATTTTGGTGCCTGAGCCCTAGCGGAGAGGCTGCCTAGGTTAGTGCTTGTGTGCCAGCGTACCAGTGACACCAAATGTCTCTACCAGTTTCCCTATGATGAGCCTGTACTGCAGCGGGGTCATCACAGCAAAGGGGAGAGCTTATCATCTGCAGCACGATACGCATTTTGCCAAGCCTCTCCTGACTGCATAATCCCTCCGTGGGGTTTAAGCACAGGGCATTCTTGTTTTCCTTCCCTTGTTTGCCTTTCCAGGGCCAGGTCCTGCACGTCAGGCGCCAAATCAGCCTCACATCCATGCAGTTGCTCATCACTGCAGCTGCAGAAGGAAAACCAGAAGCCAGCCTGGGGCTGAAAATTGAATTGCACTTTGTGAATCGCTGTGAGCACAGAGCCAGGGAAGATGGGGTGAAGGCCGTCAGGGTGTGACAGGGAATGGAGAACGTCCCTTTAATGGCGTATTCAGCCCAGCACGAGGCTTGCTTTTGTGAGGACAACCTTCTCCAACACAAAATTTGCCTGTTTTTTTCCCCTTGTGAAGCGTGTGCCATCAGCACGACACCCACAACAGCTGGATGCGTCCCCACTCCACTCATCTATTGGCTGCGTGGAGTAGCTGCGGGTCAATTATCTCCCCAGCGATCGACAGAGGCTGAGGACTGCCAGAAAAGTGACATTGTCCCCCAGCCACGGCCACCGCCACCCCCACCCCAGCACAACCCAGGCCACTGCTTCCCCTTGCCCGAGGCCTGGCATAACTGTGTCAGCGGGTCCGCGGGAGGGCACGTACGACACAGGGGCAGAGCATCCTCATCCACCATGAAGGAGCACAGGGTCACCCTGAGGAGCTCTGGGCACTTTTCTGGCCTTCCCCATGACCAACAAGGACAGCCCAGCGCCTCCCCCAGGAGCAGCCTGGGCCCTGGGGGTTTATCTAGCCCGGAGCTAAATAATTAATTGGCGTTAGATTACTTGCTGATGATTCGCATCTTGTCTGTCTGCTGTCTCCTCAGACATGTGCAAAGCCGCTTAAAAAAAACCAGAAAGTTTGAAAAGATTCCTGTTGTTGCTGCTGCTGTTTTCAATTATTCCCTCTCCTTTGCACACATGCATGCTCCCAGCATAGCCTCAGCAGCTGCTCTTATTTATTCCCTCTATTTTAGGCTAGGCTGCGGTGCCCATCATGCCTGGGGCTGTGAGGGGGGGGGTTTAGAGAGGGATGTGCAGGGCTGCGGGCAGGTGCTGAGCAGGGCTTTCATCACCTCCCTCCCAACTTCCATAGGGGCGAGGCACGCTGGCACCTTTTCTATCCCCATCTGCATCTTTTGTGCTGAACGCTGCATGTAAGCAGGGATCACGGTGGTGTCCTCACCCTGCTTGCCTCCTGAATCACCGAGGTGCATGCCAGCTCCTATCTGTGGCAAAACCACAGGGCAGTGTTAGCAGTTAGCACCCAGCCTGGGCAAACACACCCTGCCCCTGAGCTGGGCTTGCTCGCCTGGCTTGGCTCCATGCTAACCACGCTCGGTCCCTGGTGAGCTCGGCGGGCTCCTATCTGCTGTTAATGTCTTACTGGAACCCGGGCAATTTATATCAGCCTAAGATACGTCCTTGCTGGTCTCGGTGGCATGGCATGCACTGTACAGAGCAAATGTTTGCTCTGTGATTCACCATTTGGGAAAGCACAAATGGTATGCTCAGAAAGAGCCCCTCCCCTGCACTACCCGGTTCATTTCCCTGTTGCATTTATTTACTTTTTTGTCCGTTTCTTAATTATTATTTCAGTGCTTTCAAGGGTATTGAGAATCTCACAATATTTGGGGTCAGCATTTAGTGTCTCACGTCCTGGAGTCCTGCGAATGCACAGGAACTGCTGCTTTCAGTGCAAGAGCAAACAAAGCAAGAATGATTTTTTGCTTTCTCCAGCCACAAAGACAGGCCCGAGCACTAAGTACCCCTCAGTAATCCAAAATGTCAGCAAAGAGAAAGCCAGCGAGGTGTGATTAAAAACCACACGTCCTCCTTCTCACCTCACTTGGGAGGGCTGAGTGGCTGACTCATGCTTTGTGTGTGCTTCTGGCTGGTGACGCAGCACTTGCCCAAATTTTGGAGTGTGAAGAGGGGCCTGCCATGAGCAGCAAGGAGGTAGCCCTGGAGAAGTGAGGAGCTGGGCATGGAGCAGTGAGGAGGTGGCCATTGAGCAAGGAGGAGACAGCCCTGGAGCAATAAGGAGGTGGCTATGGAGCAAGGAGGAGATGGCCCTGGTGTGATGCAGAGGCTGGGGCTGATTCCTGGGCAGGGAGGAAGGAAAGGACCCCTCCTCCTAATGGATTCCTTCAGATAAAAGAGTCCCAGCTACCCTTCTTCCCTGTAATGGCCCCTGAGGCTAATGTCTAAGAGAGGAGACAAAAGGATTGCTTTACATCACACAAGTGGGGCAGGAGCTCAGTGGGGACAGAGGCACTTGAGTGATGGGGCATGGCCAGGGCTCCTGCAGCAGGAGGAGGCCAGGGGGAGGGGTGCAGCTGGCCCTAACCTGGGCTTTGCTGCTGGCCTCTCGGTGGTAAACCCTTTGTTAACCTCTTCTCTGCTGCTGTGGTGCCCACATGCTTGGGTCCGGGGACATCCATCCCAGTGTGGGCATCAAGGCAGGCCAGGTAAGCATTTTGTGTTAGGTGGGCATGCCCAGCAAGGAAGCCATGAGGTCTGTGGTGGCAAAACCTGCCTCAGTTAGTGAAAAATAATACTAAAATAAAGGAATCCTGCTACAAGGCCTTAGAATGATGGCACAAACACAGCGGAGCTCAGAGAGATGCACCCACGGGGCTGCAGGAGAGGGCTTCCCACAGGAGAAGGGCACTTGGCAGCAGCAGGAGCATGGCACAAAACCCAGCACCGGGTAGTATGCAGCTTCCAGCGGCTTACAGCTGTGTGCTCGTCCTTTGTCTGCTCTCTCCTCTGGCAGCTTTCCGAGGGGTGGGCAGAGCAGGTGTGTGACAGGCACCCGGGGAGCCCGAGCACAGGCAAAACCAGGCGGGCGGGCTGCAGCTGGAGGCTGCAGGATGCAGCAGCTCTGCTCCTCTGAGGATGCTGCTGCTGCTGCTGCTGCTCGCTGCCCGGCGTGACCGCTGCGGTCAGGAGAGCCATTGTGTCCCTCCGGCTTTACGTGGCCGTGACTCGATAAACCACCCGCTTTGGCAGCTGCAATTCTCCACGCTCGGTCCCCGCAGAGCTCCTTCGCTGTATCTGTTTTTTGGCAGGGGGCTTGTGCGGGAGAGATTGCTGTAGGGGGAATAAACTGGCAAGCAAAGTAAAAGAGACACCTTTGATTAGCAGCTAATAGGAGAAAATCGACTCTTTTTGGACCATCATCACCCTTGCCACATTGGATCAGAACAATGCTCTGTCAGTGCCCTGGTTTTGACCCTGCCCTATGCCGATCTCCTCACAGGAGGATGCAGGGAAGTGGGCTAATCTGCACCTCCTCCAAGAGCATCCTTCTCCCTCCCAAGAGCACAGCTTTGCCAAGTCCCTGGAGCGCAACTTCCCTCTGCCTTCCCCAAACTCATTCTGAGCCTCCTGTGCTCGCAGGGCTGAATCCAGCTAGGGAAAAGTGGGCAATGTTTGAAACTTGTCCTGATGCGCTTTCCTTTGACTAGAAATGTTTTGCTTGGCTGAATTTGAAACAGCTGAAAAAATGCTCTTTGTGGCTGGCTGATGTGGTCTGCTAAGACCTTCAGCCTTCTAGGGAAAGTCCGTCCCTGCTGTGACTACTGAGCGTTCAACCCTCATTTACGTCTGGGTAGCACCTGAGCTGCTCTTAGGAATGCTTGTCCAAAGCAGGCTCTGATCCTGCCATTGAAATGCATACGGATCACACACACACACACACACACACACACAAAAAAAAGCAAGAAAAATAATAAATAAATAATTTTGTAAAATAAATAAAACCTTATCCTATTTGAACAGGAGGGTCAAGGGAGAATACTGCGTGCTGAAAATGGCATCTCCCCCAGGAACCAGCTGCAGCTTTTCAAAGGTGCAATTCTCACAGAAGCAATAGGAGCAGCATCTGTGCTTGCAGCTTTTAAGTTAGTGATTTGTCTGTAATTTCTCTGCAATCACCAATATTCTGCGGGGATTCTAGGGCTTGTTTTTAATGTGTGTTTTCTTTTCCATTGCAAAGGCCCAGCTATCTCTCTGAAAGCCCATATGCTCCTGTCCTGTTTGACTTTATCGCGCAGGAAATGGCCTCTGTCCAATTAGCAGCATGGGAATTAGCAGTGCTAGAAATTCACTGCTCCCCACTGTATTCCCTTCTGAGAGTGCTGAACTTCAGCGTTAAATTTTCTCCCTTTCCCTTTCTCTCTCCTTTTAAACAGCACACAGCAGACTGAATGCATAGGCAGCTATTAGAAAAGCACCGTTAATAACAAAGTCAGGAAACGCAGCTGTTAAATTCCAAGCCAGACATATTTCAGGTAAGTTGTGTTTTCAGGATCCACTTTTTCTGGTTTAGTATGCATCACTTATATTGTAAGATGTTAATAGTGCTGGCAGTTCTCGGAGTTTATTGTAACATTTGATCTGTTATTTAAGCCCAAGCCTCCGGAGTCCTGTGAATAACAGAAAAATCTGTTTTAGCACCCTCATGTTTGGGAAAAGCACATTAAGCATCATTCAGATGCAAATGAAAAAGGTGAAATAAAGAAACAAACACAATTCCATACGTACACGTATATACATAAGCGTATACAGCTACGCCTAAGTTGTCATTTTTTTAAACCAACCGTGTGGTGTTTTGCTGAGGTGGGGGGAAAGCAACACATGCTCTTTGTATGCTCGGGATTGACATTTCTGCCTGAACACCATGAGTCATAAAAAGGAGGAATTCATCTGAGATAACATTATTACAATACCTTATTTCTAATGTCCTGTGCTCAAGCTTTTACCAATGTGACTTTAATGGGATACATTTCTATGACTGCGCGTATTTACTGTGTAAAAGAGAGAGCTCTCTTTTGTGATGAATGCAAAGAATGCAAAGGAAACTTTTTATTTAGGCTGCTGGACACAGACCAAAGCTGTGGTTTTTCCTAGCTGTCTAGCTCCCAGACTGACTCTCACAGTGGGTGCCTAGTGTCACCGTAATGGGTTTTTCGAAGTCCTGGCCTGGATTAGGCAGCCACAGATCAGAGTGAGATGCCGAATACCCTTGGTGTGGCTTACCTTTTTCCATAGCAATTTTGAAAAATTTCATGCGTCCTTCAAAGCACACCTTTAGAAAGTTGCTTTGGCCAGTGCAGTTAGTGGGTGAGGCAGCGAGTCCCCGCTGGAGCCTTTTCTGCCTATTTGTTCACCATCACAGACAGGATTAAAAGTTATCACTACTATTATTTAATTACCTGGTGCCAAGAAACCTCTGCTAAGGCCAGGCTCCAGTTGCACTGGACATTCTACAAAATTATCTTCAAGTGTAAGGCCTAAAATGCAAGTTATAAACCACAGCTATTGGGAAAAATTAATTGAAAGGCAGCAAGGCATCTGTGCAGCCCAAGAACAAATGACCCTGGCGTGGGGGGATCGAGCTCCCCTCTCCTCCTCTGCCGGGAAGTTGTCAAAAGTGTCTGGTGTATTGGACACTTTTAAGGATTCAAATTTCTTTCCTGTATTGACTGCAACAGAGACATATGAGGCCCTGTACATCTGTATTACCAAATGCCGGTAACAGGCTCTGTCTTAGGTCTAGATGCAAAGCTCGGCTGAGCCTACATGGGCACAAACCAAGGGAAGAGCACCGGGGAGCTGCCAAAGGAGTCAAGATGTCGAGGTGCCTTTTCATTCTGGGCTGGAACAAAACAAAAATCTTTTGCCAGAATAGGGGAGAATAAATAGAAGAGAGGGCTGATTTTTGTTACCGAAGCCGTGTGTTACTCTTAAGAGTAACACAACTGGCCTGTGAGGGGCAAACAGGGTTGAACTGGGAAGAGCTTGGTCACACAGCAGCGTGCGATGGGGGGAAGGTGGCTGGATGGCAGGACTAAACTGATGACCTCTGCGGTGGTCTGGAGGCAGCCTGGGGGGTCATTTTCCATGACGAATGTGAGGAACTCCTGCTCTATCATTCAGCAGTGGGAAATTAGATAAAGGAGCCCTAGGAAAGGGTCTGAACTAAAATGCTGCTACACAGGGCTGAGGGACACAAGCAGCCTTTGGAACAGCACCGTTTTCCTTAATTAACACCATTTTCCTCAATTTTCAGGAGAGAATTTTCATAGGTAGGTATTATCCAAGATGTGTAAAACAGGAAACATATTTACTGGGGTCCCTGACAGTGTATTGCTTTACCTCAGTGGCTGATGTGCAAAATTTCTTGGTCAGTGTAATTGTATCACACTTGTATGGGGGCTTGAACGGCTAATTTATGCAAGTAGTGTGGATCTATATCTGTGGTGTCCTTTTCAAGGAAGACTTCTCCTTGTTTATTGCAGGAATTAGTTATTATAAGCTAACCCGGGTTATAGCTCAGCAGCTGTGGAAGAGTCGTAGAATCACAGAACGGTTTGGGTTGGAAGGGACCTTAAAGATCACCTAATTTCAACCCCCTGCCATGGGCAGGGACACCTCCCACCAGACCAGGTTGCTCAAAGAGGCGGTGATGCTGCTGTTTCTATATGAAGGCAGCCAGGGTGCTGGCATGAGGGGCAGGATTGCTCCCATGGCACCCCCGTGGGGTGGGCGGCTCAGCATCAGCCCTGATCCCCCACCCGCACGGCAACGCTGAGTCCTCCCTTAATTAGCCCTGGCCTGCGGTCGCTGACAGGCTGTGGGCCATTTTAATGAAAAGCCATGTTCCAGCGGTGACCTTGGTCTAACCGGGAAGTGCCAATCACAGCCACAACACTGTCACAGCAATCACCGCCGCATGCCGGGGGCCGCAGGACCCGCACGGAGGCAGGCAGCACTGTGCACGGCCTCCACCACCATCCCGCAGCAGGTGAGAGGAAACCCCCCCGGCTTGCAGCAAGGGAATCGGCCTTTTCCCTTCCCTCCATGTGCTCGGGCACTGCGCTGAGGGGTTATCTGCACCGTGACATCGGTGACAAGCCCTTCCCCGGGCTTCGGTGGTTAACAACCATGCAAATAAATGTCCCCATCTCTCCCAGACCCATTCCTCCTCAGCTTGGGCTGGCTGTGTGCAGGATCTGTGCAGCCTGGCCGACAGCCACAGCACCCCAGGTCACCTCTCCAGGATGCCCCGGCTGTCGGGGACCGGCGTGGGGTCTTCTTCTCCCTCTCCCCCAAACCCCTTCTTTGTTCTGTGCCTTCATTCGCTATTCATGTGATCACCTCGGTGCGATGCCGCCTCTCTCCTTCCCTGACTCTGCAGGAATCAGCGGTAGCTCCCCTCTCCATCTGCCGCTGCAGAAGGCTCCTGGGCTGCGCGCTGCCCTTCCCCCAGTATTTGTACGCCTCTCCCTCCCTCCTCGCCTCCCTCTTCCCCCCGCTGCCTGCAAAAGTCCTCCCGAGTCAGCTGTCACTTGTTTTTATTTTCTCATGGCTCCGGCGCGCGGTCACATCTGACTCGCCGCTGCTGTTCCTCCGTGGCTTGGGGAAAACACGGCCAACTTTTGCCTGGTGTCAGCTTCACAGTCCTGGCCTCCTCCTCTTCCTCCTCCTCCTCCTCCTCCCTGGGGGTGGTGGGAGCTGTTACCGCTCTGTCTCCCCTCCTTTCTCATCGCAGCTCCACTGCAGCTGGCGTGACTGGTCTGTGCAAATATGGGGCCCCCCGCGAAGCTGCTCAATGGAGTTGGCTTCCCCCTCCCTTCCCCCTGCCCTTCCAGCCTCAAGGAGTGACTCTCTGACTTCTCCCCCCTTCCCCCACCTCTCCGTGGTGAGGAAGGCCACCTCACTCAGGGGCTGGCGATGTAGACGGAGATGCTCGCTTTGTGGGTGAATTTGGGACTCACGGCAATTTTGGGGGGCACACGCTAAGTAGAGGGTTTCCTGAGGACCCCTTGCTAAAGCCTGCTGGCTTTGGGGAGGCTCTGCCAGAGCAAAGCACCAGCGGCTCCACCAGCGCACCAAGGGCTCCAGCACACCTCCACCCATCCCACACCCCCAGCCCATGCTGCCCGACAGGGCTGCCATCCCCGCTCTGTAATGAATTGACCCTTTCCTGCTTTCCTGCTTGTCCTTGTGTGGTTGCCCTGGGGCACGGTTCATTTTACTCCCTTCTTTAATGAGTCAAAGGGGTCCAGTTGGAGGCTTTCCAAGACTAAGCTTCCTGCGTTTCTTTACCCTTTCTACGAGCTTAATGACTATGCCACCAAAAAAGCTCATTAGATGTAATGTCAGTTCTATTTCTGACACTCCCTCTTGGAGAAACTGCGTCCTGAGCTGGCAGGGAGGTGAACCTGATGAGAGCCACAAATAAATAACAAGCACCTCCTGCCTCTTCTTGTCTGTCCTTCCCTTTTTCTTGCTTAAACAGGGGAAAGGGATGTGCACAGGAGGAGGGAGGATCCACGAGCCTTCCTAACTTCTGCTCTCACCATCCATTTACCCAGTACCGAGGTTTCCTTTCCTCTCCACTCCTCACAGCTAAAACTAAAAGCCCAACAGCTGCATCTTTTTTCCCCTTGCTGCTGCCCTTGCTGCTGCTGCAGTGGGGCAGCTGTGATGGTTTGTGGCCAGGAGGAAGCTGAGCCTTTAACCAGGGGTGCACACACGGGTGCTTCTGGGAGGCAATCTTCCCTGTTTACTGCAGGTGAATCAGAGCTCCATGACTGGTGAATCACTGGAATATTTGACATGTCAGAGTGGTGGAAAATGATTCACCTGAGGTTTGATGTCTGGAGAGTACTTTTTTTTTTTTTCCCCCTGCCCAGGAAATTTGGGATTGTTTCAGGGTTTGTTTGAGTCCCCCTGCTCCCTTCCAGGGAAGCAGGTATTCATTGAGGAAGAGAGAAAGGCGGACAGGCAGGATGGAAGGGAAGAAACAGAGCTTTAAAAATTCAGCTAGCTGGCTGGGAACAGTTCCCTCGTGCTGCCTGTCCTTCGCTATCGCTCGTCACATACGTGTGAGCTGCAACTAGGTGCCAGGAAGGGAGAAGCAGCTGAACAAAGAGGATGTGGTTACCCTGCAGTTTATTCTGCCTCTGCTAGAAAGTTGCAGAATGCATCCTACCTACCCTGTGAGCCCCTTGAGCCCTGCAGAAAGGTGTGGGAGAAAAGTTCTTCTTCTGCCTTTGCGTTTCACTTTCTACAGCTGTATTATTCAATGTAACATCACTTTGTCACCTGCATTAAGATCATCTGGTGAGGAGGCCTTCTATTTTGGGCATGAGTATTCTCAGCCCTAGGAATCGTAAAATGTAATGCGGCTTTTGATGCAGCAGGAGTACTAACGTCCTCATAAAAATCCTATTTATGTTTGAATTTGAACAAGGTATTACAATGATTTAAAGGGTACAAGGCAGAAGTGTGCCAAGATTAGTAGCCTCCTATTGGTCTTAATCTCATTCCCTTACCATTTTCAAAGATATATTAATAGCTTAAATTTTTAATTTGAATTTTTCTTCCCTGTAAGGTATCATTAAGTTGAAGGGTGCAAATGAATGACACTGGTAATTTGGTCTGCTCGAATGTCTGTGCCTGCTAGTGGAGGGTCAGATGTTTCCAGATTGGTTCCCCATGTGGATGTTGGTGGTAGACTGTGTCCTGCACCTCCTGGGGCGTGGAGAAGATGGTGGTGGCTCAAGTCATCTTTAAGTCTTCCTCTTTTCAGGATGCACCAGGGCTGGAGCATCCCCCTATTACGTACTTTTGACCACTTTCTCCAGCACACGTCTCAGGAGACAGCAACTGCTGAGTACGGCCCCTTGGTGTGGGTCACAGGATGGGTCCCTGGTTCGCTGAATGATGCTGCACATCATGAGCATATGCAAGCAGAGGTGTTCTCTACCGTTCATGTGCAAAATACCTTTAGAAATGGTGCTGCCTAGAAACTAACAACTGCTTCTTTTTATATTTTGTGGCATTATTATTTTATTCTAATTAATACTGTGATGTGTAAAAGCCTCTTGCACAATTAAAATGATGAAGTAATAACACAGAAGATGGGGATCTCTAGATCTAATTGACATAGGGAAGCAGCAATTAGTGGAGCTATCTTTAGCTCTTCGGCCCTTTGTGAGGACAACAGAGAACTATTTAATATGGGGTTGAGAAATTGCTGTTTAAAAAAATCTGCTAGGAAAACACTCACGCACTAAATTGCTTAGTTCTCCCTTGTTTGCCCTAACATCTATTCACCTCTAAAACTGTCTCTTCTTTCTATTTTTTTTTTTTTTGTCCAGATGAAACTGCCTTACATCCCTTAACCTCATCTCCTCTGGGGGAGATAGAAATTCTGCCAGGAAGCCCCTGTAGAGATCCGCGCTGCCGGCACACTAACCACCCTGACTGCCACCTCCTTGTAGGGCTAGGAGCATGCTGTGCCCGGCAGCTGGTGCAAAAATAAATAAATAAGCTGCAGGAATCAAATTGCTGAGGAATCTGGTCATTTCAAGGTTCCTCTATAGATTCACAGGTTTTAAAGGCCAGGAGGGACAATTATGTTCTGACCCCTGGTGCAACACAATCCATTGAATTTCTCCTAGTGTTGCCGGCGCTCAGCCATATGAAATGAGTTTGTGCTCTTTAACATGCTCTCCTCAGCTCTGGTCTCTTTTCTCAAACAATCCCCTCTTCCCCCTTACCATCTCCTGTTCAGTACTGCCTGTCTGCATGAGTACGTTCTCAGGTTTTTTAGAAGAAGCATCCCAAGAGCAGTGCGTAATTCCCACAGCTGTCCATGCCTGCATAGGCTTATGGACTGGCTCCTTGCTGGGTGGGGGGTCTGGCAGTGTTGGACCATCCCAGAGCATCCCAACCATTATAACCATGAAAGATGTGGTGCTCTCGAGTGTTTTCATTGCAACTTGCCTTGCATTATGGTGCAGTGCATAGTCAGGGAGTGGAAAGCCTCCTCTGAGCCTGGAGAGGGTAGAGCAGAAACCCTGACACAAGGAGAGATGAAGCCTGCTCTACGTCTGCCCTAGGCTGTGTAGGTTTTTGGAAATAAATCTGCATCAGCTGAGGATTTGCCCCTCTACCAATCTGAAAGTGTTGGAGCTCCACCAATGTTACCTGGAGTCTACAAACATGCATTGCCTCCAAGTTAAAACCGCACCTCTCAGAGCCAAGCTCTCACAAGGGGCTGTTCCTTTTTTTTTTTTTTTTTTTTTTTTTTTGGTCTGTTTATTTCCATACCTACTTGTTTAGGGCAGATGTCTTCTAGCTGTTCTAGCTGGGCAGTAAAGCTTGAAGACTCAGGCCAAGGAGCAAATAAAAAGAACCTCCTCTGTATTATTTCAAAAAAATAAAAAATAAATCTCATGATCTGTTAAGCATGTCTCTCTCTCTGTTGAGGGCCTGGCTGGTGCTGTCGGGCTGATTGGTTGGCAATGCTGCCATTTCCAACAGTTTTCTAGGCTTCCCACAGGAGCGGTGAGATGGTTTGTATATCTCAGGCTGTGCTTCAGCCTGCTGCTGCCTTTAAAATGGCTGAAAGTCCTCAGCATAGGGAGCCCCTGTGCCTAAAACATTCCCTTCATGTGCCCTCTTTTCTGCAGCTGCAGTTCACTCACCATTATAAACAACGCGATAACTTAATTCTGATGGGCTGACTACGCAGCTTTAATGTGCTATAAAACACAAATTTAGGCAGCACGTAAAATAAGCTTTTCCTGCCATATGACACAAACCACAACTGTCTGGCATGGACACACAAGCCAGAACCTGAAAGGAAGCAAAGCACAAAGCCAGACACGATCTTTGATCATATGTTGTTTAAAATTAACAGCACAGATCATAACCACACTTAAATAACACATCTGTCTGGGGGGTTAGATAGTACCGCACAATATGTTTTTTTAATTCATTATGCATTTGAATCCCTCCCAAGTAACAGGTGGTTTTCTGACAACGCGGCTTGCCAAAAAAGCGCTTGAGAAAGGGCTGGCTGATTGTTATCCTCCGAGGTGAGGAAGCACAGGTTCCTGGAGAGCAATGAGCCCTGGCTCTCTTAACTCCTTTGCTGCTGGCTCTCCACTGACTCCTGCTGTAATTAGTGCCCTGCCTGGATTACGGTGCCTGCCTTTGCCTCTCTGGGTTTGCTCTTGGTTCTCAGACTGGGCTGTGGGAGGAGAAGCCATGTCCTAAGGCAGCATGGCAGTGGTTGCCTGCTCACATTAGGTGCAGGAGTGTGTGGCAGTGGCTGGATCTGTGCCCCCAGGCCAAGGCTGCTGGACATGGGTTCAAAGGGTGGGACTGACCAAGCATGTGCTCCTTCAGAGCAGGCATCTCATGAGCTTAGAGACCCTTCGTGGCCACCAGGGCGGGCATGGCACCTTTGAGGCATGGTTCTTCCTTGGCCATAACTATCTATCTCAAACACGGCCTGTTTGTCCCCATGAACCATGTAGAGGGGTGATGAGTTCAGATGCTGATTTCACCCTGCAGGCAGGTTTTGGAGGGGTGCATCCCCTGTTAGCAGCTCATGTGCTGCTCAGGGCTGTGTGTGATGTGGTTGGGCATTGCCCCCTGCCCAGAACATGTCTAAGCAGCATAGAGGGTATGTGGGCAAGAGCTTGGGGTCCCCTTCCCCTGTCCCTCCATATGGTGTCCCACTGAGCAGTGACCAACATGTGGAGGAGAGACTGCCAAATGAGCCAACCATGGCATGAGGCACGGACATGATTAACTGCACCTCATTACACATGACAGCAACTGCTAAAGCTTACAAAGTTAGCCACATTGTTTAAAAAACCAGCTATGGAGTGGGGAGGCCAACACCCTGCACTGGTGAATTCATGGGCTGGATGCATGCTGTGGCCTCACCTGGGCTGAGGTAGAGCCCGGGTGCACAGAGCAGTCATGCCACAGAGGTGTACGTGTGTGTGTGAAGGAGACATCCTACCACATTGCCCCTCCAGAGGTTTCTGCTCCAAGCCTGCTGTCTCTCTATGCTGGTATGGAAGGAGTGGTTCTGCTTGTCCCCTAGCTTCTTTTGGTCCCCTCTGAGTGGGCTTTAGGAGATATGTCTGGCTGGCTGGCAGTCTCATGAAGCCAAGCTGGGAGAAGAGTCCTGGCTTCAGCCCTAGTGTGGTGAGGTAAATTCAACTCTGACAGTAGGAGACTTGTGTCCCTTTATATACTCAAGTAATGGATGACTCAACAGTCATTCATTTTGACCTCTTCTTTGTATAAGCTGCCCCAGGAGGTGGGGGAAGGAAGGACATGACTTCCTCCAGGGCCTGCTGATGTTGGCCAAATAAACTCACCACAGGGTGATGGAAAACCTTTCCTTCTCTCTGGGAGTCTTTTGATCCTCACACCCCATGGTCCAAGGGGAACTGCTTCCTTCAGGTGCTTGACACAGGCGTGCCACCTCACCTTGGTGGGACTTCCTCCAGCTGAGCTTTGTAACCTGGGAGCTGAACAGAGCAGCTCAGTCTGGGTGCTTTCCCACATCTAATGACACATCAGCCCTCAGGGTCCTCCTGGGTCACTTGTCACATGCTGTTTGGGTTGAGGTCTGCCCAGAACAGATTTCCAGATCAGTGGTTCAGGTTCATTAAAACAAACTTCTCAAACACACGTTGTGAGGTTAAACTGAGCCTGTGGAGGCACAGGTAGTTCCTGACGGTTGCAGTACAGTTTGGTCCTGGCTGCTCTGTTAGTCACAGGGAGGCTCTGAGAAAAACCTGGCACTGAGCAGGCTGCAGAGACGTCCTGGGCTTGTACCCCACTCTTATTTTTTTTGCTGTGGATTCCTCCTCCATCTGATGTGTTCATTACACTAGTCTGCTTTGCCTAGCACTTGAGTAGGGATTAGCATTGGTTCTGTGCTCTGTGATCAGGGCTCCTAGGCTACACCGCAGAGTAAATAATAATGGCACAACACCCTGAAAACAAGGTGTTTGGGTTTGGGGCTCTGCTTGAGCTGTTTGCCTGCTGGACCACCTGAGCCTGCAGATCCTCTGATGCATACGGTTATAGCTGGGAGAGGTGCAGTCGGTGGTGTTGCCTAACCACAAGAGTCACTTTTCTCACTGCTTGCAAATTAGGGGACTTTCTAAGAACGGCACCTGTGCAAAGCACAGATACGCAACGTTGGCGCTGACAGACCGAAGTGGTGGGGACTGCCCGAGCAGCCGCTCTGCTGCCCCCGCTCCCCAGCCTGCGGATGGAGGGGTTTCCCCCCATGGCTCACGCTTCCAACCACAGGAGGAAGTCGTTCCCCAGCGCTTGATGAAGAAATGACTCGCCTCACCCGGGTGTGAGAAGGCACATGGGTTCAGAGGCCGTGGTGCAGCGAAGGAAAGAGCAGCCCGAGCTGGGGACCTGGCTGCAGAGTGATGGAGGAGAAGCAGGGTGGCATGGGGCTGGGTGAGGACCTCTGCGGCAGAAAACCGGTCTGAGGACAATGTCCTTGTCCATTTCTTCTGGACAAGGGTTTCATTTCTGTTCCCCTGGGTGGCAGAGCCCAGCTGTCAGCCGGTGTCTGGGGGGCCGGGGCTGCGTGTTTACATGAGTGATCATATGGTAACCTCTTCCAGCTCGTGGGCAACTCGCAGGGTTACCTCATCGGCAGTCAGATTACCTCATCGGTGTGAAATGTGGCAAGTGCAAGGCAGGAGCAAGGCAGGCGGCTCTCTGGGGTACGGCTCCCTTGTTAGCAGGCTGCGGAGGAGCCGTCCTCTGCCTGGCCGTGCAGGAAGCAAACTTGAAATCTGCTAGTGCTGTAATTATCTCAGTGCAAGAGGTTCTTCATAAATCAGCCGGGTTTGCTCGGCGGCGTGGGAGGGCCACGTGGGGGTGTTTGTGCCTGTGCCCGTGGGATTTCCGCTGAGCCCCGTGCTGCGGGACATCCTTCCTGTGCTGACCCCGTGGCCAGCTCTTCACAGGGTCTGTGCAAGGAGCAGCAGTCATGCTGTCCTCCTCCTCCATGGGCTACGGATAGGAGAGCGGGGCTCTGCATCCTCTGGCTTAAGCATATTCCTTGACCCTCATTGCCCTCCTTCACCTCTTTTAAAGCAAAACAACAAACAATACATGTATAAATAAAAAATTGCATGTGATGGCTAGGAATATGTAATAAATTATCGGTGCCATAGGCAGCGGAGTTTATTAGCCCCTGTCAAGCTATTCACAATGTAAAGGACATACTGACCTAGAATGATCTCTTCCTTCCAATCAGCATTTACACTGTAACAGGAGGAGAGCCAGCATTTGTGCATTTGTAAGGTTAACCCTTTGGGCTACCCTTGCAGATATTTACCCTAGGATTTTATTTACAATCCCAACCCTGGCAGGCCACATTTATTTCTAATCAACACTTTTATTAATCAAGGAAGGTGTGAGCTGAAGGCCAGCACTTCTGAAAACAAACATATTTTAAATTCCTTAGAGCTTGCATGTGCGTATGTATTTGTGTGTATGTGTGTATATATTTTTTCTCTTTCTCCCTAGCTATTTATCATGTCCGGCTGGACACATTGTGCGAGCCCAGCTGCTCTTATCTGGCATGAGGTAGCATATTAAAAGGAAGATTAAGATTACCATTTTGCTTTTTTTTTTTTTGTTTCTCAGAGCTTGATATGCATAGCCAGAACTTGTGTGTGTGTGTGCAGAACAGCAGTTGTATGCAGCGTTTGCCCGTGGTGTCTCCAGGCAGTAGGTGAGGCACATCTGGAGTTCACAGCGTCCTGGAGATGGCTGCTCAAATCCCAGGAGCGTGGGTCGCACTGGGAATGGGGGCCCGGTATCCATGGTGAGGCTCCCTATCTCACAGAGCCAGGTGTGTGCATCTGCGCTGCTTCTTGGAAGGGCTATCCTCAAGGGGGAAGGGGGAAAACAGGAGAGAGGTAATTAGGGGCTACCTCGCACAACTGAGCCAGCTCTTCAGGGATAGGTATGGGAAGGACAGTGCTGGAAGCAGGTGACACGTGCAGAGGTTTCATGCAGCCTGCCAGCAGCCATGCTGGTTCTTTTCTTTTCTTTTCTTTTCTTTTCTTTTCTTTTCTTTTCTTTTCTTTTCTTTTCTTTTCTTTTCTTTTCTTTTCTTTTCTTTTCTTTTCTTTTCTTTTCTTTTCTTTTCTTTTCTTTTCTTTTCTTTTCTTTTCTTTTCTTTTCTTTTTTTCTTTCTCTCATTCTCTCTCTCTCTTTCTCTTTCTCTTTCTCTCTTTTGCTCTCTTGCTCTCTTGCTTGCTCTCTTGCTCTCTTTCTTTCTCTCTTTCTTTTCTCTCTCTCTTTCTCTCTCTCTTTTTTTTTCTCTCTTTCTCTTCCTCTTTCTTTTTCTGTTTCTTTCTCTCTTTTCTCTCTTTCTCTCTCATGGTCTCTCCCTGCTTTCTCTTTCTCTCCCTAGTTCTTGTTAGTCTCTCTTACTTTCTCCTTCTCCTCTTTTTTCTCCCTCTCTCTCTTCCCCCATTTCCCTCCCTCCCTGGACTCCCTTTCTCTCTCTGTCTATATTAGCAGGATGAGAAAGAGGCATAAGGGTGGAAAATTGAGCTTCTGAACTAATTCCAGAAGGCTCTGTTTGACAGCATCAGTGCTAGTTGTTCTCTGTCTTGAAACAAGATCCATATTCGGATCAATAGAGATATGTGCGGGGGGAAGTGTTCCCTTTTATTTCCTTGTCAACTCAACGTGGCAGAGCTGCTGAAAAAAACATGCCATGGAACCTACTTGCACAAAACTAGTTAAAACAAACCCTTTCCTGCTGCACTGTGTGTACGCTTCATGTACTTCCATACATAGACCCAGAGTGTGGCTGAGCACAGACCTACACAGTTCGGGTCCTACATGTTGAAGAGTGCTCTCCTTTTGCTTGTGGAAATTTGGAGCCTCTCAAACCATGCCCCAGCCTCCCAGCACCCTACAGCCCCAATGGCAACATGGTTCTGTCTTAAGATCCCTGCAAAAGCTGGTGAATATGGCTCATAATCCCAATTTTAGTGGATTTATAGGGTGAAGAGGCAATCCTCCTTCTGTTTCATGGTGCTGTTTGGAAAGGAAACATGCATAATTATAGTAAACTTTCCCTTCACTCCAAGCCCTACATCACTAGTCCTAGGCACCACAGGCACTAGCACTAGGCACCATCTAAGATCAAAATCTGACACAATCAGACTGGGAAAGGTTTCTCTGAACTAAACTTCCTATTTAAGTAATGTTAGCTAGTAGTTTTCTCTTGAGCTCTGCTGCTGTCTTCAAGGTCAGTAAGGTGACGACTCTATGGGCTGGGGTATGCATGAGCCACCATTTGGCAGTAAGATTTTTGAACTCGAGGAATTATGAGAGGAACCTGCAATTCTCTTGTGCAGGTGAAATTAGAGAGAGAAAGATATGACTCATTTGTGGGGCAAATTGAGCCTGCCAGCTGGGCTTCATTCAGCTGAAAAATATACCCCTGTGGCTGCAGAGAAACCAACCAGAACTAACCAGAAGGGTGCAAATCTTCCAGTCAAACTGCAAATTGGGAACAACAAAGCAAATCATTCAGGTAGAAGGCATGCAAAATGCAATTGGTTCTCTTGCACTTTACCTTGAATGGATTAAATCTGGCACTCAATGCGCAAACCCACAAGCGCTTGAACGGTAGTAAGCTGGCATAAGGTTGGCTATAATTAGAAGTGATATCTGCTCAGAATTAAAGTGCCAAATGTGCCTTCAGGTGTATTCATTCTCCATCTTGCTTTTTAGTCCAGGCCTGACACATTTGGGATTCTTGCCACAGGAACTGTACCAAATGACTCATTCACAGTGGTGGTCATGTGCTGAAGACTGCATCCTACAGAATCAGTGGGCCTGGAGTTTAACATGACAGGCAAAACCTCAGGAGACTGGCATATGGTCACTTGGCTCAAATAAACTCCTTCAGACTCGAAAATTTATCTAGCCTTTGTCTAAATTCTTGTCTTCTTTCTTACTGATGTTTCTACAGTCATTCCTTTTCTTGACCAGTTCATGCTGTATTTTCTTCTTCTCTGTCCTCTCTTTCTTCCACCTGCTTTTGTCTCAGTGTACTCAGTCCCTTGGACAGTCCCTGTTCTCAAATTTCTCTTTCTTATTAACAGCAGGCACCACAAGGTCTCTGTTTTCTCTTGACTCCCCAATAGCATCTGAGGTTTTACAGCCCCTCCGGAGGCTCAGCTGTAAAGACTGGAATGCTCTCTGCACATTTCTTCTGGTTGCTCTCTTGGTTGCTGGTGTAATAAGGCACAGATCTGCAAAACCACTTAGAGGCTGCAGAGCCTGGCTTCTAGGTCTTCTGGCAGAGGGCATAGCCCAACAGCAGAGCTGGGGCTGTGATCAAACATGGAGGAGGGCATTAGCCATTTGGGCTAATCTGCTGGGGCGGGTATTAGAAGGGAGCACAACACCTCCTGCCTCATTGGATAAGCTAGATTTTATTTTCCAGAAAAATAAAACCAAACTAAAATCAAAAACAAAAGCCAGGCCAACATGATTTTAGTGTGTTAGGCAAGGAAGAATGCCAGTCTTCTGTGTTTTTAAGTCCAGGCATCTTTTGACACCTGTTGATCTTTTAGACAGCATTTCATGGGTTTTGTATCATCTCGTGCTTGGCAAGTCAAGAGCAGAAAGGAAGACCTACTCTTCGCACAAATCCTGTCAGATCAGATTGATAATATATATTGAATGTTGTTGCTCAAATCAATGCAAATTGATTGAGGGCCTCAGAGCATCTGGAAGATAAGAGCAGAAGAGAGGCCAATTTCCTAAAGGGATGTTCATGGCCATTTTTATAGTTGCCGCACAACTTCTGCCCAAACGAAAAAACTCACAGGTTATTTGAGAGGATGACGTGCTTTGGCTTGAAATTGAGAGCCTGTGAAAAATAAATAATGATGCTTCCCGAGTACTGTTAGCCCTCCTATTTCTTTTAACTCCTGAAACTGCAGATAAATTATGTTGACCATTGGAGTATGGTCAGCAGGGAATCTTAAAGAAAAAAATTTGGATTGTCTTAATGAGGAAGCAGGGAGGGGGGAGAAGAAGGTGGGGGATTTTAATGGAGAAAACAAACATCACCACAACATGGGGCTGTTGATTTTGCAGCTGGATTGTATGCAAAACCGGGGAACCTGAAGAGCCAAGCTGCCTCTACTGAATTTCTGTCCATCTCCTCCACTCTGCTCAGAGGCAGCTCACATAGCTGTCTTTGTGATAAAGCTTACAAGCAAATTGGACAGGGTGTCAGGCTGGCTATGAAATATGACAAATTAACAGCCGAGGCTGCTACTGCCCTGGTTACAGACACTTCATTTAGAAGTTATCATGTTACTGGATGCTTTGTGTAATTTGTGATGATACTGATTGTGATAAATTGCAATATTCAGGTAAAAATTTCACCAGCCATTCCTGAAGCAGAATATTAAGGGAGGAAATGGTTGTCAATACCGCACCACTTAACTTCAGGCCCCAAATGAGAAAAGATCTCACAATAACAATAAAATTCTCAGTCACTGAGCAATGTAATTAAATTAAGCTAATTACGTTACAATTAGCAAATCTTTAATTTATTTTTAATGCACTGATTAAACCTTATGTGGTAACCATAAAGCTTCCTGAACAGTAATCCTGTTGGGTAACCATTGACACCAACCTGGGGTCATCACTTGATGCTAGAGTATTTCCTGAAGTAATAAATAATTGCTTTTTATACAAAGCTTGAAAAAAAGTTTCCATACAAATATCTCAGGCACATAATTTATTTACTTCCTTCCCTTTACCTTGATGGCAGATAATGAAAAAATTAATGCTCCACATTCCAGCCTGCTCTGTTTGTACCATGGATTATTTGCATGTTCATTGCGTTGTTTGTTTTTTAAAGCCGGCAGTTATCTCAGAGGACCCACAGAAGTCCTTATCAAGTGATTCACTAGTGCTTTATCAGGCATTCTTCCCCATTTCCTTAGGGGTCCCTGTGAGAAGGGCTGGGGAACATGGCTCATGGCAAGCTCTGAATCCCAAGTGAAGCTGCATCTCACACCAGATGGAAAAGAGGAATTAGGCACATTAAATGTAACTGGAAGAAAATTAGGTGCCTAAGTGTAAAGCTCCTGTCTGGTCTTAAAGGCATTTAGACTGTGCTGATCCTTCAGTCTTTGACATTAAAGCTCCCAAGGCATCTAACACTGTTTTGGAGCATGCCTAACCATTGCTCCTGCCTTGACCAGGCTGTACAATGGGGTACTTATCTGACATTTAGGTCAGATTAGAAACAACAAACTATGTGTTCATCTGCTTATCTTCTGTCAGGCTCGGTCTCACAAGGACACTTCCAAACCACCCTCTGTGCTCTGCTGGATCTGGTCCCCCAAGAACATCTGTGGTGACCATCGCTTTCTTTCAAAGTCCTGCCTGAGAGAGGCTCCAGGCAAAGAAAGGGACAGAGCACTTCCTGTGGGACTTCTTCTCTGTCAGGAAAAATGGAGGATGTCAGAGACACAGTTCCTTTTTCTGGAACAAAATTGGGACCCTGCTCAATTCTGCTGGAAAAAGGCATCTGAAGTGAATAAGTGCTATGTAAAATATCCAGTCTCTAGACAGAAGTGGAATTTTAAGTGTACCCCTAACTCCCATCCTCAGGGCTTTCCTACAGGCAGGCTCCAGATGGCTGCTTGCTCAGCATGCTGGTTTTTGTAGCACAGGCTTGGGGGTGTGTGGATCAGGGCCAAATGCCAGAATCTTAAAAAGCACTTGCTCCAGCTGTGCACTTCCCCTGTCTGCTGGACAAGGTGAGGGTGAAGGAGGTGTAGGACATCCCCAAACCTCACTTACCCTGCACAGCTGATCCCTGCTGAAGCAGAGCCGGGCTGGTACCAGGTCCGCCCCTGTAAGAAGACTGGCTTTTTGCCCTTTGTCAGCTTTACTGATGTAAAGCACCTATCCGCCTCCTGGGATGTGAGCTATTATCTCCACAGGGCTCTCTGCAGTAGATGTATCTGCTCCCCTGCTGCTATCTCAAGACCTTCTCGTATTGCAGGCACCAAGCACAATGTGGTCATGGCATAGCTTGGTTTTGGATCTGATCCTTGCTGCTTAGGGACCACATGTAATTTGCTGATGCACCTTGAGCTCTGCGGGTGAGTCGGGAGTGTGGGGCTGGCCTCTGCTTTCTCTCAGCATCAGGGAGAGGCAGCCTTTCCCTGCAGAGTGACATGTTGCCATGCTAAATACACCACAAGGAAGTGGCTGAGAACAGAGGGGACTTAAAACTGTGCATGTTTGGGGCTTCTTTTCCAGTTTAAAAATTTGTAAAATTGCTCTTCCAGCACCAAATAAGTATTTTAAAAGAAGAGTTGAAAAATGTGTTATTTGACATCCTATAAGTAAACAGAGCAATGGCTCAGTGCTGTGTGTGGAGTGGCCTGCAGTCCTTGTTTTGCTTTTGTGGGACCTTGAACAACTGCTGTGTTTATTTTTTTCCTGATAATCTCCCTAATAGCATGGAAAAAGAAGGCATTTTCTGTGTGTTTTTTTATTTTTTTGGGGGTGGTGGTGGTGGTGCAGAATTGAAATAATTCATGTTTCTCTTCTGTGGAATGAATTTCCAAACCATAATACCGCACGTTGAGTGTATCTGGAAAGGATGCTGCCTTGTTCGATGAACTGAATTGTGCACACAGTTGGAGACTCTGACAGTGCCAGCATCAGTGAATGCAAGTTGCATAAAAAGGAGGCAGCATCATTCATGACACTAATGAACAGTCCTTCCTCGTCTATCAGAGAAATCTTTCCCAGGGATAACGATTCTCTTAGCATTTTCTTAGCCATAAAAGAAGAGATTGTGTTGGTTCTTTGGGTCTGTATGAGACTATCAGGAGGATTCTTAGGCTGGGAACAGAAATCAATGTTTCTGTGATACTGTATTGGCTAAATACTTAGACCACAGTAAAAAGATTTTGTTCTGACTGCACATTGAACTTCTTGTTTTGCTTTGCTGTTACAAGATTGTGAAAATAGTGTGAAATTAAAGGGGGCATACTTGATTCTGAGCAAGTCTGCCAGCAAGTGCTAGTCATTTACTGCAACATGATGTACCTGGTTCACCCATATAATGCTACAGCTTTAAGTAACTGCAACTTCATTGATTTCAGTGGCATCTCAAGAGTAAAAGGGAAAAACTGGCATGACACAGCAGTGATTCAGCTTTAATGTATTTCCTCATTCTTCTTCAGGTATTTATTATCCTTTAACAGACCTTCATTTTAAATATTTCTTAGTACTTAAAAGAAGTCTTCTAAGGTATAAGCAAAACCAATGCACACAGCAGAAGAGTCTCTGGGATCTACTCTACAAAATGACAATTAGACAAGATCTAAACTAGGAGCTTGACAAGGGATATGACTATAACATAGATAAGGGGCATGACTCTTTCTTTAAAATAAGATTTTTATTGAAATTAAAGGTAAAGTGTAGATGCAGTTTTATCCAAAATGTATGATTTGCCTTGTATAGCTTTATTAGAATTGTAGAATAAATGGGAGCTGTACCTGCATATTAACTTATTTATCAGTGTATGTTGCATCAGCCCTAGGAAATCTTGCCAGTGTGACTCTACCACTGCAGACTGGACCTCAATACACAATTCCAGCTTTTGTATTTTGTTTACTGCGTCAATTAAATATCTTGCACTCTGCTTCCTGTCCTTCATGTGTATTTCTGTGCAAATCTAAATGATACTTAATAGGCTTCAGCTTCCTTCATTCTTAAATGGTCTGATTTCCCAATACTTTGAAAATGGCTCCAGTACTGTGAACTTAGTTCCTGATCCATGTTTGTTTGTTGGTGATCACACTAGTTTCAACAGCCTGTGTTTGCCCTAAGTTATAAATGAATATATAATGGATTTTGGGTAAGGAAACTCATACAGATAGATTTGTCTTGGAGATTGTATTCATGCTTATGATAGTGACCACTATGACAGGATATAGCAGAAAATGAGAGCTTGAAGCTTGCCTTTAGGATAGAAAGGAAAAATCAGATCTTTTACCATTGACAGCATGTAGTTACCTATCATCTAGCTTTCTCCACTTCCTCAAAACCTGGTTGCATCTTCAACAGTGATGGATCTAAATTTATAAAAAAAAAAAAAAAAAAGAAAAAAAAAAAGAGAGAGAGAGATGTATGTTATGACTGAAGCATTTGATATGAGTCATTTAAAGTATATTTTAGGACTGCCTATGATTAGGTTATAGGCTACTTTTCTTTAAAGTAAATTAGCTACATACTGTGCATTAGTATCAGGCACAAGGCTTTTGTCACTGGAGGAAACCTCTTTAAATGACCAGAGTAAATCCCTCACATTGGTGAAGTATCTGTAATTCCTGATCTCCCACGCATGACTGATTTCCACAGGAGTGAAGCTTTTGTGATCCATGCATTAGCAAGAACCAGCTACAGCTACAGTAATTAAACGTTTTAAACCTACCGTCCTATATAGATCCATTTTGATTGCTTTCTTTCTTACTGTTCTTGTTAGTGGGCACCAGAAATTAACGCTTTGGTAGACATGGAGAAACAACACATGTTGTGTTTTTGCCAACTACCTGCTGTAAAACGAACACCATTGGATAACAAGCCACTTACTGGCGTTGAATTTGCATTAACACAGCAATGATATTTATGCTTTCAGTAGTTGTGAATTGCAAAGTGTAATGACAATCCACACAGAGATACTATTTTGTGCTATTTTGATGGCAAGTTTTTGTTAGTTATTTAGGTTTAACAAAATTATGGGTGCTGTAAGGAAAAGTATGAGGCATCTTCTGGTGGGTGGCATACATTGGTAGAATATCAGGTTGTTTCTAGTCTTGCCTTCATGTGCTCACCAGTAAAGGTAGCTGATACAACTGGAAGAATATTGACTTGTGACATGGGGCATTTTTGTTGAATGCAGCCCTTGAGATTTTGTCTGATCTGTCATGTCATAAAAGAAAACGAAAATTGCTGACACCTCCCTGCAGGTCAGACAGTTTTGTAGATCAGCTTCATATCTGGAGGGAGAAATCAAGTGTCCGGTCTGTACTGTGTCTTTTGTAAATGAACATATAAGTCTCATCTTTCTCAGTCTCTCACAGGAATGTGAAAGCTTAAAAAACACTTTTTTTTTTTTTTCTTTGTTCCCAATCCCTGAGCTTTTCACCTGGGAAGCCCTTCTAGGTCAAAGCTCCTCCTCTGAGACCATATGACCTTTAAAGGTGGGCTTGAACCTTTTTTTTTTTTTTTTTTTTTTTTTTTTTTTCAGCTGCTCTGCAATACAAATGAACCTCAAAGCCTCAGCAGCCAGACAAAGAAGAGGTCTTTAACCCACACAGTCTCTGTAAGGGGGGGTCATTTATGCTTAAATGACCCCTAATGGGCAAGTGATGAGTACTGTTCAGCACGACAATATTAATGGGCAGGCAGGAACATAGAGCAAGGGGTAGGGTGGATGTTTGCATGTTTCGATACCTTACAAAGCAAAAAGGGGTGGGCAAACTTACCAACTCCTTTCCCAAAGGACAGCCAATAGCCTCTGCATACTTCAAAACCAACGTTGCTTTTGTCAGTTTATATCAATGAAAGAAAAGATCTGTAAAATCACATTTAATTAGATAAGTTCAGATTTATTTGGATTGTATAGCCCAGCTGATATTAAGGTGAGGGGAAGTAGCAAATTTACTTTATTCCCAATGATCTGATGTCCATTTCCATGGAAACAGAAATGGAAGTAGGAACCAAACATAAGCAGTCGCAGCCCTGGTTAATTGCCCATGGCTGCTTTCTGTTTCCACTTCTATAGTGCTGAACTCTACGCTCGCTGCTGACCCCGTTGCTATCAAGCAGTGCGTGTGAGAGGGGTCTGCTGTGGGGAGCCCGGGCACGGCAAGGAAAGGAGGGGAAGGAAGGATGCAAGAGGCAGCACGCAGGCTCTCCGGGCTGGCCATTGAAGAAATCTCCTTTAAGGTTTGTTGACTGGAAAAATCGAGGAGTAACATCGGCAAAAGTAATTTTAATTAAGTCATTTCTATGAGTCTGGTGGTAAAACAACTCTTAATGATGATCAGTGTAAATCTGGAATTGCTTGGTGGAAGTCAACAGCACTCTAGCAGGGATTAGGAACAGACTCCGGCTATTTATGAGAAACACAAAAATATATTAACAGAAATTATGTTTCTGTGGTTGCTGGGGCAGTAACAAAAGTAACACTAAAACAATATTTTCATGAATTAAAAAGCTCCATTAGGTCTACCATGCAACAGAGATCTATCTAGAGGTAGGCCGCTGTATTCAACGATACAAAGATCAAGTATAGAATACAAACCACAAACAAATCTATTTCCAGGCTGCGAAACTATTGTATTTTCTCATTAAAGTAATTTAGCACCTCTGCTCTCCCAATTTTGGCCTAAAACCAGCAGCAGAAAATAATATTAAAAGCAATAATCCCTGTTCTTGTTATTTCCAAATCCAGACCCCCAAACAGGAAGCACTGATTCCCAGAGGTTCAGTTTCATGGAAACCAAACCAGACCTTAAACTTTTTGAACTTTATCCATCTCTTGCAATCATGCTGGGTCTGTCCCATAGCAGATTTCTTGCTGATATAGGACTGCTTGTTCTAACCTAAATAAACCAGCAAAAGACCGCTGTTTGGAAGAACTTGAGAAAGCTTACATAAAAGCATTTTTTTCCTCTTTTCAAATTTTTTATATTCAAAATATTTCAAACCAGAATTTGGTTTCAAACTTCTCTTCAAAGAGAAAACAAAAAGGGGAAAAAAAAGTCAGTACTATTAAGTGGACATTAAGCTTTATGACAAGGTACATTCAGAGCATAGCAACTTCTTCTTCCTGGTCTCATGTCCCACCACTATTCATTGGCAGCTTGTAAACACTCAATGCCTACCACACAAGCACTCCTTACACTAATCTCCCTTCCTGCTATGCTGGCAGTGTTGATTGTCTAATTTTATATTGCTTGATAGATTGAGCGAGAATTGTTTCAGGTGTGCTGAGTCAAAAGATCAGGTGTAAGTGGCGAGGGAAGCCTGACTGCAGCTGGAGTGTGGTTAGACCAGATGGCTGTCAAGGAAAAAGGTGGAAACCCAGGGAATTGCAATGATGTGAAGCTTTGAAACAGTTTTGGGATGCAGAAAAGCTAACATTTCTGGGAGATTTAGTGGTCATCCTCCGTGTGGCTAGCACAGGATGTTCTTGCACATATGATTTAATTTTATGGTGTGGTAGAGCCTTGCAATCTGTGGCACGTGTGTGAAATTAAAGTTGGAGCAAAAATGTCAACTCCAAAACAGTGCATGTATTTTAAAATCACCCTGAATAAAGGCTGATTGAGGGAAAGAATACTGTTTGCACTGATTTCCATCACTTCTAAAACACCCATTTAAAAATCACAGATTAGTAAGATCTACCCCAAAGTCTGTATTTATAGGGAAAAACAAAACAAACAAACGAACAAAAACATAAAACAAACAAAAAATAACAACAAAAAACACAAGATAGAAAAAAAAATGTAGATTGTGCTACAAACCTCATTTTCTGTTTTCTTGCACTTTACATTATCATGCTGACTTTGTCATTTTTTGCCCAAATGTAAAAGACTGTCCATGGTGTTGGATAAGGAAAGTTAGCCACAGTGTGTAAAAAACTACACCACACCACACAACAGAGAAACATCAGTTGCATATTGCTTTCTGCAGATTTTGGTTATTTAAGTACTACCAATAATCCTAGGCAGAGTGAGCAGAGATGGGCTCTGACAAATCATGGCAGTCACTTTCCCATCTCCCGTGAGATGGAGATAAGGATTGTGCTCTGTGCACCACAAGCCCCCTGCATCTGACACTGTCAGATGCATCTAACCCATTTTTGCCTATTTTATTTGCCCATTTTTGCTTTGCTCAACACACACATTCACAGAGTAGCAGTCCAAAGCTGAGGCATGTGATGCATTCACTGTGGTCAGATGCGTGTTGCACTTCAAGTGTCAAGCACCATAGCTGTAGCCTTGGGGTTTATTATGCCTAGAAGAGATTGGGCTTCACTGCCCATGCACAGTCTTTTCTCACATGTTCAATGGCTATTTTGTATGGATATTGCAGGTAAGAGCCTGCTTAGTCACACTCACTGCTTCACTCTCACATGTTTCAACTTCTGTTGATAAACAAATTCCTCTGTTTTTCTACTTCAGCACAAATCCTGAAAGCCAAAAAAAAGAAATTAAAAAAAAAAGAAATTAAAAAAAAAAAAAAGGAAAAAGTAGGATTAGCAAACATTAGAGCATTCTGAAAGAAGCTACAGAGCATCAGGTGCCTAATCTGAAAAGCACAGCGAGGTACATAATCTGATTGAGTTTCTGGAAATGAGAATTACACCAGAAATAAATGCACGCAGGTTGCAAAGTCTAAACCCTGGAAGTTGTATGAGTGAGACTGTATAACTTAGAGTCTAACTTGACTTCATACATACTCGCCAAATATTAGAGTCCTAAAATAGCCTGTCTCTTAGTGGCCAAGCAGTTAAGATGTTATTGAACTTTAGACAGTAATACTCAAATGTATAGTAAGAGGCCATATGGAATGAGCCTGTGTTTTCATTTTTTCACAGGAGCTGCTTCTGCTTTGTTCTATCATATTAAAGAACAGGAAGGCTTTCAGAGCAGTAGAGCTCCCAAAACAGGAGAGTGACTTGATTTCAAAGCAAAGAGCAGGTAACTGCCAGTACAGGAACCTGCAGGTTAATTGGGTATCCTGACCCAGACAAAACTCAAAAGAGAGAGCAGTTCAATTCTTTCATTTTGTTCATGAAAAATCACTGTTTGTGTTGCACAGAGTTCAGTTTAATCAGCCCTGTGAGCTACTGTCGTATCATGAAGTGGATCACCCCTTCCCAGGAAGGAGGAGGAGAACTGTAGAAGAGACCCATGAGAATTAAAAGATGGTAACTTTTCAAAAAGTGAAGTTAGTGGTTTTGAAAGGCACCAGATTAGCAGCACAGGAAATGGCCTCCTTTATTTAATCATACCTAAGTGCTTTGAGATAGATTCTTATTCCTTTTATCTTGATGAGTAGCACATCCACACGATGGGCACAGCATCTGCTGGGGGCAGCTGTGCAGGAGAGATAGGGGTCAAACCTCAGGTAGACCCAGGCAGACCCAGCAATAGCAGGAAGCGGACGAGTGCAGTGTTGTTCCTTTGCCACAGTTTCTCCCATCTATGCATCTTGAGGTTGGTCTAGGAAATAAAAAACAAAGGAAAAAAAAAAAGTGTTTTAAGTGTCATGCTGTGGTATACTTGCAGGTGAAGAGCTGAAATAAACCTGGGATTAGTGCTACCAGCGTGCTTTGAGATGAATGCTGATGGCCTTTCTTTGGACTAGGCAGTTTCAGAGGACTGTGAAGAGATCTGGGCTGCCATAAACATGGCCCATGCTGTATCCCATACACCTACTATCACCATAGCCATCTTGTGGATGGTTTGTTATGACCAAGTGCCTCTCTGGTATTTGAGTCTCAGCATCCTTTGGAGAGTACACTTTGGCCATGCCCAGAGATGTGCCTTCAGACTTGTGGTCCCAGGATATGGCGGGGACTCCAGCTGGCATTCTGAATCAGTTTGTAGGATCACAAATAACAGCCTGTTGTCAGATGTCTTAACTCTGGGCATCCTTCTGGTAGAGTTAGATGGCAATGGGTCACTCTGAGTGAGGTTGCTAGAACCTGATCCTGGATCAAATCACACTGTTAATTCTCAGAGAGCAGCTCAGAAGTAGTGCCAGGGTGGCATCTGCCACTGTGCCACTGAGACTACAGATGAAGGCCTGCAGGATGAGATAGAAGGAAAGACTTAGATGGGTATAAGAAGGCTCTGAATTACTTCCATTCTTCAGTCCCATGGAGATAAATTCAGGGACAGTGTGCATTTCTTGGCTCCACTGAAGTGAAGACATTTTCCATTAATCGAGTATTTTGCTGTTATTATTTTTTCCCTACAAATGGGTTAGCATAAGAAAGGAGAGGGGGATAACACTGGAGGATAATAAGAGAGCTAGAGTCCTAGGCATGCTTTACAAAGCCAGATATGTAGGAAAACATATTTATGCAGAGGAAAAGTACGATGTCAACCCTTTATCTCCCAGGAGTGTTTAATGGTTCTTACCTGCACATTTTCTTCAAAGGATCTTGCTGATGGATTTGCTTTTGGCAGAAGCTGCTCAGCACTTGGAAGAACACCTGTTTGTTCCTCTCTGCTGTTCCACTTTGCCTTGTTGGCATCCTTGTGAACTGCCTCCAGCCCCCTGTTCCTGGAGCAGGTCAGAACATGTTGCCTCTCATTTTTCCTCTCCCAGGAAGCTTGAGGAGCAGCTGTAAGCATGTTATTGTTCTTCAGGTCACTATTAGAGTGGATCTCACTTAAGGTGCATATATCCAAGTGTGGATTCTATCAAAAAAGCAACAGCTCCGGGCTGTCTTTCTGTAGCTACTCAAGTACAAAAAAAAAAAAGTTTAGGGATGTTTGTGGCTCTTACTTGGTTTCCTCACCCTTGATGGTTAGTGTGGCATGAAAACAAAAAAAGAGCAGTGTAGACTGGAGGCAGTCTGTTGGATTAAAGAGGATCAAACAATTTTAAGCACAAAATCCTGCTGCTTTCCCCCCTCATAAGCAGGAATGTCTTCATGAAATGCCCAGCAATAGTTGTTACTCATCTAAAAATTCAGGGCATTCAGATCATATAAATACGTACATCTCATTGCATCCCATTAGTTGTTGCTAATTCTTTCTCAGCCTATGGGGCTAATCACTAACTCCAGATCAGTAAAATCCCAGTTTCCTGTTGGCACATTTCCTTTATTACAAGTGCTTCTATTCCTGTGGGTATCAAAATGATTCCAACACCCCATAATTAGATCTCATGTCAGCTTAATATATGTGAATTTGCCTTATGGATTTAGTCTGCAACCTCATTAGCTCTGAGTCAAGTCAGTCTTTTCTCAGATAAGACATTGGATAGGCAGGAAAATCCTGATGCTGCATCTTGTTGCAGAACAGGCTTGGTGGCTTGAACACACAAATACAGGGAAAGCTGCTCCTTGATAAGGACCTTAATCACCTCTGCATCGCTAACACATTAGGAACTAATTTTTTGTACCACCTTTGTAGTCAGAGAACTTTGGCCCGGGAACTATGTTACGAAATTACATACAAATGTGTTGGAGGTGGGAATACAGAAGCTGCCTGAGCGGCATCCTGATCACCTCAAGAGGATGGCTCCTTGCAGGCACAGTGACAGATATACCCTAAGAAAGACCATCTTCATGAGGGCTTTGCACTCTGATCTGGTTGACATCTGCATGGGGTATCCAAGTGTTTGTTCACCTCCAGGAGCCTGAAAAAATGCAGCAGCTCCCTCTGAGGCAGCCCATCAGTAGTAAATGCAGATCTGGTATGTGGAAGTAACAGCTTGAAGACTCCAAAACAGAATTGCTCACCTCCAAGAATAAGAGCTCCTACTCCAAGAAGGCTCAGGTCCAGGATTGTTATTGGGTTGTTTTTCTCCTGCTGAGCCCTTTTTTATGCCTTTCCAGTAGCTCCTTCGATTCCCAGAGTAATCTGAAAGATCAAAAAGAGACAAAGACATGATCACTCTCTAGCTCTGTATTGGCCAAGACAGTTTTGGCTGACAGGCTTAGTACAGATGGCCATCAGCCTCTGATCCAGCTCCTGGACTGTCTGGACCTGATCTCCCAGCCCTGCAGCCAGATACGCTGTCCAGACCCAGAGTCACTGCACCTGACAACACTGCTGTTGCTTGGCTGAGTAGCACCCAGAGACACAGATCTCTCCCTACATCTGCAGGGATCCTGACACAGTGCAGAGAAGCATAGGAGGAAATGTATTTGTCCAAGTGGAGAAAGTTCTCTTTATAAGCAGTCCAAAATTTTTCGATCTGACCTTGCTATCAAAGGCATTTGTCTATATTTAAAACAAGTTGCCTTTGTTCATACTGGTTTGAACTGATTTGCACATGCTGTCTGCTTATTTAATTATTCTTTGTCTTTTCTAAGAGCTCTTGCCCAGCGGCCAGAGACAAAACTTTTGATTTGTATCTGGAATTAATGTTCCCAAGACTCCTAAAATATCTCTTGGAATATTTCTTAAATATCTTGTATACTACCTCATTTTGAAGACCATCTTTCTAGCAGCTGTCACCCAAACCACTGGGGTGATCTCAACACTCTCTTCTAAACTCTTCCTCTAAATTCCATCATCTAAAGCATTCCTGAAGCCAGGTCTGATACCAGAAGAAAAGCAAGGTAATAGTAGCAAGAACTGTGCTTTTTCATATGGTTGCAATTGCACTGTTCTGGATTTCCGTTTGTTTCAACTCTACAACTATGTCTCAAAATGCATGGTAAAAAAAAAAAAAAAGAAAAAAATAAAGAAAAAAAGCATCACACTGGTGTCAGCTGACTGCTGCAATTCTTTCTTCCAAGACTTATTCAACTTTCTTTGTTTAATTTAGAAATGAACCTATACCTGAGGTTTGGATAAAAACTAGCGGGTACTACTCCCAAATATAAATTTTTTGATTTCAGTCCATATTCTTTGACCAAGGCAGAATCTACTTATTTTGGAGCTCTGTCCAACACCTAGGTGTTTCCTGCATTACTCTGATATTTTTCTAAAGGTGGTATACCTTTAGGAGCCTCTAAGACTGTGCCTAATTTCTGCAGTTTGTTTGTTAGGAATACTCACAAATCTGATTTTTCCAGTTTAGCTGACAAAGAGAACGATTGTATTTTCCTAGTACTTGCAGAAGACATGCTGGAACTTTTCATTTATTTATTTATTTATTAAATCAGTGATCTTTCCTCTTATATAAAGGAGATCTAGACCTTAAGCTGGAATAGAAAGTACATGGAGCTGTAAAATACGTATGTAGTCTGTGAATCAGCTCAGCTTCTGTTTGCAGTTTTGCTGCTTTGATTTTAGTGGAGCCACACCAGAACCAACCCCAGAAGAGGTTTTGGCCCTGACTGTTTCTTCAGAATGATACTCAGTTCTTATGCTGGCACTTCACAGGAAAAAAAAACATTTCAATTCCTTTACTTTGCCTTATGTTTGCAGTTTTCTTGTTCTTTAATCTGCAAAATCTGGCTTAATGCATTGAGAATGATGTCACCAAACAGGAGCCCCAGCTCCAGCCAATCCTTTTTGTAAAAACAATTTCTGCTTTGGTTTAATTTATGGAAGCTGCTGAATAGCTGGTTTGGTTTACCAGCTATGCTGTCAGCTATTAATAAAGGTGAATTTCATGAAGGGTATGTTTTTCTTTCTGGCAACGGGACTTACTTTGCACCGTATAAATGAAATCCTCTCGTTCACCAACAGGACTGCTATTCAATCATTTTCCCATTGAGCGCTAAATATTGGAAGGGCTGAAATTTGGAAAATGAACTGGTGATTCCTTTCATTTATTATGAATGAGCTACTCAGCCAGTGTAATCTGTCAACACTCCCAAACTGTGGGAGCCGTTGCTCAAGGTTGGCCTCGCTGCGGTGTTTAAAGCAGGAGGAAGGGCAATCCAAGCTTGGGCTGGCTCCTTCCCCATGTGGAGACCCCCGTTTCCAAAGTTGAAACCATATCCTGCTGAGCTGAGATGTGCCCTCAGCAGCCCTAGCTCACGAATAAAGATGGCAGAACCTCCCCAAGAGGGAAATGGGGAGGAGAACTGGGTGGTTTTATTGAACATTATGACATACGAGTGCCACAATACCAAAGAACTTGTTACAGCATAGAAAATCCCCTCTGCTAGCAACTCCATTAGCACTCCACCACTATTCCATTGCAGGGCCTATAAAGCAGATTGCTAACAAAAAGGTTATTCAGAGGGTTTCTTTCAATAAACCCAAAGGTAACAAGTATCCACTGAGCAGATGTCATGAGACTGAGCTACACTCTGGAAAACTGCCGAGATATTTAAAAATAATGCTTCTTATTAACCTAAGCACAATACTAAAAGTCTTTTAAAATAAAACTTTCCAGATGCCACCTGCATCTGAGATGCTAATAGGATGAATGCCAGTAAGCCCACTAATACTGGAAATGCTCTTAAGGAGCAGCTACTACTGATTGTACTGGCACAAACAAATCAAAACCTAATTTATGTATTCCTGCAGCTGCATCTCCAGCCAAAGCAGAGGCAGGAGTCAGGACCAATTCACAGCTGACTAATGTTGCCTCGTTCTTTGCAGATTTTTGGCATTTAAGTATAATTAAGATGTATTGTTTGCTACCTTGCAGGCCAGAACAGGCACCGTTATATGGATAACTTTTTTGTCTACTGGTAAGATGTTTGCTAGGAGGAATCATCAAACATTCCAAGTAGAATCCTACGGAAATAAATAACAGCATTATTCTCATTTCATGTGATGTTGGGGTCCCAGAGGATCAGGAAGGACTGAATATAATAGCATTAGGGAGTACACTGGGGAAACACGCTGCACATGGTTGTATAGAGCAGAAATTGCTGAGTACAAGGCAGCATACTGCATGGTAGGCATACCATAAAATCTGCCTGGTCTTGCTCCAAGCCAGACTGACCTACCACCACCAGTGCTATACCCTTGATTTTTTGGCCCTTGATGCTTTAAAGAGGAATGCAGAAGATGACACAGACCTCCCTTCACCTCTGCTAATATGATCTGTTGAAATAGGGAACTGACCCACCATGGGTTGCCATTCTAGAAAGGAGATGAGAAAGTGATCAGTTACTACTGCAGCTTGGATGCAGAGATGATAAGGTAAGCCAGAAGGACACAAGTTAGACCACATCTGGTCTATAGACCCATCCATAAGTAGGTTTAGTTAATTCATTTCCACTAAGCTGGAAAATACACTAGCTGATGACCAGACTCCAAACATGCTGGGGCCAGAACCAGCATTGGGGATGGTGAATGTCTTCTCTGGAATTTGTGTGGGGCTTTGATTAGTACAGATAGCAAGCCTGGTTTCTTTCTTTTTCTTTTTTCTTTTTCTTTTTCTTTTTCTTTTCCTTTTCCTTTTCCTTTTCCTTTTCCTTTTCCTTTTCCTTTTCCTTTTCCTTTTCCTTTTCCTTTTCCTTTTCCTTTTCCTTTTCCTTTTCCTTTTTCTTGTTCTTTTCCTTTTTCTTTTCCTTTTTCTCTTTCTTTTTCTTTTTCTCTCTCTCTTTTTATTTTTATTTTTATTTATTTTTTCCTTTTTTTTTTTTTCTATATCTTTTTCTGTTTCCTTTTCAGTTTCTTCTTCTTCTTCATTTTTTTTTTTTTTAATTTATTTATTTTTATTTTTTGTGCATCTTGCAGTTATTTTCATCTGTGCAAAGAGGAGGCAAATATTACCAGACTGCCTGGTCTTGGAGAAGGAGGCTTGGTACAAGGAGTGGAGCTGGTTTGTGTCAGGCATCACAGGAGCATTGCAGTAAAGCTGCAAGCACAGCCTACCTTTCCTTTGCTCCTGCTGCCAAACCTTATCACTGGGGCTGGGACTGCCCTGAATATTTTGTAGGCATTTACACTCTTGCCAAGAAACCTCTACCAAATCAGAGGGTTAGGTTTCTACACCCACAGTTTGTAACCAGGGATGTATTCTCTTAATCCTGCTCATTCTGTTTTTCACCTCAAATCTGTTCGTAAACTGAGTCCAAAATGCTGAGGAGGGACACAGGACAGAAATAAGGAAAGCTGTACAGATCCAGTCCATTTACCCAGCAGTTGCCAGCACCGTAAACAGAACTGGCTGTCATACATTCTGGCACCAAAGGACGGAGTGAGGAACATATCTGGATGTAATAACTTTCTGTAACTTCAGCAAATAAAGAAGGGCTGACTAATAGCAGGAGCCTCTCCTACAGTTCACTTACTGTGTGAAATAGTCCTGAGACACCCTCAGCAGATGAGAATGCACATTGACTGTTTTGATTTATGGAAGAATGTTTTTCCTAATATTTTTTCTAAGATTTTTTTTTCTCAACTATGTAATGTGATTCTGAAGATGGTCACTCTGTATTTTTAAAGGAGACACTCTGTGTATGCTTTTAAAGACCTTTTTCGAAGGGGGACAGAGGGTTGCATATTTTTTAACTCCAAAACCCAGATGTTCTTTAACAGAGAAAAATAGAATAACATACATTAATAGCTTGGAAAACAATGGCAATATTTAATTAACCTTTAGAAATGGCTAATCTGTGAATCTGCACGTGTCAGCTCATCTTTAGAACAGAGTGACTGTGTGTGCCTTTGCCAAAATCAACATGCTTGTTCGGTGGATTTCTTCCACTGGGGATTCACATGAAGAACAAAAAAAAAAAAAAAAATGAGGAAAAAAAAAAGAAAAAAATTTTTTTTTTTTTCAGTTGTTTGGCTTGAAGCGTTCATGTGATCCAGATGACCTCGTCAGAGTTTATGGAGCCTGGTGTGCCACAGTTCCAAGATCTGCATGTTCAAGGCTTGGCTCTTAGCCCTCAGTCGTTGGACCAGACAGTCCGTAGGTCTTGTGGGACCATTAAAAGCTTTGGTTTAGCAGTGGGGATTTTACCTCTTCATCACTGACTTTCTCTGTCTCTCTCCCTTTAGCTTGGCTGCTATCAGAGCTTACCTTCAGCAGACCCTCTACCTGCCAAATCCTCTCATTTTCCAGCCCCACAAGTAGAAATTCAGAACACAGGAGGGAAAAGGGGTTGCTGAATGCTTGGCTTCTTTCAGAGCCCCCTGTTTCCTATCCGATAGGAGTCCCCTGCTAAAATGGACTAGAATATATCCCTCCTCCAGCTGGCTCCGAGGCTGCAAGGTGCAGGCAGATCACAGAGTTTCTCAGCATGCAGGAGAGGTATCTGAAGCATAAGGCTCGTGGTGCATAAGGGAGGAGTGGCAAGTACACCAGAAGGTGAAGAGATGGCTGGAAGCAACACTAATGCCCCTCCATCTGGAAAGATGAGTGCTGTTTAGTATGTCTGGAAAGCATTATTTCTGCAAATAGCTCAACCTCTTTCAGCTTAGAGGCAGGGATCCCAGCCTGCTGCCAAGCTTAGATCTCCCTGATGGCAATGTGGTAGGGGAGATGGTGAACAAGTGTACTAATGGCATAAAGCAGGAAAAAACAGCATCCAATACATCAGCTTAAGGTACATCAGGCATCTGCCCTTCTCCCAGAAGGCTGCCTGTGACTTCAAATTGCATTAAGACACACTTGTGTTTTATATCACGGGATCAACCCATATGATAAAAGTTTAATTGGGTGGGTGTGAAGGGGAATTTAGAAGTCGCTCAACTGATTGTTCTCAGTGATTTAGCTTTGCAAGGGCAGTATGGGAAAGGATCAGCTCTAATCCAATAGTGCCCCTGAATTTCTGTTTGAATTGCAGCCTTGAAAAGATCCAGCTTTATGTGAAGCTCATCCGAAAACACTGAGAGGTGCGAGTTCATGTGGGTTCAGAATGAATGCCTCATCCAAGTTTGTTAAAACCTTAAGTCAAATTCAGAAACCAGAGAGGATCGCCCAGCAAACCTCACCAGGTCTCTGGCCTGTGTAGCAAAACCAAAAACATTATATATGGCTTTCTTCTAAGTATTTTTAGCACAGATAGAGATGTACATGCAAGTTCCAATAAAACATTTTTCAAAATATATGGTTAAAAAACACACAAAGTGAGCAGTCTAAAAATCTAACAAAACTGCACTCCTCATGTAAATTCCAAGCAGGACAACCTCCAAACTCCTCATCAGAGTACAGCCTGTCTTCTAATGATATATGTTCATGATCAATGTGGGATGCTGTGCGTGGTAATGAACAAGTTGTAATGCAGCTGATGTGTAAGGGTCTTGTGTGTATTCTCAGGGGTCGCTGTTGACCAGCCATCTGATATGTGCCAAGTTGGGATGAGACAAACTGTGCAAAGCTCAGGGACAATTTCTGGAAAGCATTGCTTCTGTTTATTTACAGCAGATTTGCACTTGCAATTTTTATTTATTTGTTTTGTTTTGTTTTGTTATTGTTGTTCCACGAAATTCAATAGACATTCTCATTTGAAATCATATTTACTAAATGTATTTGTAAACCATTGCTCTCCTGGATTGGGCTCCAGACATTTTTAGGAAAATAAAAGCATAAACCATGCTTTTAAGCAGTTCCAGGACATCTCTGCTACTATTGTCATGGTTTTGTACATCTTTTCACAGATTTGTGGATATTTGCCTAAAAAAAAAAAATCTTTAAGGTGTTTCTTTCCATATTTGTCATCTGCACTGAATGTGAGCCTAAATCATTTGTTGAAGTTTGTGCAGTTTGAAGGACTCCCCATAACTCATCATACACTTAAATGTATGGAAGACTTTGCAGGTCAGGGCTGACATTTTTTCTTTTTAAGAGGCTTCACAATGAGTTTAAACATTGGTTGTAGTGATTTAAGATAACTGTACATGCAAACTTGTGCATTCACTGGTAGTACACCATACTTTTTAATGGAAAAAAATTCAAAATGCAAGGAATGATTTTGTAACAGTATAATCACCAGCAAAATCTTAATAAGCCCATTTTTCTTGCTTTAAAAATGAGTTTACTTTTTCTTTTGACATTCTCTAGGTATTTTCCTCAGTTTTTTACCAACATTGTTTCGAAACTATTTGCTTATCATATTTTTTTTTTTTTTTTAGCAAAAATAAAAATCTCCATAAGGATTTGTTTGTTTTTGTTTTGTTTTCTGTGCAAAGTAAGAAGTCTGTGAGCATTCTGGTAAAATATGATAGAAAATTACAAATAATAAAGAAAAATGGCTGACGCATTTTGTGAAGAATTGTTTTTGGATAAAAGGGGTTCTTTTCAAGTAAAAAGGCATGTCGTGCAAAAAATTCAATTAGTTCTAGTTTCAAGATCCCTATGGGCCATATCCTGAATAGTTATTGAGACAAAGCTCCCATTGAAGTCACTGGGCATACTTCCTGATTAAAGCCTTCAGGACTAGGTCAACTGGGAGTTTTGCCTGAGTAAGCACTTCAGGATTCGAGTGTAAACACAGCCATTGGGGAATAAATGGGTTAATACAGCAGCCTAATACATTCCCTGCATTCGTAAGCTTTGCTTTATGGAAGGGACGCGGATCCCTCTTCCTCGTGAGGATGGCAGACATTTTATTTTCCTTAACCCACCACCCTTTCCGAAGCAGTGGTGTCTGGTCGTAGCCTTTCCCCCACCCATATCTCGCTCCCCATCGAGAACGAGCCCCCCCATGTCAGCAGAACGGCCAAACCACTTTTTAAATCCAGTACCAAGGGAGGAATCCCCCTGCCCCCTCCCAGCCAGCCCCATTCCCCCATCCAGGCTGAGTTAGTCATGTCTGACTTCTCCTATTCACATTATGGCTACCCTTGTTGCTTTTTGGGTTTTGTTTTGCTTCCTTACTGTTGTTGTTTTTCAGCCAAAGCTGTCATTTATCATGAGAACAAGAGCAGCCATGTGTTGATTTTTCTGGATTCCTTTTGGACAGTGTCCCAGTGCTAATGAAGGCCCTTCCAAAGTGCTAAAGAGCTGGTGCCAAAATCAGTTACAGTGAAAACAATAGGGGAGTGGTGCACAGACAGCACATCTAGTGTGTGTGTGCGTGCATGCGTGTGTGAGCGGAGGGAGCACTTACAATTGTGATTTTGGTCCCCCTCCCTGAAGGATAATAAATTCTACTGAACTGAGGGGCTCAGATTCCCATTTGCTCAGAGGCTGAGGCACATTAGAAATAAAAGCCAGCGGAAAAATAGATGGTGGATGTTCACACATTATGTCCTGTCTGGTCTGGATAATAACACAAAAATCAATGTTGTACGTAAGCTGTGACAATGATGATGGAGCTTCTGCAAGACTTCCAGGGCCTTGAAATTCAGGGCTTTATCTCTGCTCACAAGTCATTTGCCTAAAAACTTTTCTTAAGAGCTCCTGAATATAGATATATATATATATTTAATACACTTTTAAAAACCTGAACTACTCTGCTTGTCAGGCTTTACAGCCTGCCACGATTACAACCCATGAGAAGCCTTATGGTACGAAGCAGCAGGACGGGATGGATGCACACTTTTGCTGAGGGCACGAAGGTGAGGCTGGCACATGCCACAGGCCTCCCACCACCACAGCAGCCCAAAAACCCCAGTGAGGGTCCAGCCACCAAGCTGCAGACCGCACCGATCGCTGCAACTTGGAGAATTTTCACCTCGTAGGAAGCGCGTGGTGACAGCGCTTTCCTGTTATGATTCATCTCGGAGGGATTTATGCGTTTTATGAATCAAAACACTGTGATTTCGCAGCTCACAGAGCGCTTTTTTTTCCCCAGCCCAGCTTCTGGCCTTGTGCTCCATCTACCGGCTGGCAGCCCCGCAGCCACCGAGAGCAGATACCTGCCTACCTGTGCGGCCTTGGGCACGGGGAGCAGGTCACTTCTGCTGCCTTGCTGCAGCACCCTTTGTGCTTTATTAAACCCCAAGTGATTTAATCAAAGTGGTGTTTGCCCAACACATCCGGGAAGCGATACTTTCATTACCAGATGCCAATCTTTCTCGTGTGTTGTTTGGTGGTGAGCAAGCCGGTTAGTGTTCAGGGGCAGATGCAAGTCATTCGAAAAGGCATTTCTGTGGTAATACCCACTAATATCGCTGCTAATTTTGAGTTTTGTTCCAGAATAGAGAAATATATAGGATTTCAATAGAACAGGACTCATCTGGCAAGTGATTTAATCTACAAATCAATTACATTTGCATTCACTATGTAAATGCTTTAGTAAATAAAAAAATACTGCTAATTTACAATGTATAATTTTAGATCTCCATTTAAAACACAGTGTTACTGTACCTATGTACTTACTATTAATGTTTCTTGTCTTCACAAATGTTACCTTCTGCAAGATCTAGGAGATCCCACAGATCCTTAGGCCAGAAGGTCCTGTTATGCTCATCTGGTCTGACCTCCTGCATTGTACAGGGCATACAATTTCATACTGCGATCTCTTCATCTACACGAGTTATTTGCAGCTGAGCTAAATCATAGCTTATAGAAAGATAGTCAAAATACATACAGCCCTGTGTAGCACTCCTAAATCCAGACTTTAAGTTTCCTTTGAAACAGTCCTCAATTAGAAGCTTCTGTCCCTGCTCCCCCTGCAATATCGGAAGAGTCCCTTATCCCTCCTCGACTGCACTAAGCTATTTTAGATGTAACTTTTATGTTTGTAGATGTTTCAAGAGAGCTCTGATTTATCAGCAGTCTCCTCTTCTTTCACCCTCTTATTCAAGCATTTCAACAGAGCAACAGATGGTCCTTGTGGGCCATTTGCTGTGATTGGAATTGTACGTCCCTAAGAAGGGCTGCTTTCTTAGAGCTAAAAGTGAGTCTAAGTTTTCTTAACCAGTAAGAATCTCAAATGATGCCTCGATTTTCCTTGCTGCAAAAGAAAACACATTTCCCAACAGTTGAAGGGTGAAATCTGCAAACTTTAAAAATCATCTCTCGGCACACAGACTTATCATACCCTCCTAATCACAGAGAATGGAGATTTTGAAGGTACAACACAGAAAATTCCTCATTTTTGTCTCTGTACCTTTGGATACTGAACTTAGAATGACGGAAATGATTCATTTGAAAGCGTCCCCTGTTCTCATTATTAGTTAATATCATTGGCACATTTAAGCATTCGTAGGGTCTAGTTTCAATTTTGTACCATATTGATGCATCTTAGAAGAGCAGGAATTACATGAGACAAAAGCTTTATATCTTAGTACAGAAAAGGACTGGAATAAAAATGCCCTCTAATAGACTTCTAATCATCTCTTTGAATTTTGTAAACCTTTCCATGTTATGGACTAACACAAAATATATATATGAGAATCTAAGTAAAACGTATAATTGTACATGAAATTCTTTGGATCAGCTCTTGGGATATAATGATAGGATATAATTCTGCTTGCCTACAGAACACTGTCACAGTTCTGTAGACCTAAAGAAATGCTGTTGATATTCCTTATCCTCTTATTCCAGTAACCTCAGTGCTCAAAGGTGCTTTGAAGCCTGGGCCCAAATTCACATTCTGGACAATCATAAATCTTTGGGAAATAAGAGTCAGGCACCCTGATTCTTCATGGTACTTGTTCTGTATTTTTTCGTAGTTGACCACCTAAAATGAATTGTGGGGTACAGCCATCTCCCTAGGGGATGCTTAGGCCAGATGAGGTCCATGACTTGGATGCACAGCAATGTTTTGAACTTGATGCATAGGTGACATTCAGGCCTGTTAAGGCTCCTTGTAGAGCACATGAGGCCTTCTGCTGAATTTACTTTATGATGTTTTACTTAAAACAGGTTTCAAACTCCTGATAAGAGAGACTGTAATATGGATTTTCCTCTAATGTCATCTATGGACAGGTATTCAGTGTCCTCTTTATGGGCATTAAAAATATGTTTGAACCTTGTGTAGATGTACAGTCCTCTGAATCCTCTGAATCCCATCTTCTGGGTGAAGGCTGTAGCAAATAAAGCTCTGCTGTACATGACCACAGCGCCTGTTCCTACAGAGAAAACATTTAGTGTGGATCTCAGTGCTGTTTGCATCTGGAGCTCACAGAATGTACTTTTAAAAGATTTTGTCCCTCAGAAACTTGGGGAAAAGAGAACTTGGGGTTAACTTCTAGATTTCATCAGGGTAGAGAGAAGCTGGCCCCAGCACACTGAGGCAGTGCTGGCTGTTTGCAGGGGCACAGCTTTTGGTAGGAGAACAACTCTGAAGTCAGGAATTAGGCTTTGAAGCTTTTCTGGTGTCCAGCAGAGCCAAAGCAAGGGTGGAAGAGGACAGACATTCCCACTCAAGATGTCACTCTGAGTGGACTGCCAAATGGGGGCAATTATACTCAACCGTGTTCGCTGCTGTTGTGTGCAGAAAAAAAGCATTAATAGGCATGTGGTTTTGGTTGGAGGAAGCACAACCAGGTGAACAGCCACAGCTGAAGGCATGGGAAAAGAAGATGGGATGGAGAGGGCCCAGATCTGGGTCATATCCCAGTGGAAGCAATGGCTTCAGACCCCAAAAAAACTGTGCTGAGTCTGTCTGTCCTCAACTGAGCAGAGATTTTATTCACTACTTTTTTGGGTGCCTCTGGTTTTTCTTATGTCCAGCTTTATTGAACTGATCCAGCCTCTTGACCTGGTGGTTTGACTTGGTGCCACAGCCTGTTCATGTTTATCTTTAGCGAGACAGACTAGCATACAGACTGAGCAAAGGGATGATTTAAGCCTGTGATCTGAACCCTTAGACCAAGACGTAACAGTGAAGAGTCACCATGTGTGATGTCAGGTTCTGAGAAGGCAACAAATTTTCTCTCCATTGACAAAAAGGAAATTTCTGATTTCTTCCATAAGTTAATACTACCTTTTTCATTCCTCATCAAATCCTGTGCAGAGCTCACTTTATCTGGGTCCATTGGTGAGGTAAAACAAACTGGGAGGTTTCAGATGAAAAACACATAATAGCAAGAGGGGAGGCTACTGAGGAAAATATGTTAATTTAGTCAGAGAAGGATAAATGGTAGGAAGGTAGGTGTGCTAATCAAGAGAGTTCTGGATTATGGAGGTAAATCCTATGATTATGAACTACAGTTACAGGGTGAACTCATAAATTGAACCTTTACATTTTTATGTCCTGTGGGGAATTCATAACCCAAATTAGATGACAGATTCACGTATCTAATGCAAAAAAAAAATTAGATGCCTAACAATAGGAAATACAGAAAGCAGCATCCTGAGCAGGAAGCTATAGGGGAGAATTTATGCAAAATGCCAGTAGATTTTGCCTATACTTAATCTGAATTTTTTCTGATTTCCCCACGTGTTCAGAACTGTTTGCTCTGTGATCACCTTTCTATAGCATGAAGCACAAGCTCCAGTCTGATCCAGATTTAGAGCAGGCGTGAGTTCAAACCCCATTTAGGAGTTCCTGGGGAATCCTGGAAAGCTACATGTGCCTGAGACAGACGATCTTTTATGGTGCCCATCTTTAAGTAATTTCCTACCACAAGGGCATGACAAGAAAGTTGTCATCAGCCTTACAGGGACTGAACTCAGGCCTAGAAGGGCATAACAAACACCAGACCATGGGGTACCTGGTGTGACAGCACTTTTCAGTTTTCTATTTTGCTTTTCAGGGTTGAGTCACTGTGCAGTTGTGTACACAACAGTGATGGGGACTCGAAGAAATCCTTCTAAAAGGAGCCCTGGTTCTGGTGAGGTGATTATAGCAATCAACTATGTTGGATGTTCAGGCTCAGAAGGCAGAGGCTAATAGCATATATGTTACCTGATAGCTGTTAACAAGTGTAGAGCTGCAGTAGACTGTACTGGGACTTGTCCTGTTTAACATCTTTATCAAGAAACTGGAGGAGATGACAGACTGCACTTGTCAAGTTCACAAATGACACCAAAAAGTGGGGCAAGGGAGAGAATGGTGCCCTGCTGATATGCTTGAGGGCAGGGTCACCATCCAGAGGGATCTAGACAGGCTGGAAGAATGGGCCAACATTATGAAAGGAACCATATGAAATTCAAGGATACATGCCAAATCCTGGACCTGGGATTGCCTTGCAGTGATGCAAGCTGGGGATGCTGTGGCTAGGGAGCAACTCTGCTAAGAGGGACCTGGAGACTGTGGCAGACAGCGAGTTGAACATGAGCCTGCTGATTGCTCCAGCAGCAAAGGTGGCCAACAGCATCCTGGGCTTTATTAATAACAGCATGGCCAGTAAATGGAGGGGAGCGACCAAAATGGGACAAAACCAAATGGTACATAGCCTTGACCATCATATTACGTTCTCAGAGATGAACTGAATTTGAACCAGAGATTTCCTGAGGTTCCTTCAAACCACAATTGTCCTCAGATCCTGTGAATACATACCTGAAGTTTTTCTTTCTGGAAAAAGTAGCACCTGTCTGGATGCAAAGAGAAAATCATGTCATTCCTATGCTGTAGGTCTGAGATAGACTCTTTTCTGTCTAACCACCAACGGCCTGGTGGTTATTTTTTTTTCCCATGAGATGTGGGGTTTCTGCCTCTGAGCCTGATGAGTCTAAACCCAGATCTGTTACTCCCTGAGTGGTGAAAATACTCAGCAAAGGGCAGATGCCAGCCGTATTGCTCTGTTGTGACACAGTAACATATAATATAGTTGTCATATGCTGTCATATAGCCTCATCCTCATGTGTCCTTACCGTAGACCCTAAGTTGCTACTGATTGTGCTCATGTCACCCCTTGCTGTTGAGAATTCATAGCTGCATGTCCTCTCTGGGATCAATGCCTGCCCTGTTCTCACAGGAGCTGAAACTGCAGCCTCACTTGCACCTCATATGTTGGGGACTGGAATATTCATTCAGCCTAGGGTATTATCAGAAGGAATATAGAGCAGCTAGCCAGGATGAGGTCCTGGCTCCCACCTGACCATAAATGAAATGCGAAGTGTAATGTCTTCAACAGGACTGGCTGCAGTGATAGGGGATCACAGTTTAGGGCTTTCTCTGGGGAAATGGGAGATGAGAATTTAATTCTTGAAAACAAACAGTGAACATGTTTATACCCTCCAGAATGACAATTAGAATAGTAAATGTGGAGTCTACGTGGGGCAAGGAACCATGACATTTTTATCTTGTGAGCATGCTCTGGACCTGCAGACTTTCTTTGTGAGCTGGGACAGGGGCTTCTCCAGTGGCTGTGCAGCCTCCTTGGAAGAAAGGGGCATACCTTAAGAGATACCTCTGTAAGTGAAGTAAGGTAGGAACATGTAAGGCAACACAGGCAGTGGATCTCTGTGCTGAGTTAGGTCATTGTGTCCTCTGAGTGAATCTGGGCTCGTGCTCTTCTTTTTATTCAAAATGATTTGCCACGAGATTCAAATCGCTGCAAGTCAATACATTGGGATACATGGATGTAGCTACCTCATTTCCCTCCTTTCAACCTGCTTATACGTGCTGCTTGAGTGATATGGGAAGGATTAAACATTCTTCCAGGCAAGAGATCTATAGAACAAAGAAGGTTGATGGGGAGGGAAGGATAGCAATATAATTTATAAAAAGCTCTTAGAAGCAACAGCCTTAGCTTTCTACTATCGTGGAGTGTGCCTGAAAATAGCAGGTAATGGGACCGATGTCCCTTTAAGAATTCTTGAGGTTACTAATGGATATAGGTCATGGTGACAGCCTTAAATAAACCTTCAGTAATAAACAAATCATTTTGAGTTTTCATAAGATTACCATCACTCTAAGGCTGCTCCAGTAGGGCTAAGAATGCGTGAAGGAAATGAGCATGATAGATCATATACATCATACTGTCATACCCCAAGAAAAGGACAAAAAAAATCTTTCAAGGAGGCTCACACTGTATTCCTGATAAAAGCTGCTAAGAATGTGCATTAATATTAATCCTCTATTTTACAATAAGCTATTCACAGCTTCTACACAAAATGCAACATTGCATCAGAGGAAAATGAAAACAAAACTTAGAAAAAATATCTCAGCAGGCATAAGTATCCTGTTCCCAGGATTTGGAAATTGAAACTACCAAGAGGGCTACAAAATCATGTATCAAAAATCATTCTAATAATAATAAAGGAAGTTTATACTTAATAGAAATTCCATATAATTTTTTTTTCTTTTTTTTTTTTTTTTTTTTTCCTGCAGTACATTCCTTACATATTGCAGTTTTACTTTTTTTTTTTTTTCAGTTATTTACATTTAATTTAAATAGAGTTCATAGTTTTTACTTGTTCTAAAAGTGTTTCTCTTCTGATAGCTTTAGTGCTTTCTCACAGTGAGGGACAGATGCATTTAAGCCAAAATATTGCTTGTTCTTATTTGACGCTTCTTTATATCTTACCGTGATCAGTGTTTGCACTTGGTGTTCTTACTATGGCACTGAGAAAACTGAACTGGAGTTCAACTGAATCAAGATGTGATTAAAATAAGATTTCCTCCTTTAGCAATAAAACCTGCTCTAAACTGAGTGTCACTTCATTATTATGAAGTCCTATTCTGGAATACAAGAGTCTCATGGATTGTTTTTAAACCTTTGATACCTCCTTATAAATTCCTCTGCCCCAAAAAGGAGCACGAGAGGTAAAAACGATTTTGGTATATAGCTGATATGTAATAGGGTTTGTTGCTGAGGAAAAAAATGAGTTGAGATATCTTTATGGATAATGACCTGCCAATGATTGTAAATACAAGGTGGCATCTTTAAAGATAAGGACATTCACAAATCGATTAGACAAATCAGTTAAGCAAGGCCACACAGATATATAGCTGTATTAGGACTAAAATGTCCTACTGTATGAACACATAGATGATTGCAAATATTGTAATGTCTTCTTTCTTGTGTCCATAAATAATAATAATAATCATAATAAACGTGCTCCTGCCGACAGCCTAAGCAACCCAGTAATGTGAATTGATTGTTAGCATTTTGCTTTAAAGATAGATTAATTAAGGCTGAATCATATGGCAATCCTTACAAAAGTACTGTACATATGACATCTAAATTAATACCAAATGAATTCATCACAAGTAGGGTAATTACACTGAATATCTAATGAATTAATAATGATAGATCATTTATGATTCATGCATATACTTACACACATATATATAACATATACACACATAGGAGATAGCAATTTTTCTGCTACCATATATAAGAGTGAGATCGGTGGTTTTTAGCTCTCTGACAGACTTCCTACTACTTTTCAGTTTGCTTAGCACTGTAGTATGCCTACTGCTGGGCAAAATGGAGGCAGAGAAACTAGCTGAAATAACATCCAGGTACAGGTGGTGAGTCACTGTCATAAAGCTGTGATCCTTCCTTCCTGTGTAACAAAAGACACTGGCTTAGAAGCAGGGACACCATTTTCACGTAGTTTCAAATTCACCCTGGATGGACTTTGGATGCTTTTTTGAAGGTGTGCAGATGGGATGTAGAACCTGGATACCTCAACATCCTCTAGCAGCAGAGAGGTCTGCTGTGACTGCTTGGTTGTGCTAAGAGCCTCCTTTCAAAAAATGCACTAGAAATTGCTGCATTGCTAAAATGCAGCAATAACCCTGTGTTTTTATGCCATCTGTCCATCAGTGTCTACAGCTTATCTTTACTTAGTATGAGTGGGTTTTCAGTTTTAGAAATGCTAATTACACACACAGGCATGAACAAAGACCTGAAAGTGTTGGATTCCTCCCTATCTTCCGGATCACAGATACTTTACTTTCCCAACATTCAGATTTCTTTTCCCTGTTATCTGACCCACACCTCATCTCTCCAATCTCCTCAGTCTTTTAAAATCTAGACTTTTCCTTTCTCAGCTACTTCTATCTACCTTTGCCTTCAAACTGCGAAAGTGCCTCATACTGCCGCTGCTTGACTTCCATTGAATCTCCCATCCATTACTCTGTCACAGGGCTGAAATAAGGCACCTTCATCCACTAAAAATGTGTTTGTCAAGGCCATCATGACCTTTTCCTGGCAACTGCCCAAGGCATCTTTCTATTTTCATCTTCCCCAGTGCCTGTGACTACTGAGTTACCAATGATAACTACGATAATCAATCTCTTATTGATTATTCTCTCCTCAGACACCTTTGACTGTGCTTTCCCAATTCTCAGCCTTCCCTTTAGGACTAGTCCTTCAGGGATCCTTTGTTATTTTGGCTCTGTCTTTAGCCTGTTCTCTTTTTCATATTTGGTAATCCCTTGGCAGCCCACTCCCCTGTCCATGCATATAGCTCACAAGACTATGTGAGCTTGACTCCTTGTTTACACCTGCTGCCTAGCCATTATGTCTCTAGTCGTCTTCCATGGCCCTGACACGATGTCTTCATCAAACCCACCTTTGTATCATCTGGATCATATTTTTACCTTTTAATTTACTTCCTTCTCCATTACCAATATGAATTCCCTGGGCTCCTTGGGAGAGAACTGGTCAAATGCACATAACTGGGCTCTCAGCGGAGGGTCACGATAGTGTTCAGACTCTGGAGCCTATAAGTCTTTATCTTACTGGGACTGACAACAGGCTAGACCCTGATCATGGCTTTCGGCAAGTACCCTGCATGTCAGGAGTAAGCCTCATGCCTGACAGCAGAGTGACCAGGACGGATTCCTCAGTGTAACTGTCCAGTTCTGGAACTGGTACCTTCCCTGCCCAAGTCTTCTCCACAGTTGTTAAGTTTCCTCATATCTCACTGAAGGAATATCAGCCTTCATCTGGTTTCCACTTCATTTCTTCAAGGGCACAAGATGCAGGTAAAAAAAAAAATTCAGTGTATGCGCACATGCAGTTTGCTTAAGTGCCTGAAACTTGACTGATCTAGTCTAAACAATACAAAAAGCATATGAATTGGGGTAAGGTTAATATAGCCATAAAGCCTTCATGTATTTCCACTGTCTTGATTTGCTCCTTATTTTGGATGCAGTCTTTGGGCTCTACTCAGAACCATTTAAGAACATAAAAAATATTTTTCCTGCAATTCTGAATTATCTTTTAAACCAAAAGTTTCATTCAGTTCAGTTTAGTATAGTTGGTCCAGTCAATAAAGAGGGTCTTCCTATTACAAAGGCATATCTTCTTGTTCCCTTCTCTTACTTTAGGCCCTCTGTCTTTGCCATCTCAGTGAGTATCTTCAGTGTATACCCAATTCTTTTGTTTTGCTGCTGGCTCTTCTTTCCTTTCCACTTCACCTGCAGACTAGCTGAAGTAAAGTGCTTCTCCTTGCTTCTGCTGACCCCCTTGGCATTGTCTGTGTAGAGTAGAGACATGAAGATCTCTATTATGTAGTCTGGGAAAGACATACTTATGGCCTTGTGAGTGAATACACAGTGCCATTCAATGATACAATAGTTTTCATAGGAACTGTTTCATCATATCGAACACAACTGTGAATTTGCGCTGGCAATCTTTGACCCATTTTTCATCTCCTCTTTCTCTTATTTCCCTTCCACCAATATACTTGGCTAATGCTCAGCAGAAAAGACTGTACAGTAACCTAATTCTTTCTCCCCCTTTTTAGTTTCAGTGTGCACTCCCAGTTGCTGCGATACCTTTGCGTAGTTGCACAGCCTGGGACCCCGCTGTACCTTGAATCAGTACTTGTCATGCGACTTCAATCCAGGCAAAAATGTGTTTACCATCTGGCAAATTATCTTGCTTGCCTACCACACCCACATAGAAATCGGGAAGGGAGCTCGAAAGGTCATCGGGCCCATTGCTTGCCCCAGGGCAGGATCAGCTACATCTACAACATTCCCAACAGATGTTTATCTGGCTTGTTCTTAAAACCTTCAAATGTGGAGATTTTCCAAGCTCCTCATGCAGTGCTCAATTCTCCTTGCAAATTCTTAATGATCCTTGGTATCCTGAGCTCTTCAATTACAACCTCTCACATTCCCCCATTAAATTCAACCTGCTTATCTGCTTGTTCAAAGGCTCTGCACAGCTCTGGCTCCATCTGTCCCTGGTTCTTTATGAGAGTGTCTTCACAGGGTGTCTGGGTGCTTTGCCCTCTTACTGATTAGCCATTTAAACCATGTATCTCTCCTCACTTACATTCTGCAACCACCCATCTCCCTATCTCCATCTGTCTGGCATCCCTTTGCCCCAAAATCTCTTCATCAGGCTTTCATTTTCACTCTCAGGAACTTTCCCCTTCTCTGTTGTGAATAAGTGGACTCTAGTTCACTCAAAATATGCTTTTTTAAGGAAGCCAACCCCCCTTCCTTCCAAACCCAGAAGTTACCATTCAGTCTGCCACCCCTGTTCACCCAGCCAAGCTTATGGTTTTGTTTGCCTTCATTAGCCTGTAAACTCATTTTGGGTGGGGCTCTTTTCTGCCCTTTGTTCTCCACTGTGTTGAATGTGCTGACAGTGCTGAACTCCCAATAATTAATAGCACAAACAAAGCTTAAAAAGGGATGGATCAAAGGAAGGAGAAAGGGAAGGCAGAAGGAATATAAGGTTTTGTTTAAAGCAGCAAGGAAGCTGCAGGATAAATGTATCCCACTGGGATGTGTTGAACACCTGTTAAGGAGAGGTTCAGTGTAAGATTGTTGAATAATCTGAATGAAGGCAGTCTCTGTCTCTCTTTAGAGAGAAAATGTTCAGAAAAAAAGTCTCTCCAGTGTTACAGGTAGACACTGTGTAAATTCATTTAAGCAAGGGAGAAAGCTAGCAAATAAGTGAAACTTGGAAAGCTGGCAAGGGGCAAATAGGATGCACGAAAAACACCATAGGGTTTACCTTGGGCTTGGACGTTCAGGCTTGCTTGCACGTGTCCACTCAACTATATTGCTCTTACACCCCCTTAGTAATGTCCACAGCATCTCAACACTAAGACTTCTGAGATGCTGAAGCAGATCTAAGTCTTTCACACTGTATTCCTAAATGTGGCTGTCTATTCTCCTGTGTGGCACTGCTGAGGAAACACACACAGTGTTGACATTAAAGGGAGAAAAATGCCTCCTATCTCTCTGCCTTTAGATGACCCAAAGAAGGTGTGAGACAGAGGTGACCAAAGCTGGTGCAAGGCTGGAAATGGAAAGACAGCGTGGGACGTGGTATAGAGCTCCCTGGTGGTGTTCTGAGGATGCTCACACCCTGGTGAGTGGATAACACAGACTGGTTGCCAGCATCAGAGCCACACCACTACAAATCTGTCACTGGCTGATCTATTGTGTGTGGTGATAGAAGAACATGAAGTTTATTATTGTTGCTTTTCCCACCAAAATCATAGTTACCTCTGAGGAAGTAAAGCACCCAAATTCTGCTGGGAATATCAGCGGCAGAAATACATTAATTGTTTGCCTCTGTCTGTGTGGATTGAAACCTGAGAAAATGCTGCCTGGTTGTTATCTGTTCTTTGGACAATCATCAGTATCAATGTGGGAAGTGCCAATTAGTTACAGCAAACAGAGTGGTAAGGACTTCTGGAGTTAACCTGTCTGGTCATGAAGAACTATGCTATCTTGCAGTAACACTAATATCAATAGCATGCCTGCCTTGTTGTTACTCAAGACAGCAAGGTGACCATATTTTGTGTCAGCTCCTGGATGTAGACCTGGATGGAAGAGCAGCTGGGAAGAAGTGGCTGCACAAACCTCAGTGGATGGGGAGCCTGCACCTGGCTGACTGCTGGTGAGAGTGCTGGCTGCAGACCTAACTTCTACCCCAATGTCTCTAATGTTGTTTATACTATGAGACATGGATCAAGAAGGGGAGAGGGCCTCCACCAGGAATAGGAGGCTTTAGATGGTGCTGGCTCCCAGGCTTGGTGTAGGCAATCAAGGAGTGCACCTGTCATCACAGGAGCTGTGTCAGGAAAGCATGGATGTTACTTTGGAAGGGAAAAAGCAATTCAGGGAAGTGCTGTAGTACACTTATCAATCTGTCTATTCACTATTATTATTATGAGAATTTATTAAAAGTTTTAGTTTAAACTTCCTGCCTCTATTTTTGTAAAGAATCACATAATCAGTAGATTGTGTAACCAAGTGGGTTGTATAAACACAGACATCCCTGCTGTTGCGATACAAGGAGTGTGCATATTAATAAAAGCAAAAGGTTCAGTGGACAAGGATAAAAGACAGAAAATGCCAAAGAGACCAGACCACTGAGTTCCCCAGGACTCTGGCATCCATGCGAGCACAAGGAAGGCATGAGCAGGGGCTGTCTGGCCATGCTTGCCTCCATCCCAGGAGTTCCCTTATCCTCAGCCCAGGTTAAAGCACCCAGTGCTTGCTTTGGCTATGGTACATGATAGCAGCAATCCAGAGATAAAGGACTGTTTTTGCCATAGCTCTAGGGAAGATCATTTGGAAGATGTTTTTCCAATAGGTTCTATCTGTTTATGTTAACTAAAGTTACACTGCAGATACTTTGTTTTACCAGTCAACATTTTCACCCCAGTATTTTCTAAGGAAAACAAACAAACCAACAAACCAAACACTAATTTTCTTTGGTTGAAAATGTTTTCCTTTGAGATTAAATTCAACATGATAGTTAAAAATGTGGTAAGGGATGATTTTGAACTTCAGATGATTCATGTGACTCAAAGTAAACTACTTCTGAAAAGTTTTGTTTTGCTAGAAAAATATCATCCTATATACAATAATAATGGGTGCCCCTCTGGGCAGAATGGAAAATTTGTGAACAAGCCTTCATTTACATCCATGCTGCTAAGTGGACACGTTAGTACTAATATTAACGTGAAACCTAGGTTTAATTTATATCGCCATCTGAGTAACCAAGCCCATATTCAGGGCACAGACACATCTGCATGAAGACTTCTGTGCCTAGGTAAAAGGAATTAATGAAAGTCTGGCTCACAGGCTAACTGCAGAGAAGATGTGTTCCCAAAAGGCTGGGGAGGGGGAGATGCATAGCAGCGAGGAGTTGGAAGAGAAAGACAGAGAGAAGGAGGATGTGTGCATTAGGGAAATTGCCAATAGGGTGGTTGGAAAAAGATTAATTACACCAGTAGCAGCATACCAAATACAGAAGGACCGATTACTTGATGGCTCTATACGATGGATTTGTGAAAAAGAATGAGATCAAATAGCAAATTCTGCTTTAAAACACAGCATTGGCAATCTGTGCTACTCAGCTGACATCAGTGGTGTTTCTCCAGGTTTGCACCACTTTCAGTGAGAGGAATCTACCTCTGAGTCTCTGATCTGTACCTAACATGTTACACCCTTTCAGTCAGATACCCAGGTGGGTCTGAGGTGTCTCTCTGGAAAGTGGTGGAATTCTCCCAGTCAATACCAGCTGAGGATCACCTTCTGAAAAGGATGAGATTGTTTTAGTGACATTTGGCTCTGTATTTAATTTCAGCCTATAGAAAGATGGATGCATCCCTGGTTCTGGTGAATTATCTTTGAGGCTTTATCCTTTCCCACTGAATGTTCCCCTGTAGTTTCCCAAGCATGTGTTCCTGGAGAATCTGTGGAAATGTTGAGGGCCTGGTGTAAGTCTGAGAACAGCAAGTACCCTGATCAGTGAGCCACATGCCAAGTAAGTTTCATGAAGCTAAATGAAAAAGGAGCTCAGAATTCAAAGGATGGCTGCTCTTCTAATTAACGGTATCTGTGATGTTGCAGTGCACCTTCAAATTACGCATATGCCTACAGTTCACCAGAGCATCCATCCTTCCTTCACATGGCTGATTAATGATTCTTTTGCACATGCATTTGAAGCTTGAAGAGTTTCATTTCCTGATGATAATTTTCTTTATCTCTGCTGTCAGTGGGGGAGTACTTCTTTGTCCGGGGAAGAACCTGGCAAGAGAGGAGTCAGGGCTGTGCCTGGTTGCTTACACCTCCCAAACGTGGTAGGTAAGTCCCAAGGGACACCCTACCTGGTGCTGCAGCAGCCTCTAAAACTGGATTTCAGCAAGGTCTAGTGCTCCTGTCTGGGAACATATTCGGATGGAGGTGGGCAGGAAGGGCACAACAAAGATGATGATGTTGTCTCCAGGTTTCCATATGCTGAAGGACTTTTAACATTATTGGACCACATTTTGGGGTCAATTGATGTGTGTAAAGCACTTGAGGCATGCTCCAAACATGCACTGCTTCTCCATTTTTATGCCTTGAACCTTTTGAAGGGAACAGGATCTTCAAGCACAAGGACATTTCCCTGAATGCTACCCCATCTTCAGAGACCAAGTCTCCAGGTTGCATCTTGTGAAGACTATTCAGTGTTCTCAGACCACTCAGCTCTTCCCAGGGTTTAACATTTCTGTAGGTTTCAAACCTCTGTGCAAATGTGAATTTTACCTGCAAGTGCATAACTTTGCTTGAAGTTCACCAGAGGCCGAACCCTGAGCACAGGCAGCCTCTGGCACATCCATGGGCATCTGCAAGATTTCAGAGGGAGGACCCAGTTCTGCCCAAACGGGATGATGAAAAGTCAGAGACTGAAAGATGAGATCTTTTCTCTTTTATTCCTTAGGACACAAAGAGTTATTTATTTAAAAGACTGGCTTAGCATTATTGTAATTTGTTTCACAATGGGTGCCTGGATGTTCCAGCCTGGATCAGGGATCTCTTGTTCTAAGCACTAATCTTAACAGTATGACTGTAAGTTCATTTAATACCTGGGTTTATCTGCCTGATGTTTTTTTTTTTTTTTTTTCCTTTTTTCTTTCTCATAAGATAAATTTACATTTCAGAGTCCATTCACATGTGCTAACCTAGTTATGAGCCAGTTTCGCTCTTCATGAACTTCCTGCCTACAGGCATTTTTTGTAAATTGCTGTAATATGATAACTGGAAATCCTTTTTACTATCTTGAAACAGGAAATAAACATCCTGTTGTGAGAAGAGAATTAGAATTATGCATGATACTTCTTTTGTAATTTACTCAACTTGATAGCATATATTATGTAGGAAAGACTTTCAGGGCATTAAAGTAAAGATGACCAGCCATAAATCAGCCTCTAAGAGAAAGTATGCTGAATCCCTGTTGACTAGCATTTAGATGATTCTTGATCAGTTTGAGTGTTGGTTTAAGGCTGAAGGAGAATTAATGAGAAAACATTTAGAAATCCAGCAGATTTCTGGGTCTGCATTTTGTTGATCATCAGGTGAATGCTTGAATGGTTTGGATTTTTTGTCACATACTGCTTCATGTTTAGAAGGTGTTTCTTTAAATGTCAGAAGTGTTTGCCTGCAGAATGCACCTGGGGTAGTCTTTGTGAGATGATGTCTCTTTGCAGCAGTGGGCAGAAAACTTTCTGATATCTGAGGTCTTGAGGTATGTATTCTGCTTTTCTTCCTTGCACTCTGTGACTGATGTAAATAGAGTTCCTCTTCTTAGTCTTCATAAGTCTGTGTTTCTTTTTCTCTGTTGGAATAATTGATATGTAATGTCTCTTTCTCAAGAGAACCTTTTTATTTTCACTTAAATTATTTTAGATGCATATATTAATGCAAGATATCGCTGGAGATCTTATGAAGATTTTATTTTGGTTGTCAATAAGAATTTTAAAGAATTGCTTCTCATTCTGCACATCTCACTCATCAAGTTAGTGATGAATTTGCGTTTAAGAGAGTAAAAAGCCAGGCACATTACTATAATTTCTAAAAAGTATCTTGATGATGATTTGTGACAAGGGAATGTTATGATATCTCTAAGTTACATAACATCAGAGAAACTACACTAATGTCAATGTTTGGATTTCTGCAGTCATTACTGAGATACCTTTGATATCTCCTCCAAAACATTAGGGCAAATAATCTTTTATGATATTCATTTTGGAGTGATGCTATATGATTATTTATGAATTTGGAGTTCCTCGCTATACTAATCATAATATTATGAGAGAAATAATTCCAGTTTTGGCATCAATTTATAAACACTGTTCAAATGTTTAAGTGCTTGCAACAGCTGTAGGATAGATTTTTGGACCCCTTCTTTCTATGAATGATCATGTTTTTATGTTTTGGATAGTTTAGTATAAATGGTTTTTAGAACAATGACAGTGCACTTAAACAAGGTAATCTTTGAACCTGAAAAGGATTATTGGTCTTACTTTATTCAGATGGTACTGCCCAAATCAGATCGGATCTTTTTTATTTTTTCAAGTAAAAGCTGAGGTTTTTCTTAAAACTTTTTTTTTTTTTTTTTTCCCATTTTAAGAATACAAATTCAGTGTTTCACTTGGGCTCATTTTCTGAGAAGCTGGTGGTTAAAGGATAGGTCTATGAGTCAGATATGGTACTTTGATCCAATGGCTCCTTTTGAGTCATTCAACTTCCTATGCCCTGATAGGGGCATCACATCTCTGCTCCACCACACATCAAGCTGGCCCCAAGTGGGGCAGTGCTGGAGCAGATATGTGAATTTGGTGCTAAACCCATACAACTCTATCCTGCCTCTTAGTATGGCTAATCACAAACTTATAACCACAGCTCTGATTACACAAGCCATGTACTAAAAGCTTCTCTCTCCAAAACTTGCAAGACACATCCCACATACCTCAGGGAGCTGGAGCTCTGCAAATGAATACTTCACAGTAAGGAGATAATGATGACTTATCTCCCCACTCTGTTACCAAAGGGAGTGGGTCTGGGCATTCATCTGGTTCCCAAGGCAACCAAGCAATATTGACTTTATCATCCTTTGATGATTTGCTTATTGCCACAGCTGGGAAGTCAGATTACTCCACAGTCCCCATGGCAGTAGGGTCTCACTGCTACTCATGAGTGCAAAGCACACTTGAACTGATCAAGAACCACAGCTGGGCCACTTTGGGCTTATTGTCTTGGACTTGTGCCTACAGAGCTCCTGGGCTGGGGTTGGTTCCTGTCCATCCAGCTCAGGAGACAAGCTAAGCAGATGTACCACTGTCAGCACCTGTAGGTCTCTCAGCTCTGAAATCAGGCAAGCTACCAACATCTTCCTTCCTGCACTCACTTGTGAAAGAGGTTTATTGCACATTAGGAAGCTGTGATTCCTAGACTTTATTTTCTTAATCTGTGCTTTGACGTATTTTTCTGTCACATTCAGAAATGACTGCAACTGCAACATGCTGGCATCTTTAAAAGTGGTTAAAGAAGAAATGTCTCTGCCTTGAGAGTTTCCTGATAAGGCCCCAGTTCTGCATCTTGATGTAAGTGGGCATGTCCTAACATCTCTCCGGAACGTCAGACTTGTTCTTCCTTGCGTATGTTTGTCGTTTTAAATAACAAAGTATTGTCAGCAGAAGTTTGTTTTGCTCTTTGTATAAGTGTATAAATGAACACTCCCTTTGAGCTCAGTGGGGCTGAGGTTTCGTTTGTAGTTAAGAACTCTAAGGAGGTTCTGTATCTTAGCTAGCATGTGTAACATCACTATAGAGATGTAATTGAGTTTTGGTATTTTACTGACATTAAATGGTTCTGGTGTGTTTTGGATTTATTGGTTATAGCTATTTATACACGGCCATTTTTGTCACCACAATCAGCTCTGTCTGGGATGAGCTTTTGCAGTGTGGAGGTTGCTGTAATCAGTTGCTGATTGGAAACCCCTGTAGTTTCTGCACACATCTGGATAGACAAAGTGGGGAGCTTTCTCTCTTACTCGGAATTTCTCTGAATTAATGCTATTTCATTTTCACTTTTGTACCCTTTTGCAGGTGTTGGAGCCTTTTTCCGCCATCTCTCACACCCACTGTTAATGGGATGTATGTTCATACAGTCCACTCCATCTTTTGTAGCTTTAATGCTGAGACAGAAACAACATCCTCCATCATCACCATAGGTACTTGCAGAAGAAAGTGCTGGTTTCTTTCCATGGAAGTACAGAGCAATCCTAGTCATCCAGCAAGCTGATTATGCAGAGAATCAGTTTTATTTCTTGAAAATAGGGCGACATGTCAGTGATGTAAATGAGTGTGGCAACGTTGACTCAAAGGGAGCAATGTGGTTTGATTCCATCTTAGAGTCTGGTCCACATACTCAGTTGATAAAGGCCCCCCTTTTTGTCCCAACTAACAAGTTTCAATGCTCATTTTGTCTCAAATACTGGATTGAGAAAACAAATGTCATTTCATATTTTTTTTTCCCCCTGTGAAGTGCTTAAAAAAGGCTTGTCTACGTAAGCATTGCTGCTCACTGTTGCATGAGATCAAAGCTGCTCATCTGCATGGCACATGTCCTGCAATGTAGGAGACTGCTGGATGTTAGTTTGCTCACTGAATAGAAAAGCCCTGAGATTTTGCAAGAGGAGGGCGTGAGTCTCCTTGGTGGAATCAGAAAGGAGATCTGCTGCTGCTAGTTCCACGCAGCTATTACATGCATCAACAGTATGCCCAAAGTTTTAGGAAGAACCCAGCTTCACTTCATTTCTTCTATATGGACAGAAAATGCTTCAGTAACGTACATCATCCATATTTTTGGATCACAGGCTAAATGCTGATTGATTCACTTAAAAAAATGTTCTTTAATTCCTTGAACACAAAGAAATGCAGATTTGGGTACAATGGACAGTCAAGAGGCCAAGTTTCAATGGGCTTTACATGAGGAAAGGCATAGACAAATCCATAATTCTGTCTTCCATATAATGGATTCAAACACATATGTATCAACTTCCAAAGGGTCAGTTTCACAAAGCAAAGAACTGCTATGAGTTCCTAAACCAGAGGAATAAACAAGTAAGCAGTAAAATGAGAAAGGGTGTAGATAGCTAGTACCATAAGTTTAAGGCAAAAAATAGTGGAAAATTGATTACGGAAGGAAAATAATACAAGTAGAAATGTATAGGCAGAACAAAAGGAATTTTACAGGAATTCAGGTATAAAGCCTATCCTAGACATGGTATTAATCCATTTATTAGCTGGTAGAAATCTCGATAATAATGCAGAAAAAGCAGAATTGTTCAATCAATATTTCTGTTCAGTATTTGGGGAAAAGCCAGATGACTCCAGACAGGAAGATGATGAAATGCTTTCCATTCTAGCAGTAGCTAAGGGAATGTGTTAAACAGCAGATACTAAAGTTAGATACATTAAAATTAGTGGGTCTGGATAATTTGCATCCAAGATTTTAAGATCAATAGTCAAGGAGCACTACAGACCATTAATTTTGATTTTTAACAAGCCATGGAGCATTGGGGATGTTCCAGAGGACTACAAGAAAGCTAATGTTGTGCCAATATTTAAAAAAGGTAAATGCAGTGACCCGAGTAATTATAGGCCTGTCAGCCTGCCTTCGATCCCAGGCAAAATAATGGAATGGCTGATATGGTGCTTGAGTAATAAGGAATTAAAAGAAGGCGATAGAATTAATGACAGTCAGGATGGTTCTTGTCAAACTAACTTGATATCATTTTAAATCAGATTTCAGATGGGGTGATTTAATTTACAGTTTTGATGCAATAGATTTGGCTTTCTGTAAGATGTTTGTGAGGCTTGACATTTTGATCATTCATATAGAGGCCAGCTCTGCAAATAGTGATTAAAGAGAGAAGTTAGGGGGAGCCTAGACATCTGAATCTAAAGATGCAGTCCTGAAGGTTCAGCTCAGTGACTGCCCAGAACTGCCTAATCTCCTTGGTTTTCAGCTGGACAAGTTTCCTAGGCAACTGAGGTTCTGCTTTTGTGCACTCCCAGAAGACACCTCAATCCTGACAGGGTTGAGTGGTTTGGTATCAATGTCATAACTATACATTTGTCTGCCTGTTTCCCATATAGAGCTTGGTCCAAGGAGCATGCTCATGGCACACTTGAAGGATCAGCCTGTGCACAAAATGCAAAAGCAGATGCAGCCTTGTTTTAACACATGACCACAGAAAAGGCTTTTTATTCAATTACTTGGTGGTTAGAACACTCACTCACCCAGATTAGAAAAACTGTTGAACAGATTTCAAATCCACTTATCTCACTGGATCTCACCAATCATTGGTGCATGGTGATGATAGAGCAACGAGGGACTGAATACACATTAACAGGAGCAACAGTCCTGGCCAGAGTTGAGTTACAGTCACAATGGCTCTCATTGTGAAGTGCAATGAATCTTGAATATAAATTTTGAAAAAAAAAGCTGTGTCAAGAAGGAAAGTGAAAAACATCATGTAAATGCTCCAGAATTATCCCAGAAGTGCAAATAAGGATAAGAAGTTTATCCAGGGTCCATTTATAGTCAATATGGGCACCGTTGGGACCGTTTTTATCCTATTCTAAGACAGACATCAAGGACCTTTGGGACGAATTCCTGCGTTCATGTTCCCTTTTCTCTCTGTTATAGATGGCTAGGTTAGGTTACATGCAGAGTTAAAGTTAGGAAAAAGAAGTTCCACCTTAAATATATACAAACAGATCAGAGGGGGCTCTTGAGTTCGGCAAGGATAACAGCCAAAGTTGGAAGCATCATTATAGCAGTGGAAAAAACAAAATATATAGAAAATATCAAGCAAGAAATACAGCCCCATCTTTTATCAGTGAATGGTACTGATCATTTTTTTGCCAAAAACTACACTGGATTTGTGGTTGGTTTTGTTGTTATTGTTTAGGTTTTGTTTTTACATTCAGTATATATATATATACACATATATATATATATATTCTAAATTCTGTCTGTATGTCTATTGCAGCTGCTTAAACAGAAATTAATTCTGGGAGCTCCCAGGACTTGTCTTGTTTAAGGGGTCATGACCAGATGATCACTGCGGTTCCCTCTGGTCTTAAAAGATCCAGCAAAAAGCGCTGAGGACAAACAAACTGAAAACCCAAGCCCATGCAGTAAGACGCTTTCTGTGCCCAGGAAAGCAGATAATCTAAATAGACAAGACAGACTGGGGTGAGAAAAAGGATGTGTTATCTCTCTTTCACAGATGGGAAACAGAGGCACAGGGAGATTAAGTGATTTACACAAGGTTTGTGTCAGAGCCAGGAATGGGAGCCAGATCTCCTGAATTTTGTGTCTCTACCTTAACAAGAAGATCATCTTTTTTTATTATTATTATTTTTTATTATTATTTTTTCTCTTACCACAGCCTTGAGATGGAAAGGCCTGTACATAAAATTGTACCATTACTTACAGAGCAATCTCATAAATGATGGAAACCCTATACAACTAGTGTACATCTGGTATTCCAATTTGTCTTCTTCTCTCAGACTGACTCCTCTTTCCTTCAGCTTTCCTTTTATCCTCCCTTTCCTTTGTCTTCATTGTCTGTGGCAAAGGACATTGATGTCAATTATAATAGAAGAAAGCACCACTGTCTGATTGCTGGGCACAAAAACAGCATATTCTGACCATCTAACCTTTCAAAGTACAATCAAAATGTACCAGGCATACCTGGGCATATATCTTCTAAGACTGGGTTTGTAAACACAATCAGAGGAAAAGGATGTTTGAGATTTGCCTGTCTTAGTACAGTCAAATCTGAGTACATTTGCAAGGGAGTCAGAGATGACCTCCATGGGGCCTGCTTAGCTGAGTTGGCTAGGTTCAATGGTGTCTAAATCCTTAAACCTTTCCTTTCTATATCTTCTAATTTCACACATGATTTCTGGCCCCTTTGGGTAAAACCGTTCCCTTTTTCATAATGATAGCCAGACTCTGAGTTGGGTCAGTAACTTGGGCAAAGCCTGTAAATACCCATCCTGTTTTTGTGGCAATTCTGAGAGCATTGGTTCCTCTCCTGGTCTAGGAGAGGAAATTATTGGAATAAGGTCTTGCACCATTACCTCAAAATCTTTCCAGTTCACAAGAGGCAGAAAGATAAGCTTGTAATAATGTTGCCCATGCACAGAAGGGAAGAAAATCCAAGAGTGTCAAAACACTTGCATTGCGGCTACACACCATAGAGGGTTAGCCACGACCAGACAGGGTAGGACAGTTTGCCCAGGGCCCAGTGCTTGGAGAGGTTAGAGAGGGCCTCAGCTAATTGCCTAATGATACACAAAAGGTCACAACCTCCACCTTTGCCCCTAGCCCCCTGGAGCCACCTCTGTGGCACAGGAGACAATGTTCAGCCAACATCGGTGCTCGACACTTCAATTTGGACAGGCAAGCAAAGGCCGTGGCAGCAAGAATTTGTGTCGAGCCTGCCACAGACAGCATGGTGGAGCCTTGTGTGTGTGTGTGAATGCAAAGGTGACCCTGGCTGAATGTAGCTTTGGGCTCTGATGTTTCATAAAAAAATTCTGGGCAAAGCTCAGAAGACCCGAACCTCTTTCCAGCCAGCTACGTGCTGGGAATAGGTTCCCAGAATCAGGTTATCCTGCTGGCCTCTCTATTAAGAGAGGCATAAAGGATAGTGCTGGGAGAATTACAATGCTGTTTTATGGAAAGATCAATGGCATGTCCGCAGCTAGAATGCTGTTTTTAGGTAAGGGTAGTTTCACCTCATAAAAGATTATATGGCTGACATATTTTTAAGTCTGGAGGAGAGTAACAAAACGCGTGATGAAGAGGTGTGGAAACACTTTGAGATAAAGACATGGACGATTGAGTGGTAGAAGGTGGCAAGTAAGAGATGTCAGTGCAGTATATAAAATAATAGATGGTACAAAGGGGTCATCTGGTCACTCCTGTGTACCCTCTCTTGTAATAAATATCGGGCAGACACTCGGAAATAAAAGCAACAAGTTTAAATCTGAAACAGCAAATGCTTTTTTAACACAGTGTCTCTGCCGTGGCCTTGAGAAAATACGGAGGCAAAGAGCGGAGCAGGATTAAAAAATGTTGGACATTGCAATCAATATCAGCTACATCTACAGTTAAACTACCCAGGGTAAAAGTTAATCTATTAATTCATATTTTAATGTAATATTATGTTAATAACTCAAACCTAAGCTTTAGGGCTTGTGAAAACGAGTGCTTCCCGCTTGTAGGGAAATCTGGCTGCCGGGCACATTTCTGGATGGGCATTTGTCCTTTGCAGGGGGGGTGGTCTTCTGCATTTGTTCCTGGCGAGCAGCAGAGGCAGGATTTCAGGCTAGCTGGACGTCTGATCTGATCCGCTCTGGCATCTGACGCTGGCTCGGCCAAGCTCCTGGGGTGCTGCCCGGGGCCGGCCCCGCTGGTATTTCTGCTGCCAAACTGGAACTTGCAAAACCTGGGCTCGGCTTGGCGGCAGCAAGTGTGGCGTGTTCAGGCAGCTTTGAGGTTTCACCCAAATTGCCCGCCCTGCCCTGGAAGACACCACCTGTGCTAAACTAGCCCTAGGCAGGAAATGGAAGAACAAATCAGGCCTAATTCAATTAAAAAAAAAAAAAAAAAGGCCTTAAAACAAACTGTGCATAGTCTTCTCTGCACGCCATCTGCATAGGAACAGGGGGGATGTGCTGGATGCATACTGTGATTCAAATGGAAGTGAGAGTAAATTGAAGGCTGATATATATCAGTGCTGAGGGCAGGATTTAGACAAGTGAACAGTTGTTCCTACAACAAAAACAGATAATGTTGTCAAGTTTGTTCCCTAACCAAAGGATTCAATCAAACGCTCACCAGACTCTAGCTAAATCTCCACAACCTTTATTGCTTCCTGTACACTCACTTAAATCTTGCCTAACCCCTTCCTGTCCCAGTGCTGGTTTCCTTCTTCCTCCCTGGGGTGGTATTAGCGTCTGCCCACTAAACCATGTCAGCAGGTGAAATTTATAGATGGGCTACAGCCAGCTATTTATCATCATTTTTGTAATTTCCGTCCCCACTTGTTATTAAATGTAATAACCTTTTGAGCACTTTAAACATGAAATCCATTGCCATATCCAGGATTGTTTCTCCTTCTAGCATGTGAACAACATGGCAACTCACTGCCACATGGCACTGCTGCAGGCATTTAAAGGTGCTTAGGAACCTTTTTTTTTTTTTTTTAAAAAAAAAAAAAAAATTAAAAAAAAAATTTAAAAAAAAAAAAAAAATAATAAAATTCACCGCAGACTTGAATTAGGACTTTTACAGGCTTTGAAAATAGGTCATTCCCCTTAACAAGTCCCTTTATTGAGATAAGCATTCACAATCACAAGGAGAAATAGTAATGAGCATTTCCTCCAAGCACTTGGAAACCACGGAGAGCTTGTGCCATCCATCATCGAGTGTGGATCTCCAGGAAGTAGCACGCATACTGCATTGCTTCCTTATGCTTGGTGTCCCTCCCAATCCTCATGTCCTCCATTCATATTTTCTTTCTAGCAAGCAACAAACACAGATATTTTTAAAAAGATTTCTTAGGAAGACAAGTATATGTGCACTCAGAAAGGTGCTGCCTTATGCTCACACACCTTAGCAAGCAAAATGACCATGTGTGGGGTGCATTTTCCCTGTTCCCAAGCACACCAGGGCCCTGTGCCAGCAAGGAGCAAGCACATTATTGCTGGTGAGCAGCTCCCCCCGTGACTGCAGGGCAGAGTCACCCCTGTGAGACTGACGGCTTGGAAAGTCCACTCCCTGTGGATATCTCCATTGCTTACTCTGACTCTGCGGCTCTCTTCTAAAGTGGATAACGTAAGCTGACACCTGGGTGTGACAGGAAGATTGATTTGTATATAAGAGATTACTCATGAATAAATAAAATTGAAAAAAAAAAAAAAAAAAAGAAAAGAAACAACTGTGAGAATAATAGAACGAATTTATTGGGGAATTATGTGGGAGGTGCACTTAGCTCACCAGGTGGCAACATTATTTTTCTCTGTTTTTTATTTTTTAATGTTAGCCTTTAACAGGCAGAGAGAACAAAAGAAATGGGAACTATCCCAGATGTTATAAGCAGAAAAAGGGCAGTTTCAGAGAGTTTGCTCTTGCTTCATTGACAAGATAGACTACAGGACAGGGCTCCAGGGACTGTGCAAGAGATAAATACGTTGGGAGAGTTTTATTTCAAAGATGCTTGCAGTCAAATGAGGAGTCTAAGAGTGAAAAGCACACATTGATGTAAATATATGAGACGGTGTGCCCTTAAACACGAAGCAATGCCAGTGTGTTGGTTTGCTAGCAGGCCTCAAAAAAAAATCGAGCAATGGTACTCCGCTTCCTCAGTGTAGACATGTTCTTGTCTTTGGACACTCTTCTAATTTCCCTTGGCAAACCCAGAGAGGCTTGAACTTACAGGGGCAGTTTATGCCCCCTCCCCAGCACATGTCATGTTACTGGAGCCAGCAGAGCCTTCAGTTTAAGCCAGATTGTACTCTGCCTGTTCGCTCTGCCAGCACACAGGGCCTGGAGACCATACAGGGCTGCACGCCGACTGGTGGCTGTCTTCACAGGGCACACAGCTTGCAAGGAAGCTGGGCAAACCTGTCCAAGCAGCCAGCTCCACACTGTCCTCTAAACATGGAATTTAAAATGTTTCAACAAAAGAATTACTGTGAGCCTTAAACCTGGCTCAACTTTTGATTCATTCTCTTCTTTGCTTCAGTCACTTCCAAACTCTGCGTTCTCTGGCCTTAAAGTCAAATGGGGCTGCAGTGAACAAGAACTGTAAAATTTATCCCCTCAGCAACTGCTTAAATCTCATTTCTAATCCTCTAAACTCCTTGGTTCAAGGTAGTTTAAATTGTTATAAATATCTTGGTGGTGGATTATACTGCTTAATTGCTACTAAGGGAATAATAATATTATGTGTATGTGCATACATAATATAATGTACATACAGAGACAGAGGCACAGACAGAAAATCATCCTGGCAAAGAAGGTATTAAATAATAGTTTAAAGTACTCAGGATTTGGGAAAGCCTGTTAAAGGGATTAGAAACTAAATCCAAAACTGGACAAGGGGTAAAGGCAATAATTTCCACTGATGGCTATGGTAGAAACACCCTATTTCCTTCTCTTTCTATACCTATATTTTCTTTATATATGGCCTATACCATTTATGGGAGAACACGATCTTTCCTATTAAGTCAATCTCATTAATGTAAAGAATACTCACATTTGAGAAAGCATACACACTACTCTCCCAAGAGGAAGGGAGGCAGAATGTCCATTGGTAGTATATCTTTCTTTAGGAGGAAATAGTTTCCCTTCATCAAAACATCAGAGTTGTAAGTCCAGCTGTCATAAACGAAATAATAGAAACCTGAGAAAAAGTACATAAATATTTAACTAAATATAACCTCTTAAATGTGAGTAGTCCTGCTGAGTTGCTTGTGACCAATGCACTTGTGCAGATGCTGAGACAACTGGGGCCAAAGTCTTTGTCCTGGAAACGTGCTGTCAAATATAAAGCATCTAAAGAAAGCAGTTGTGATAGTAACCCTTCCTGAGAGTGGTAGAGAAGGAGTTTATTGATATTTTAATTTTTAAAAAACATTCATAATAAGAAATATTATGACAGGTGTTCCTATAAACTTGATTCTCCTGTGTGTGTTTGTCATAGCAAATGTCTGCACTTCATTTTTGCTCTTCTTCTGCTCTGTCCTGCTCGTGAAATGCTGCAAATGAATTCTGCAAGCAGCTCTGGTTTCTTGTGTTGACCTCAGACATGGGCCGGTATCAGCCAGAGTTCAAGGAACCGGCTCCAGAACGCAAATGCAAAATGTTCTAAGGAACTGGTTTCAAAAGAACTTTACTGAAATGTTAATTACTGAATATAATAGCTCAAGCCAAACACATATTTCATAAAATAAGTAAATACTTATAGAAAGTAATAGAAATAAAAATACCTAATGGAAAGAAAGTAATCTCAACCCTGAACATTTCAAAATGGTAAGAAAATGTGATAGTTGTATATGCCTTAATAAATAGCCCCTGTGAGAGCTAGTTCTTACCCAAATTTCATTTACTGTGTAAAAGCAAGGGTCTCATTGCACCTGTAAGTTTGAACTCAAGAACATAGCTTCAGTTCAAGAAGAACTGTGCCCTAGGCTACCTCCTGCCTTTTATCATCTAAAATAAAGCTGCATTATTACAAATACTATAATTGGGTGTACTTAGTCTATTACACTCTTTCTAGGCACATGAGATCTGTTTTTTAGCTTAGTGTTTATACTCTGTGATTAAACCAGTTTGGTCTTGTTCTGTGGTAAGAACAAGGATCTCCTGTCTAGAAGGTAAAATACACAGTCCTTGTACCACCTCTTACCTCTTGTTTTGGTTCATCTTCACTCAATATCTCTTGATTCAAGCCTGACTAATAGCCTTAATCTATTAAACACTGTATGGAAGGGTCTTAAAACATTAATGTAATTGAAGTCATTTAGCTTTCTTGGTATACATTTTCTATATATTCTTCAGACTTGAAGTACTCTTTCTATCCTGTGTTTGTACTACACCCTGGCTTTGGTGCATGTTTTGTTCTGCTTGGATCTGGCCAAAGATCCACACCTGTGTGTAGCAAAGACTGCATAGCACACATAGAGCCACGTGTGCTTGTGAGCATGCTGAGGCCAAGGTTGGATGTTGTCTGGTGTGATCTGTGAATGTGGCAGTGTGGTCTGTGGTCCAGTTGCTCCTAATGTAGCTGAGAGAAACAAATCTGACTGCTGTACTCGAGATCAGTTTTAAAAGAACTTGCAATAAAAACAAGCACCTCTCTGCAAAGCTAGAAGTTCACCCTGTAGAGAGAATCTCTTGAGATTGTTACTTGGCTTAGATATACTTGGGTTTATGTTCTTTTTCTATGTAGTTACATTTTTTTTTGACATTGCTAACCAGTCAAGGGGAGGGATTGTCCCACTCTGCTCTGGTGCATCCTCATTGTTATGCAGTTTTAGGCACCACAACATAAGAAAGACAGGAAACAATTAGAGAGTGCCCTGAGCAGAGCAGACCGAGGAGAGGCCTCATGGCAGCCTGCAGCTCCCTCACAGGGGAGCAGAGGGGCAGGCGCTGAGCTCTGCTCTCTGGGGACAGCGACAGGAACTGAGGGAACGGCATGGAGCTAGGACAGGGGAGGGTCAGGCTGGGGGTTAGGAAAAGGTTCTGAACCTAGAGGGTGGTCGGACACTAGGACAGGCTTCTCAGAGTAGTGGTGATGGCACTGAGCCTGCCAGAGTTCAAGAAGCATTTGGACAATGCTCTCAGACACATGGTCTGATTTTTGGGTGGTCGTGAGTGGAGCCAGGAGTTGGACTCCATGAACCTTGTGGGCCCCTTCCAATCCAGGATACTCTATGATTGTAAGATTTTTAATATCCTATGCCCTAATTCAACAAAGTGAACTTAAAGACAGCTGGGAATTACTTATGTAGCTTGCTGAACAGGAATCTGCAAGAACTTTAGAGCAGGTCAGTGGAACAACTGTGTGTCCTGTAAGTAACATAAGTAAGTAAGCAGTCGCCCACCTCCCCAGATGAAGTGCTGTCCAGACCTTGGTCTCAATGGCTATGCTGTTTCCATCATGCATGAAGAGACTTGCACTCTTAGCATGACATCCTAATCATATACAGTAAAGTACAGTAGAGACTGAAGGGCAGCCACCATGTAAAATAAAGCAGTTTTAGATAGCTACCAAGCTGTGGGAAAATGGTTTGGCTGGCTTACTAGGTGCTCATTAGGAAAGGGAGGAGACAAGGCTTACAGTACTGGACCTTTTTCCCTATTGCTTAATTGCACTTATTGATAAAATGCAAATGGTTTGAATGCTTTGTACTTTTTTATGGGGAGCGGATTTTTTCCTTGTTTTCTAACAACCTCTGGCCTTGACCGTGCATGAGACATTTGAAGGAAGAAACATTTAGTTCAACTGTTTCATCATTACAGTCTTGTTCTATTGATCCCTTCCCATTGCTGTGTTTACTGATTTCCTGACATACACAAAGTGTGTTCCTTTTTTTAATAAGGAAATTTAGCAGTTCTTCCCATTCCAGAAGGAGGAAAACTGAGGCACAGATGTGGGAATTGGCTAAGAGTTTGTTGGAAGAACTGGAACATAAGTCTAGTAGGCACTACATGCCATCATAAAGCCTAGAAGAATTTAAAGCAGTTTCCAACCTTTCCTCTCCCCTAAATAAAACACAAGTAAATAATGTCCTCAATGAGTATAATTGAACCTAAGATAAGGACAGATCAGAATATTGTCCCTGAAGAAAATGGCTGACTTATGTGTTATCAAACTGTGTATTAAAAACGAAACAAAACAAAACAAAACAAAAACCAAAAACATTAAAAATAATGAAAGAAAGAACACAACCAAATTTGTGATATGCACTACAGAAGCAATATCTTCAGTGAGGCTGCTTGAAGAGCCCATCCTGCTGCTTGGAGAGGTCTGGCTATGTAGAAAGCAAATGCACATCAATTTATATCCAAACAGAGCATAGATGGAGTCTGTCTATGCTCCAGCTTGGGATTTTGGGGTGAAAGGAGGAAAAAAAAGGAGAAACACCGATGGTCATACAAAGAAGAAATAATGCTTGTGTGGAAGAAGCGATCTCCGGAGGAAGATACTAGGTAGAAAAAAAATCATTAGAAGAAAATAAACTGTATAGGAGGCCAGATGCAATAGTTGTGGTAAGGACCACACAGGCAAAGCAGAAAAATTGGCACATGAAGAGTCAGAGCAGACATTGCCCAGTGTTGCTTCTGTAGCTTAGACTGCTGAAAGGTTATCAAGATGTTTTCAGAGGACTGGGATATCTTCCAAGCCTATTTCACCTTGAAATACAGACAGTGATTCAGCCAGGATGGCATCTGCATCACTGCGTAACCACTGTACCAGGAGAGAAAAAGAAGAAACAGCCAAAGAAGTGAATGGAAAGAGATAGCACCAGCACTGCGGTTGCTGCATCCCTGGGCAGGTACCTGGCCTGGGAGCCAGCCTCGACATGGACAAATGCTTTATTCTCATAAGCCTGAGCAACCTCATCAAAGTACAACAAACTGCTCATTACCAAGTGCCTGCAACGAAAGACACGTTACCTGACTTGGCAGAAGCAAAAATAGCCTCAGCACTTGGTGCCAAAGATAAATATTGGCTAATGCTATTGGATAAAGAAAGCAACCACCTCACTACATCTTGGACACCAGCAGGTAGCTACAGATGGTGGAATATGCTGTTTTGGATGAAGCCTGCAGTGGAAGAATACCTCTGCTGCCAACAAGATGCGCTAACAGGACTCACAGGGATCAGAGGTGTGGATGATGGCATTCTGCAGCATAGATGCAGAGACACCAAAATGGAAACAGTCATAGATCACAATCTCATTTGTTTGCTGTGAAGAGCCAAGAAAATAAATCCGTATTTAAATACTAATAACAGTCCCATCCACAATAAAAACAATATTGCAGCTGACTGCAGCATCAGACCCAGGACACTCAGATCATGGCAATGAAAGTGAAATGCAGGCTGAACACAAATTTCCAGGCTGGCAAGCAGTTGTGTGGCATGGTGGAAATGTAAGAGATGCTATGTGGTGCTGGGAATGTGTTGGGTGGTGAGAATTTGTTGTTTTCCCATGGGAGTGGAGCAAAGTCAGAAAGGATTTCCCACTGCGGCTCACCTAAACTGCCCCATACTGGTACTGCTTAGATGGAGGGCCCATGGAGCTACTGCGTGCCACCAGAACTAAACAGCTCGTCTCAGCAGCTGAGTAGTTTCAAGTCCAAAATTTATTTTCAGGGATTTTTTTTTATTTTTATTTTTTAACCTGGGGATGAAATCTCATTCAGACCATACCAGGTTGCATTGGGTCTTCTGCAATCACAAACAAGCAGCTGGGAAAGCTATTTAAATTCCCAACTGTGGCTTAGAGAAGGTTCAACAAGCAAACTACACGGTAAGCTAGCCTTGAACTCTGAAGGAACTCTGTCTCTAGTATCAGTCCCTATAATACTCAATGTCAAGATGCATCTCCATAACATTGCCTGTGGCTAGCAGCAGTGGACAGAGGAAATGAGAAAAAAGAAAAGATGTGCACAAAGGATGTGGTCCATCACAACCAACAAACCAAAGACCTCCTGCATCAGTATCCACAGATGCAGTTACAGGTACAGCTGTTCCCTTGGGACGCAAGAGGCACTTGGAGGTAAGCTGCATGGATCAGGCTGTGCAGGCCTGCTTTGGGGAAAATAGTGGGGAATGGGCTTCTCTCTCACTGCCACCAAAATTCTGTGAAGTTTTATAGATAGGTTGGATACAGTGCTATGTGCACTCTGCTGAGTTTTGATCAGCCAAATGTTGAAAGCATGCAGGCTGTTAAGTGATCAACTGCAGTTCCAAGGCATGAACCATTCACCCCACTATCTCCCCATACCCAAGGGAAGAATCATTTTAGGCATGGTTGTTTGGTTACAACTCTCACATACAGACTTCAGAGGGGTATACTGAAGAGCTTAATCTATAAACAAGTAAAGACAGTGATGTTTAATTTTCTACTGGGATGTGGGAGATCAGTGACTCACTAGGTGGCCAAAGAAAAGTCTTTTTACCCCTCCAAGCCTTCATTTCCCATTTGGGGAAGAACTGCTGCAATATTTGCTGATGTAAAATGTGCTACTTGCAACTGGGCATTATCATCATCTCAAATTAATGTGACAAATGGAATGCTGTGATAAACAGCTTCGTCGTCCCCGAGTAGGGAGCACAACAGTGTGATTGTGTGGGAACTGTGAGAACGCAGCACATGACCAGAATCATGTATAGGCAACTGCCGTATAGGCAAAGGGAAGAAGAAAGCCTGAATGTCACCCTGTTTTGGAGTTCTCTCCCCTTACGCATGAACACCGAATAATAAGGTCAGCTGTGATTTAAACCAACCCAAAGAACAATTCCTAATCTCTTTCCATCTGGACTTTCATTTCCAGGGCATCTCACATCGCGCTGTGTGGTTTTTTTTTTTTTTTTAGGATCAAAAGTCACATCAAGACAACTCTAATTCCATTCCTATCATACAGTAATTGCTTTTATCTGGGATAGCGCTCAGGTATCCACATTAAATTATTTGCATTTTTTGCTAATCACTGATGTTTTCCAGCAGGAAACATGCCAGCTGCTTACGTGACTGGGCGAGCTCAGGGGCCGTGCACGCAGCAAGGCGACGTGCCAGTTGTCTGGGTGGCTACTTTCCACAAGGGAGTGAGTCACTGCAGCAGTTGCCACTGCTCCACCCCTGATATTGGTTTCTAATATCCTTGGCTGGAAGGAGGCCAAGAATCCCGCAGGACCCAGGTTTGGGTCTGGGCTTCTCTCCCGTTTCCTTCCTTTGATGGCAGCTATGCATTTCCTGCGCTACACTCCCTTTCCTCCCTGGTTCTGTATGGAGGCTGCCATTATGCAGCTCTGATAGAATGGGTCACCCAGCAATGTTCAGCATCACCACTGCCCTGCCACTCATTTGTGTGTTTGCAGAACCGGACTCATTACACAGTGATTTTTAATTGCTGTGGTGCTGTTTTACAAAGATCACGCAAGACTATAGCGCATCAAAGCTACAGCAGGATGGAGAGGCCTTGCTCCTATTGTCGGCGTGACGACTGACTGACGCACAGAGGCAGGAAGACTCCGGACTGCCTTTTGCAAGGTTCATATCTGCTGTGAGTCAGCGCTCCCTTGAAGCCTTCCTCATACCCATTGCCACTGCTTCCCCCTCAGCGCGGTAGCTTCAACGTGAAGCAAGCACTTTGGTGGAGGCGTCCCTGCTGTTGCCATGTCAGCAGGGCAGGGAGCCACTGCAGGCCTCGTGGGGCAGGCTGGCACTTGCTGCTGGTGCACGCCAGCGTCACAGTGCTTCTCCCGGCCCACGTGCACACTCAGCAGCCTGTGACGAGACCTGCAGTATAAGCGGATGCATTGGAAAAGTGAACGGGAACCTGAGTTCTTCAGAGGTGGCTGTTTCATTATTTCTGCTCATAAAGCTTCCTGAGAAGTGTGAACATTTCCTGCTTTTAGACAGGCTCTTAATTCACGCCACACTAGGCTTGACCCTAGCTCCCACCAGCCACTTTCCCTCTGCCTCCCTCCTTTCCCAAACCTGCTCCTGCGCTCTGCATGGCCCCTATTAGTGTGGCACCAGGTGGCTGTGCCCTGCACCAGCCCCTCAAATCCATCTATTGATGGCACACGGTGATGGCTCATTGCCCCTGCACACATGGTAGTAGGTGTCCCACATCTGCTGCTGCAGGGGAAACACAAGGATCTCCATTGCATGGAGCAGTGGGAGGTGTTTATAGATCCTCAACCTCTCATCTAGGATGTGCTTCAGCATGTTCATCTCTCTCCTATAGGTCCTTCCCTAACCCATCAGGGTCAGACCCATCCCTGCTGCTCCTGCTTATCCCCATTTCTGAGTGCCTGAGCTAAGAGTTCTCCATGGCCATAATTCCTCTCACACACAAGAAGTCCAACAAACCATTTTAGTTGTTATTTCTTTATTTTCTGTTTTGCTGTGTGTTGCCCAAATCCTTTAGGAGTGATACATTTGTAATATTGATAACAAGTTTTTCAGGATATCATACAAGCATCACACGCTGGTGATTACAATCTGGTTCCCTGAAAGGCTGTCATTACACATATTGCCAATTTGATTTTTTAACAACAAATTTACATGAGGGAGTATTTTTAGTTTAAAGAAATTGTATTTCTATTTACAGTCTAGGAAACAGATGTCTTTAAAAATCTAACAGCATTATTTGCAACAGCTGGCTTAGCTTATGAAGCTGCTAGCAGTAGAGAGAGTGGTCTCTGAGATGGTGATTTTATACTTCAGAGCACTAGTAATCTGTTTGTCCTTGCTTAACTTCTTCTATGCCATGCCCTGTTCACATTTGGAGCTATATTTTATCTCCGAGTTCCTATTATTTCTTATAGGTTAGCAAAACATACGACCTATGACACCGTAGCAGTAAAGAAAGTAGGCACATGTGATTTTTCTCTTTAGTTTTCATATCTCAGTGCTCTGGCCATTCAATTTAGTTTCCCAGGTGCTGACAGCTGGTAATGCTCTTAACTGCTCTCCCCTGTTGGTAAGTTATGGATATTTCCTAACTGACGTTTAATTGTATAACTTTACTTCACTCGAAATGCCAAAGGTCTCAGGAACCCATTCCTCCTCCAAGCTGATTATGGCACTGAAGATAATACTGTTTGCGGACGGTGAACCTAAACCACTGCTGAGTGTCTTCTAAGACAAACTGACATTTATTGCATTCCTTATTACAACACGACTGTCCAGAGCTGGCCTGGAGGACACAAACCCCTAATTTTTAGGTTTCTTCTTCCATGTCTATAAAAGCAAGTGTAAAAATAAAGACATTTGAGTTTATCACTGTTGAAAGGACTGTAGGAATGAGAAGTTCAGCTGAAGTTGTGCAGGTACCTACAGTCCATGTACCCCAGCTGTCCTGCTGCCCTGGTGAACGGTGACACCAGTGATACCACATCTTCTCAGGCTCCCAATTTCTGGAAGTAACCTGGCCAATGGACCCTCTGGTTCCAGGACTCCTTTATGAGAAGGTGCCAGGTCCATGCACACCGCCTGCAGGACCTCAGTTAGGCTATGCACCAGTGTTACTCAGCACCAACCTTTCAGACCCTTGGTGGGAACTAAGAGCCCAAATGCTTTTTGAAGCTGCTATGAAACCTGTCCATGGCTTTGCTCAATGGGTGAAATGTGCCTTCTCTTCCTCCCCCAGGGGTAAACTGAGGGTAAACTGTGAGGGTGATAAACTGAGGGTAATGAACACTAAAATAATGGTGAAATGTTCCCGTGCTGTTGCAACAGAGGCTGCAGTGGGGAGGGCAGGACTGATGTCCTCATAGAAGGATGAACTCACTTTGCCTAATTCTGTGACTATTGAATAATTCACAGCAAGCAGGAGTAAGACAGAGAAGAAAACTCATAAAAAAAAAAAAAAAAAAAAAAAAAAAAAAAAAAAAAAAACTAATAAAACATCCCTCTCATTGTGTCTCCACCCTCTGTATTCATAACTTCTGCCTACCTGGGAATATCTAACCTGTGCCTGGCAGTGCCAGTTAGGGTGGATGAGGCTGCTTTTCCCTAGCAGAGACTGGAGGGAAGTTTGTTATGGGAACCACTCTAAACAGAGTCCACCAGTTCCACTGCAAAAGAAAAAAATGTTTGTCAAAACTTGACCTCATTTTATAAATCCTCAGCGAGTTGGCCAGGATTCATCTTCTTTATTGTTGTTACTTTTCAGCCTTCACAAGGCTCCTCAGTCCCCTGCAGCTGCCAACTGACTGCTGCCTATTCAGCAGCCGATGGGAAAGGAGTCGGGCCGTTTCAGCCCAAGGGGAGAAGGTGCTGCAAACCTCCCCGAGCAGCTGGCGCAGCTTTGCTGCTTGCAAGAGAAGCCCAGAGGGGAAAGGGCTGGGGAGGATGAACCTCCCCAGCTGCCTTACATGAGGCTGCTGTAATGCACAGGAAGAGCAGCGATGTGAAGGCTGCAGATGTGCTGTAGTGGAAGAGAAGACCCCTGTGCATTGGGGACCTAAATCTTTTGCATGCACCGAATCCCCTGCCTTCTTACAGACAGCATCCTGGACAGATAAAAAACTGAACTGGTGTAATGCAGAGCCAGTCGTGAGGCACTAAGAAGAAGCAGGCAAGTTTTTCTGACCCGCTTGGACAGCCTAGAGAGCTGGCTGCTGGTTACCATTAGCATTTCTGTAGGAAGAATGCAGTTTGAAGAGGTCCTTGTCCTTCCCAGTGCATTCCCTCCCTCCTTTCCCTGCTGCAGTTGACTGTCCCCTCCCCCACTGATGCTAAGGCAGCTGTTTCTGGAGTCTCAAACAGATCAGTGTTTTTTTTCTCTTGTTGCTAATACTGGCCATTTCACTAATTTAGTTTAAAGGGTATCAGCACACTTAGGAGTGATAAATGGGAGGGAGGAGAGAGAGTAACAAATAGCTGTGGGTGAGAAAAGGCAGGGTCCTCCTTTGGCAGCTTTGCCATTAGATAATTGTAGTGTGGAACAGCACCTTCAGATGACCACTAAGAAATGCATCTGCATTTGGGCCCTGGCCCCCAAAACCATGTAGGAATGTGATTCACTGTTGATCTGTTGTGTAATTCTCAGTAAATAGTCAAGTAAGCACATGTCCGAGACAGCCACTGGCTGATGATGTGCTGCCAAACTAGGGCTTAGAGAGGAGAAAAGCAAATATTCCTAGCTCTGGAGTGATGAGAAACCTCTTTAAAATAGGCAATGCAATACTTTCAGCAGAACCAAGATGTACATCCCACGCATCCCTTCTGCAGGTATTGTAGTGGTGTAGTTTTTTGCTGAATTTCCTGTGGTTTGTGCTCTAACACTCATCTCTAGTATTGAGGCTCAACACATGCAGTTAGGCTTCTTGCTTCTGTTTAGGTGCCAAACTCTCACTCTTGCAAGAGCTCTGTGGGCCTGTTTCTGATTTATTCCACTGAGTGGTTTCATTTTCTTTAGTGAGATTTCTCTTGATTTCTGCTGGTGAAGTGGAACTGAACTATAGATCTGGGTGAACAGGAAAATGTATACTGGGAATCACTTCAAATACTACACACTGCTAACATACTTTTTGCTGAATATCCTGATTGCTTAAGGATTACCTGATTAAACTTATGATTTAAATAATGTGTGTCTTGATAGATGGGGTCACATTTATGTAGCCTGAAGTGCCACCTAGAGTCTTCCTTCATGTATCTTTTATATCATTGCTCCTAAGACTGTTTGAAGGTCACAAGCTGGATAGCGGGGGCAAGATGAGCAAGCGATCATGAGTGGTTTAAGAGAAAATGAGGTAACTGGGATGAACAGAATGTCTTCCCTGGAAAAGCCCCATTTTCTGTTCCCTCTCCCTTGCCGAAAGCTTTTTCTCAAACAGATGTGGGTAGGCAATGGGGTCAAATGGAAAGGACTATGGGGCACAACAGCTCTGGGGACTCCTTTGGGCACTCAGGTCAGCAACTGGATCCAGCCATGCCCAGCCCCTGGGGCCAGCCTGTGCCTCCAGATGCCCTATCTGTTCCCCTCCAAAAGACCTGTGTCCTGGGGGAAAATTAGTCAGCTAAGAGAGCTGAAGGGACATTTAAATCCTCTCTCTGGGGACACCACGTGCTGTGCAGGCTTTTCTACCCCTGACACCTCCTCCCCACCTGGTCCCACTAGATGCAGACAGGAGGTGTGCTCACCTTCCCACGCTTCCCCATGCAAAGCCAACCTCAGCTCCCTGTCCTTGCTCAGGGCAAGAACATAGGACTAGCTGAGGTAGAGCTTCTTATCCTGATTTTATTTTTTTCCTGCTGGTGTAGGTAGTTTCCCCCCATGTGCTTCTGGACATCAGGATTTCACAGAACCACAGAATGGTTGAGGTTGGGAGGGACCTTCTGGAAGCCATCTGGTCCAACTCCAGCAGAGGCAACTAGAGCAGGTTACCCAGGACCGTGTCCAGATAGCTTCTAAAGCTAGCCCTTTTCCTTTCTCCTGTGTCTACTGAACTTACACATTAAATTTAAAAGACCTTTCTGAGACATGCAAATCCTGCCACTGAAAGTGAGCGCCTGTGGCTCTTGAAAGGGAAAATGCCCTCTCTTTTAGGGTTTTCTAAGGCATGGTAATCGTGATATCACTCTGTGGGAATACTTGAATTCATAGGAGGAATGAATATGTCCATAGCTTTGTGAAAAAAAGACATATACCCAAAATTTCCCATATATAATATGGGAATCTGATTTAGTTTGTAGCTATATTGAGAATAAAAGCTTTCTCTTCACCTAGCAGAATCAATCGGCCCATAGTGGGTCTTTATTCTCATTTAAATTAAGGGCTATTCCATACCGAAAATGCACTAATGTAACTAAATTGATTTCTAACTTGATTTTAGTTAAATGGGTGTAGTTCCCTGTGGGGATACACTTAAATCAGTCGAAGAGAGGATAAATTATGCATCTTTGTATATTTCTTCGTGATTTATCTTAATTAGGTTGTAAAGGGGTCTCACAGTGCCCAAAGCTCCAACCGCACCTAAAAATAAACATGAACCTCGCATCTTGTCGTGGAAATAAGCTGAGTGGCAGCACACAGGTCTGATTCTCTGGGGCGTTTAGCAACTCTTGGGAAGGGCTGGATGCTCTTAACTCCTGTCATTGAGCACTGAAGGTGTTTGGTGCCTCACAAGTGTTCAGCACTTCTCGAGATCAGGCCCCGCATTGTGTCTGCCTTCCCCTCCCCATATTTCCTCGCCTATAATTACCTCCCCCCACCAGGCGCAGCCTTGGCTCTGAAGCACCCTCGTTGCTCTGAGAGCCGAGGCTAAGTGCAATCCTCTGCGCATCGAGGATCCCAGCTGATTCGGAGGGAGGCTCTTTTCTTATTGGGCTCCTCCACCGTCGCAGGGGAGCTTGTCTTCCCTGAAGGGAGAAAAGAGCAGAAAAATGAAAGAGAGAGATTTCCTTAGCAAAGGAAAAGAAGCCATGCTGGGCTTGGAAACGGAATGATTTACAACCTAGCATGCAGCCGGCACTGGGGAATGCCTCCCGGCTCAGCCTGGTTTCAGCTGGGTTTCGCTACCTCTCTGAGCATCCTGGGCACAGCGCTTGGCTTTGCGGTTTTTCTTTGCTCCCAAGCAGAAAGCCGCTGTCTGTTCCCTTCCCAGTGCCTGCTGCTGAAAAGGACAAGAAAGCGGGGAAAGCCTTCAAAACGGAGGCTCTGGACTCTACATGCCGGGGTTCTCACCTCCAGGGGGTACTACACGCTGTGTTATAGGGGCAGCATCTCTTCAATCCATTCACACTCAGCACTCCTGCAAATCGTGGTGCTTAAAAATAAATCAATGTTATATTATTTTAATTGTTTTTAAAATGGATGGATTGTAAAGCCACACAGGCCAAACTGCGTGTAACCTCTTGAAAAGAAGCAGAAAGGGGGGGGGATGACATTCGCCATCACTCAGGGATATGGATTCTGAAATTTCTTTGTCTAATTTATGGGAGAATATATGCCAATATCTAAGTTTGGTAGACTTCTGACCTTTTGCCATTGACAAAGGCTGTAGACAGGTCTGACATACAGTGGGGTAATGGAAATATAAGCAATGGGTTCCAGGGTAGAGGCCAGAAAGCTCTGAGGCTGTGGTCATTCTTCCAGGAATGACATGCAGGCTTGATTGACCAGAAATGTCTCTGAGAAAGTGAGAGACCCAAAGAGGTCAATTCCCTCTCTTCAATGGCTCTGGCTATTTTCTCTAAATTAAAAAGAAAAATGGGACACTCTAGTCCTTTGTGTAATTTTATAGCCTAAGGAATATTTCCTAGGCTTACTCTGCTGCGTGCGTTATAAAGCAGGATGGGGTATTAGCCCCTGAATTTTCACTCTGGTGGTTTTTTTTGTTTGTTTGTTTTTTGTTTTTATTTTTTTTTTTGGTCGTTTTTTTCTCCTCCTGTTCATTTCTATTTACTGTATGATATCAACTTCTAACTGTTCTGCATTTTTTAGGCTTATCATAAATTGAGGATTTTATAATAAACCATGGAATCTTAATGTCAGTGTTTGCTAGCACCATAGGCACATGTACTATTATACAGATTTCCTTCCTTCCTTCCTTCCTTCCTTCCTTCCTTCCTTCCTTCCTTCCTTCCTTCCTTCCTTCCTTCCTTCCTTCCTTCCTTCCTTCCTTCCTTCCTTCCTTCCTTCCTTCCTTCCTTCCTTCCTTCCTTCCTTCCACACTCCCTTCCTCCCTTCCCCCTTTCCCTCCTCCCTCCCATAGCCAGTTACAATTTTTTGTATATATTTTTCCATGTTTTCTTTAAACCTTTGAACACAGGGAGATTCCCAGTCACCTCCATGTAACATCAGAGTAAATGTACCCAGTGAAAGATACTGCAGAACAAAGTGTCAGTAGAAGCACCAGAAAGGTGATTTTGGCTCTGGGTGTAGAGGACACCATTATATTGGCTTATATGATGGCTCCTCTCCTCTCCTCTCCTCTCCTCTCCTCTCCTCTCCTCTCCTCTCCTCTCCTCTCCTCTCCTCTCCTCTCCTCTCCTCTCCTCTCCTCTCCTCTCCTCTCCTCTCCTCTCCTCTCCTCTCCTCTCCTCTCCTCTCCTCTCCTCTCCTCTCCTCTCCTCTCCTCTCCTCTCCTCTCCTCTCCTCTCCTCTCCTCTCCTCTCCTCTCCTCTCCCTCAGTGTCTTCACTTTTTCTTCTGTCTGCATGCCACAGCTCTCATGCCACTACCTTTCTTCAGTGAACTGTTAAAGACACCCTGTCTTGTTGGGTGACCACCAGGTGGTGTGGGCAGGAGTGCTATGGGCCCAACTCCTTAAGTTGATCTTTTCACCAAAGCCTTTGTATCATGAAGGTACACCCTAAGGAGAAGAATTTAACAGCTGCAATGGTGTTATAGCCAGCAAAACATCCCTGGCCTTGTGCATTCGGCCATTTGTGGGAGTTTGCAGGACAGAGGTGCACCTCATTGCTCTCCAAAGGGCTGCCCATCACAGCGTGCCCACATTTTCATTTGTAAAGTCACATTTTGGTAAAAAGACAGCTCTGGCTTCCATTTGGTACTTTTGAATGGTAGTGGAAATGTACCTCATTATAATCTAGTCAGTAATAAAAAATCATCATTTTTATGTCATTCAGCAGAGACGTATGGTAAATGAGATTCCAAGGATTAATGTACAAAGGAAATGTCAATGTTAATCTATAGACAGTCCCTTTAGTCCTGCTTGTCATAAATTCAGAGGAAGAGAGTTTGCAAACTGGCTTGGGGAGGGTAAAGTTGAAGGATTAAACAAACCATAAGTCAATCTTTCTGTGCCTTGACTTCTTACTTTTGGGTATCTTCCTCTGTACTTTCTATTAAAAGAACATATATCTTCATCGAGATGGAGAAATTGCAAACATTAGACCACAAAAGTTGGGCTCTCTTCTAGCCATGCTCCCACAGGCGGGCTCTAACTCAAATCAGCTGTGCTGGTTTAAAGCTGTGCTAGTATCCTTTATTGCTAACGCTGAGCTACTTGGGTTACTCACTGTTGTGTCTTCTATGGGAACATAGGAAGAAACAGGCTGGCTTTGTCTGCCTTCTGACAGGGAGGCTCTGTATCTACATGTCCTCAGCAATCAGATTATAAAATTAGAGCTTCATGATTTTTATTTTTTTTTTCTTCCCAGATGAATGTTAAATTTGTTTTGCTCCCCAGTATTCCAGTTCACCCTTAGAGGAGGGTGTGAATCTCTGGATAATATGATGGACAGCTGAGGCCTGATTTGCTCTGGCTGAAGGGCTTGATCTTGCAATGGGACTCACAAGGGCAGTACTTTCTTCTCATTCATTGCAGTCTGCATGGTGCCAGGCCCTGCCCAACTTCTTAGCATAGGATCAGAAGCTCAATGCATAAAATGTGCATTCAATTGCATGTCTAATTTGTTCACAAATTTTCTGTGAGTGCTGAACCAGATCACACTGCAAACACTATGCCTAGTTATGTGCCTAACTCAGCATTTGCACACAAAATTGCCTAATGAGCATGTGCAATTATGGCAATTAGACATGTGAATTAAGCATGCAAATACCCTAGCACTTGGGTTGGAGAATCATAGCCTATATCACTAGAAATAGCATAACCTGTTTTAGATATGGTGAAAAAGCACATCCTTCTTTTCTCTTTGTTCTTTTTCTATTTTCCAGTGTGACCGCAATCATGAAAAGAGAGCATTGTAAGACCTTCAGCTTGGGGAGGAAAGACTGCAAGTTCTGGGCAGAGACCATCAGGAATGTGCAAATGAAATCAGGCTTTAGGTGCTTCTGCTTCTCCTGTCCCAGGTGTCTTTTGCTTGTAATGAAATACCAGTGCACTTTTACTGAGCATACCATGTCTTAATGGGGTTAGTTATTCTGCATGCAAGGCAGCCCACAACTCCATCAGCAGGAATTGCCATAACAAGGTGGAAAACTTTCCTTCTGTTATAGTCCTTCCTCCTACATTCACCAATAGGACACAATGCACGACTACCCTATGTCCACACAAATATCATTTGAAGGCTCTATAAACACACAAATTTGCTGTTGTTGTTAGTTCATATTTTTTAACAGAATTCCACTTCAAGACATTCACGTCCTCCTGAGAGAAGACACTGCTGACTGGCTGGGACACAAATCAGGGTGTAAGGTGTGAATTTGGATGGTGGATGCCAGCAATGGGAGTTTTGCATCACTTATTGCTGCCTTAGTGAAATAAGGTTAGCAAGCACGGAGGTGAGCAGGTGGTCAGAGATAAACAGGTGAGGGAGCACATTTCTGGAATAAAGAAAGGTCTTGGTAGGGAAACCATCCCCCCTTAAATTTCTGCTTCATTAAGGTGATTTCAAACTCGCTGTGAAATCAAGGACTCGGTAGCTGATCAGCGCAAACAAAAATAATCCAGGTGGCAAGTCTGATGAGATATGACCTTGTTCAAAATCAATAGACTGTTCCCCTTCCACCGAGCACAACTGACTCTCGAATGAGTTTACTTCAACGGAGGCATTTCCCTCACAACATTAACATTTTAATTGCTTGTGCAGGATTTTCTGGAAAATTAACCCGGCGATGGTTGAGCACAGACAGAGGATGCTCCCCAGCAGGTCTGGGAGCGCAGCCGGTGCTGCGGGGAGCTGTAAACTCATACTGCCACCTAAAGGAAAGAAACCTGCACGGAAAAAGGAAAGCTTCTCCCTCTGCCTCTACCAGAGCTTGTTAAAAACAAAGAGTCTTAATTTACCCTTTGCAGCCTGGCTCCATGCTGTCTTTGGAGCAGCTGCCTCACTAGGGAAGAAGGAAGGCTGCCATCAGGATTGCAAAAACTTCTGTGTTTCTGAACGGGAAATGTGATGGCAAAGGATCTGAGTGCTGGTGCTTGATAACTTCTCTAGGTTTCCCAACTTCTTTGTGGGTGTATGGGGTCTTGGAGCAGGGCTACACGTGGGGTTGTGTGGCCGAGGAGAGCTGCAGTGCCTGAGGAAGGCTCTGCTGGTAAGCACAGAACAGGTGCTGCAGCGCCTGGGCTGCGGCGGGTAGGTGGTCTTCAGATCCTGCCTGATTTTACTTCATTATCTGATGTAGATTGCATAAATGCCAAGGGGACAGAGAAATCTGCTTCAGCCCTGCTGAATACCTTAACTGCCGGGTGCTAAAGAGACAGGCCTCTTTTGAATAGACTTTTTCTGGCTGCATAAATCCCGCATTCCTGGCTGCACAGCAGAGGCAGCCAGAAGAAGAAACTGTTTACAGAGCACATGTTCCCACCGAGTATTCCCAACCAGTTCATGAGCAAAGCCTGTGAAAATAAAGGGATGGGGGAGGGGAGAGAAATCTTCCCCCTGACTTCAGTGAGGCTTTGGAGCACACAGGGAAGAGCGTCTTCAAAGCACATATGCAGGCCACAGATCCGTGTCCTCTAGCTGTGGCTGAAGTGTCAGCCAGCAGCCGCTCACTCAGCAGCCGCTGTGCCAAATCACCAGCAATAAAAAAGGGCGAGTTTGGGAATTTTCTGCATTTGGGAGTGCCGGCTGATTCCCAGCAAGCGGCTGCCAATATTGTGTGGTGAGCACCACAGCTGGCAGTGATGCAGTGTTACCAACAGGCTGAGCCATGGGGCGCAGGCCCAAGGGGTACAGAGGCATGTGAAGCTGCACCCTAAAAGCAACCTGCAGAGGAAACAGCTGGGGCGAGGCGAGCCTGTGTGCACAGCAAACCTTTTTGGTGGTTTGAAGGCAAAGCTTTGGTGTTTTGGGGCACTACTGAAGAGCAGGAATGTTTCCTTATGTGCACACCCAGCATTATGCACACATAGTGCCTCCTGCCAGTGGCAGCAGCCCATCATCTGAGGGCTGACTCCAAGTCATGGCTGGCACCCAGATGTTTGGCATCACACATTTCTGTCCCAGACTGTGTCCCCAGCAGGCTGGAGGTTGCTCACAGAAAGCACCACCCCACTGAGCGGCCGTAACCAGCGCATTCCTGGGATTCCTTCAGGGCTCTCCCAAATCTGCTATACAGGGCTTCACCGGAAAGAGGGCTTGGTTTGGTGGGACACTGGGCCTCTCTTCTCTGAGGCCAGCTCTCCAATAAAGCTGCAAGGTCATGAACAGGCAGAACAGATACCGTTTTCTCTTATGCTAGGTGTGTTTTCTTTTTACAACTGATAACGGTCTCAGCAGCCCTCTTCAGTGTGCCTATGAAGTGCATTTAGGAACTGTCTTTCATTGCTCATGCTGTTACACAGCTTACTGACTCAGCTGCGATATGAAAAGTGCTCGGTGGGAAGCAACTTTCTTAGAATGAAAGGAAAATTAATTAGCATGTTTTTAATTTGTACAGAACTTTAATTTTACTTGTGTTATGTAGCTGTGTTTGAGGGATTTTTTTAATATTGTCTTGCTTTGAATGTTGTTACTGAAATGTATTTTTTCCTGTTGATGTATGCATGTATTCAATTTTTTGAGCCAATGGAACATCTGTGTGCAAGTAGGGATTTCAATCCCATGCAGCATCTGTATTTGCAGTGGAAGGCATTAGCATCTTGCTCTCTTCTGTGTCTATAATATTGCTTAATGGGTTGGAGGTAGATGGAACTGGGTAGGGATGAAAATAAAACATGGCTTCTCAAATGAGTTAAGGGACTGTAAGGCACTATCTGAAAATCTGAATACTGTTTCTCATTAATTAACACTATAGTTGTATGGATGTAGTCATTAGTGCTGGAAGGGGCACTGTCCTGCAGGGAGAGCAGTTCACGATTCTTCAAATAGCTCTCTGTGTAGTCTTGAACAAAAAGATTTATTTATTAATTTTTCCCACATGACTTAATTTTTACTTCTGATATGAGACATTATGATTAAAGCTGATAAACATTTCAGTTCAGTGATTGGAGAAGATTAAAGCTGATAAACGTTTCAGTTCAATGATTGGAGAAGCTGATTCTGGTAAAAGGAAATGAAGTTAAATGAAAATTATTCAGCTTTTCTTCTGTGTGGATCATGCCAAGTTTTTCATTTTTATAACACAAAAATATTTATTTGAACTTTATCTTTTAATTTCATGTTACACTCATGTACAAATTACCATATTATTCTACTGAATTATTGAACATAGGCTATATACACTATAAGCATTTAAGTATTTTCATATCATGCCTTAACACTTAGAGGTGAATTTAGTGATGTACTTTTCTTTTTGCTAATGAAATATATAAACTTTCTTAGAGATAATTTTTGTTTGTTTGATTGTGTTTTTATTTATTTATTTATTTATTTACTTCAAAATTACTGGAAGGTTCCTTTCTGCCCTTTACATTCTGATTTTGAATCATCTTTGGAAACATTGGATCCCCATTTGCTGACATTTCTGCTGCTTACAAGGAGGTCAGAGCCAAGAATTAGGTGCTTTTTATATATTTGAGGGCTATGAAGAAGTGCACCCAATGAATGTCCTTTAAGCAAGAAGTTGGTACCTCTCTGGCACCATTTGCAACAGTAATGGTTCAGGCTGAATGGTTGAAGTTGAAGGGACCTCTGGAGATCATCTAGTCCAACCCCCGTGCCAAGCAGGGTCACCTAGTGCATGTTGCATAGGATCCCATCCATGTATCCATGTGGGTTCTGAATATCACCAGAGGAGACTCCACAGCCTCTCTGGGCAATCTGTTCCAGTGCTTTTTCACCCCCACAGTAAATAAGTGTTTTCTCACATTCATCTGGAACTTGCTGTGTTTCAGTTTGTGCCCATTGCCTCTTATCCTGTCGCTAAGCACCACTGGAAAGAGTCTGGCCCCATCCTATGACACCCTCCCTTCAGATATTTAAACACACTGATAAGAGAAGACCTCTCTCGGTCTTCTCTTCTGCAAGCTAAACAGGCCCACAAGGATTACTCCTTTACATGCCAGCCACCATCCATTTTTCCTGTCATCACTTCTGCCCCTACAAGTCATGGTCAAGTTCAGAGATAAAAGGCTTGATGTGACTTTTTGTAAGACCACTGGTCCTAACATTATGAGTTTCTCGGAGTGGAGACAAGATTTATGAACTCAGGTGCAGCCCTTTTCTGAGCAGGTGATACATGCAGGGGCACAGCTGGTATGTCTGCATGGTGCTGAACAACATCATGTGGGTGCTGCGGCCTCCTGGGAGTCAGCACAGGGCTCGTCACCCCAGGCACGTTGGTGATGTTTGTCCCAGCTGGTGAATTCCATGGAGTGACTTCAGTGGGCCCTGGCAGAGATGAGAGACAGACACAGCCTGGATTTTCCTTCTCATTTCTCACCATAACTACTTCACAGCCATGACTAGCTAGCCAGGAGGTGGAAAGCTGTGTAAGATCACCACATACACTTCAGAGGAAAAATTGTCTTTGAAAAACAGAAAAGGTGGGCTCCAGGGAATATGTATCTGTGATTAATCTGTTCAGCCACTGGGTGCCAATGTTGGCTCATATTTGATAATCGGAGACATTTTTCTATGGGAAGAGGAATTTTTGAAATCCAAAAGAAGGTAATATAGATTCGGAAGGCTGTGGAGTCTGAAAAAATATAGCCAAGAGTGTGAGACTGTATTCAAAACAACCTGGAAATGGGGCACCAGAAAGGAGCCTGTGAAGGGTGAGGAGATAGGGAAGTCCTGGGTTAACAAAAGAAAGAGTGGGATCCTTAACGAAATTGGCTTGCTGAGAATTATGAATCTGTGAGCCTATGTCTTGTAGTGATTAATGATGAACCACTGTTTTAACTTTGGATCAAATAATGGGTTGCCTCTGAAAAGCTTCATTAATCACCGTTAGAAATAGGCCTGCCAATTCATTACTTCAGGGTAGACATCAGCTGAACAGTTCAGCAAATTCAGAATTGAGTGAACTCGAGGCAGGGGCTGGTTAAAAAGAAAGCAGGGGACTAATCTGTGTTTCAATGTGTTGGGATTTATGAGCTAGGAATATCCTCCCATTGGTAGTTTCCCCTTCTTTCCCCTCCTCTCCCTCAAAATCTTTTTGCTAATTGTGATACGGGCACAATGGGCAGAAAAAGCGTGGCATTCGGACCTGTGCTTGGCCAGATTCTTCTTCCAGGTACACAGATGTAGCTCCCATCCAGATCACCAGAAATCACATTGTGTGTCTGAGGGCGGTCTGGATGTTTTGAGCAGCTGTTTCTCACTTTGCAGCTTCATCTGAGACCAGCACTTTGCCTCTGTGGATTCAAGTGCAAGAGAATATTGGCAAGAAAAGCATTTGCCCGCTTTACAAGAATTTGCTGTTGATAGAGAGAAGCTTCCATGCTTTGTAACCCAAGATTACATTGTCAATCCAACAGGGATACATTTTAATAGCTCTTCCAGGAAGCAAAGGACTGGGATACCCAAGAAACTGCAGCTGATGCTCCCTGCTTGGGAAGAGATGGGGCAAGGAAAAAAAAAATTAGCCGAACATGTTTTTCTCCCAAAACATTAATTTTCATCAACATAAATATACTTCAAAGATGTAGTGGGATCTGTCTGAATTAATTTGGCTACTTATCCTCCCTTTACTCCTGCTAGAAAAGAAGTGGAAAGCTACTTCCCTTACCCTCATCTCCACCCCTAAAATCTGAAATGCTTTGGGTGTTATTTTTAAGTCACTCTAGCATTTGATTTACAAATTTACTTCACTTTTTATTTTCTAACAAATTTTATAGGATTAAACTCACCCATTTTTCAGTTTGTGCAACATTAAACACTCACCCAAAAAGATAATTTACGCAGTTTTGGTTTCCTGGAAAATATGTTCAAGATTGACTGAACTTCCTTGAAACAAACAAAAAAGTCATTTATTCACACAGCTGGAGATAGAGAGGGAAAAACATCTGGATGTGAGAAGGGGGAAAAAATGTGCATGGGAAGGGAAAAAGCAGTAAAAGGACAAAAGGTTATAAGCAGAAAAAGAAAAAGGATTGATATGGGGGTTGCAGAGTGTGTCCAGGGATTAAGTGAGGAGGGCTATAGAAAGTGGGCTTTGAAAGAGAAATGTAAATATGTTGATGGAAAGGAGGAAGGGAAGACTGAGATGAAACAGGAAAAGACAATGAATAAATGACAACTGAATAAAACACAATAAAAAATTGAAAGTAAAAATAATGAAAAAAAAATATTTGAACAAAACAAAAAGAAGACATAAATGTGAGAAGACTATTAATACTCCAAGAAGACCAAAGCTAAGAAAACCGATGAGTAACAGATATGCTGAAAAAGGCCCAGAAATTGAAGAAAAAACACTGTAGAAAGGAAGACAAGAATCATTTTTAGCAGTACTGTTGAAAACTGTCAAAAACTGAGCAAAAAAATAGGCCTGTTAAGGTGTAAAAATGGTCGTGTGTCCTTTTTTGTCACAACATTTTGAACTTTGACTACTTCTCACTCAGCTCCAGCCACAGCGAATGTGTTGTTGGCACAGCAGCAGCTCCCAGCCCCGAGACAGCAGCGTCCTCATTGCCGAAATCCACGTGTGGGAAAGGCAAAGGCTGACGGAGAGCTGGAAGTAACATGTCAGCACCTGGGTGCCGCGTTAATTTGGTGCATCAGCACCTCGGTCTCTACCCGCTCATTGCTTCCAGATGGTGCCTGAGCTCTGAACTGGTATTTGAGGCATTTAAGGTAGCCTTCATTGAGTTTTCTCGGGGACAGGAATGCAGAGCTCAGAAGCAAACTCTTTGGTATGTTGCAGTACTGCCAACTGCTGTGCAAAATTCAAATGGCTTTTGAGCAAAATGAGCTGGTATTTATTTATTCACTAGTGTCTTGACTGAGGTTGGGAGGACACTCTTTCTTGCTGGGCTCCTCTGCCTTTGTAGAGGGATTACACCCTCGTCCTGTTTTCCATCCACTTGTGTTCATGAGCTGAGATCTCATCTCTGTGAGGAGAGGTCCAGCTCAGACCTGCAGAGATGTGACTCAGGGATAAGCCAGTCTTCTCTCCTCATTCACTCTGAGATGCAGCCAGAGGACAAACCAAACATATGTAATCCAGCTGTATAAATGGCCGTGTGATTTCAGGTGGCAGCCCAGACACTTAGAGAAGGATAGACCTCAGGGTATGTCTATGTAACTCCCAAGGCCATGGGGAGACCCTGCACAAATAATGTAGCACTTTGAACTGAACTCCCTCTTTCCCTCCAAAGTCATGATGACACCTCAAGGCCACATGTGGCCCAGAGGGCATCATGTAGGACACAGTTGCAGGTGGTTCTGGAGCAGACTTGCCATGAGCCTGCAGCAGTGTGGGCCACCCCAGACAATCTGGCTCCTTGCAGCACAGGCCTTTTGCAGTGAAGATATGGTCTGAAGTTACATTTATGGCAGGATTTTTTTGAACAGCTTTTTGTATTTCTCCTTAACCCCGTCACACACATTTGTTCTGCATGGGTAAAATTTTAAACATTTTTTTTTGTTAAATAATAATAATAATAATAAAAAATTATATTCAGGTTTGCTTCATGAGCATTTATAGACTTAAACCTCAAACTCTGAAATTCTGAAATAAAAATAAGGATGTGAAGTAAAGAATGGGAAGAAGCATGAAGGCAGAGAGATGTCTTTAGGTGAGGTGGAAAAAAGATGAGACAATAAGCACTGCATCTTATGGGGATGACTTGTTCCTTTTGGCTGGTTGTAAATAACCCAAGTGACCAGAGCTGTGATTCAGTGTCAAATCCTAGCTGCCTTCCTGGCAGTTAATGCCATGATGTTATCAAAACATCAGGCAAAGAAGTGAAAACAATCTTGCTTTTCTCTCATATTGTTTTATCTCCACCATTACACATTGATTACAACCCTCTTCTCATCAAAGGCTTTTGTCATTAATTTCAATGTGTCTCCAATTGTTCACAGACTTTAAAGATAATGCTATTTTCTTGTACTATCTAAGTTAAGGGATAATCAGGAAGAGGTCTAAATTCTTAAAGTTTTTGAGGGCTGTATGTTCTCAAAGGGAATGAGAAACCTATATTTAGCCCTTAGAATTTAAGTGTTAGTCAAACGTATAATTTTGATTTCCAGACAAAGCCTGGATCACTAACATATCCCGACTGTCTGATTTTTTAATGAAGAAATTAATTTGTAACCAAAGATTTTGTCAGTTCTTTGTTGCAACTTGTCTTACAATTAAAGCTGTTGATCATAAGAATCAGCACGTACATGATTAGATCACTCCAGATTTAATGGTCACACTGTGAGAAACTGCTGGCAGTTTGTGGAGGCTTGTATTTCTATATACCATTCAGGCTCTGAAAGTATCACCTACGTATTTGTCATCTTTAAGAGCAGCATCTGGGAAATCTTCACCTAACATATATAGTAACTCATAGTAATGTGAAAATGTGTTATGACCCTTTCATCTGCAGGGTATGGAGACAGCCATCTAGTGGGAACAGGTATCTACACCTCCCTGTTTTCAGTGTTTACATAATTAAATATCTCAGTAATTCTAAGACTTTCTGACATCTGAAGAAATCTGATTGAAAATGTGCCACAATTGATGATATGTTATCAAAATTCAGAACATTAGATTAAAGCTTACAATTAAATTCTTAAAATATTCTTAATTAAGTTCTATTAATTTAATGAAAACCAGCAAACAAGGAGCTATTCTCTTTGCGGTTGTAAACTAATGTATATCTATCAGAAACAGCTTGCAACCAATAACCACAGAGAAACTAGTTTTTTTAAATCTAATCTTTCCTTGTCTTCTGAATTGGAAAAGAATCTGTAACATTACTGATATTGCAGAAAACTTTTATCCTACTGAATTCACATGATATGATTTTGAGGTACATAATTTCTGTCATATTGCTGTATACATATAGCTTTGAGCAATACGAGAGCAGACTGTTTAGTAGTCAAAAAACTTGGTGTTTTCAAACCAGAGGGCCCTGATGATACATAAAAAAGAGTACCTGACTCATGACATCTCCAGTTGAGGATTACTTGAGAATTTGTGAAGAGTGACTATGATGCTATAGCCCTAGAACACAGAGCCTTAAAAAAGGAGAAAGGGATATCCATTATCCTAATTTTGATTGATTTGAATCATGGAATCATTTAAGTGGGAAAAGACCCTTAAGATCATCAGGTCCAACCATCTAACTAACTACCAAGTCCACCACTAAACCGTGTCCCTAAGCACCACATCCACATACTGGAGCAAATATTCAGAAAAAAAAAAAAAAAAAAAAAAAAAAAAGGAGCACTCGAAATGGATTTGTCACTAATGAAGCACATTAAAGCATTAAACCCATCTCATTGTGTCAGACTGTAGCACACTAGGCCTTACTAGTAAAAGGAAACTGTATATCACATGGAATCGCTGAATTGTGGGGGTTAGAAGGGACCTCAGGAGATCATTGGGTCCAACCCCCAAACCCCAATATCATATACAGTGACTTTAGCAAAGGTTTTGACATTGTTTCTCATATTTTAAGTTAACAGGATATATACATCTATGTAGTATAGAGTAAATAAAACACTGTCCAGAAAACATACTAATTAGAGTTTAGTTGGCTGTGCAATTCCCAGACAAAATCTAAGGATAAGCAGAGTACAACTTTTGCAAAAGCCTCATATTATTCAATGCTTTTATTAATCATTGTATAATCCAACAAAGTATAATATGCTTTTTTAAGCTTTCAGATAATGTCAAGATGGGAAACACCAGGGACCTCCCCCCCTAAACACATACACAAAAACACCTGTTGAAATAAAATGTTTTAAAAGATTGGAGAAGTGAAAACAGAATAAAAGCAATAGAAAAAGAAAGAGCATAATACCATGTTTAGGCAGAAGTAGTTTAAAAGATGTGTATAGGGTACGATTAAGTACCTTAACCTTGATTGGTTAAGTATCAGTTTTCTAGAAAAGGGTCTGGGGTTTTGTGAGCTATGATTCAGCAATGGTACATTGCCACAGAAAAGACAAAAGCACCGCAAACAAGACAGAAGTCTACAAGTTCCAGGAACTAAGATTTTTTCTGTTCTAGGACCACATTTGGAGCACTGTGTCCAGTTTCAGATATGGCACTTCAAAAAATAATAATAATAATCTGGACTAATTGGAGAAAGATGAGAAAACAACAAAAGCTCATAAGTCTGTGAAAAATTGACAGATAAGGTGAAAAGAGGTTGATAGTCTAAAGAAGAGAAAATGGTGAGGTGTAGGAAAGAAATGAGGATCTGAGTTGGGTAGGGAGAAGAAGTAGCATGCCTGAATACAGCAAGGGAGCTTTAGAGATTTTAGGGAAACCTTTATACTGCTAAAGCCCTAGAATAGATGTAATGGTTATGGAGCATGTATCACTGAATTCTTTTTCCAATGGATTTGGTGGACGTATGTCAGGAATAACTGTTTACTCCAGTCTTAAGGCAGAACGACAGACACTCACTTCTTCAGATGCCTTGGCTTTCATTTTATGGCACTTCTTTGTCACTTGCATAGCAGTCACCTTGCTGTTTTCTCTGTTGTCACATTTCTTAGAAACAAGAATTATTATTCTGATTTAGTTCATTTGCTTGTGGTCCTACATTTGAAAATCAACCACCAACAAACATTTCCATGAACTATTATAAACCTGTCAGTAATTATTACTACCTTTACTGAGCCATGAAAAATCATTTCCTCTCTAATTCCAGAAAGCAAATGAGCGTAAAGACCATTCTTGCTTTTACTGTGTATCATGACTTGTTGATGAATACTACTGGTTAAATATAAGCTTGCCCCACCTAAAAGTACAGAAATAATATTCACACTTGGCTGTAGATTATAGAATCAGGACCAGTCTGTATACTCTATCCCCTCTGTGATTTGGGACAATGGATTCAGGTACATATGGTATTTAGCCCCTGATAACTACACAGGTGAAAATTGTGATCAGATATCAGTAAATTGAGAAGAATTTTTTGAAGTTGACTAAAGCAGCTCTCAGCATGTACTCTAAGAACATAACTTTTTGCATTTCCTTGGCAGCTACATTCAGACTACAAAAAACTTGAGACTTTGTTGTTGTTGTTTCAAATGTAAACTGCTGTTGCTTGAGATCAAGTGCATGATGTAAGGGAGATTTAAGCCCAACAAAATCTTGAGGAAGATAGCACAAATTCAGCTACTTGAAAGTGCTTCTGGGCAAGGGAATACTGTTCAAGGTATTCCTCTCAGTTGCTTTCTGTTTTTTTTTTTTTTTTTTTTTTTTTTTTCTTTTTTCTGGATAAATCTCTAATACACAAGCACTGAGTTCAGTGTGGTAATCAAAGAAGTCTCCTATTTTTTTGAAAAAGTTTTTCATCTCATTTCTTGCCTCAAACTCCCTTCCTTCAGCTATAGGCTCCATTTCTGTTTCCCATCCTCCCACATGTCAACAGTCTTTGGTTGTTCAGCACTCTCTAACAGAAAAGTCCTCTTTATACTATTCTTTTCAAGTGACATTTCTCAAGATCTAGCAAAGTTTCTAACCAGGAATCTGGTAAGAAGCTGTCTTGCTACCATTTTCCAGACCTGGACCTTTAGTATAAACCATTGCAATAAAACATTAGTGCACAGCTGTGACAAGGATTTGCTATTTACATAACCATTAATTAACCTTTCTAGAAGTTTTCTTCTTTCTTGCCCTTTCCTTACCCTTGCACTAAATTACAAGTACAAAACCAGAAGTCTGTGGTGGTATCATATTTTAACAGGCAAACCTCAAAAGTGAGGCTGCAGGAATGACTTTTATTGCAGCTCTTCAGTTTGATGCAGAATTAGGGCAATAGGGCAATACCAAACAAACAAAAAAAAGGGTGTTTTTTTTTTTCTTTTTTTTTTCTTTTTTTTTTTTTTCTTTTTCTTTTTTAGCCTCAAGGTTAGATTTTGTCGAAAGAAAACACTACTTTAGAATTTCTAAGGCTGAATTCTGCATTGAAAGCAAGGTTTAACCAACCATTACATTGCTCTGCAAGCCTTTGATTAATTGATTCAGCCTTCTCCTTACTCATGTGACAAATGAATGAAGGGATGGCCACTTAAAACAAGGGATGGGGGGAAAGATCATTCTTTCTGGGAAACTGAAATGAAAGAGCAATTGTACAGGCAAAAGACAAACAAGGTTATAATTTAGGAACAGATCATTATACAAGTGCTATTTGATAATTATTGGTGTTTGGGCTGTAATTCTACTTTTATCCTATCATTAATGACCAACAAGAAAAAAAAATTAAGGTCTTTTCTTTCTTTGGAGAAACTAACATGCTAATAACACTCCTTGTTTCCTTGTGAAGAAAGGCCCAAAGAGAATAACCAAAAATAAAGCAGAACACTCCAAGGTAATAGCAAAGGACAATGATGTTAATTAGAGGTCAAGTCCTGAAGCAATAAATTCATTAAAAAATGTGGGCATTACCTAATGTAGAACCACTAGATTACAAGATATTGCTTTGTTTTTCACAGCGAATCTGGAATTCTTCTTTGTGCTGCTGAACAACCTTGACCAAAAAGGTGTTGAGAGCTGGCACCCACCTCCTTGCTGGGCTGACAGAAGGGAGAATAGGATTTGTTTCCCTGGTAGGAAGGAACAGAGTTTGGTTTCAGGGAAGGAACCTGCAGGAGATGTGTCCAAAATAATGAGTTAGTGAGCACCTTACTTGTGAGAGAGGGGTGAGACAACACATGTTCCTGCCTTCAGAGCTTTTGTTGAACTATCTGTATGCTGCTCCCTGCTCTCTGCTCTACCCTATGTGGGGCTGCTTCTGTAGGCACCGGACTAGGTCCCTGTAGAGGTCTCTAAATCCTCCTGTGTTTAGCTTGCTGTACTTGTTCTGGCTTTCTCCAAGCCTTATGAATGCAGAATTCCCAGTGAAACATCAGGAGTTATTCTGCAGAAAATGAGAGGCAATTTTTTGTGTACCTGGAGAGAAAAAGATAGGAATTTAACCAAAAATGGATGCTGGAAAATGCCTGACATGCCAACTGTACCTATGAAGAGCTTTGGGATATTTTGCCTGTCAGGAACCCTTAGCCAGAGATAAATCTTGTTCTTTTGAATATTTGAACTTTTGCATACATGAAAAAGCCAGGTTAAACAGTAACCCTAGCCAAATGAATAAAACTGCTCCAATAACAATAGGAAGGGTTATACTGGAGTGACTGGACAAGTCTAGAGACTGGGAGCATAGGGAGGGAGATGCTGCTGTGCCTCAAGGTGTTACAGAGCATAAGGGTTATGGCTTTGGGGGGAAAGGCAAGCAGGAAGCTTGCTCGCTTTCGGTCTGTGGTCGTGCAGCAAAGCAATGAAGAAGAGCAAAGACGGTGAGGATGGTCTTCTGCCCCTCAGAGCACACCAACAGCAGAAACTGGCTTCATCACTTCCTCACATCACAGAGCTGTGGCCTTTCAAAAACCCTGCCTTTTACCTCAGTCACCGACACGTGTCCTCCTGTGCGACAACAGAAGGGTTAGACGGATGTGTGAGAGGGAAAAAGAACAACAGAAGGGTCAGACGGATGTGCGAGAGGGAAAAAGGACAACAGCAGGGTCAGGCGGATGTGTGAGAGGAAAAAAAAAAAAAAGCAGAGCTTTAGCGTGCTGCAGGGGGATGAGGACCAAGAAGGGGAAGCCGTCCCTCCTCGGCGAAGCACCAGCAGAGGTCAGCACAGCCAGGCGAATGGAGCAGCGTGGGGATGCTCTGCCCGCGCCGCCCCGCGGGGATTTGGGATTTCCTGCCAGCAGCAGCCCAGCTCTGGGACGAGGTCGCAGCAGGTACAGGTAGTGCCTTTCTTCTCCCCTGCTGTGTGCTTTCGAAACTCAAGAAACGGAGCTTAACGTAGCTCTTTGTATGGGAGAGAGAGAGGGGAAAAAAAAAAAAAAAAAAAAAAAAAAAAAACCAACACAGTACACTGAATTTTTTTCACGGCAATAAAACTTACTCTACAATTCATATAATATGGAAGAAAATCTCATTTATCACTGTCTGTTAAGAAGCCCAGCTTGATGCACCTTTTTCTTTCACGATGCCAGCTTTCACAGATCATTGTATAAAAGCCAGAACATCATTCATCAGACTTAATCAGTAAAACACTGCTTCTTGGAGATGTTTGTTCCAGGAAGACTCTGTTTCATGAATCATTTTATATATGGATTCCTTGATTTAAAGGTATTGCAGCAAGCTGGATTTCCTTAATGTAAGGTGATGTATCATGCCTGTTTCTCCTGAGAACAATGCTGAAACTTGGGTTCCTTCCAGAGCAAATGATGGTAAATGTCAAAATGCACAATGAAAATTGAGGTGTAAGGAAGTGAATTGCAGAAACACCCACACAGTTTGCTTCTTAATTTGAACAGTGCAGGCAGGAGAACATTTGTATGTAGCAGAGTTGTGTGAGTGAGGTTACTGGGTTTTGGAATGAATGAATAACCACAGTCATGCATGGCTTACAGTAATGCACAGGACTGAAGTGATATGATTCCAGTGATTTCCTGGCCAAAGAGAATTGCAATTGATTGACTGCTTTGGTTAAAATCACGTGGATCCTCTTCCAGATCTGAGATTGAGTTTCTCTAACATCCCATAACCACACTATAAATGGAAGGTTGATTCTCTGTTTCTCCAAGTTAAAGTGTGAGACACAGTTATTTTCCACAGTATAGATAGACATGATTATAGAATTGTGCAAATTTACAGTGCTGAATATAACTGCTGGTCTTTGAGATAAAGACAATAAAGAGACACATAACCAACATGAATTTTGTGCAAAAACAGCTAGGTTCAGTTTGAACATGCTGGCACACCAGTATGGCATGATACAGCACAGGAAAGAGATACTAACATATCCCGGAGATACTTTACCTGTGCCATCCATCTCCTTTGATATTAACCATCTCTCTGTATTGTTATTTAAGTATACAGTATCTCCATGACTAAATTGCTTGCTATTCCAGAACTAGCATGTCTGGGACTAACTTGGACAACTTTGCCAGCATTACACAGTATACGCATCTCCTTCATGTGAGTCCCTGGGGAACAGAAGTTACCAGCATTCAGAAAAACAGATTCATTTCTTACAAGCTTGAGGTAACAGCAAAATGGACATCTACTCTGTGCACCCTTTTGAACTCAAAAGCTTCTTGTGGACTAACATAAAGTTGGTCAAAGGGAGGTGACAGTTGAAGCTGTAACCACAGCAGTCTGTTTAGAAACTTTTACTCTAGACTAAATCCATAATAAACCCTAATAATTGTAAGAACCTGGTCATTAAGAATTAGAAATATTTACAAATATGTTTATAAATACCATGAGTATTACCATATATCAATCACAATATCAGCACGGAATTACTGGGGAAAAATAATCTCATCATATACTGGGATTTACAAAGGGAAATCATGCTTCACCAGCCTGGTAAAATTCTACACCAAAATAATTAGCCTGGTAGATGAGGGAAGACCAGTGGACACCACCTACCTGTACTTCTATGTCTTTCACATTGTCTCCCATAAGATCTTCATAAAGAACCTGTTGATGTATGAGCTGGATGAGCAGACAATAAGGTGGTTCAAAAATGGGCTGAACAGCTGGGCCCAGCGGGTGGAAGCTGGTGGTGCAAAGCCTAGTTGTGGCCAGTAAGGAGCAGAGTACCCCAGGGTACTGTTCAACATCTCTATTAGTGATCTGTACAATTGGGCAGAGTGCACCCTCAGCAAGTTTGCAGATGATACAAAAGAGGGAGAAGAGGCTGCTACATCAGAGGACCATGCTGCCACCCAGAGGGTCCTTGTCCAGCTGGAGAAATGGGCTGACAGGAACCTCATTAATTTCAACAAGCAGAAATGTAAAGTGCTGCACCTGAGGAGGAACAACCCCAAACACAAATATGTGTCAGGGACAGCCACCAGGAAAACAGCTTTAACAAAAAGGACCTGTGTGTCCTAGTGGACACCAAGTTGAACGTGAGCCAGCAATGTGCCCTTGCACCAAAGAAGGTGAAGGGTATCCTGGGCTGTGTTACAAAGAGCATTGCCAGGTGTTGGGGAAATTGATCCTGCCCCTCTTCTCAGTACTGGTGAAGCCACAAGTGGAGCACTGTGTTCAGTTCTGTGCTTCCTTGTACAAGAGAAATTGACATACTGAAGAGAGTCCAACATATGGCCATGAAGATGAGGAAGGTCCTGAAGCACCTGTCACATGAGGAGAGGCTGAGAGCTGGGACTGCTCAGCCTGGAGAAGAGGAGGGTCGGGGGGATCTCATCAATGTCTTTAGATACCTGAAAGGAGGGTGCAAAGAGAACGGAGCCAGGATCTGTTCGGTGATGTTCAGCACAAGAGGCAATGTGCACAAACTTGAATACAGAATGCTCCCACTGGACACCAGGCAGCACTTCATTGTATGGTTGACAGAGCACTGGCACAGGTTGCCCAGAGAGGTTGTGGTGTCTCCTCCTTGGACTTCAAAAGCCATCTGGACATTCTGTGATTACCCTGACACAGAAATGTGTACAACTTAACTTTTACTCACTTTTACTTTTCCACAGTTTTCCTTTAAAATTTCCTTGTAATTACTCATTGTAATTGTTAGGAGACCCACAGAGCAGAGGTCACAACAGCTGAAACTGAATTGCAACACCCTTATGTGTGTAAAATGTGTTGCCTTTCCCTTTATGTGGAAAGAAACACATGGATCTGGCTTTCTCTGATATTCAATGATGTTTAAGGCTTTCATTCCCTGATAGGAGTTGAACAAAGCAAACTGCATTTTGAAGAAGTGATTTATGTGTGAGATGGGAATAAACATTGCAGCTTATTGCCAATGGTTTTCTTTTTGCCTGAAACTTGTATAGTGCAATGTTTTTTTTTTTTGTTGTTTGTTTGTTTGTTTTTGTTTGTTTGTTTGTTTTTCTGTGATATAAAAATAATCAGTATTTATTTGATAACATAAAATATCCTGAATGACAGAGATATACCAGAAGCAAATGATGGATAAGAACGAGGGCTGCAGAGCATAACTGCTATATAATGGCAGGTATCCCCACCTAAGCTAAGAGGAAACCTATATTGTTTCTGGATATCCAAAAAAGCTATTTATGTGCAGGAAAATGATTAATAAAATGACCTTTAACTCTGTTATTTAGCCCTGCATGAGACTGGCCTGCTTGACAAAAGATGTTGCCTGTGAGCTGGTGTTACTGACGTAAATGATGGAACAACCTCATTTTTGCTGATAGCTACTTATGCATGTAGCAGGGTTTTACTGTAGTACAAAAAAAAAAAAAAAAAAAAAAAAAAAAAAAACCTTACAAGCCTGTAATAGATAGCAGTGCATGAGAATGAGTTTCTCTGAAACTTAGAGAACACAGAGAAATACACCATCACTTATCACTGAACAGCTAAAAAGAGGTGTCTGTGTATTACCTTTATGTCCAAAAAGGAAAAACCTTGTCTCATATATCAGAGTCAAGGATACTTCTTGACATGGATTAGTTTATATTGAAGAACTGTAGCATCATGCATCAGAGAATATCAGCGAAACCTAACCTCATCTATCACTCTCTCTCAGGGAAATGCAGTCATATCCATTAGTTTCATGAAAATATGGACCAGAACATCAATTTATTTCAGGTAATCCTTGAATTACATCATGTTACACTAGAGACAAACTGTGCAATAAGTTACTATAATTTACTTTTTCCAAAATCAGCACAACCATCATGTACCACACAGGTAATCCTATTACACAAACAAGTGTCAAAAAAAAAAAAAAAAAAAAAAAAAAAAAAACACCAAAAACACAAAATAACTGTCAGACAGAGTATATTTATGAATTGTGGAGTTAGGTTTCACCTGTGCTTCTCATCAGGGAATACGACATAGACTGAATGTTTCTGATGATGCCAATGCACTGTGATGGCATGACAAAGCCATGGAGGTGAACTTTCCAGCAGTGATTACACTGTTGGCTCTTCAATATCATCACTGGCTCTGTCCCATCACTGTCCATGAGAACTGTCTGCAGTAGTGTTCACATGTGTGGCTCATGTCATTTTAAACCTTCAGAGTCCTGTCAGGGCCAGAACTGGACCTATGGGCTTGCAAACTTCTGGGGCTGCAACTGGAGGCCATATAGGACAGGTTAGTGTCTCTAAAATTATGTTGTATTTAGTCATTCAAGTCCCACCATTTAAGTCTTTCCTGATTTCAGAGAACTTCTGGGCATCACCCCATTACTGAGCAAAGGGTTAACAGATTAACAATGCAAACTGTCTTGGACCTAAAATTTGGTGGTGCTGTAAGCAAAATATTTCATGTAAACATATCTGCCAGTTTTGGAAAAGTACAGGGTCACATATCAAGGAAAAGACCTGGGAAGTTTTATTTCTGAATTTCTCAGGTAGATTATATTTTTTGATCTGGGCCCTTGTTTTCATATTCTTGACATCCACCTGTTTCATAAAAATCCATTTTTACCTGGAGGGGCAGTGAGGAGGAGGGCCAGCATGGCAGTCTGCCTTGTGTTTCTGTCATGAAAAAAACTTGTTTATCTTTTACACTATGGTACATCCTGCTATGTAAATCATCTGCCTGAAGTTTTGCCTTTGGGCCTTCTGGAATCTCTTTGTGTCCCTGAGTCAAGTAACTCAGCTTCAATCATCAAGGTACCTCAGAGAAAATTATAATAGGGCATCATTTTATAATTAAGAATGGAAATTCAGTCTCCCAAATGGTCATGAAATTAATCCCTTTTCATCTAACGTCTTCAGGATGAGAAACCTAGTCTAATGCATCTCTTGACAGTAGCAACAAAATCATCATCCATCACTTTGCACCAGGGAAGTCCCTTCATTTGCTTCATTTTCAGTCTGGGAATACCACCTTCACACAAATGAATGAACACCAGAAAAACGGCCCTTCAGATAAATTGTCTCCTGGGGATATATATCTTTAGATACTGTATTGCATTCACATATTAGAGTTATATGCATCAGCTTTCCCATAAGATGAATAAAGTCTCCACACAGCAGAAATTACCCCGTGTATATTCACTTTATGATCAGAATAAACCTGCTATATTACATTTAGTGTGGGAATTCTGATTGGAGACCTAGGAAACCACTGGAGGACAGGAAAATCTACTTTATTGCACTGCAAAGTAAATGTAATGGAATATGCGATTGGCAGCTTTAAGTAGACAAAAAGCTACACTAACAATACTGCACAAACACTGAGCATACAAAACATTTTAAATAACCTTGATGTGTCTCCATACTCTGAGTACAATGATGCAGTGATAAATGATAGTGAGATCGGGAACCTTTCAGAGAAACAAAAGCAAATATGCACATTCTCCAGCACAGAGATCCTTTGCTTTCATTAACCAAAGTAATTTTGCCTCATTTTTATGTTTGTGGATGAAAAAGACCCAAACTAGTACTTACCTGATACTTGTTTTTGTAATCTAAGATGAATACTTGCATTTATATCAGTAAGACCTTTGAAAAATAAAAACATATTACTGTTCCTCCAAACAACAGTAAATAACAGATTACTGTAATCATAATTGCAATTGTGTCAGTTAGTCTTGGAAATATTTTTAAGGCAAAATTATAGATGACGTTCAAGACAATTATGTAAATAAAGGCTGCAAATATTGCCTAATACAATATTGTCCATTAGGAGAGCTTGAGCTTGTTTATATCACACCATTACAGTAAAAATGCACCAAGCTGGATCACTTAATTTAGAGGTATGCAGATACAGACAATAGTTTAGATAAAAGACAATTCCATACCCTATCCTCGGTATATACCAAGGGATTTCTCTTCCCCTCTTGTAATGTAACAAATGCTTTTCTGCTAGAAAGGAGAGTCTTTCTTTCACGTTTCACCTAGAAACAAAATGTTTCACCATGTGGATCACACTACACCACAAGATTCATTTTGCTTGGCACAAAACCCTCTAAAAGTAAATGTATTTAACTGCATCCTTTGTGGTTTGAACAGAGGCAGGTAAACATTATTAGTTAACACTTGCCATCAAAGAATTTCAGTCTTAAATTTTATTTTGGAGACATTCAGCTCAGTCATCTTACAGAAAAGTAGAAGCATGTAGAAACTGATGTTAAAACATCTCACAGACCTTGATCAGGCTATCAATAGGGTTTCAGTGCTCAGATGATTGCCTGCAACAGATGGATCAGCAGAGTCCTGGAGAAAAACAGAGGAGGGAAGATATTGTGAATGGGAAGAATATCATATTAGGGCAAAAAATTATTTGTTTATTTTCCCTCATTCTTCAGTGTGTTTCATTAAATACATATTTAGTGAACACATGTACTGAGCTGAATAAGAGACTCTCCAGTGGAGGAATTTCCCAAACATGGAAAAGAAAAACAGCATGAAGTCCCACTCCAAAATTAGACTGACTTCTTATAATGCAATGAGATGTTGATTTGTTTAGTCTCCACTGCTTTCTTAGGTAGCTCTTACAAGGGCTATCAGTCTAAGGGATGCAATAGTCACTTCTTACACTCTGACAGATAACTAAAATGCAAACTGGAAATGTTTTCCACCTGTTTTTTACATGGGTAGATACTTATGTAGCTACATTTCACGTTATATTGAGGGAAGCTGGTTTCATGCATTAGTGGGCAATTTAGCAGGCATAAATATAACACAGTATGGAGTTGGGGGCCTAAGCCTGTGCACCCACAGTTGAAGTGCAAGAGTGGAACGGGCTCTCCAAGGCCCAATCCCTCCATCAGCCACTGATTTTGCATTGGAGTTCAGTTCAAATCTGGTGGATGGCATTCTTTCTAAAACCTGAAGTATATGAATGAATTCCTCCACTCCTGTATTAGAAAAAAAAAAAAAAAAGTCCACTTGTATTGAGAAAAATGTTGCCTCTTCAAAGCCTTTAAGCAAGACATTACCGGCACCAGAAATAAAACTCTGCTTTGTCAGACAGTTTGTGTCATGGCAACGATCTTCAGTCTCTCTGGCCTAAACATATCTAAGTAAATGGTAGCACTGTTGACATTTCATATCAGGGAACTCTGTCTTCAGGTTTCTCATTCTGAGGACAGGAAATGGATATTAAGTATCTCTAGACCTCTGAAAAACTAAATCTTAGTTAAATTTACATAAGGAATATATAACTCCATGCTTCACCGACTATTGGAGAAACTGTCTCATGTATCACTATCGATGGGAAGAGGCTAGCAGTAGCTTTTTATACTCTTTATTCTGGGGAAATGCTTCTCCAGGCATCACTTTTCATTAAAGATACTTGGCAACATGCATCATTTTATGAAATGTAGAGTGGGTATAATGAATCACAGTACCAGAGGGAGATGCCACCACACATTACAATAAAGAAACGCTACCTCATGATTTTGTTAATATTGAGCAAAGGTAAATCTTTCACATCATTTAACATCATGGGAACACAGCCTGGCAGTGAGCAACCTGGACTGGAAGAAATAAGAACATTTAAAACCTTTAACTAAAATAACAATAGAATAAAAATCAAGTCTTTTTTTTTTTTTCAGTTCAAAATGTTGTTTTAAAAAGTTATTATTTTTTACCATCTTGGTCTGAACTCTTAACAGAATTGAATGCTCTTGGTTACTTCTGCTGGTGATGTATGTGTTTCTATTCTATGATGTAATCTTGTGATCCTAAAAGGGCGTAAGATAAAGTCCTGTTTTCCAGAACATGGGAACATTTTTTTTCAGCTTTTTGTTTTTAGCTTCTTTCCATTCAACACAATATCATTTCTTTCTTTAAAAAAACAATTTGCAACCCAGGTTGCATATGGTTGAAGTCTTCATCTCTGATTTGCAAAATGAGTAACCAGCTCTATGTTGGTTCCTTTGAGAGATAAATGTTCCCAATTGCTTCTTTGCAATAATTGAAGCTCATGACCTATGGGAAAGATTGAAATGTCTGGGGTTGTTTACCCTATTAAAAAATAAAAAAATAAAAATAAAAATAAAAAAATAAAAGGAAAAAAAAAGTGTAGAGGCTAATGATAACAGCCCTAAAGTATGCTAAAGATTCAAGTGAAGATGAGAATAATCTGATGTCCATCAGATATCTTGTCTGTGGTGAGCAGGGTTGTAATACACTGACTCTGCAGAAAGAGAAAGTCAATATATCACTAGGGAAAGCTTTCTAGAGGTAAAGATAAAGACACAGGTAGCATGTGTTCATGAGAAAATGTGTCTATAATAAGATATATATTTTTTTAAGAAAAAAGTCTTAAGGCATAAAGTTTGGACTACAAGACCACTCAAATTTTATTTTTTCTAGTTTTGTTTTTCTCTGCAATTCAACAGAAAATCTTTACATGGTTGTCACTAAGTTCAAGTTCTACTTGCAATTTGTCCAATATATATTTTCTTTTAGGCCTTCTTTTAACTTGAAAAGTTTGTAATTTCAATGTTCTGTTTGACTGGGTTTCAAATCCTCCCAGGATTATTTCACTTTAAATAACTACAAGAAGCCTCTTCCTCATCTGCTATTTTACACAATAGAACCTATTGTAAGAAGTAAAAGCCATAATATTGATGTACTAATGTCTGCATCACAGCAAACAACTTTCTGTAACAGCTATCAGGCTCAGTGCTGAAACAGATTTTTCACTGGTGTTTACAATTTACGTTTCTTCCAAGAGATTTCAAAGGAATATGGACAATAATTTGTAACAACCCAGATTTTGCTTTTCTTTCCTTTGTGTTTGAGAATATCAGTGACTTTTTTTTTTTTTTTTAACATCACTTATGAATACCATTGTCTCACTGAATAGGAACAGTCCAAAGAAAGAGAAATCAACCTAACCACTGTTATTACTAGGGGTGGTAAGCTACCAAATACCCTTAAAGTCCTGGCTGTGCTTCAGCAATGTACATTTCCAATAGAAAGCAACACACGCTAATACTCTGTTTTTAAATGTCACAAGGTTCTAGATTTTCATAATTGCAAATCATCAGTGTGGCAGAGGCTCATTTCTATATTTATGATGTTTAATTTTTCTGTTTTGCAGGGATGCATACATTTTGATATGACATACATGTAGGTACATAAAGTAACAGAGTTAATTCGGAACTGTAATGAAGTGGGATTTCTCTGGCATAAAACAATGAATGGAATCCAAATTTCCCTTTTTGTTTTCAAATGTAAGCTATGGAGTTAGGTTCCAATAAGATAGCTTTGTGAGCACAACTTTTTGTAACTTTTCTGACCACGTGTATTCTTTCAAACAGTAAGACTTTAATTTATTACTTCAAAATGAAGCTTATATACTTTTTTCTAATGTCAGAGTTATTTGTGACACAGGATTTTTAAATTCATAAGGTGTTTTTTTCCTGATTTTATATGATCTGTATCTATATTTCTTCTAATCTAAATTAAATTTGGGTATTCTGATTCCTAACTAAAGGACTTATATTATTACTTAAGATAAGGTTCTATTTTTAGGTATATGACTTCAAACTGATTAAGGTGATACCTACAAATGATCTTTGGAAAGATTCCCAGGGTTTCCAAGAAACCTGAGGATTTGTCAGTCTGGGAGCTATCCAAGAAAATATGACAGCCAGATCACAAGATAAAAAGACTTCATTAAAGCAATAGTTTACATCAAGGCAATAATACTAAAAAAAACTGTAATTCGGTATGTCTGTCCCAATGAGCTGTGTTTGAGAGATTTGTCTTAAACCTTTACAGTTTTCTACCACTCCCAGCCAGAGAGTAAAGAAAACCTTCCAGAAACTTTCAGAACTGCTTGGAGATAAGCCGTGATGTGATATGGTCCCCTGTGGAACAGCTAGAAGAAATGTGGTGACATCTTGTATTCACATATTGACTGGAAGTTTGTGACAATTGACAGGAAATTCCTCCACTTTTACACAACGTGTAGCTTGGCTTCAATTTTCCAGCAACATAAAAGCCCAAAACTCAGTTGATGGGTTCCTTGACTGTCCAGCAAGAAAGAGGTCACACAGAATGTGCACTCAGTAATTGAGCCTTACAAGCAGTGATGGATGATTTGGACAACACCTAAGCCTTTTCCTAAGAGGGAGAGACCACAACAATTTCTTGATTCTGTTCCTTTGCTTACACCTACTCCTTTGTATAACTTTGACCTCACTATGAAGCTGCTGAGGAGGAGTATTCAGTGAAGAAACGTTTGTTCTCCCTGCGGTACACTTCAGGCCTCAACAGTTATTCAGAAATACCTGATGGCCCACATTCATGGCCATCTGGGAGATGGTCATAGATGTCTGTTAATGAGTTTATGATTTCAGATTTAGTTTCCATCTCTTACCTCTTTATCTGCTGTTCATAATAATGAGCTCTGGGACATGATTCACTGGGAGGGGGGGGGAGCTCTTCACATTTTTTGCTCATTCCCACTAACCGAAGTAGTACTGGGACATAATTCTGTTTGTAGTCTCAGAGGTGTTTCTGCTGCATCCTTTCAAAACAGTAAAGAGCAGAGATATGGGGAAGTCTCTGTTTCGCACTCTGAAAGAGGCAGAATAATCTGAAGTCAAAAAGTTTTTACATCATCCCTTTTGGGGACACTTAAAGTAAATCTGAAACCTCTTTGAAGTTATACAAGTGTCTTTCAAAGGAAGAGGTCAGAAACAGCAGAGAGCATGAACACACCACAAAAGTGTAAATTAGACGCAACTTTTGCTAAGGCTATACGGGGGAAACACACAGCTTTAAAAAATGGCCTTAATTACTTCTTGCTTCAGCTGAGATCACTTGTATCCCTAGAGGGAAGAATGCCTCATATAAAGAGGAGGGCTTGTCGTATTTGTAAAGATTGCCATTGTTTGGAGTGATTCAAAAGATGAAAAGGAGCCCAGTGTGAGAAAAACAAGAAAGATCACGCAGACCAACACCATAGAAAAGGCTTAGAGAGGCAAAGATGTGATCTCTGGGCATCGTGCAATTTCTGAAATAACATCTGTTCCAATTAACCTCTTGTCCCTGAAAGTCTGAGCTCTCCATGAGGTAGAAACACAAGGTAGTTACCAAACTATCCCCTGGCTCACAGTCTGTGAAGTGCACAACACCAGTAGCCAGCTTTCTAGGCACTGGCAAGGTGAGATCCAAGGCTTGACATCAGTGAAGAAAGACTAGAAGGCAAATAACAGCAACCCCCAAATAAACAAGCCATTCTGAAACATAAATAACCTGAAAGTACACCTTTTTTAGCAAGAGCTCAGTACGTGTCAGGAGAGCTTATCTGAGACAAGGCAGGACTAGACTTCAGATTATTATTTATATTTTTAAAGAATGAACATTCTCCATTGTAGAAGTAAAAGAAGAAATGAAATTGCTGGGATTGATTGTAAGACCCTGAACACTTTTTGAAATATGAGTTTCAAAGGTAAAAAATCCAAGGAGGAAGAAATAGCAAGTAAGAGGTAACTCTAGATTATTCCTTGTTTGACACAGAGAAGGTATTTAAAGGTCACCAGCAAACATGGAGGACTGCGAGAATGTTAGAAGAGGAAAAAAACAAAACAAAACAAAACAAAAAACAAACAAACAAACAAACAAAAAAAACAACACGTATGTACAGAGATTCATGTAGCAGGTCATTATCACCATCCAGAATATCTGATTTAGCAAAGAGACAACTTCTTACAACAAGACAGTGAAAGGACATCTAAGCCAATCTAGCATATTATCCAGGATATATTCCTTTGGAATCCTTTAGAGCTTCTCACATATTTACTTGGGTAGGACTTTGCTTTTATAAATACAGGCTCTTGGCATGTACAAACACTGCAAGCAAAACACCTAAAAAAGGAAACTACAGTATCCAGATTGAAACTATGGTATCCAGTGGAAATCTTCACATGGATGTTAGCAGAAAAGAGGCCTTCCGGTCTGGTCTAATAATTCTTGAGTTTATAAAATCTACAGATGTTCATTAAACACCTTGCATCACACTTTCTGAAAAAGAAAATATTTTACTTCTGTTTGCACTGAATTCATTGTGAGTTAAGTCCATAAGAGCAGGAGTAGGAGCACACAACCACACAACATCCAGTATCTGCAGAAACTGGGGCAGTATGCAGGAGATAGGTGTTCTTCATAAGTATAATACATGGAAAAATACGAGTCACTTTATGATACATGATACTTCACCATCTACAAACACCGAGTACCCTACACAGTGTGACCACAGATGAATACTCTCTTTACGTTCTCCTGCATGCTCTGTCCTTATACGGTTTCTGGTGTTTTGTCAAGACCCAGGGAGTTTCTTTCAGATGTCCATCTCCAGGCCCTTGGGGAAGGGTTACAGGGATTCTGTGAAGGAACACTTTGCCATTACTGTCTGTGTTCATTGGACATGTTGTTTCTTCCAAACGATGTTTCCAAACAATATGGTTTGAAAACATCACCCCTATGATTTTGGCTACCTGGGTGCTAGGCAAAGCATCCCTCAGGAGAGTCTATCTGTTGTATTGCAGTAAATGCAGTATGAAACAAAACCTGCTCCTTGCTGAATGATTACTTTCAGTCATGAACATTACTTTCAGTCATATGGTGGTCAAATTTGTTTGATAAGGAAAAGCTCTATTAAGTGCCCTTATCCAATCAGAAAGGACTCCCTGTCCCCCTCCACTGACATGGTATGTGCAGGCTCTCACCTCTTCTTATACTCTGTGGAGAGAGCTAATGACTTCCAACAGCTCTAAATGACACCTAAGTTAGTAAATCTTCTTTCACTCAGGCTTGTGTCCAATCTTGCTGCCTGGAATATGCAGCTGAGCTGCTGACTGGACAAACTCCTCACTCAGAACATATTAGAATGAGACCTGTCAAACTTCAGTTATACAATGAGAATAATTTTTATTGTGCTGTTGCAATATTACTTTCCCTTTAACTAAAATGATAATATTTGCCCTGGGGATGTTCCCAGACAAGAGAGATTTTTCTATTTCTATTTTTTTTTTCTCCCTACTGGGACATAATGCACATGAAGAAGATGCACATTTTAAGAACAATAGTAACTTACCATGGGGACACCTTGCCACAGCATTAGAATAAACATTGAAAAGTCTTCTGTTTCTTACTTTTAATCACTTTAATCTAGTCAGATTTCTGTATCTAATCTGATGGCTTAGATCCACTGAAAGTGTTGTATCTCAAGTGCAGGAGTTCTTGAAATTGCCATTGCAGCAATATATGTTTCTAATGAGTCACAATGAACCGTTCTTGGTATGTTAATTTACAAATCTTCCTAAAATTTACCATGTCCACTTGTAAAGATCTGGTATTGATTATGTGACTCATTTCTCTAGATGAAAAAATTGAATAGACTATGTTAAATTGCTGTGATAGCTACTGCTGTTATTTTTACAAGTGCTAGTGAACCATAGGCTGATGATGGGCAATAGCTTATGCACCACAAAAAGGTTTCTGGGAACTGATTATATTCCTCAGGAAATTGTATTTCAATCCTGACAGAATCTAAGTGGGAAAGGTTTCTGTGCAATGTTGAGCTGAAGGAAAAGCCTAAGGCAGATTTTGGCACCCTCACTGACCTTTGATAGCTTCAGGGTAAGTAACCACTGCATGAAAGCAGTAAAAGACAGCTCTTTCAGCAGTGGGTAAGTAGCTCGTTGCTTAGCCCGAAGAGGTTAGAGTGCCCGAAGCTCAAATCTTACCTACTTCTGTGGAGACTTGAACATCGATTGAAACATTCTCTCCCCCACTCCTCTAGGTACCCAGTGAAATTGCCAGGTTGCGGGCTGCCCAGAAAGTGATGCTCTCACCTTTCTTCTTGGCAACAGTTCAGTATTTTGCCTACAACATGTAAATATTCACTGAAGCAGGGCTGCATATTTAGGACTTCTCCTTCTTAGGTGAGTGCTCTAACCTCCAGACAGTAGAATATTTCCACTGACTTCAGTTCCAACACAAAGATATTTATATTTATGCTGTTCAGACTGGAAGGATTTCAACTGAAAGAGAGAGTCACATTCACAAGTGTGTTATATATTCTGCTGATCAGACCATTTGCTTAGGAAAGGAGAAGTATCAGACAGCAGCAGGCAAAAAGAAAGAGTTGAAAGTGAGTGTCCTTTGACCCACATGTCCAGTGTCTGGGTAGCCTGCTATCTACTGAAGTACATGGATGAAGAGGACTTCCATCAGCTCTGGCCCTTTCTTCATCATCTGTAAGACCAGATCTGAGAATTCCTATCAATCTTAGTCTGCAAGTATTGCTATCACTTTGTGACTGCTGTCACTTGGGTATGAGTTAGGTAAGTTAGCAGTGAATCCTCCCCCCACTAATTTTTCAAAGTTTCTGGGGATGTGGTAACTCAGCTCTGTGAATTCTGCACCTGAGATGAACGCTGAAGCTTTAGGCACTGCAGCACTAGACACCACAACACTCAGGCCTTTTGCTGAATCTCTTTGTCACCCTCTAAATTAAGTAGTTCTTCACATCTAGCAGCAGGAGATGTCTTTGGCAGAAGTATAGGTGCTAGGCAACTGAGAGGTATTTTTCAGACTTCAGATCTTAAAAAAGCAGTTAGATGCCCATGTCCCTTTGTGGCATTAGATTCTGCTCTTCAAACACAACCAAGGAATGCACAGCATGAGGAAAGTGTCATGATCTAGGTCCATGCAAAATATGTTTTTGAACAGATGTCTGATACATCCATCCAAAGTCAGAGAGTGTGAATAAAATCACAGCATCTTTTGCTAGGTGGAGAAAAGTCAATCTGGAGTGTGAGCAGTATGTAACACAACTATATTAGAATTGCCCAGTGTGAAAACATGAGGATGATTCAAGGGGGAAGAAAGAACCAGCCTTTAAGAGAAAGGACAAAAAGATGTCAAAAGACACAAAAGGGGATGAAGTCAAAAAAAAAAAAAAAAAAAAAAAAAAAAAGGATAGAGTTCCTAAATGAACTTTAAGAAATATACATCTTTAAATCTGTTTTATTTCTGCATTTGAGGCACATACTAGGATCTCAATGCCCTTGAGTTATGATGCTGATGATTATTCTTCCTGCTGCTATCAGCACATCCAAGGTCACTTGCTCTGCCTCATCTCAGCTGGGTCGGGAAGGCACTGCTGACTCACCATGCTTCAAGAAAAGGTGTGTGTATAGGGATTAGGAGCAGGTGAAGTCATAGTGCCTGCTACAGCAGCTAAAGCAAGACCCTTCAGTGGATGGACAGTCATTCTTCACAGCACTGCCTATGACTCTGCTAGATTCCCTGATGGATTTCCCCCAGTCACCCAATGCAGACATCCACTGGGAACACAAAAGGGGGGGGTATGCACAACCCACCTGTGTCACTGGTACAGGATGGAGGTTAGAGCTGTAGTGGACAGCCCAATTTGCTGTTGACTTCTGCTGGTGTGGGATGGGGTTATCTTTAGGACTAAAGCATGGAATGTATTCTGGGAACAGAACTTACTGCAGACTGGAATTCCTGCTCAATATGCTGGGAAGAGGAAGGCTGACCTGATGCCTCTTGGGATTTGAAGGGAAACTTTGTAGCTGAAAGCCCCATTGTAAAACCTGGGCTCTTTGAGACCTTAAAGGAGGTCTGTGAGGGAGCCCTGGAGTCCTGGTTTGCAGTGTTCTCAGGCAATACCAATGTTTTAGTGGGGAGCCTTTTTCTCCCTTATGTCCCTGCTCAAGTCTCATTTGGGGGCAGAGTACTGAAGATCCCTTTCTCTTTTGAGTCAATTTGGTTTGCCAGATTATTTCACTTTCCCCTGTGTAGGATCCTGCACCAGGAAGAGTCATGAGCAGCTAGAACATTTCTGGTAATAAACTTCAAATTATTTCAGTTGATGCAAGTAGTTCTGTAAACAAGGGACTTAAACAATTTAATTATTCCCTGTGGGATAATGTGTTAGCTCTAACTGAAGCTTTCCTCATCCACATGGCTCTTTTCTGAATGTGCTCTTAGTAGCTAATATCACACATTTGCACTGCAGCTTCTCCTTCACTGATGGCAATAATTTGTCTGTCTTGCCTTTTCTGACCCCACTGATTTTCACAAAGCTTGTGAGAACAAGAATAGCTTTGAGACTTCTACCCTTATTTCAAATTTGGTTGAAACTAGCCATGGGCTTCAACAGTCTTTAAGAGGACAAAGAACAGACAGATAACAGGAACTCCTAAATTTTACTGACCTAGAAAGACAGGCTAAAGGAGACTAGAATACTTTTTTTTTTTATCTTTTTTTTTTTTTTTTCCCTAACAGTTTTAGGGGGCTTTGTGACGAAAGGGCAGGTCTGTAAGGCTAGATAGTATGGAGGGCATCGTAAAAAGTAGCAGCATTTTTAGAAAATAGAAGGTGAAAGAATTCCCTCTTTCAATTAGCTTCCATCTGATTGGTGATGTGTCATATTTATACAGGGAAACAAGCCTCTGAATAACATATTAACCACACATGCAAGTGATTTTAAAAATGTCTTATTCCCTACAGCTTTTCTGATACATTGTTTAATTCTCTACATATCATAAACAAAAGGAGAACTCAGGGAGTCTCTCAGAGACAGAAAGGACCAGGAAACAAGACGAGCCTGTCTGTGTAAATGGTCTCTGAGTCTTAAGCTCTGAAGATTCTCCCCTGACTAAAAGAGTATAAACACACAAGATAGACAAATGTTTAAAACTTGGATCTATCAAGTGGTTTTGAAAGATTTTTGACCAAACATTCTGTTTTCAGGTAATTAAGTTGCATATTACACATTCCCTTCTTGATGTGAAAGGAACAGTCAGACTCTGTTTTCTCTTCCTCTCCGTTATCACTGTAGTTGGAGGGCCTTGGTGTTCGTAACCCATTACAAGCTTAATGGTGTTAGTGCCTCTGGCCTGAGGCTCTGCAAACAGACCAGCCCTACCATCCATTTTTATTGAGCAAGGGATTCAATCTCAAAACTAGCATTTTTTTTTTTTTTTTTTTTTTTTTTATATATATATACAGCATGTTGTCTATATACAGAAGTGAGAATTTTTTCTTGCCCATGCATGTGTGTATCCATGCCCACTGGCAAATCAATATAGTCAGAATAAGGGTACGCTATCAAATTCTGGCACCACTCTGAGATTTCATGCCAACACAAACTGCTCAGAAAAATTGAACTTACTACAAGTGGAGAAAGCAGACATGAATGAAAATGTGATGTTCTCACATAGTAATTCAATATGACCCAGCTTTCTCTTTTGGGATTTCCAATCCCTTTCTGTTGCCCCAGAGTTGTCTGATAAAAAGTTTGGATTCACTAGCCAGTGTGCAATGAGCCAATCCATACACCAGGTTGAGATCACAGAATCACCAACATACTGCTTATTTCAGAGTTGAACAAGTCTGGGTACCAAGTGGTTTCCCACAAAGCTAACACACCTAAGGATTTTCTGTGCCACTCCATACAAACCCTTATCACCACATTTACACTTACCACCACTAGCCTCTGATTATTTACATAATTAGCATAGTGCTGACATGACAGAATCATTCAATGCATCCTCAGAGAGGAAGGGTCCCATGTTGGGCCAGGGTCTCCTAGCCTAAGGGCATGACTTTTACTATTATAATGAGGATAGTTCATGGATAGTTCGCATTAAAATAATACTAATCTTCATTTTTCAGACAACTTTATGTTGATTAGTGACGTATGCAATGGCACATCAGAATGGTTCCCTCAAGACTGTCAACAGAACCGTCTTCTTAATTACCAGTTCCTCAGTTAATCATCCTTTAGACATCTCCAATGCCTGGGTCATCTTACCTTTTCCTCAAAGTACATATTTTATCTCTTCCACACAAAACAGAGTTAACAATACAGTGGTATCATCAGGACTGCAGTTTTGTATACCTCTGACTTTGAAATAAATACATTTTTAAATTACTTGATTTGGTAGGGATACTCTGATAATGTCCATATACAGAGCAGTGTTCCTGGGGTAGGTGGGTTTTGTCTACTAAATTTTTTATAAACCAGAGGTGACATAAGAGCTTCCAAGCTCCTAAACTTGGATATAACTTGATACTAGGGTGAGACCAAAATAAAAAACATATCTCTTCTTTCTTTTGCTTCCTGATGGAGGGAGAAGGGGCTGGATAAGTCCAGAAGAATCTATAATGTCTTCTGTCTGGACCCACTGGACCCTGTTTTCTTTCTGAAATATCTTGATGAAAACAAGTTTAGCAAATGCCTTAGAGCATGGTTATATCCCAAAGGGTCAGATTTAGCTGTGCATTCCATGTCAGGATACCAGTAACGGTATCTGTGAGAGAAAGCAAGTGACTAAAGCAGAGATAGGGTGACCTGTTGTTCAAACCACCTCTTGTCTTATGCAAAGACATTTGTATAACTGTAAGTTTATAGCACAGAACTTTAAAATAACTTGAAAAATAAAGGAATTAGTATGGTACTGAGGACTTCTGATAATCCCAGCTAGAGCATTGTTAGGAATTAACCAATCCAGGATGAATTAAAGTAAGATAGGATGACTTGAAATCTTGTAATGTAGGTCCTAATGTAAGATAAAAAAGTTCACGTTTCCTGTGTAGCCTGTGAAGATAAGAAAGGAAGACTGCAGATAGCAAAATATGTTTGTGTTTTGTACCTCCCTTTGTCAATGCCAGTTTAAGCGTTGTAGAGAGAAAGACCCAGGAAAAGCCTAAGGGAACAATCTTGACAGAACTTCAGCAAGTAATTCTTTTAAGCTTTGTCTTTCAGACTTACTCTCCAGTTTGTCATATTCACATAGAGGCTGGAGAATTATTCCTCTCACTTCAAGTTTTCTTTCCTCCATTTAGATGTACTGATTTTCTTCTTCTTGTATGTGGTTGAAATTACCACTGCATTTTTATCCCAAAATCCCAGCAAGGATTTGACTTCTACACTTGCTAGAGGAGGGTTTCTGGGCTCACATTGTTGAATGCTGTCAGCAGTTACACAAATCCTGGAACAGCAGTATCTGATCTATAAGTATCCAGGCAGCTCTAGAGGGAGGGAAGAAAATACAGAAGGCTACATCCTGGGTGAGGTGTAGCTAGGGCTCAGCTGTAGGGGTACCATGTGAACTGCAGGGAGCTGGCGGCTCCTTTTTGGGACTCACTGTCACACGGAGCACTCCACAAGAAACACTCCATAAAGCTGTGGTGGCTGATGAGCTGCAGCCACTGCTTGTGACAATGCTCATTATTATTTCCCTCTTGCCACTGGAAAATTTTGAGGCTAGTTTGCCTTTTGCCTCCCACTTAGGTTAGTAGTTTAAGGTCCCTAATTCTTCCTTGGATTTCTAATTCTCTCTAGTAACAGCAGAGATGATGAATATTGATACTACTTCTGCAGAGGGGCATTCTCTGACTTCGGCTGTATCTTTGCCAGAGGACAAACACTGCCATTCTTCTGCTTGTCTTCAGGTCTGACCAAGGGTCTGAAAGTCAGGATGACTCTTGAGGAACATCCTGACACCAGTGCAAGGCTCCAAGGTGGCAGGCACCAGACACGCTGCCCTGCCGGGATGGCTCCTGTTCCCTGACAGCTGGAGAGATGCAGGCAGTAGCAGTGCTGTGTAGTAGCGTGGTATTATATATAGCAAGCCTGATACAAAATGAATATTTCTATTGGAGTGAGTGAGTGAATTGTAATTCCAGACCCAGAAAATTTGGGGAGTATGCTGTGAAACTGTTAATAAAGAAATACTTTTGCTATAAATGGCATTGTAGCCTGTCTTTAAAATGAAATGTTTGATGGATTTGGGTCTTTATCTGATTTCACATACAGAATATATATATATAACAGCTTATCCTGCAAAAGCAGCTGCTAAGCCTGGCCTCATGTACACACAGCTGCTGATTTTTACAACACATGTAGTGATAGGCACCTGAGAAACTGAGATCAGTGAAAAAGTGATAATGTGTTCTTGACACCACAGAGTGTGAAGAGAATTTGCAGTGAATAGAGATAGTTAAAGTATAGATGTAAGTGAATGAGGGCTCTGAGTTAATAGCCACAGCATCTTCAGTCCTTTATTCCTTCCAAAATAAGTAGGTAAGGAAGCAACAATGCAATGTTTTCTGGAAAGCTCATTAGCACTAATGGTATTAAGATATCAAACAGAGCTGAAGGGTGAACATCAGAAAAGTCACCAGTGAAGGTTAATTACTGCCTGGAAGTAGAGTGAAAGATCAAAATTCAAAACTGTTCTCAGGCTAGAAATCCCAAGATATTCCCTATGGAAAGACAGGTGGTTTCCAAAATAAAATGTGTTTTCTGGGATCTCAACCAGTTCATCTATACAAGTGAAATAGAGCTAGGCAACCCACAGCAGTGGGACAGCTGCCCACAGTCTGCATGATGCCTGCTATCCTAATGTCCCACCAGTAGCACCATGCGTAGACATCAGGCACCCTTGCCTACCCACTCCTTTTCCTTTCAACACAGAAAGAGAAAGGTGCGCTTCAGTACAAAGCTGACAGGCCTCCAGACCTCCTGAGTCTGGGATTAGGGTACCAAATGGCTGCAGATGCAGATGCAGATTTCTAGGCACCTGGGTATCTTCTGTGAAGGCCTTCAGGCTCCCAGTGTCACAGGTTCCCAAGGTCTAGGCTCTGAGCTTGGGCTGCTGTGGGCAACTAGACATCTATAAGGAAACAAGAAAGCTCCTTTCTCTCTGGTCTGCCCATCCTTCAACACCTGTTAGAAGTTGAATAAAATAATGCAGATTGATTTTGGTGAATTTGCTAATTCTGATGAATAATAGAATTGAGATTTTTATTTCTTTTTTATTTTTTTGCCATCTAAAGTTGAAGACTCTACATCTAGTGCTCTGGTAGTTCTGAGAACCTTGCAAGCAGAGAATATCAATGACATTTTTGTCTGAGTTTTGTTTAGGATAGATACATTGAGGGTAAAAATATAAACTTTCAAGATATTTATGAAAAATATTATAAAACTATTTAAATTCACAGATCTAAAGGTCTAGAGGTTTGCTGTGCTTCAGTTTACTGTAGGAAATAATGTCATCCTTTGCAAATCAACACACTCATAGAAAAATCAACAAAAACCTTAACTGATGGCATACTACAACTTCTAAAAGGCAATTGAAGTACCATGAAGGCACTGGAGTACTGGTTAGCTAGATATTGGAATATCTACAAAAATCCAGGCTTGAGAAACTATTGGAATTTTCAGTAGCAGTTTTTTATTTGTTTGTTTTGTCACCTAAAAAAGGCAGCACCAGAAACTAAAGATTTGACTGCTTTTTGTGGGGTGGATAGCTAGACTGAATTATGTAAGGGCACTGAACTGCAGAGAAGAATGAAAATTACTTTGGAGTAAAGGTGATCTAAATGGAGGACTTTAATTTTGAACGTTTTGAACTGCAGGAGTGGATTAAGGTCACGTTTGAAAAATTAGATTCTGCTGCCTCAGTTTTGGCTTTGTTTCAAATGACAAACCCAAGTGAGGAAAACTTTTGTCTCTGTGGTCCTGAAGGAAAGATGAGTCTGAGTTCAAACTCTGGGTGACTGACCATTGCACTTGCTGTAAACAGGATGGTCTGGCCAGCTCACCTACCACTGCAGAAAACAGATCCCTGAAGCCAATCAGTCCCTAATATGGTGATGAACTTTTTTCCTTTTTTTTCTTTTTTTCCTATCAGGTTGTCTATAAAATATTAAATACCTCCCCAGGCACAACAAAAACTGTGAGGTAAAGCATATGATGAAATCAAGAAAAATATTTAGACAAGCCAAACCTGCATATGCTTAATTTGTTGAATAGAGAACAGCCCACAATCTTCCCTCACCCAAGCCTTTCTCAAGGAGACTACAGAAAGAAATTCACCCTTACATACTTGCCTATGCCTCCAGGAAATGAAACATCAGACCTTGTGTTTTCATCATCTTCTATAAATTCAGAGGATTTTTTGAGATAGCTGAGCTTGTATGCTTCCAGTGGCATTTCCTGATACCAGGACTTACATCAGTTTTTATGTTACAGCTAGTATCATGAACTCATTCTTCATGGAGTTATTTTCATTTAAATAATTGAAGATGTTGGTTTTTATTCTGTTAAGGAATGTCCTGGAGATTTTCAGCTCCTTCTTTTACTACTTCTGATTTGCCCTTCAGTGAGGAGCTAACCTGGCTTATTCATGAAATTTCTGGGTGTCAGTCTGTCATTGTGAAGGAAGTGGTTTTAGATAAGAGTTAATGTTTTGGTTCAACCCCATGTTAGTTTCTTTCACTTTTTTTTTTTTTTTTTTGACACACCTTGGCTGAGCAGTTTAATCAGCTTTGTTTTAACATTTGATAACTGTGGTGGTTTTACCACCACATTTGTAGATAAACAGTTTAACTGTTTAAACTGTGAACTACAAAAAAAAAAAAAAAAAAAAAAAAAAGGTCATTAAAAGGTCATTTTCAACCCCTTTGAATATATGAGATAATGCATTTGATAGCAGGAGTGGATTTTAGGTGCTGAGAAATTGCACAATATATAACATTCAAAAAGAAGCATATGAAAATATATTGCTGTTGGGAGCACAGAAGGGGACATTTCTTGCAGACTCCTGAAGAGCCTGTGGAATAAAACACCTATCTGAAAAACAGACAAATTCCTTTCAAAGCTTCTTAAAGTTTTAAGGCAATTAAAGAAAATATTACAGTCCTAAAGCATGTACTAACAAACTCCAAACACCACTTGAGAGTATGTTCAAGGGTTAAATTTATTTCTTCCATTGTCTTTGTGGTTGTTTAGCAGATCTGGGTAAGGCAGTTGCTGTGCAAAGGGAGAAAGATTTTCTCTGCTACAGCGATGCTCCTTGAGCATTCTCTGCAGGCATCACCTGCCTCACTGAAATGAGAGAGGCCCTGGCTTGGGAGGAGGAGACAAGAAAGCAGCTTTCTTCTCAAGGAAGGACTAAGAAAACGGTGACTTTCAAGTCTCATTCCCAAGACGATCTGAGCTGAGTGTGGGAGTACTGTCTCATTTTTCTTTCTGGACTGTACAGTTGAAATCCTCTGTGCTTTTATTGACCTGAATATGGTCAACCTTGAATCTAAAACAATGAATTATTTTCAAGAAACAGGAGAGAAGTAGAACAAAATTAAGTGGGAAGAAAAGGAAATTCCCAAGCACCCTGCATTCATGCTACTTTTATCCCTGGTGTGGCTTTGTAGCCCATTCCAGCTTAGCATTGTGTTATGGTGACCCACGACGTGACTGTGTGTCCTTCCAACAGTCTCCTCTTTCATGCCTCATTTGCTGGAGATGCTGATGCAACATCAGCATGGGCATCTCTGTGCCCAGTTCAGGATTTAGGAGACAATAATAAAGATATACAGGGTCCCTGGAATTCTTGGTCAAGCAAATATTTAGCTGAAAGCCAAGCCAATTGTGGTCACATAGAAGGATATACCTGTGCAGTCAAGTGAAGGCAGACTCCTCAGCAGCATGCTGAGCCAACTGTCTCTTACCTGGCCTTGTCAGAGATTGCAAGAACAAGTTTTGTTTTATCAGCCTTGAATTGTGTGCAATTTGGGCTCCTTCTGCTGCAGGTCCAGGAGCTGCTGTTCCAGCTAATCATTTAGTTCAGGAAATTCTGTACAGCCTAACTCATGAATATACAGTGTATTTTCCTATATCATAACTTCGGAAAAAAAAAAAAAATGCCATTCAAAACTTTTGGTATTTTGATGGGTTGTTCACAGAATGGGCTCCTTTTTGTGGTACATAATATGTAACTCCTATTATCTTTACAAACTGAGATGATATTCCTAGTGCACCATCTCTCAGGACATATGAGAGAAGGTAACATCATTCAGCCAGTTCAATAAAAATCAAGTGATGAAATACTATTGAAATAAATATTAAGCTAGGTCCTAAGTAGTCCATGGGGCTATGTCTTAAAATAAATCAATAACAAAACAGATATACTGAACTTTAGCCAAGTGAATTGATTTTTATCTTAAAAATAACAAGTACATTGACTTGCATCTTCTTAATATAGTTGGAAAACCAAACAGTATTCCATGAGTGATACCTTACATATACGTGATTTCTTGCACCTGAAAGTAAATGTTACATGCAGTGTAAGTATACATATTTATCATTGGTGTTAGGCAGTGTCTCCAGGTAATAAACTCTGGAGTCTTTCAAAAGTAAGAGTAACTGAAAATTTGACTGTACCATTCATGTTCACTTGAAAATTCTCCCAATTACTGTTAGCTCTAGGACATATCTAAATCCTGATATATGAGAGCCAGAATTTGCTATCAAAGCATTGACACTGTTTTTATAGAAGGAAGAACATGCGATATGTAAAGTGGCTTTCATCCTTCGTGACCTGTATCCTCAAGCAGTTTGGGAAACAAAGCAAGGTGAATATGTACCTTTTTCCCTACAAAATAAACAGCATTGAAAAGAATTGGTAAAGAAGCAGGATATATGTACACTAACAAGCTGAATTTTAAGGCAGAGTCCTTAAATGCATGGACTACCCCTTCTAAGAGGGCATCAGCATCAGCTTGAACTCAGCAACTTTGCTCAATCTGGGCTGAAAAAGCTGAAGTCTGTTTGGTAGCATCAGATATTTTCAACCTTTATAATTATTTCCCCTTTTCTATAGCCTAAGAGATGAGTGATTTCATCAATAGCAGCTCCAAAATCTTGTGTTCCTGACACCCATCATCAATATTTGTTTCTACTTCTACTGTGATTAGAAACAGGAAAAAGTGGATGAATTCTTTACAATAAGAGAATTATGAGGTATGCTGACAGGTGACACGTGCTCAATGGCCTCCAGAACCACTTTTGAATTATTATTTTTTTTGTATCTTTATGATTCTATGAAATATTTAAATTAACATCACACATACACACAAAGAGGGACCAAAATCTCTTGCAACAGAATTTAAAATATACTTTTGTTTCTAGGGATCAGGATGAAGATAGGGAAACACCAGCCAGTCCAGGGCAGGTCCATGCAGATTATTCTGAGGACATAACTCCTACAGACACTTTCTTGGAAGCGTATGTGCTTTCCCTTTTGGAAAGACAATGCCATGTTAGATGGACCACACGTCTTGGCCACCATGGCAGTGTCAGGAATCTGGGACTGAATGTGACAGTCTTCAACAAATCCTAAAAAACATTCTGCATACATATGCTCCACTACAGAATTTGCCTCTGGCCAGCAACACTGAGTATTTTTTTCTAACACAAAATAGATGAATACATAAATACTCTGCTGGAATTGTGTCAGAGAAAGAGGCTGAGAGGGTTCACAGAAGAAACATCCTGAACAGAAACAACACTTGTGACATCCAAAGAAAAGGAAAAACAAAACAAAACAAAACAAAACAAAACAAAACAAAACAAAAAAAAAGAGAATGAGTCTGGCTAAACTGAATTAGTAACAACAATAGTAAAAATATCTGTTTTTAAAAAGATATTAAAATGTCTGAGTGCTTCATACATTTCAGATATCTTTGATCTGTTCCCTTAGTTGGATTTGAGTACGTCTCAGGTAGATTATGTTCATAATATAGGCATTCACCATCTCCCACTATTGGTAGAGGAAGATGGTGAAGTACTGTGATCAAATAACATTTTAAATTTATTTATTTATTTTTTAAAAGCAGTAGCTGGCTCCAAATATAGATTTTGCTTTCATATGTGTTAATCTTAGGTTACCATGCATAGTAACTAACGACATTTACTCCTTACAAATAGCATAGCCTGACACTATTTCCCTAACTTTACAATGCTGAATTTTCAGGAAATTGAAGCCAAATCATACTATTCAACTCTAAATTTCCCAAGTTGTATTCAAAGCCTAGCCTTCCACTCTACTGATATAACATGCTGCACTCAATGAGAATCACTGTTGATGCTTCTTCAACACTGTTCTGCAATAGAGATAAATATACTGATTTCCCATACAGGAACCTATATGTTGTTGAGTCTCACTATATTTTGCAGAAATCATGCTACCTGGGTTTATTTTAGAGGCCCCAGCTCCTGGATTCACAAGGGTTTGTATTACCTACCATTTAGGCCGTTATAGAAAATGTTCTCTCTTTTCCAATCAGTAAAGTTTCAAATAATGAATAAATATGTTCAGAATTCAGGAAGATTCAATAGACTTAATAGGTATAAACTGTAAATCTCCTGGATTTAGAAACCATCTCATGCTTATACATAATTGATATTGGATGGCTTTTGCACTTATACATCCAAGGTTCATATACAGCTTTTTTCCCTTGCCCCTTTTTCTGCATCAGTGCTGCAGCCCAGAATGCATCATGTACATGACATTGGTGTCACTGTGAACACTTCTCTATGTTTTCTGCCCTGATGGATGGTACATGAAACTCTGATTGCCCAAAACATCCTCTCATACATGACAATAATATGGAAAAAAAAAAAAAGTCTATAAAATTTTATCTGTTGATAACAGTTCTTACTTCTGGAAAAATGGACGTGCCTATATCTGTCTTTGGTGGTGTTGCTGTCATGCTGTAGGTAGCAGTCATTGCAGAATAAGCCACTTCACAGCATTAGCATGTTCAGTATTTTACTAAGCAACAGGGGGAGTAGCACAGCAAGAGCAGTGAACCAAGTCACAGAACTACATAGTATCTTGAAAGTGATTAGACGGTAAGATATATATATATTACTTTTTTTTTTTTTTTTTTTTTTTTTTTTTTTTTTTTTTTTTAAACCAGTTACTTTACCATTTCTGTGATCTTCTGGTATCCCATCTCAGTCATCTGGGAATCTCTCCTCTCATGTGATGAGGTGACACCACGCGCAGAAAGGCAATATTTCTTGTTTAGTCTTTTTTTCTTGCATGTTTTGGAATGAGGCCATTAATTAAGCTTGCTAATTTGCATTTTGATATTTTTTCCTTCCCCCATCCCTTTTCTTCTCCTCCATTCCTCTTCTACTTTTCTTCCTCAGTCCGAGAATTTCAAGATAGCTTTTCAGGGGGGATTGTTTTCCACGCTTTCATCTCTACCTCCCTCAGCTGCGCTATTATTAATGGCTTTGTTTTTCTTTAATGGATTTTCTTGTAGTGGTGAATAATTGTTTGGTTCACTGCTTCGTTTTTCATGCTTCATTTGCCTCATGTTCAAACTTTTGCTCTCCCTTGAGCAATTCGCTTTTGTTGCTTCTACTTTGCTCTGCAGCCTGTGGCTAAGACGAGTGCTCAGCCTGGAGTTCAGGCTGGGGCTTCTCAAGGCAACAGCTGTGCCTGGCTTTACTTTTGGTTTGCTGGTTTCAGTAGCATGAAAGCATGGTTTTCCCAGTGGTGTTTTGTACATCTAGCTGGTGAGAAGAAACGTGGAGCAGGTGGTTTAGCCTGTAGCAGCTCAGGGGATTCACAGCTGGTGACAGGAGAGGCAGAAATTTCTTTTTCTTGGGTGAGTTACTGTAAAAGCCAGAGCATGGAGTCAGTAGACAGGTAAGACCTATCTGCTGACAAGATCTCTCTTTAGCTTAAGAACTTACTTCTTCTGAGTGTTACTCAACATCTTCAAGTGTTTTTTTAAGATAAATGACCTTAAAAACATGACAATACAAATGACCATACACATAATCTTTTCTACTTTAAAATATGCTGGAAGAGAAAAGAATCTAAAATCATGCAGTGAAGGGGGTTTCTAACTTTCAGATGAATTGAATCAATCTATAAGCTTTGGATCTAGTTTAGGAGATGGGTGCCCATCATGTTCTGGCCTTTTCAAACTGACCAGGGTCCTGGGTGGAGTTTGTGTCTCCAGTCCCCTCCAGACCATGTGCTGAACATCTGCTTACATGAAAAACAGGGCACAGGAAAGGGAAACGCACCTTTGCACAAATGCAAAGGAGGAAATTCACCTTCATTTGATTGAGAGGTGGGGCTAGACCTCTGTTGTGTAGGGCCATCTGGGTCTGGAAATGTGGAAATGCAGCCAAAGAATCCATAACAAAATAGATTTGATGATATTGGGAAGTAAATGCTTGCTTTACTCGTCATTAAACCTGTACTGTGGGTAGGCTCCACGCCACTACAAATTCATTAAGAAAAAGTGGAGGAAAAATGGTGCTTGTTTACACCAAAGGCAAATAAAAAGCTATGGAGAAGCTCCTTGAAAATACTCTTAGTTCATCTTCTGGCAGCAGTACAGGGCTTGAAGGTCTGTTGAGTATCAGGGATTTCTCATTATTTTTAAAATATTCATCTCTTCATTTCACTGAATAATGTAAAAATCACTCTTTTCCATACTAACTGATATCAGGGAAGAAACAGGAGCAAAGTTAGCACTTCAGGGAACAGTTTTTGTTCAGCTTATTTGGTGTTCTGTTTAAGCCCTGCCTGTGAACATACAGGCATTTGATGATTGCTCTTCCTGTACAGAGACCTAAATTATGCCAACATCTGAAGTAGAAATAAACCCATTCACACTTCTCTTATCAGCAGGAGAATGGTGAGGAGATGGAACCTGGCCAGTTTACTCCTGAAGGTTATAAGTTTTAGGTGAAAAGTGTTTCGTTTCAATAAGGGAAATCAGAGTTGGCTAAACATAGTATGTAATGACTTCTCTGAAATACAGTATTTTTCCATAAGGTCACTGGCTACCAAAATACTTTGGTAAGGTATCACAAAAATGGTTACAAAATAATGACATTTCACTACATAATTTTGCTCTTTTCTTCACAGTGTTTTTTTGAAGCAGATGCAGCTCCAAGGAGTCTACATGGATGTCAAAACTGCAGGCACGTTGTGTGTTTGTTTCTTTCTCAGATACCATAAACTAAATCATGCACGTTTATCATTCTGAATAGAAATGAAATAAGGACAATAAGATTTCAGGTAGATTTAGGCAAAAAGAACCAGTTACCTAATTATAATAAACCACAACACATGCCTACCATTTCTGCTATTTCTGCCTGCATCATAAATATAGGGGTGACACCATCAGTCATTATATTCTGGTACACTTCATTGTGTAGCACAGAGCTCCATACTTCCACTTTCTGAGAAATAATTTTATTTGATCATTTCAATTCAGCGGTGGTATAAATACAACTGAAAAATCCAATATAATAGCATTTGGGGAAAAAAAAAAAAAAAAGAAACACATTCTGGTAAATTGGACAATTGTTTTGATTTAGACTTTATTGTAGTAATTTCTACATTTCAAGGTGATGCTATGGTTGTGCATTTTTTTTCTGATAAAATATCAAAATAACTCTCCCTGGTAATGTAACCTCCAGCAAAATATTGTTTAAAACCTTCACAAAAAAAAAAAAAAAAAAAAAAGAGAGATGGCCTAGAGCAGTCAGCAGTCTGGGTCCCACTGAGCTGGTCGAGCTATCACAGATGCACAGATGGTGGCAGGATCTCTGTGTATGTTACAGGACTGTAAACTGCAGGTGACTTTGGGACAATAGAAGGTGGATGGAAAGAAGGAAAGCTAAAATCCCTATAGACCCCCCTGAGAATTACATAGTTGACCAGAGAGCAGTAAGTTCAGTGCATGTATTCGTGTCCCTAGAAAAGGTACATATTAAACTGAACAGGACTAAAAGCCACTTTCCTACCCTGAGAGAAAGTGGTCACACTTGACTCTGAATGCAAATTTACATTTATGTACCTCACCCTCCTTCCTTCAGCCCAAAACCTGAGCAAGGGAACTGGAGGGAATCTTCATGCATATATAAATATTGGATATCCCATGGTCTGTGGAAGCATGAGTTTAAGAGGGTGCTTCCAGTCAGGATTGAGGAAGTTCTGCAAGCACCAGATCTGCCAGTGTGTTGTGCCTGATAGGGGCTGGGTGAGAGATGCAACCTTCAGAACAGTCCTCAGAGCTGGTGGTGAGACAGTGCCTCTTCAGGATATTTTACACAGAGCTAAAGAAAATTTGATTAAAGGAAGGCTGTCTTTGTTTTGAGGCCTCTACTTAGGCCAGTATATAATACAAAAACTATGAAAAGTGAAGAAATTAGACATTTAAACATAATGACTACTTTATCCCAAATGCTCAGGATGCTTTGTTACTCATATAAAGTTGTTTATTTATTTCTAATGAAGGGCATGTTGGGAAAAGGGACTTAGATTAGTGGAGTATTTCACATTATGGGAAGTTAGTAGTTTACAGAGGAGCCAGACAAAACATTATGACTCTTCTGGTAGTTTCATCTGATTTATTAGATTTTTTTTTTCATTAAGAACTTAGTCAAGACATTAACAATAGGTAACCTCTTATCAAAGAAAAATAGGACTGCTGATAGAAAAGCTTATTTTCTTCAATTAAAATTAAGAGAGTAGGAGACTGAGGGAAAAGATAAGGAATAAGCAAAACTCTTTGGAAAACAACAACAACGAACAGGTAAATGCATTATATGTGTATTATTCTGGTGAACTCCTAGGTAGCATTGACAATATCATGTTAGGCTGGAAAAAAAAAAAAAGAAATGATCTGTTGCTTTTCATAGTTTCACATTAGCAGAGTGATTCTATGTTTCCAAGGGAAGCACAGACATATTGTCTTAGATCTTATCTTTTTCAGCAAAATGACTGATTTAATTTCAGGCAAGACCATACATCAGTTTAGTTAATCTAGAGCTAAGATTTTTATAAGTTCCCTTTATCCAGTTTACCACAATGTTTTGTAGGCATAGCTTAGCTGATACACCAACTAAAATTAAAACAAACAAACAAAACTGAGCTTGAAACAAATATCCAAACAAGACTTAAATATTGCATTAAATTAGGACTTAGATATATGATTGACTTACAGGCATAGTAACTTACTGCCTGTCAGCTCTGAGCCAGGAGAACTGTCTCCAGGCAGGCCCTCAGCCTCTCCCCATTGCTACAGCAACCCATCTTGACAGCCCTTACAGCTCTGCTGGTACACAGTTCTGCTGTAGCTCAGTTACAGCCTCAGCTCTGAAACCAGCTTGACAGAAACAAGCACCCACATGAATGACCAGGTATGTTCAGGGCTGCATCTTTTTGGCACAAGCTGTATTTCCCCCAGGGGCACAATGCATAGCAGTTAAGACCACTGAAATATTTCCTTTCCAACTTTCATTTTTTATGATTTTTTTTCTCCTCTCTTGCTATTGAAAATGAAAGGTGAAGGGGTAAGGAAGAACAGAAGCAGGAAGAGAGGAGGAAGCCACTCTGGTGTTTCCCAGAGTGATGCAGCTGCATGTCTTGACCTTCATATGGACTGTACAAAAGAAAGACAAAATTGCCTCCCCTCTATGCCCTTGCCATATTGTCAAGGTGGCAGTCCAATTAGTACTGTGTGCTGGGCATTCAGAATGGCAGGGTTTTATTTAGGCACAAACATCTTCATCTCTGCTGAATGAACTAATTCAGACTTCCTCAGACTGCACAACCAGCTCCTATTAACAGTAATTAGAGTGAAGTATGTGCAGTGAAGGAAAACAGCTGTAAATGAAGACATAGCAAGCCTGGTCTCAATTCTTCCTAAATATCCTCACCTTGCAGCTTGAAGTATTTACTTAAAAATGTCTTTAAAAGGGTTTGGAACTTAGACAGAAAGACTTGAAAGAATTGTTTCACCTGCTGTTGTTCTTTGCTATGCAGGACATTTAAACTGACCAACTATACTAGATCCCACAGAATCTTCAGAATATTTCATTAAAAACAAAAAGCAAACAAACCAAAAAAAAGTTAAATACTGGTGAGCAACAGGAAATCAAGCTTTGGAAGCCTCCAAGTAGGATCAAAGTTAATTTAAGCACTGAGTCTGCCTGACTTAAAAAGTTGTTTGAAATAGGATGGAGACTTAATTGTTTGGAGGACTTCAAGGAGTCACACTAAGCAAATGTATTTCAGCTGCTTGATCACCAATGTAAATATTGAGTCAACATTTAGAGGCCATATTTTTCTGAAGAACAGTAGGGATTTTTTAATTTTTTTTCTCTTGGAAATAATTAAAAGGTGGGTGGAGGGATGGGGGAGGTATACCTGAAATTTTTATTTAGGAACTTCGATTATGATTTGATAATAGCTTGGTGGTGCTTATTGGTTGTCAATGCAATATTTTGTCCTGTGGAAGAATACTCTTCTTTCTCAATCAGAAAAGCTGAAGCCCACAGAATTTGACCAGGAAATATACGATAAATCACAAAATATGTTTCATTTTTTGGACACTGTAATGGCAGAGAAAGCCCTCAATTAGTAATGATTTTTTAAGGATAACTCCTGTAGAGCTCTGAACATTTCTATTGTTAGTAATAGAATGAGTCAATGTCAGACAGACAAAAGTGTTAGTAGTCTTTACTAATTTTGTAACTGTTTTGACTCATGGTATGATGGGCAACACAGTAATTTCCTTTTTGTCTTTTCAGAGCACTAGAAAAAATGGCTTGTTCCATTACTACAAGACCCCTCCCCCCCCCCCCAAATAAATAAATAAATAAATTAAGTAAATCAACTCAAGGGTAATATGTGATGTAGAAAATGACTAGGAACAAGAAAGACGCTGGTGGTTCCACAGAAGCATTTTCACATTGCTTTCTTGTCCTCTTTGCACTCACATCCTCTTAGAACCTAGCCATTCTCAGCTTATAATAAAATACAGAGGATACCTATATGATGGAAAATACTTAGCATGTTGATAGCAAAGTTTCTCTTTTAGAAAATGTTAACTTTGTTTGCTGTTGGCCCTATTTATGACAAATGTTGTGTTACATATCTTAATTCTTTATACAATATGTCCACAATACCTGCAACCCCCAGCTGCACAAATACAATTTTTAAAGAAGACACCAGAAATATGTTTATTGAATACTTTTCCCCAGTTAGTGCAGACACACTATTAACTAAATAATTCTACTAAAAAATACTAGCATAGTAAAAACAACCTTCCTACAGGGGGATTATTTTATTTAAGAAGGTCTCTCAAAAAAACAAAAAAAAAAACAAAAAAAAAAAACAAAACAAAAAACAAACAAACAAACAAAAAAAACATGTTAATGTTGTCCAGGTAAAATAAAATGTCATAGAAGTGGTTTTATTCCAACCTAAGTCAAGATAAGGATAAGGATAAGGATAAGGATAAGGATAAGGATAAGGATAAGGATAAGGATAAGGATAAGGATAAGGATAAGGATAAGGATAAGGATAAGGATAAGGATAAGGATAAGGATAAGGATAAGGATAAGGATAATTCAGCCATCTAAGACAAGGACTTGTTAACTCAGAACTCATGCTTAGCTTTTAGATGCTACCATTGCTTCAAATGAACCTCAGCCAGAATTTTCAGAAGTCAATATCAAAGGATGCACAGACCTTTGATTTTACCCTTGAAGTACATTTCACTTTAATCTTGGTTAGCCTTTTTATGCAGTCTTTGGAGAAAGGTGCTCCTTCACCTTGGAGTCCACTAAATCTGGAGTCCAGTGACTTAAATAGTAGCTGTATATTACCAGTGAAATCCTTGTCCTGTTGCAGTAAATGGTCATGTCCAGTAAGACGAACAGGGCCTAAATCTTTGCAATGTTACACCTTTTTAGGGTTAGCTCCTTCTTGGAACAAAGAGGAGCCACGTGGTTCAGAGTCCATTTCTTCTGTACCTCAAATAGAAGGGAACATAAACAGCTGTGTGGGGCAACTGCAGTAAAAAGCATGTTTGAAGGGCACCTTCTTGCCTTGGGTAATCATGTAAAGTACTAGGATGTCCTGCAGTAAGCTAGCAATAAAGCCTTTTATTGACATCCATTTTTACCTCAGTAATGGAGGATGTAATTTATTGACAAAATTCACATTCACCTTACACCTGAATACGAGTGTAATGTTATATGACAGAGTAAGATTCAGGCCTGTTTTCTAAAATAAATAAATAAACAAATAAATAAAACACAAAAAAAAAAAACACATGGGGTTTGTTCTTTGCTATTGCTCTCTCCTCCCAAGTACTGTAATTGAACAATCTTTATTTTTACAAAAGTGCTGTTTCACACAAGCCCTTAGTGCTTCAGGATCAATGAGAGATGCTGGAAGGTGAAATTTAGACTGACAGAGGAAAAAAGGGCTTTTGCAGCACATTCCATTATTTTTAAATAAATGACCTTAATGCATGCGTTAAGCAGGAGCTGGCCTTGAAGAATGGCAATGGTAAAAGCACTGCCAGCTGGACTGGAACATGGGTCCTTTGTTCCAAATATTACGTATTTATTCTGGATCTAAATGAATATAGGATTTTTTCCACGCTTCTAATAATGAAGTGAATGCCTGCCCTCCCCCAGGGAACTGACACTGACCAAGAGGCAAGCGGTTGTCAGACACTGCCTGCAGCAAAGCTTACAGCTGCTCCAGATCAAGCCACACTGAAGAAAAGACTATTAGGTCTCTGGGGACGCAGATAATAGACAAAAATGATAATGTATGTGGACAAAAGTAGAGGACAGTAGTGCTTTCTGGGATTAAGAAGCAGGCAAAAAAAATGGTTTTGTTATACCCTGCAAAATGATTGCTGACTCTCGTTTTAGGATGACCCCTGACCTGAAGGGAAATAATGGATGGCCCATCTGCTTGGTACACAGGAATCCTCAGGCACCATTTTGTCCTATTATGTCAAAACTGGTGCTAGAATTATGAATGTGTTACCATTTGTCTTTCCTTTGTTATATGAAACAAAGGTACCAGATACTTAACAAAACTCCCCCTCTCCCCAAAGTGCCGTCCCCCACTACACAGGGATGAAATAGAAACAGGTCTTCCTCATGCCTTCTTCCCTCTCACTCCGTTTTCATTACAGAGGAAGCCATCCATCTCTGCTCAGAGCAGACATTTCTTCAATGAACTATGGCTGGCCTGAGAGCTGCTAATAGGATATGGAGACTTTCATTACTGTGTTGGTCATCTGAACCTGGGCCAGCTGGGGAGAGGCTGAAGGACATTAGTGTTTGTCAGCTGTGTGAAATAGATGAGGGAATCTATTCTGTCCTCCACTTCATAACACCAACAACACTTCCAGCTCTCTCAGCATCTGAGCTTTATGAGGAGATGAACTGTTTTCCCCCAGTAGCAGCACTGTTCAGGCTGAGGCTGAAACATGTTAAACAGGGAGGTTGTGCTGGAATTCCTGGGTTATGACTCTGATGTGCTAGACAGGAAATACATGGCTCTGTGGCCATCAACCAGGGAGCCTGCAAGTGGCACCGGGGACAAAATTTCATAACTGGTGCTTACATCTGGCACCTCTTTCACAAGTCAGAGTGCCTGTAGTTCCCAGTAAATTCACTGATGTGTAAGAGGTTCTTTAATTCATTTTTATAGGAACAAAACCAGGAACCCAGGAGAAAACAACAACAATAACAACAACAAAACACTATAACATTTGCCACAAACAGGAGGCAGTTTGTATCTGTGTTGTTTTCAGTGTATTTTGTTATTTCTTTCATCAGTTGCAGGAGAGATCCTTCTCCTGGGTCTGATCCAGGGCACAAGGAGGTGGCATTGCTCACAGAGAATAACACAGTGCTCTGCAGTTGCAGGCATAACGTCACCGCACACATTGCCTCAAGTGTCCCTGTGTTTGTACTTTCTACACAATCTGTTCCCATTGGTACTGTTGCTGGGAGCATTTATTCCAATTATCTCTTTCACACAACCTTCATCCTGGCTTTTCCCCTGCAGCAAGCCTGGGCAGACAGAAGTAAATTGGCTCCCAGCTGTAATCCCTAGCCCGTGAGCCTCCTTTTGGCTGCCCAAATGCACCCTCCAGCACCATCCAGCACCTGCAATGGTGGCAAAGAATTCTCTTTAAGGAGAAAAAGTATGGACTCTGAAGGCACAGCAGGAAGGCATAATCAAATCTGCAGAGGAACACAGAGGATTACTATTTCAATTCCCTTTTCTGTAATTGGGAGCAGATATGTTGCAGAACACCCTAGCTTGATGCACCCTGTTAAAATCATCAACCTAATACTCCTCACTATTATCGAGCTGTGTTGGATATTGATAGAAAAGGGAAGACAGGGTGGGAATGCAGCTCCTGGGCTGAACAGACCAAGCATCCATGGTGCTGCCTTGTGCAGTGTAAGAAAAGCACCTCCTGACCAGCCTGGTGATACTTGAGAACTGCTGGTAGATGGCCCGAGAAGGCATAAGAGAAAGAAAACAGAGTGTACGAAACCCAAACATAACTGGAACTTCAAGGAACTGTCCACTGTAATTCCTGCTATACACCTGGCTAAGTATGCCAAACTATCTGGGAAGCCAGATGACAACTCTCTAAGGGAATTTCACTCAAATAAACGTTCTTAGCTATGATGCCACTATATAATTACATTTATTTGATGCAAGGTGACAGCCAGAGAAATCTGACTCATTTGTAGGAGCTTTAGAACAAAGCTCAGTAATAACACTCTGCATTTACATAATATTTTTTTCCATGTCTGGAACACAGAATGCACTTAATGATTTAATGTCACAGCATCTTCATTAGGCAGATCCATTTTGCAGGTGTGGAGAACTTTAGATGAATAGAAATTAAATAACTGCTGAATTCATGCAGGAGTTCTGACTCAGAGCTGAAAATATAATTTACAATACCCAAGGCCTCATCTTCTTTTAACCACTAATCTAGAATGTTTTAAAATATATTTTTTTGGTTTTTGATTAGAAGACACAAACTCAGTGTAACTTGTGATAGATGGCTAACTTGTTTTTGATGCAAAATCCACAGTACCGTTCAGTTGGTCAACTGCCTGAGATAAATAAAAAGCTAAAAATATTCCCGTCTTTCTAGTGATTTATGGGAATATGAATCACACAAATTCTAAACAGGCAATACTGATATTTTAATACAGCATTTCCCAGAAAATATCAAATCACCTCCTCCAGATTTGTAAAATCTGACAAAATCCATGACACCACTACAAAGCAGCAGTTTTCCTGGTGTAATATCTGCCCTTTGACCACTGGTCATCCCTAGCACTCCAGCTCCCTTCTGCATTGGGCCACAAAAAGGAAGCTTCTCCCTGAGACCCAGCTGGCCCTTGCTTGGGCCCTGAAGCCCAAGGATTGATACTCCTTATCAAGCTGTCATCTCAGGCTGAGCTCTTTCCAGGAATTTACTAGGCCGCTTCCTTCAGTAGTACCCAGTGGCAATGAACATCACAGGTTAATTGTAGATGGTATAAAATGGAGTACTTTTTTATGTCTGTTACCTTTCAGTATGGATAAGTTATTTCTTGTCTTTGTGGTAATTTAAAGGACAGACTAGAATTAAATGTCTATTTTTCTTTATATCATTTGTTATTTTATATACTTATCACATTATCTCTTTTAGTTGTCACTTTTCCTTCTGAAATCCTCCTCATACCTTATTTTTACCTTATCTTACCGTGGACCTTTCCAGTATTTACTAAGCTCTTTCATAGACAAAAGCCATAAGAAGAGATTATAATATTTACCACAAAGCTTTATTGGTACAATGATGTTGTAAAATTGCCATTGCCTTCAATAGGCCTTTGGCACAACATTGTGAGACAGCTCAGCACCACACAGATGCTTGCTCACTCCCCTGCATCAGGATGGAGGAGAGAACTGGAAAGTTAAAAGTGAGAAATCTCATTGGCTGAAATAAAGAGAATTTAATAGGTAGAGCAAAAGCTCCACACAAACAAAGTAAAGCAAGGAATCTATTCACTGTTTCCCATCAGCAGGCAGGTGTTCAGATACTTCCAGGAGAGCAGGGCTCAGCAAATGTAGTGGTTTATTGAGAAGACAAATGCCATCACTCCAAACATCACCCCCTTCATCCTTCTTGACCCCAGCTTTTGTTGCTGAGCATGACACCACATGGTATGGGATGTCCCTCTGGTCACTGGGGTCAGCGCTTCTGGCTGTGTCCCCTCCCAGCTGCTGGTGCACCCCCAGCCTCCTCACTGGCAGGGGAGCATGAGAAGCTGGAGGGAGAGGCCTTGGCTCTGCGTATGCATTTCTCTGCAACAGCTAACTAAAACATACATGTGTTATCAGCACTGTCTTCATCAAAAATCCAAAACAGAACACCATAGGAGTCTCTATAAAGAAAATTAATTCTGTCTCAGCCAGAACCAGTAAATACACAGGTACCTGTGTATTCATTAAAGATGAATTTCTCTGCTTTATTGTTATCTGGTTGTTTACTCTATACAGTTTGTTGTTGTTGTTTTCCTAGAGGTTGTATAATCCTCTGTACTGACTTTGTTAATTTAAATAATGACTGATGCTTTTTAAATTTCTCCTTCTGCATTTATTGATTCCCACTGTTCAGATGTTTAGCAATGAGCTCTCAGAACTCATCTAGAAAGCATCAAAAATGATCTCTGGATCAGAACTGGGTATTGATTCTTACGCAAATGCTTTGCATCCTTTAGGCAAACATATATTTGCCTTTCCAAAATGGTGCAAGTCTTTGAACATACATGTAATACACAGGTGACTTAAACATCAGCTAGTATTCAGCCAGCTCTATCCAGTAGTATGTAAATATAAAAACAAGAAAAATTGACAGTGTCGTTATGTGAGACCACACATCTATTCTTCAACATGTTCAAGATGTGAGATTTACTTAAACCAAAAGTGAAAATCATTCATGTATCTTTTAAAATCTGATAATTATATTAACAGTCTTGGCACAGGGTACTTCCTGGGGATTAGAAACTGACTGGGATAAGTGACCTTTGTCTTGAGTATCAACTCTTCCCACTTCTATATTAATTCACTCAACATGTCCTGCACCTACTCTGTTATTGCTAAGTAGTAATGATTCTTTTAAAGGTTAACTACTCATTCACAATGTACTAAATTTATGGCATGAAGCGTACTCCAATTACTGTTTCTGATAACCTTCCCATAAAAGTGATATTTCCATAATAATTAATGTTTGAATAATTTCTCTAATGAGAGATAAATGTTGATGTGGTAACATAAAGTAATATGACTCCCTTTCTCTTTTAACATATAGACTCTGCAAATAACTAGTATGAGAAAATTGAACTCATCTTTTAGTTTGTGGCCAAATCAATCAACCTCAAGTGTAAAACTGGAACAATACAAAAAGGAATCAACCTGAAGTATTCTCCTTTTTTTCTTCTTCCTTCCTTCCTTCCTTCCTTCCTTCCTTCCTTCCTTCCTTCCTTCCTTCCTTCCTTCCTTCCTTCCTTCCTTCCTTCCTTCCTTCCTTCCTTCCTTCCTTCCTTCCTTCCTCCCTCCCTCCCTCCCTCCCTCCCTCCATTCTTTCTTTTTCTTTCTTTTTCTTTCTTTCTTTCTTTCTTTCTTTCTTTCTTTCTTTCTTTCTTTCTTTCTTTCTTTCTTTCTTTCTTTCTTTCTTTCTTTCTTTCTTTCTTTCTTTCTCTTTCTTTCTTTCTTTCTTTCTTTCTTTCTTTCTTTCTTTCTTTCTTTCTTTCTCTCTCTCTCTCTTTCTCTCTCTCTCTCTTTCTCTCTTTCTCTTTCTCTCTTCTCTTTCTTCTCTTTCTTCTCTTTCTTTCTTCCTCTTTCTTCCTTTCTTCCTTTCTTCCTTCCTTTCTTCCTTTCTTCCTTTCTTTCTCTCTTTTCTTTCTTTTCTTTCTTTCTTCCTTCTTTCTCTCTCTCTCTTTCCCTCCCCTGCATTATTCTAAAGATCTTGCATAATTAAATTAAATTGATTTAATGCTCTCAAGAAATCAAAATCTAGTAAGCAGTTTTAATATAACTAAGAAGAAAACTGATCTGTCTCAGTGTAAGCAAGTTAATGAATACAAAGAAAAGTTGTCTTTTAACCCCCTCTTCTCTGTAGAGTTCTTTAATGTTGGTACAAAGATCTGTGACCTAAGAGTTTGTGCCCTGTCCTGGGAATCTCTCAGTGTTCATAGCAGCCACTCTAAAACTCAGGGAGCAGAGGGTGTTCATCACTACTACAAACAGTCAGGCAGTTCTTGAAGCAGCTTATGATAAATCATTTCCTTTCCCACATGCCCCTGGCTTTGAAGTCACCAGTAATAATACACTGTTGAAAACAGCATGGCAAAATGATATTTTAGTATAACATGCCGGAATGTCTCTTACTGTAGCTGCTAAAAGAATAATAGTACCTTTTCTTCACTTATCATTCATGGTGACTGAGGACACAGCATTCAGAACACTGTAATTTATCTCAGCTTAAATGTGTATGTAGTATTAAGTGTCTCAGCTGATGCATGGGTTTGCATGCACTGCTATGCACATCTGCACTCAACATTTTTCTGGATATCATGCACATTTACACCATACTGAATGAGCAGCACCATTGTATAATACATGCATGCTGGCTAGTTATTTGGCTATTATAAGTATATAATAATACGGTTATGACTTTTTTTTTTTCTAGTCATTTTAGTACTAACGTGATGTGGCAGCAAGCTGCTCACACTGGCATTTACTGCCAATGTTTAACATCGAAGAAAACTGAGAAGAATAGACCTGGAGCAGTTACAGTTACTTGGAGTGTTACCATGCTTATATGTTTAACATAAGATAAAAATTTCTAGTCTGCTTCCCATCAGACTTACTCCTAAAGGTTGTCATCACTGATTAAGTTAAATTCCGCTTTATTCAAAACAGAGGTAGAGGTACCCAGAATTTCATAAATGTGTTTTATTTAACCATTCCAGCCAATTATTTTTGTAGCTGGTGTACATTCCTTACCTTCATGGCTTCTGCTAAGGTGCATATGCTTGAATATTCTGAATTATACATCAGTTATTATCTCATGCTGACAGGTAGCTTTGGTTGATCCAGTATTTGCAAACACAGTCATCTGAAATCTATTTGACAAAGATATACTGCAGATACAGACAGGTACAGGTGCCCTTTAACTGTCCTTTAAATAAGGATGTTGGACAGGCATCATATGGGGAACAGCATATTAACACGTGGTGTTTTCTATCTTTATCAAAACAAAGCCTTTTGTGGCAGACAGGAAGGAAACAAAATATTTCTTCTTTGTCCAATCCATTTGTACATTGTGCCATGACAATGTCAGGAAAGTAGTGGGATATAGCACGTATTTTTGTAACAGAGGGAAGCAGTCCTGAACAGGCTGGTTATCTGATCTAAGTTTTTGCAGCGTTCGTTTCATGCAGTTCTTTTTATCAGATGACATTGCACTAACTGGTGCTATACAGGTTTTTAATGGTACCTCATAGGAGATTTTTGATTTTCTGAGCTGAAAGCTTGTCGCCTAGTTTGATTTAAAAACCTGCTGTTCCCTTTGTGAATATACTGACAGTTTCTCCTTGCATATTTTTCCATGCTTTTAAGAAATGTATATGGAGTTATGTTTTTCCAAGAACAGATCTAGAGGCTGTATCAACACATCCCTGTTTGTCCCTTTCTACACTGTGTCTTTAGAGAATTTAAAGGGTAAATCTTAATCAAATGGTTCCCCAGACATTTGAGAAATGCAGGATTGGTCACTATTTTTAGAGCTGTGGTTTTGAATTTTGGAGTGTGTTGCTTAAAGCACATTGCTGAAGCAGCCCCCACCTGAAATATCACAATATCTCCATTTAGAATTTAAAAAAATGGCAGTGCCTCCAGAGTGGCCTCTCACCTCCTGAAAATATCACTGGCTCTTTAGGACCCCTACAATCTGTAGCTGAATTCTGATCTACACTTGGGAAGTCTTTTGCCTGAGTAAGCTGCATTGTTTGCGTGAATATATCATTTATAAGAGTCTCGCATTTCTGACACATCTAAATGTGCTGACAACCTTAAACGACTGCCTGCCATAAATCTGTATTGAAGATTTCTTATTTATACTAAAAAAAAATAGCCCTGGTGTCAAGCATTTGGGTTGGTAGGAAAAGCGGTCAAACAAGAAGAGCTGAATCAGACCTAACAAAGGGTTATGCTTAGCTCCTGTAGCTGGAGTTATAGAAATAAAGCAAAATAATCCTGAGGCAAGATTCCAGCTCTACTGACACATAAACAAGAGCCTTGTTTGATAAATCTAGGCAGGAGATTCAAATACAGAGAAGTGCAACTAGAGTATCAGCAGTGCAAAGAGGCACTGCTGAGCTGAGTAGTAGCTTTCTCTGATGACCTGAATAGTTTTTCTCTAATTTTTTTCATCTCTTTTCCCATGTAGGCATATGTTATTATTAAAGGTGTTTTTATTGTTCAGTATACTTACCTCGAGGACAGACAGAAAGTGCAGATCCATTCAAAGAAATATTTCCTACAGACATGGACAGGTAGTAAAGCATCACATCGCAAGTGGGGGCCTCAATCTCAGGGGGTAAAGTTTTTGTCAAGCTGTAGTATGGCATTAAATCAGTGCCTTGGGATACTCAACACAGGGCCTTCATCAACCAAACAATCTTTTATTTTTTGACAAAAACAGAAAAGACAAAAAAAGAAATAAACTTTTTTTTTTTTTTTTTTTAATGTGGTCATTTAAAATACATAGTTTTCTTTAACAATATTTTATTAAATATTGCTGATTTTGCTTGTGTATTGTTTTGTATGAACTCCATTGCTTTGCATGGTAGTAATGTTATGGTAACCAAACCGTAGATGCTGAAATCTTCTATGCCCTTTTAAATATGAGGATTGGACCAGCAATCCTTTCATCTTTTGCAGTGCTACATACTTCCAGTTGTTTAGCCCTTAATGTGCTCAGGATGATCCTCACCCACTTCCTCTTCAATTTACATTATCTAGACTTCTTTAGCAGATTTCTCATCCTTCTTTGTCACAGACATGTCCTCTTCCCAGCTTGTCATGTGGGATGGAAACATACTCCTGCTTTATTCCCAGTGCAGAAGAGAAACAACTATGAAGCATTTCACATTTCTCTGAATCAGTATTTATGATTCATTGAGTGCAAGAAATAAGATAGAAACTGAATGTGCTTGACTGAAAGGAACACAGCCTACGTTTGGGAAATTCAGTGATAATATTAGTTGTAAATGTCTATTATATAACATTTTTAGCAGTTTATCACTCCTAGCAACAGTCTGACTGTCATAGTCTGAAGTGTCCAATAAGACACCATGCTTTTGCAGTAGCACTTTTTCTTCCTTTCTCTTTCCACAGCTGCTTCATTTACTGTTTGGTATTTGGTGTTGGTGTGATACTCAGTGTTGCCAGAACCCAGACTTTAAGAAGGATTGTCACTGTCCTCTCACAGCGGTTTGCCTGGTATTTCCTAAAGCAATGCCATCTCTTCCTGAAATATCAGTTATAAGTTTGATTGCTGACTTGACAGGCCCTTTCCAGGTTCATCAGCTATGTTGATGAGGTTCTACAGCTTCAACAAAAGCCATCTTTGCATTAATAAAAACTGTCACTACATTTTCAGAGAACAAGTGGCATGGAGAATTCTATTCAAGAGCTTTCACATAAGAAATTCTGTACAGGAACAATTCCACCTTTTTTTCCTTTTACAATTTTCCTGTGGTGTAAAATCACAGAGTGTACTCATCAAGAGTAACTCTGCAGTACTCTGACTCCATTTGACCCCAAAAGAATAAGCAGCATTATATTATGTTTTTATTTCTAACACTTAATACAGTGCTTGAGCAAAATACAGCAAAGACAATTTGTCAAAGTATGCCCTAAGTGTCCAAGGACAGAAATATAAGTGACACTTGGCCAGTGCAGTCTTTTCTCTTCACTCACCAAGAGATGTCAATCAAGAAGGCTTGCTCCTTGATAGACCATCCATCTACTGGAAATACTTAAGAAGCTTTGGATCACTCTTTTCCTTGTATTAACAACATCAACAATGAGGTCTTTATCTAAGGGTCAGCAGGTCACTAGCCCGTCAGCTTGGATTACTCATTGTTTCACTCCAGGGTCCCGTTTCCCTGACCAGCAGCACAGCATGCAGGCTGGATTTTTTTCCTGGGATCTGTTCTGGAGGGGAACAACTGTGTATCTCTCAGACAAAACTCACAAATGTTTTGATGCTTAAATGAATCAGACTGTTCCAGTAGTGTTATGGCTAGGCTTCTGTTCATGTCTCTACCCAGCTCAGGCCTCCGGCATGTACCCAGTTGGAGGAACCTTTTCATATGTTGTAGCATTGTAACCTGCTGTATGCAGCCCACACTCTCAGCCTATAAATGTACTTCAGGTGTCTCATTTTCTAAGCATGTTGAAAAAGAAATGACAGATCTTTTTTTAAAGTTTTTTTTTTTTATTAAAAAAAAAAAAAAAACACAAACTTTTTTAAAAAAAAAAGAAAAAAAGAAAGGAAAAAGTGGAGAATCTCATGACAAAACAGAAGTTTGACAAGGCCTGGAGGAGAACTCAGACATTCACAGTAGAAAGACTTAATCCCAGAAAGGAGGGACCAGAAGAATTTCCTTGTTTATCCAGGGAGAGCACCAGTGTAGTTCCATATTAAAAGGTTTGCAGTTCCAACCAGACTGTGTAGCTCAAAATTTAAAAGACTTAAAGTTGCTTATGATGAAAGCCAACTCAAAGCAGACAAATATTCTCTATGTTAGAAAGGCTGTGGGTGACCAAACTGAACTGAGTGGGCATAAATGCCTATGAGACTGTATCAGAGCCAGGGCACTATGGAGAAGGGAGTGACCACACATAGCAATAGAAGTGAGAAACTGTGGGACAGCTGACCAGGAGAATAAAATTACTCTTTGGAGCTTATTGTTTGGTTGGCACATGGCATGCTTTTGCTATGCAGATGAGTGGAGAAAATGGATGCAATATGTCTTGACTTTATTAAAGTTTTTGGCACCATCTCCAACAGCTTATTTGTTTGGAAGCTGAAGCAGTGTGGAGTGGAAGGGACTGTTAGATGAACTGTTAAAAACTGGATGAATCATTAGGTTCAAAGACTAGTGATCAAAAACTCACCTTCAGGATGAAAACCAAAAAATAAACACAGTAACTCAGGTCCCTATGATCACCATCCAAAGACTTGGACAATGATACCATGTGTACTTTTAGCCAATCTGATGTCATTAGATTAGGTGCAGTGTCTGACATGATAAATGGCAGTGTTCAGTCCAGGGAGACCTGAGAAATTTGCATATTGCATCAACTGCAACCATAACTGACTGCAAATTGCAGCTTAAGAGGCTAAGGTTAGAGAAGAAAGTCACTAAGAAGGCAATGCACAGCTGAAAAATGTTGCATAGAGACATCTGACTCCTGGAGGTTTTCAACACAGAGATGGACAAAGCCACAGTTGGCCTGATCTGATCTTAGAAATGGAACTACTTTGAACAGGAGTCTGGACTAGACACCTCCAGAAGTCCTTCCCAAGCAACATTTCTGTGAGTCTACAATATCTGCAGCATTGCTGTTCTCATGAATCAGACAGAGTATTAGAAAATTATATCTGGGATGCTTTGGGACAATCTTAGACCCACAAAGTGTCTTTTAGCTACCTATTCACTACAAAAAAAAGAATGCAGGTTTACACTTTCCAGATAGGGCTGGCTGCTCCAAAAGGGAAAGGAAACTGGGAGTAGAGGGTGACAGAAAGGCAGGCAGGGTTATTACCTCTCCAGCAAGAAATCGGAAAGTTTAGACAGCCATGTTCAGTGCCATGGACTGTGATCAGTCAGCCTTAGTCTAGTAATCACCCTGCAAGTCAATATTGATGAAAATCATCCAGGGTCAAGCCAGGAAGCCAAGTCAGTTTGTCATGAACAGCATCAGGGTCAAGGAGGTGTAGAAACAGATGCAGACACAAATCTGTAATGTAGCACAGGCAGAGCCAAGACAAAGAGCCTCAGCTTGAAAGCAGCTTGGAGGGGAAGACCTTGCATCTACCTTTCTTCACAATAATACTTATTAGCAAAGGAATCAGCTTTGGACTTAGCCAATTAAACTCCTTAACTCAGCCAAATAGTTATCTATGAGAGGTGAAGTGAGCTCAGGACCTTGACACCCAGGGGATTCCTGACCAAAGCTAAACAACCCAGAGTCTAAAGCTGGAGAGGAAAGCTTCTCTGGTTTGTAAGTCCCTAACTACAACTTGTTTACAAAGCAAACACTGATTCAAGTTAACTGGCATATGCCTTTTCAACAGATGTTTTAGAAAATGTTAGTAGCTAAAATCCCTTAGGCATATCCCACACTTGAAAGTGGCAGATTCACCCCATCCAGCCAGACTCCATCATCTGTAGCTGTTTCATCCTTCTGACAAATCTGCTAGCTTGACTACCTCCTCATTCCACAATAAATGTAGCAGGCTTACATAGAGGGTAGTTATCTCTGATATTCAAAACATTTCCTGAATTTAAGCTATATTTTCTCCTCTTCTTTGCAGGAAGAATTTATTCATGTTGTGTCTAGCTAAATTCCTCTAGCTCACACAAGATGTCTTTCTTGTGGCTTTGCAATGTATCGAATTATTATATAAAACATGTATTGTTACTTAATACATACTTGGCTTTCTGTGGATGCTTAACATAGATAACACAATAGAAAACCAGGTATCAGTCTACGTCAGTGAAAAAACCTTCTCCTTCCCCCTCCTATTTTACATTTTTTTTAGGGTTTCCCATCTTGGGACTGTCACAATATCTGTCTGAAGGCACTCAAGGAGGTGCAGTCCTGCAAGTCTACAGGCAGAGTGGGTAAAGACAGAAAGGAGGGAGCTGTTTCAGTGACACACAGCCATTTCACTTGCCTTTACTGAAAGAGGCAGATGAGATCTAGAGGAATGTAGCACAAGCAGTATGAGCAATGCCTCAAAATTGTAAGTAGAGAACAAAACCCTGCATCCTAGATACATCCACAACAAAGGCAATCTATAACCCAAAGTAGTGATTATCTAAGGAACTGATGCTGTTAGTTGTTTTAGAGCCTACAGAATTTCAATTAACATATGTTCAGTTGGCCAATGATTGCTGGCTTTGTGTATTTGTGCTCATGGATAATTGCACAATGTGATGAACTAAAATATTCCCATAGAGTACAACTCTATTGATCCACAACCTACTTCTAAACATCATGAAAATGTCTTTCAAGGGGCGTCAATGAGCAGCCTTGTTCTGGAGGAAATTGGGCTTGATTTGGCAGCATTAAAAGTGTTTAAAAATCACTCACTGAGCAATTACAGCGTCAGCTGTGCTCATCTTGTTGAGGTAGAAACTTCTTCACCTAAAGAATGATACACTGAGCTTGCATATATATCTGGAGAGCAGTCACCAGAATAGCCAATGGGGCATGAGGGTATATATGTCAAAGAAGGATTGTTTTCTTGCAGAATGATTATTTTCTCAGGACCGCATTCCTCCTACTAAAGTTATGGCACTGTCTACCAGTACCAGTAATTCAAGGAAACAAAATCCTTAAGGATACATAGACTTGTGCAAAAAAGCTGATTTAGGAAAGATTATTCAAGAAACAATCTCATTTTTACTGCATAAAGAATTAGACTATATGCAATGGAGTTTTTAATTTCATTTAATAATTCCCGTTGCTTCTTGTTTCTGACCTTTATCCAAAGCCCATCCAACACCAGTTCAATAGACTCAAACTAACATTCATCACTGTCCTCTCAGTGTAGCTTTCGTTTGACAGCATTAGTGTGAGATACCTTCTTCTGTTCTGCCAGGTGAGCAGGGATGATGCGAGACAGCGGAAAGTTGTCAGATCCCATAGCCAAGTACAACTTAGATTTCAAAACCAGAAAAATAAACTCCTGAATGGCTGTCATGCTTCAAGGCTTAGCAATTCTTATCCCAGTTAAAAGTATTAGAAAAGATCTTGGCTGTGTCTCAAATCCTTTTTTCACGGTGCAACTTAAGACACAGCATTTGATTTAGATAAATGGTTCTTCAACAATTAAGACACTGGCTTAAAAAAAAAAGGTATGTATAACTGAGCCCTCAAAGATTTGTAGCTTATTTGCCAGAGTAATATTCTGCTCTTCTTTTACACCTTCATTTGATGATTCCAGAATTATGTTACCTATAATAATGAGTTAGGATCTATAACATCTCTGTGGTCTAGTCTAGTATTGCTATCCTCAGACTGTGGAGCAGGAATTTTAAGGCAATCAGAGCAATGATTTTTTTTCACTGTCATGTAATGCATACATGAGAGAAATGAGAATAAGGTAGAGAGCTCCTCAGTCCCAGGGCTGCACTGTAAGTGCTGAAGGATTCTCTGTTTATTATTAGAAGTAGTAAAAACAGGCATTGAATTAATAGAGGACTAATGCACTTCTTCAGGCTGTATCAAGGTAACGGGATACTAGTCATTTGTGCTTTCTCCGAGCCCTTCATCTGTAAAGTGTTGCTCTTCCATTGAGCTTTAAAGTCAGAGGAAGCAAGCTAAATTAGCAGTGAGTATATTCACATCCCGTATGTTAGGGTTTCTCTGCTGAGAGGTGGCAACTTTATATATGTTCATGGCATATGTTGAGTCATCCCTCTGAGCCTTTAATATAAAGCAGGGATTTAATTTTGTTGCTTCAAATGTGTCACACCACTGGGTTTCCCCTGCATTTTCCAAGTTCAAGTGTAGCAATATTTGTACATAAAATGTTCTCATGCACTGAAGCGATATGCCTGCCTTACGTATTGTAACACCAGGCCAGCAGAGAGAAAAACGTTGGTTCTGGGGTAGATACTGCAAACCTCAGAAGCACGTTAGGAAAGGTTGTTGAATGGTGTTAGTGAGAGCACCCTTATGTCATCCCATCCTCAGGCAGAAACGCTTGCTTGCTCTGCCCCCCTCTGGAAGCCACAGGATGACACACGACAAACGGGCGAATTTGCAATTCCCTGCTCTCTGTTGTGCCAACGAAGCTGCAACTGTTCCTGAGACCAGGCAGGTTTTGCTATGCCTTGGTACTTCAGACTGCATGAACAAGGCAGTACAAACCATTGATCTCACTGACGGTTGTTAAAATAAAACGTGATGGAGAAAGTGCACTACAAGTAACAGTGGAGGGAAGCACTGCATACCATCTGGAGCTGGCAAAGGACTGTATGCCATGCTTTTGATAAAAAATAAAATAAAATAAAAATAGCACAAGGTGTAGAAATTGATAAAAAACACCAACGACAAAACAGCTAGGTTAGACCTTGCAAAGAAAAATAAAACAAATGATGGAAATTTCTTGTCATAAAAATAAATAAATGAATCCACTGTGTACTGAGATGGGCTAAATATGAAGCATAATAGTGATATGGCTCCAAATCCAAACTAATATTTTGTCTCATTTTTCAGTAAGAAAGATGATGTTGATGGGGTGGAAGCAAAGGCTAAGTGGCTAATGGAAGTGAATGCATAGAGACAGAAATGACCACATCTGGGGTGTAAGAATACTCAATATGTTTCTTCAAAAAACAAGGTAATTTTCACACTGTGATCTGAAAAACGTTCTGAATTTTTAATGAAACATGGAGGGGTACCATCTGACTACAGAATAGCAAATGCAGTAGCCATATATAAGAAAGGAGGAGGAAAGTAATCCAGAATCAATAATTTAATCTGAATAAAATGTAAGATTGGCACAGATTTTGAAATGGTGAATATTTTAAAGTAGGAAATTAAATAGAAAACAAGATAAAATGTGATGTGGGTTTAGTTGTGGTAGATTTGTCAGATTATTATGATATTTTTTGATACCAAAGGATGGCTAAATCTTTGTGAAATACACAAACACACAAACACACCACCAAACCCAAAGGTAAATCTCATCTATCTGTATAGTAGGTAACTACTGCCACCATACAGTACATTGTTTATAGAGGTTATGTGAAGACAACAGCAAGAAAAATAAGTTCAGAAACAACAAAATAAGAGAAATAATAATTGATTTGGAAAGAATTACTATTAGTGGAAATTCTCAAACATTTGGGATTGGTTTTATAACGTCTTTATTAATGACTCTGGGATAAAAAGTTGGAGTGTACTAATGAAGTTTGGTGATGACAAACCTCAACAGAGAGACAGAATGTAATATTGTACAGAGAGAGAAAAAAAAAAAAAAAAAAAAAAAAAAAAAAAAAAAAAAACACCTAAATGACCTTGAGAGTAGAGTATTAGAAATGGGATGAAATTTAATTGCATAATGTGCAAAGTCATGCACTTAACGAGCTTGTAATGTGAACTTCTGCAAATTGGGAGTTTCAGTTGAAAATGACAGAGAAGCAGGAAGACCTGGGGGCACTTGCTGATTTCAGGAGGATTGTGAGCCACCAATACGATGCGGTCATGAAAAAAGCAAATGCCACAACTGGAAAATACCTTTCCTTTTATACCCAGTAGAACCTGGGATGCATTTGTGTCCCTGTGTTAGACTCGTCAGAAATCTTGTGAAATATCTATTTCCCTCATTTGAAAAGGACAATTTCAGCTGGGAACAGATGTCAAATCAGCTACTGGGATTTTCATAGAGCTGGAGACAAGAATTTTCTTCTGGATGAATACAAAGGCAATCTAACCATGCAAACATCATTTTCCAGCCTGTGGGCCTGGATTGGCTCCCTGCACAGTTCTGTGCCATGCCTTCTGGATTCATTGGCCCTAGACAGTGCACGCCTATTGCACAAGGACTTGTCTCCACAGAATTACCTTTCTCAGAATAAAAATAATAAAATGATCTAGCAACTTGATCATTCTTTATAAATAGACTTTGTAGGTTTTGTAGGTCTCCTGCCCCCTAGAAGAGCAAAGTTAAGAAAAACAAACAAAAATAAACAGGGACAAAATTTAATAAATTTGGGCTGAAAATTTAAAAAGATTTATTATCAACAGAAAAGAAGAAATTTTGCTGTGAAATTATGGAAGAAAGCAAACTTGCTTTAAGATGGATCTCAATTTCTTTAGAATCCTCTATTTACATTCTTCACCAAAATGGACCCAGAGAAAACCCTCAGTCCCTGATTTGTTGTGTAACAGCCAAGAACCAACTTCTTGGTTTAAATCAATTACTCTTTAGGCAATATGCTATTTTTAACAAGTTGTCTATACTTTATATAAAAATACTTATCCAACTCGAGTTCTGGGTGTCAGTGATTTTTTCAGACAACTTGGTATAGAGTTGTAGTTATAGAAAATGAAATTACCGGAGCTTGTTGTTGTTGTTTACTTTCTGCATGGTTTACAGTGATTTTCCAATGTATTTGTAGAACATTAATAATAGGGCATTCAGAAATATAGTGCTAATTTCTGGTCTGCAGAAGTATTTTCTACAAATACAAACACGACAAGTCTTTTCACACTAAAGATGGTGCAAAAGAGGCAAAATAATTTTTCCACAAACTGCTGTCTGCTATTGATGTTTTCATCACTTGGACACCAAATTATACCAACAAATGTTCTTCATGAGGACTCTTTGCTCACATATATTTCATCTGTTGTCTCCCTCTCTGTGGATTAGAACGGAGTCTTTTTTGGGGGGTGGGAGCTAAAGTTCTTTTCTTCCTTTTGAGTCTTTTAGAGACAAGTTACCAGCTGGCAATTTGTACCTCTTTGGTAGTTGTATCTCTCTCTGAACTCCCTGAGCAGTTCTTTTTGAAGACATTGAATTTCTTTTTAATTTTTAATGTTTTCCAGCTCTCACAGTCATACATAATTATGGAAATTAGTTTGGATTTCAAGCAGGGATTTGTTTTTAAATATGCTTTGAGTCTTACATGCCTGGCTATTGCTCCCCATGTTCTATATAGGTCTGTAGCTTTTCAGAGTTGCTGAGAAACACACTGTTTGCAGCAAAATCTAGGACAAGTAATCACTTGCCATTTCTTCACAATATTCTGCAGTTCTATAGGAAAAAAAATATGAGGGTGAGAGAGACAGCATCTCTGTGGCACAAAAGTGCCCATGTTGAGCCACTCTGTCCTTTGGTTTTTCACCCATGCAGAGTGCCTGACGCTTCCTGAAGGGTGCTGCAGGCTGGTGGCACTATGCGTTCAATGGCAGGACTCTGAGCCTCTGTGCTGCAGTGAGATATCAATGTAATGGGAAGAGCCAACTCAATTTAATGGCTATTTCTAAATTCCTTCCCAATGCACTCGTAGTGTGCACCACATTATAGGAAGAGTGACAGACTGATAGCCTAACCTTAGCATTAGTGCAGAGCAAACTGCTGTGTGCTTCCGTAGCATTGATTGAAGCTCCTGTATCAGGAAGAGCCAGCCGCAGCCCTTTCTGGGGAATTACAGTCCAAAGTTAAATCATGATTCTTTCAGTGAGGGGGAAGCAAGGCTAGCTCTACCCAGTTAGTTAGGCAATAATTGAGCTTGAACACCTGGTTAAAGAGTTTCCAGGGCTTGTGCCTCTCCAAAGATGATTTGGCAGCTGTGACAGAGACCTCCAACAATAGCTGACAGAACGGGCTTGCTGCCAGAATCTGTCCTGCTTTCTAACACTTTTGCAAACAATTACTGAAACCACCTTTTATGTGTACACGTAGGGAAATATAGGTATTTGCTGTAGTATATGAGACAAGGAAGAGTGACATTCTCTCCCTCTCTCTCTTTCTCACACACACAGCCTTGTCCCAAAGCCATTAAAATCTCAGCCAAAGGGGGAGATTTCTCAGGATGTGTGAAGTGACAGCTCTTGGCACTTCTCCAGCCAGCCCTCCTGCAGGTTCATGCTGCATGAGAACAAGCTGATTAAGTTTTCCCTACCCTGAAGCTAGGAATACTTAAGGGAAGGGGTTGTTCCTTTTATCCTACAGCAGAGAGAGGCTATGGGTGCACACGAGGTAATGAGAATTTTCCACTAGTCTCACCTTCCCCTTCCTAACTGCTTTTCTCACTCTTCCTCTGCCCCTCCTCCCTCCAGCTTCAATGTACTTGCTCATTAATGATTACAGAAAAAAGAAGAAAAAAAAAAAAAAAGATACAAACAATGTAAAACCCCACAAAACTAGCTGGTATACACAGAAGTGCAAATCTGTTGCTGAACAGGCTCCATTTGCCTTAGGATCAGTTGCTGCATCTGCTTGTGAGGTTGCCAGTCAAGACTACAGATGATTTAAGAGGCTTTCTTATTGGCAATTTAGTTAAACCTGCTGTGCACAGCTAGGTCTTGGGAGAAGGAAGATGAATGCACATTTTAATGACTGAATCAGCATATATTGGGAATCAGGATGGCAGCAGCCTCACCTCCCTAGGGGCTCACCAGCTATGGCAACCAAAAAGCCTCCTCTGTTAAAAAGTGCCTGGTTGCTGTATACCCCTTGGCTTGATAATATATTCTAGGTGGATTGTGCTGGGGCTCCCCAATAACATTAAAGCATACCTGGTGTGTTCAAGACGATGTTGATGTTGTTTAGGCCCCGATTTCAGCACTGCATCCCAGGAGGGATAAGGCTGTACTACAGAGCATTTTCAGCAGATTGTTGCATCCTTTACTTTCTTGTATGAAGTGATAACGTAAAATGTCAGACTATGGACCGGTGTAATAGTTGTTTTACATACATACAGTTATCCCTGGACTGGCTGGTGTAAATTAGGACACCTCCACCAAAGCCAGTGGAGTTGTTGATTTATATTTGTCTAGTATTACAATCATAGTGCTTGTCTCTATTTTTGTATATGTATGCATATGCATTCATATATTTCAGTTTTCAGGAGATAGACTTCAGCTATCCAGAACAAGATCATGTCCTCCATCTGTTTTTATTTCCAACAAAAATCTCTGCAGTTATTCAGAGACACAAATGTGAAATTATTCTATATCCTCAGTGACATTCAGATAATTGAATTTATATTGCACATATGCTTGTTTACACATACAACAGCTCACAGTCATTATTACTGTTTCTGATTTATGTTATTCCCATCCAAAGCTGCTTGTATTTATGTACATCATTCATTTTAAAATATTCTAGAAATAAATCATCACGTAATAAACTAAGCAATCAGATGATAGCATCCTATTATTTCCCCCCTCTCTAACTATTCCTGTCAAACTCCCAACCTTTAAATCATTTTTTGTCACTTCAGAAGATATTGTCTTGCACTTTGAGCTCAACAGTTAAAGCTGTTTTGGACAGATGCATAGAAGCAAGTTGCAATTTGAGGAAAATATACAACAGACCTTGTGAAGTTACAGAACCCTGAATTTAACACATGGGAGAATTAACAGTAAACAGCATACATACTTCAAGCATTTAGCAAATCTTATCTGCGACCAGTATGTTAGAATTCAGGCTGAAGTGTTTATGTGCAAAATGATCCCAGCATAGCACAGCACCAGCAGAAGCCAACAAGTAGACTTTTTTGAATTAATTCTGTAACAGCCATCCTAAACCTTCTTGCTGGACTCATCGATTTTGTGGATCTCTTGCATGCCTCTTTTTTGTCATGCCTGACAATCCTTTGGTTGTCTTACTCCTGGATCAGGTGGAAGTTAGCTCTGATCTCCAGTTTCTTATGCAGTAAGGTTAAAGTTTGCTGTGCTATTCTTCAAAGATTACATCAAAACATTTAGGTTCTAGCCATGCAAAATATGACATAATTTATTTCCCTCTGCAAACAGACACTCAACAGTTTAGCACAAGAGTGTTCTTATTATTTGGATAGAGTAGCACTGACTTAGTGAGTAACTGAACTCAATTAGAAGCAGGTCCCCTGGTGATTTAAGTCACTGGCATCTCACTAAAGTCAGCATGGTCAGTGCTGCCGAGTTAAACCCACTACTGACATGAAGCCAAATCCATACCTGACTTAAACAGCACACCTGAACCTGAAGTCAACATGTCCAACACCCAAAGGCCTTCAGAGAGACACTCATAGTTTCCTGAGTGCTGCCTGATCTTTGCTACCAAGCTGCTTCAGCCTGGACCTGCACCAGGAACTTTACAACCCCAAATAGCCCTCCTGTGGGGTTTATACCTTAGGGTACAGCTAAGGGGTGAGATTCTGGGTCACAGCCCTGAGAGTTTGACTTTACCTAAGTTCTGCCACTGGCCTCCAGCACTGTGGTGGCTCATGTATTTTCAGTGAAGTTGGGAACATTTTATCTTCACCATTTTACATGCTCATTTCCCAGTTATATACTATCTAGATAACAGTAATTGCATGAATTCAGCAAAAGAGTGAATTCTCTCCATCAAGAGTAAAAAAAGGCAAAACCTGGGCCCTTCTCATTAAATAAAACATACCAACAATCTATTTGCATATGTTCTGCATTCCTGGGTATGAAGTTTTAAATAATTTGAAGGTTCAGGAAACCTGGGAGGATTTATAACATGAATCCTTCTGAACTGTGATGTAAGAGTTACTTCTCCCTTAAAAATAATGATTTTTTGGGTCTAAGCAGTTTTAGCATTATTATTTTTTAATCTACTGGGGCTTTCAATGCAGTTTCTTTCAAAGGAAATAAAACCAGATGGTAATTGTAGATTAGGGAAAAAGAATGAGCTCCCAATTAATTATTAAAATTGACTGTTAATTTTAGAAACTTGCAGCAAATTCTTCATAAAAGAAAATTTAAAGATACAGGGACATTCAATACTGTGTTATTTCACAAATGCCTTATTCACAAGATGGAAAAAACATTTTAAATATTGTAGAAATCACATTGGAAACATGAATTACACTAGATACACTAGATACACTACATGTACTGAATTATGATAAAGATCTCTTTGCCTCCTTATATATGTACACCATTCACAAACACTAACCTTATAAGAGGATGAATATCAAAATATTTTCATTTGATGTAGAAATATATCTGTATTCTAATATGAAAGCATAATGAAAAATTGTTTCTAGTTGTTTGATTATGCAATGAATCAAAGTCTTTCAATGGCTTTGTGAATTCCATGACAGAGAGTGTATCACGACTGCTAAAGTATGCAACCTAACCCCTAGCTTTATAGCCCTTCTTGGGAGTTAAAGATGACAACAAGGGGCTGTGTCTAATGTCCCTGAAAGAAGATGAAATGTTTTGCTCTAAACAGAGCGGATCCAGAAGAAATTGTTCATTTTACCTAGACCACAGAACAACTCTACCTTTCCATGGCTTCCTTATTAGTTCATGTGCATGGACCCTTTTCACTAGTGCTGAAAAAATATATTCTCTTTCAAAGTTTGTTATTTCACTGCACTTCATTAAAACAGAGAATCAATATGTGTGGTGATAGGGAAGGCCAGGTTAGAATAAATTTAGTATCAAAGTACTGTTTTATTCTCAGAAGGTGCTGTATAAAATATTCTTCCCCTTATACATTGATCTGTTTCCTTTGGGTATTCAGTCAGTTCTAATGTCTTCAGTGACAAACTGGTGTATTTTTCTTCCCTTAGCTCTGCATATTCAGCTCTGCAAATGAGAGTGGGATGCAGCTCCATCCTGTGCACATCAGCAAGGGAGTTTCTTATGTCCCAGAAATCGTTATGAAACTGAAGGATTTTTACCTTCAACATACCTGTTCGTGAGGATATAATTTCAGTTTAAGTGTAATGATGGGGACAGTACAAAAAAATGAGACCTGAAGCATGCTCTTGAGTACAGAGTAGACTTTGCAGAAAGAAAGTGATGAGAAAGTAATGAAGCAGTGATGAGAAAGAAACCTGAGAATATTTGCAGTGGGATCAATATGAGGCCCTGCAGTAATATGTTTAGAGACTCAGTTCTATCATAGCATTGTGCTACATGTCAGTCAACCCATGGATCAGCGTGCACTGGTCACCTAAATACTAAAGGGAGGCAAGTACTAAATACTAAAGGAAGCAATACTAAAGGGAGGACAAAAAATACCCCAAACCTTCAATTAACAAAATAAATAAAAATATTAAATTATCCAATATTAAGTATACATCAAATTTGGCACTTGAGAGCCAACACATTTGACTGCCTAAGGCAGTTGTTTTATAGAGTCATGTTCATTCTATTTAATATTATTAACAATTCCCAAGGAAGTACTGCATAGTTACAGTAGCTAGAACATTAATCTTTATCATATGTGTGAGTGGAAGCCTGCAACAGAATGATGAAAACAGAGCACATATTATTTTATTTCCAAACTGATCTCTATGCAGAAAATAACGATCTAATGAGACTGCTTACTAACTGACTACTAACCTTCCTGAGGATAGAAATAATAACCCCTCAAGTGCTGGGACAAATGCTCTCTCTTTCGAGAGTTTTGAGCTCTCTGCCTTTGAGCTGCTGCTTTACCTCTTGCAGTCAACGTGATTGGGTCACAGGATGTAAATGCCTTGTATGCTGTTTTTAAACATGCTGTGGGTTAAATTAGTGGTTGTGCACGCAAATCATTCTAAAAGCACAAGGGATCTTCCCAGCAAATTCCTTTTGCCTTTGCTCATGAATATTGTGGAACTTCCCCCAAAAGCAAGTGATTCTGACTGGATGTACGCTCTTTCAAATAGAACAAAACCATAGGCTTTCCCCCTTTCAAGCGAAAACAAAGCTGGCAGTGCTCCTGCTGCATTCATAGTTTCAAAGCCTACTTTGTATATAAGAATCCAAGAGCAACCACCACTGGGTCAGATCAAAGGTCCATCTAGCCTAGTGCCTATCTCCAGCAGTGATCAGCAGTGGATGGCTAAGGCAAGGAATAAGGGCATTGCAAGGATGTAAGTATTCTTTCCAAATACCAGCCCAACCTTCAACTGTTTGTGGAGCAAACTGTTTGTGGACTTCCTGAGCCAGAGGTCATGACTTCATGATAAATGGCTTCTAGGGATTCTTCCTCCATGGATGTATCCAACAATTTTCTGAAGCCTGAACTCCTGTAGAAATGAGTTCTATGGATTCACTAAATATTTTGTGAAGAAACATGGATAGATTTGTTTGGATAGTTTTGAAGCTAGACATAGTGGGTTTCATTTCTCCTACTCCTTGAACTGGAAACCATTCATTTTCTTCATGTTGATCATTCTTATTAAATGATGAGAGAAACTAGACACTATTATATCCATGCTTACTCATATTTTTTTCCATGCTGAAGAATCCTACTCTGCTTAGTCATTTCTAATGCAAAAGTTGTTCCATACTTTTATCATTATTGCTCTCTTATCACTCAGTCTACACTATATGAGATCCTTCAGTAACTCACATGAGTTCTGTCCAAAGCAGAGACTAAGAGTCAGCTGACTTTAATCCATCACTTCCTAGGAACTATACTCCACAATGTTCAGGGACAGCAGAGGAAGAAATGCATTTTGCTCTTACCATCGGTAGGTCTTACCATGTTGATATGAGCAGTGTAGTGAGTTTAGTGTGCCAAGGCCATTAAGTCACCTAGTCTTTCAAGTACAGCTTCCTAGCATAGCTTTTAAGACACTCATACAGAAAGAGATTTTCAGGATCAAATAAGAGGAGAGAAGTTCCCCTCTCCTATACTTTCTACAATGTTAGCTAAAGCTTACAGATCTCTGTACAAAATAGGTGGTTGTTTTTGCAATAGGCAGATGACCTGTGGAGCTTTTTGTCAAAGGATATGATGGAAGGATGATTCAGAAATTTATAGGTGTAGTAGGAGAGACTGGGAAAGATCAAGGAGAAATTGATCCTAAAAAAACAGGCAGGACATTGATGGGGGAGTAAAGAGCTTAAAGGTTTGGGAGAGGGGCTGGGAGAGTGCAGGGGGGAACCTTGTCCTGTTTCCATATTCTTCACTGGACATTTGCTGTGGCTGCTGTTGGTGACAGTGTCCTGAGCTAGTTGTACCTGTAGTCTGACCAAGCCGAACTTGTCTCTTAAACCCAGGCTGCCATGTTCATTAAGGCAGCCCATCTATAATTCATGCAGATTTCCGTGGCTGCTGTAAATGTCGCAGGAGGTTGTGCTCTCCCCGACTTTCCCCGGGAAAGAGGGGATGAGCGAAATAAAGGCGGCGAAGACCGTGTCACCAGGCGAAAGCCCACACTGCTAAGCTCGCACTGCCCGGCTGTGCTGCTGCTCTCCCGGCTGTCGGCAGCCCGCGGCTCCTTTGTCACCACTCCCCCGGCGGTGGCGGAGCGCCGAGCCCGCAGCCTGGGAGCGCCGGGAGGCAGCCGGGCGGGCGGCAGGAGGGCTTAGGACCCAGGGGGACGGCAGCCGCCGAGTGGAAGGACCCAGGCTTTGGTGCACACGCCTCCTACCAAAAAAAAAAAAAAAAAAAAAAAAAAATCATAGCCCCGTGGAGCTGGCGCTCGCTCATTCACAGTTTTCTAGAGAGATCTGAGCCTGAACCTGGGAGCCGGGAGATCTTGCTCACCCACCCAGCTCAACAGCAAGGACACCTACAGGGGGATAAAAAAAAAAAAAAACAAAACCCAAACCCTCCCGGCGGCAGGCTGCCTGGCTCTGTGCAGGTATTTGGATTTGTCTTTTCTCGGTTTGCGGCAGGGCGGCTCGCCGCGATCCCGTCCCCCCCCCTCCTCTCCGCGCCTCCGGGCCCGGGCTGCGGCGTTTCAGCACCCGCCGGGCGGACAGCTCCGGCCGCGCTGCGGGCGGCTCCGAGCCCTGCCTGCTCCTGCCTGCACTGCTCCTGCCTGCACTGCTCCTGCCTGTCCCTGCCTGTCCCTGCCTGCCCCACCTGCCCCTGCCTTCCCCTGCTTGTCCCTGCCTGTCCCTGCCTTCCCCTGCCTGCCCCTGCCTGCCCCTGCCTGCTCCTGCCTGCCCTGCTCTTAACTGCTACCCATTCCATGCCTGCCCTGCTCCCTGCCTTCCTACCCTTCCCACCTCTCCTACCCTTTCTACCCCTCCTTCCCTTCCTACCCTTCCCACCCTTCCCACCCCTCCTACCCTTTCTACCCCTCCTACCCCTCCTGCCCTTCCTACCCCTCCTGCCCTTCCTACCCTTCCAACCCTTCCTACCCTTCTCTACCCCTCCTACCTTTCTTCTCTTACTCTGACTCTTTTGCCTGTCCTGACTCCCTGGTCCCTGCCTCCCCCCCCCCACCTCCTACCTGGCCTGCTCCCTCCCTGCCTCCTTCCCCTGCTCCCTGCCTCTCCTGCCTGTCTTGCCTCGGTGCTCTCTGCCTCCCTCTTTCCCCAGCTCACTGTCTGCCCTGCCTCTCTCCTCCGTGCCCTGATGCCTGCGTTTCTTAACTGTCCTACTTCCCCTGCCTGCCCTACTTCCCTTACCCCCCCCCGCCTTTCTTCCCTTCCCTGCTTCCTACCTCCTACCTACCCTGTCTCTTCTGCCTCCTATTCTCCTTGCCCTGCCTCTCTGCCTCCTGCCTTCCTGCTTCTTCCTCTCCTGTCTACTCTCTTCCCTGCTCTCCCTGCTCTGCTCTCCTGCCTCCCTGCCCCAGTTTCTCCCCCTTCCTTTCTTTCCTGCCCCATCTACCCCTCCTGCTTTCTTTCTCCATCACTAGCCTGGGGAAGCAGGGGAAAGCGTACAAGTTGGAAGGGAAAGTCTAGATCCAATTTCAGAGTAGATGAGAGGCAAGGAGGATGGAGGGGCAAGGGTTAAAGCTGGGAGTTAAGTCACCAAGTAGAGACCCCAGCTAACTGCAGACAGATAGGAGCTTGCCAAACACAAGCAGATACCTGTTTGCTTCTCAGCAAATTGATGCCTATTTTGACCAGGTACATTCAGCCCAGAGGAGGGGTGAGAGACTGGGGAGGGAGACTGCAGGGTCAGTCAAATGTTCTGCTTTCCCAAAGGCCAGTGATGAGTAATGTGTGCAGGGAAGAAGTAGGCTGAATCATTCCTACCCCCCTGGATCCTGTACTGGAGGAAGTCAAGAATTAAGTTGTGGTCTCTGCAAGCAGTGAGCGTGGTCAGAGAGGGCTTCATACAGAAAATAAACATAAACCAAATAACTGCTGGAGCAACCCCATGCATACTGCTGGCTTGACTTTAATTCTGTCTTACAGTGGTGTAATCCTGGTGGGAGCGGAGGGGGGTTGAAGAAGGTCAGAGGAAGAAGAGAGCTTTCCCTTTCAAAATGCTGATTCCTAAATCTAAACAAGCTCCAGGAATAATGAAGTTAAGGAGCAGATGGCTAGTCATTGTCCATCACTAAACAGTGACTGGATCATATTTGGAAGGAAAAATTAAATTACAGAAAGGCTGCTTTCATGTGCTTTCTGAGTAATCAGATGATAACACGGATTTTCTCCTGTAACAAAAGTTAATGCAATGCCAACATCTAAATGACATATTATGTAACAGTATTATGTCAAGTGTTGCATAGCAAAGGTAAGGATTTTCTTTCTTATATAGTGATAAGTCAGATAACCTTATAGATATTTCCCTGCTTTGTAGTCTGTTTCCCAGCATGAAGTTTGCAGGGACAGTTTATGTTGTCAGCATAATCGGGTCTGATATGTATCTGCTATAGAATGTTGCTGCTTATCTTAGCAATTTTGTTGACTCATCCACCTTTGAAAACTATTGAGTAGTTTCTAAAGATTAGACTTGTAACGTGTATGCAAAACAAGAAACAATAATGTAACCTGTTCTAAGAACCTTGCCATTCTTATTTTATTATTTCATAATTTCTGACAGAATCTGGTGCAGAGACCATATACTCTTATACTGACTAGCACCGAGTGCTGCTGAGTAGCAGATTAAGCAGTGCAACTGAGTTTGGCAATAAAGGGACTGCAGAATCAGCCCAAGCACATTGAACCATAATTCTCTAAACTCTGAGTGCTTTGAACACAGAAGGTGTTTCATTGAAACATGTAACAGCAGCCTCTGTGTCTTCCAAAAGGGGACCATGTCAGTTAAAATACAAATGATCATCCTCGTAAAATGACGGAGAATATTTCCATCAAACTAGGACTGTAAACTTCTGCAGTTTTTAATTTAGGTGTGCAATTACTGAAGTATTAGTACTATTGTTTTGCAAAAAATAAAAATAAAAAAAAATTATATTCTCTCACAGCCCATTGCTATGGTGTCTGGCACATACGCATACGAGATGTGACAATCAGATCCTACAAGTTAAAACAGGTGGGAACATCAGCCTTTTATAAAGGGGGAAGTTCAGTGAACAGAAGTTCATAGAGTTTTTGGCAGATGATTGTAAGTCCTTTACCTCTTGATATTACTACTGCTCTTAGAATTTAGCTGTTTTCTAAAAACAGCTGTTTTCTTTCTTTCTTTTTTTTTTTTTTTTGAGTAGTATTTGTACAAAGAAAGTCCTTAAGTCTAACATGTTGCTCCACTGAGAAAATGAACATACAAAGCATTATCAAATTATATTAAACTTTTTCCTCCCTTCCTTCCTTCCTTCCTTCCTTCCTTCCTTCCTTCCTTCCTTCCTTCCTTCCTTCCTTCCTTCCTTCCTTCCTTCCTTCCTTCCTTCCTTCCTTCCTTCCTTCCTTCCTTCCTTCCTTCCTTCCTTCCTTCCTTCCTTCCTTCCTTCCTTCCTCCCTCCCTCCCTCCCTCCCTCCCTCCCTTCCTTCCTTCCTTTCTTCCTCCCTCCCTCCCTCCCTCCCTCCCTCCCTTCCATCCCTTCCTCCCTTCCATCCTTTCCTCCTTTCCTCCCTTCCTTCCTTTTTTTCTCCTTTCATCCTCTTTACTCCACCTCCCTTCCTTTCTTTCCTCCCTCTGCCACCCCACAGGATGGCAGATACTATTTTCAGTCATAATGTGTAATGAACTAAGTTTCCACTTGACAGGGCAATAATATACAATCATTTAATTTAATATTTTTAAAAGAGCATTTTTTGTTTGTTTGTTTGTTTGTTTTATAATATGTAGCAAAAGCCCCTTAAAATCAGATAAACTTCACGTTACTAAAGATGTAGAATTAAATATCTTGATTATATATTTTCTTCCTTCTTCTGTATATCTTTGTATAGATGGCATAATACAACTTCTACAATGCATTTAGGGGTTTTCAGGAACCAGTATTATCATCCTGTGCTATCAGATTTCTACACATAGCTTAATTATCATTCTTGGGGGTAAGAATTCATGTTTTATATACTGCTGATAATTTCTGCTGAAGGAAGTTCCTATATAATGTAAAAAAATGATTTCTTTATCCAGTAGTGGCCAGGATGCTTTTTGCATGGTGACACTTCCAGTTCATGACCGACATGGAAGTCCCACATAGCCTGCTGCTTGTTTGACATTCCATGGGACAGGCATCACATTCCCACAGGGAACTGCAGTTTATCTGTGGTTAAGTATGTAAAACTTTAAAATAATTATCTGGAGAAAGATAGAAGTAAACACATTTAGTTCACAGTCATTTTGCTTAACTTTTTTATTTACAGGTTCTCTGAGTTTCCCTGCTCGGCTTGTAGTCCTATTTCTTTAATATTCAGGTTGACAATAACTTTGCAAATTTTGTGTCAAAAGATAGTGAGGCAATCTGTTTATTCCACATCTATCAGACAACCTTGTCAGTCTCTCCTGATGCCCGTCAGCTTGCAGCAGCAGCAGGGCAGCTGCAGGTCAGTGCTGCAGACATGCCTGCCCTACTTACTGTGCAGGGAGCTACAAGGTTCAGTTGAGTTGCTGCCATGTTTTGTGCTGAGCCATGGCTAAATTACCACTGTTGGACAGATAGATGTGGCCCAAGGGGTAACCTGTAACTGACTCAAGCTGACAAGAAGACTGTAATACAAGGGGCGTAGGGATGTATGATATATTGTTTTTACTGGATTGAAGGAAATGTTAGGCTTTGCACCTGAGCAAGGAGATCACAACCCAGGAAAGTGTGAGAAAACATCAAACTCCCCACACAGCTGTTAGAGTCAGAAATGTTTCCTGTTTTAATATTGAAGAGGAGTAATAGTTCCCTAGCAAATGTTTACAGGAACTCGAGGCATTGAATGCGAAAGGCTTGCAATGTTTAACTCATTTAGGTTCATTGGGAGAATCTCATCCCTTAGGAAAGGTCTGTAGGAGACATTCATAAGTCTGAGCGGCAGTCAGGCTATGGAATTGGGACGTGAAACAGGCCTGCTGGGGTCCCCCATAGGGGGTTAACTCTTGCCAAAAGCATAAAGAAATTATACACTTTTGGGGTCCTGATTGGGCCAGTGAAGCTTCTCCTTATGCTGGGGAAACAGGGAACATTGCGGTCTACCTCCTTATTTCCTAGTGTGCAATATGGTTTCATATTTTTTGCATGATGCAGAGTATTCTGGAAAGGTTGCCCAGGTGTTAACATGTACGCTTGCTGCTCAGGAGATGTATGCCCTGTTCCCAGCTCTGTGAAATGTGTCCTCTGTAACTGCAGGCAAATCACTCAGGGCTGTACTTCTCCCTATTGGCTGTGCTGGATGCCAGGATCCTGCAGCCAAGGACAAGAAAGAGTCAGATTTTCTCACCCCTTTTTTGAAATTTCATGGAGCCAGGGTACATCTCTTTCTGTACCTGAGCACTCCATCTCCAGTTTGGGTTCCTGCTAAAGTACCCAAGACCACAAAGGGCCATAGGAGCCATTCCTACAAGTGCAGCTATGGATCCATCTTCCCCTGCCCTTATGAAGAAATCCCTTCTAAGCAGAACATAGCCCACAGATGTTTTCCACAGTTAACATCAAAATATTTTTTAGAAAGCAATTTAATGAGATGACACCCACACTCTGAAATGAAATCATTCTAGACTACCATTTTCCCGCCCTCCCTGCCCACTCCCTTCTTTTCTGGCATGATTTTAAGAGCTAATATCTGTATGAATGCTGGGATCTATGAATTATATAATTAAACAAATCATAACAATGATGACTATTAACACCAGGTGAGGATCAAAGCCCAGAGCCTTCCCCATCTGAAAGCTGCAGTAATGAACTTTCACGTGGTGTATAGCTTTGAACTGAATGGAAAACTCTCATTAGACAGAGACCCCTCAAATCTGTCTGGAATTTAAATGTATGAGGAAGGGCCAAATGGACATGAGGACAATCCTCCAAGGGGCAAATGGTGTTGCAGAGACTGCAAAGTGGGCAAAAACAAAATGGACCAGACAAGTGTCATGTTCACTGAGGACAGTTTGGGCCAATTTTCCAGCTGTAGGGCTGATAGGTGTTGAATGATGATCCAGAAGCTGCCATTGAAGAGAGAGTAGTAAAGCATGTTAAGATCTTTGAACAGAAAGTGCTAAATATGCATTCTTAAAATATTATTTTCATTGTAGTTAATTATTAAGTATTGCAATAAATTTTATTATCAACCAAGACTTATTTTTGAGGGTCAGGAAAAAATATATAAGCTGTTTGTTTGTCTGAAGACCATATCCTACTTTAGTATTTTACTTTTCCTAAAGCCACTCTCTGTCCCTTGTCATTGTCTTGTGACAAAAAATAATATGAATAAGCTGTAATCATATATGACACCACAATTCTGGTCAAAATTTTCCCCTTTTTTACTGTATTAATAAATTGTGTTTCATACCTCTGTTAATTATTTTTTCTTGTTTAAAGCTTGGGTTTGTTCCTTTGAAGGGATGATTTATTGTAAATGGCTATGAAAAGACATTAGGAGAGCAAATAGTCCCTTGAGAACAAAGAGTCACAACACAGAAAAGCAGCTGTTGAGACTATAACAAAGAGTCTAGTGTGCCAACATGTAGCAAAATTGAAAAAAAATATATAATAATAATAAAAAAAAGACCAGCATCTTCATTTGGAAAAAAAATGCAGAACAAAGATGTAAACACCTGAAAAACTGGCAGATGGATTAGAGTTATACACAACACCAGACGAGGAGAAACTGCCATGTGTGGGAGGAGATGAAAATGGAGAAGGTGCTTCTGCTATACCTTTGGGAATCAGGATAAATCAGCACCATTTGAGAAAGCACAGTGACAATTAAACTGGGTAGCTATGGAGCATTAAATTTATTGTCAAGGTAAACAGGGGGAGAACTAAGTCATCCACAGATATAAATCAAACTCCTTGAAGTCGATGGTGCTAGACAGGATTACTAACCTCATGATTTGTGTTATGATTCAGACAGTGACAATACTGCTCATAGACATTTTGGATTATTTTGAAATATATAACATTATGCCAGTAAAGCATTTTAGTGAAAAGGTTGCTCCAGCTGATAATTAGAATAATCTATAGATTCTGTATCCCATCCCTGTAGTTCAACTCACCACCAGAAAACTCTGACATGCATTTTAGAATGTTTATTTTGTTAAAGTAAATATTTGTAAATTGCTTTTTGGCAACAAAGTCTGACAGGAGAGGACCTTAGCTCTGTCACCTTGGGATCATCCTCGGGATGAAAGGTGCTAATAAATTTAACTAAGGTAAAAACAATTGGAAAATTTGATGATAATAAGTAGCATAATTTTTGACACTAACTGATTGGGAACCCTATGAGGAGATCCAAAGAGACAGACTTTCCCTTCTTGGTCTGTCCCCATTTCCTTCTGGAGCAGCCCGCAGTTGACCTTTCAGAAACTTGCCTCATTTCCGAAGAAGTATCTCAGGGGAGATGTGAGTCTGAAAAGGAGCAGAGCAAGGGATGTCTTTTACGCCCATAAACTCTCACAAAATGGGTGAAAACACTGAGGTCACATTTAACAGCCACAAGTCACAGTAGCTCCAAAAGTGTTCAAATTCATAATGAATGAGTCAGAGCTGACACAGACCCCGGATGGGCTCCTGGCTTCCACCCCTCCTCTACTGAGCACCCTCGAGTGCAGCCAGGTGTCTCTGGGCACTCTGATCCCCCTGTGACAGTGTCATACTTAAGCACACCTAACTAGCTCTGTGGAGGCAATTCTAACTCAAAACATGATTAATGCAATAAAATGCTAATGCCACCATTAATTTGAGATTTAAAGCACAGATTATTGGCCTGATTTTCCAAAGCCTTACATTAATTTTACATCAGCAGAATTCTGTCGACACCAGCAGTGTTATCCTAATTTGGTCTAATAAAGGCAAGAGGAAGGCATTATTTCTTATGCATGTAACCCATCTTTAATAAAACCCTTATTTCTTTAAGAATTGAGTAACCTGCAACCCCTCAAGACTTCAGGGCATGTTTTTCTGGAGTCTTTCACACTCTGTAGTGACTTGGCAAAAACAGCCTTCCTGTCTTTTCCTAAGTTTTCCCAGGCTGATGCTGAATCATCGGGTACTCTGCCCTGCAGGTAGCTCTACATATCTCCAACTCCACAGCAAATACTGAAAGAGGCTGCTTAGCAAAGTCCCTTTGAGCAAACCCACCCACAGGGAAGTCAACTGCATGTTGCTGTTGAATGAAAAGCTTGGGGACTTTTTCTCTTACCTGACACCACAAATGTCCTTTAAGCAAATATGCAGAAACAATATATTCAAATTTAGGGATCTTATCCTGGAGGTGCAGCTGTGGCATCTAAAGTGTAGTTTGTATCAATGACATGCAAGTTTACAAAACAGGGAAATTGAGGTTCCCTTGTGCTGATTAACTTCCACATCCTGCAGTGTAAGTTTGAGCACTCCCATCTAGGAAATGCTCTGGCTGCTGCTGTCCCCTTGGTTTGATATGAGAACACTGAATCTAGGAGAGCAGCAGAGTGAAACAGTGTTTGTTCTATAAATAATTCATAACGTTCCAAACAGCTTTCCTCAAATAAAATAAAGCATGCCTTTCACTCGGGGATTCCCTTTTAAGTTTTACAACCAAATTTTCTTTTTCAGAAATTAGAGAGAGAGATAAATTTGTTAGGCAGTGTTTTTTCTTTTGTTTTATTTTGTTTGCTTGTCTGTTTTTGTGATGGCTGAAAAATTGGATGGATCTTGATCTTTCTTCATGCACATTTCACATTGGAACAGACCTTGATCTTATTTCACACAAGTGTAACTACACAGACTTCGATGACAGCCTCTTGCTAATTATGTCACTGAAATGTACGAGATTCACTGTACCGTTTTGCTCATACATAACAGCTTAAGCATCACTTCTAACACTCATAAAAACAAATTCTAGGTAAAGTACAAGAATGAAAAAGAAAATGAAATTCAGAACTAAATATTCAAGAAAGCTACAAGGTACTGAAAATAAGAATTTGACGTAAAATATATATCTTTGCAGCTAAAACAACAACCCTGTAAGACTGGATTCATCAAACACTTTATTCATGGGATATTTCCCATGAAGATAAATTAACTCTCAATGGGAAATATTTTCAGTGATGTTTTACCAAGCAGAAAACACCAGTGATGTTGGTGGAGTTTTGTTTTATTTTTAAACAGTTTTATGAACAACTTAGGAGCTAATTCAAGGAAAGCTACAAGCTGACAGTACAGCTGATAAAATCAAGTCAAACAAGTTGTTAGACTTATTATGATGAGTATAAATCTGCATATTTAGAAAGCTGAAATATTGCTTCTGTTATGTGTTGGAAACAATTATCATCAATTTTGCTTTTGTCATCTTGGGCTTGAAGTTATGGAAAGTGGGAACTCCCATACTTTTAGACAACAACTTTGCAAAGGGTATTCTAATACTAAGATGCTAAAATATATAATTGTTAATTAATCAGACTGCCTTTCTGAAAGCTTAAATATATACGTTCAAGTTGTCAGTGACTGTCTTATCTTAATTGCACAAATTCTGAAATTATTTGGCTGTTATCCTCTTACATATGAAGCCTACAAAACAGTTTTATGGTTATATAAAGTTCAGAAACACATTTGTGTAATCTTTATATACCTATTTAATCTTCCTTTTATGTATTTGCTCTTTCTTTTAGAAACTGATGGAATAAACAACACTTTCCTTTGGATGGATTATACGACATATGAACTGCCTGTTACTCTTTCTGCAGGAATAAGACAAGCCCTTTACTTTCATTTGCTAGGTATCAGCATGATAGCAAAAAGCTTCTGAATGGCTCACGCTCACAGAAGACCATTTGTTGAATGGGATCAGCACTTCCACTAAAATATCTGAAGTTAAGGATTTGGAAAACAGATTTTTGCAGAGATGACCCATTTACAAGCTGGACTTAGTCCAGAGACTATAGAGAAAGCCCGCCTGGAACTGAATGAAAACCCAGACATTTTGCATCAGGATATCCAGCAAGTCAGGGACATGATCATCACGAGGCCTGACATCGGGTTTTTACGTACAGATGACGCCTTCATCTTGAGATTTCTCCGAGCCAGGAAGTTTCATCAAACGGAAGCCTTCAGACTGCTGGCTCAGTACTTCCAGTACCGCCAATTAAATCTGGATATGTTCAAAAACTTCAAGGCTGATGATCCAGGAATCAAACGGGCTCTGACTGATGGGTTCCCAGGAGTGCTAGAAAATCGCGACCACTGTGGCAGGAAGATTCTTCTGCTTTTTGCAGCCAACTGGGATCAGAGTAGGTAAATGTAGATAGTGTCCTTATCTTTTTACATACACTTACACTCAACTTGTAAATGAATATTTGTGACCTTACATAAAGAAGAAAACCATCAGTAAAATATTTTATAATAAGTCCATTTCACTAAAACTTTTACCTGACTTGATCACCTCTCATTCATCAGATGTAACATCATTCAGATCCAAGGGTATTTCATAGTATCAAATAAGTAGTTCATGTTTTTTTTATTTTGTTTTGTTTTGCTTCTATAAATACTGAAATTTTTTAGTCAGATAGTGTTGGCTTGCTATAAATACATTAATACCTATTATATAATCGCTTCAGTAATATCATAGATTAGTTTAACAGGTTGACAGAAAGCAAATGTCCTGAAGCATATGGTGGCTCTCTTAGCTCTTCTGGTGCAGCAGGAAATGACCATATTTATCTTATCTTTAGAATTCTAAACAGATACTTTTTGGTTTTAATGATTGCAGGAATTATAACCTCTGTTATGAGATTTTCTCAAATTGTATCATAATTTCTACACTCTCTAGCTAGTGTATGCTTGTTAGTTTGATAAATGGGAGATTAATGCAAGGTATATTTTCTTTTCAGGTCATTTATTTACAGAGAATGAACTAAGATATCTCCCATTAATTATTATAAAATCATATTCTTAAATGTTAATATGATTAAACAGCTTTCACTACCTACTTTAAGTTATACAGAGAAAAGGTGATTGTATCCAAATATCATGTTCACATTGTTCCCTTTGTCAGAAGTTATTCCATTCCATTTTCCCCGCATTCATAGTAAGATGAAGTTTATTCAGCTGTTGTGATTGCCAGGTGTTCTGCTGATCTTTAATAAAAATGAGAGCAAAGAAAAAAAATTCAGATTCAGGTCTTCAGCATCAAAAATTCTGACAACTTCCAGGTAGGAGTTTGCCTTGCTGCAGTCTAAAATTGCCCGTGATAGTGTCTTGCATCTTTAGGAGTCAATAGATTAGAGCTTTGCATTTTCATTACAGAAATTATTACTGAACAGTACACATGTGCCTGTAATTTTTCATGCTTATTGTTTTCTGGGTTAACCTTTAATGTCCCTGCAAAAACTGTTCAGAAGTGCTTCTATTTTTCTTTCCATGCACAGATCAAGCAAACAGATGTACAGAAATATAGCTTTGCATATAGAAAACTATTTGGTGAAATCAAGAACTGAAGCCAGTGATAAAAGTCCTACTGAGTACAATGAGGCCAGTAGTTTATCTCCTGACTTTCTGAACTGTGAGCTTGGCTTTCTTCCAACCACAAAACCCTTCCTTTAGCACTTGGGCTGAAAAGAAAGATGAATAAGCAGGTATTTTAAAGTAATAGAAAGCATCAGCTTTAGAGGACAGAAGCATTGTGGCTCTGCTGGTTGTATTAAGGGATTTAGGTATTATACGGAGCTGGCTTCAGGTTTCTGATCCCTCAACAAAATTAATCCATATGATTAACCTTGTCCATCGGGTCCTGCTCTGGGAAAGTTGAGAATGCTTCTGTCAAAGGCTCCTGCACAGGGATTTGGACAGAAAATTGAGTCTTACCAGATTTTGGCTCAAGTTTTCTTAAAGTCCATGTTTCCACATGTATATATGCATGTATGCAAACGCAAAGATACCTTGTTTCTGAAAACATAATATTAACTTTCAACAAAGAAAGTCCAAGGCTATTATGATAGGATATACTTTCTTGAGTAAAAATCCCATGCAAATTCTACCTCACTTCTTCCACTGAAATTCAACTCTTGTCTGGATTCAAATGACAAGAAGTGTCATTTTTGTCAGCTTTTGTATCACTGCAACTTGTGAGTTTGAGGTCTGGGAAAGGAGTGCTTTGGGTATGAATTAGGAACAGGATTTGGTCTCTAAGAACGCAGATGTATGATCTGCTCCTTCTTTACTGCCTAAAGACATCAATAAGAGTAAAAGATGTTAAGGAACCTGAAATGATGAGCATGATATCCTATTAAGCAGCAGAAAAACACATTATTGGACAGAAAAAATGCACGTGCATATTTGTTTCAAAAAGTAAAAGTAAAAAGGGCTATTGTTTATATCTAACACACATGTTTCTTGGACAACTTTTCTATGGATATGTCTACAGTGATGACAAGATGTTTATGACAAGTTTAGATTTTACCTGAACACTAGTGCAACCAACTCATCTGATGTTATGATGCTGACAAGCAAGAGTAAGAGCTCAGCCTTCAGCATGCTTTTCCTAACTTTATTCTCATTTCCAACTGGCTGTGACATCTCTTTCTTTATTATTAATGCATAATTTAAAAAGGATGATTCATAAAGAAACGCTAATTAAACAAAAACAAAGCAAAACAGAACAACAACAACAACAACAACAAAAAACTTTAATATCAGCATTGCTTGAATCCATAAACTGATTTTCAGCCCAGAGATTTATATCATTTATATCCCTGGGAATATGGTGGGTATATAGACCATATGCTAGGCAGGCATTTCTTACAAATTTATTGATTTTTTAAAAGGAAATGTCATTATTTGTGTAATGTCACTGCTTGGATAAACCAGATTCAAAATATTTTTAAGATATTTCCTCTATCAAAGACAAAACCTTTGCATGAGCTTTTAGAAACACTCTATTTTTAGCTTCAAGAATGCAATTGATAGATCTAATATCTTTAGGAAACTAGCTTTTAGTTTCCAGTATCAATGTTTCTAGCTTTAGCTTCTAGCTACCAGATGTTGTTAATATGAGGAGACCACAAAAATATGTCAGCTTCCCATGTTTCCATTTTTGTGTCCTAACCATCTAATCTTTTAACCTACTTTTGAATTCACTGAGGATGCTGCAATGTAGGGAAGTTACTCTCAGGCAACAAATTAGTACATTAGCTACTCTACAGCAGTGGTCCTCACATTCACTTTTGACCATGCTGAATGTAAAACAGCTAACCTCCTTTTCCTTCAGGGCAAAACTACCATTGTATTGTCCACAAGGTAAGAAAATATTTGTGGGCAGTCAACACAACAATGTACTGCAAATTACAACCTAACTTAACATTTTGCAATATATTTGTTATATATTACCAAAGCTTAAATAGATGGAATTTATTTACTCTCAGAATTAGGAATATTTTCTAGATTGCTAATACTTTGCATCATTCTTTTCTGGTCCTTTCCTATCATTTTAATGTTGTCAATGTGCTGACAGATTAAATGATTATAAACTTTCACTAAGAAAACATCATGTGTTAGCACCATCTCACATTTCTCTTTAGTAATTCCCTTCTTTTAGGTACAAGATTGCCACTGTTTTCTTAGCTATTCTGTCATATTTTGAGCTCATGTTCAGCTCAGATCTGCTTCCAAGTTACTGCTTCCCAAAATACAAACACCACTGGTAAATGTGTCATACATTCTCATCTATAACGGGGGCAGAGTCTAGCATGTGATTCACGCTCTTCTGTAGAGCTAAACCTGTCCTCCTCATCAATTATCATTGCATGGTTTCTGTGATATCTGCAAAGTTTACTGGCAAGAACTTTATTTTTTGCTTCCATATCATTGAAAAAGATAGTGATTATTGTTTTGACCAAAACCTCCTTGATGACTAGGAAAAAAACACAAGGAATGATAATTTGTACCCACAGATCACTACCTGAAATTTACTATTGTGCCAGGTTTTCATTCATTTAGCATGTTCTGTTTCGATATAGTTTTGTTCTATTTTTAGACAGTTTTCTTAAAGATAATGTCTACATTTTCTCTTTTATTCCAATATAGTAGCTTCTGAATCTATTCATTAAAATTAATCAAATATGATACAGAATGGAAGACTTCAGTGGTATTGAATAGGTGAAGATGGGCAGATGGATAAAGAAGAAAGTTCAGGTTAGTTTCACATTGAGGGAGAGAAAAGATATTGACATGTATTACTGTGCATGAGTGAATCCATGCAGGGGAGTGCCACCATTCACATAGGCCAGGGACGCAGAATAATCCAACTATAAGAAGTAAACTCACCCCAAACCCACAAAGTCATGACATTACCACAACTTACAGAGCAACCTATTTGCAACTGACTATCACAGTGTATGAATGACAGGTAAGTATGTCAAACCAACCTTGACAGAATCTTTCTGATGAACTAATTTGCATTATGAAAAAATCAGTTTGTGAAACAAATGTACAAACAGACAGTTTTGATGAGATATGAACCAGGATTTCACATAAACAAGTGTGTGATGTGATGTTCTAGATTACAAACAATCATTCTCACAGTTTATCATTCCATCAGTCTCACCAAACCTAAGCCCTCACTCCTCTGATGCACCTTGAGTGAAACCGAACATTTTAAAAAAGCCAGATAAAAGTGTATTTTCTGCTGTTACCTTAAGGAAGCCCTTCACTAGCTACCACAGCTGTTCCTAGGTCTGCTACTGTCTCACTTGGCTAGTACACCTGGGAGATGGGGGCTTTGGGTGAACAAGTAATTCAGGAGGAGTTCATTAATCTTCCAAGTAAAGATATTTCCTTCAAGGTCGTTCAGCCAGAGTACAATTTATTTCTATGTAGAGAGTGAGCACAAGGACTCTCTCCATTCATGACACATGGGTTGCATACCGACCCTCTGCAAATAGGACCTTGGGGTGCAGGGCCAGAAGGTTGCCCACTGTCTTTTATGGCAAAATGGTAATTAATTTCTTTATTCATAACTGGACTGTCAAGTGTTAGATACTGTCAAATATCTCCAAAAATTCTGTAAGAAAGTCAGAGGGGAAAACTGCTTCTCTGTTTACAGCGTGCATTCCCAAGTCAGCTGCTAGCTATAAATTCTCTTTTATTAACCAAGCAGTCCCAAATGCCAGATACTTACCATTCTGTAGGAAAGTGTATTGAGTTAGGCTAAAAGGCAAGGAAATGCTCTGACATAGTGGTAAACCAACAGCTGTAAATATTTTAAAGGATTGTGATAGAAAAAATCACCTCCTTGCTGAGAATGCTAATAAATGGTGTAGTTACAATGATGTTATCATCAGCAGATCCTTTTGGTATGAATGAATATATCTCAGATACTGATTATTCCAACATATTTCAAGGATAATCTCAGGTACTTAATAGAATATGAAGGAATAAACATCTGTTGAGACTGATTTACAGTCACAAGTAAACTCTGGCAATAACTCAGCCTCATAGCTGTTTATTATGAGAGATTACTGCTGAAATATGACTAGCCCTAATATCAGAATGATTTTTACACAGCAAGTCTTTGTATTTAGTTAGGAGATACTGCTTCTGTGTCAGGAGATGCAATGTATTAGAAATATTTGGGAGATACAATATATTAAAAATATTTCATGTTACATTGCTACATTACTGAGCTTGTTTGAAATGGTAGCAGACTTCAGGGTAGCAGAGAAAGTGTAGCATATGCAGAATGCTCATTTCAAGGAGTAACAGATGTGCAAATTAAATGTTGGACAAAGAAGAGGAGAAATAAGCTCTGTCCTAAAATGTTTTAATTTGCTTGGAGGTGGCAACTTAATTCAGTTAGTACAGTTTATTGTGGGAGCCAGGTTTGGGAAGGCGGCTGTAGTCTGTATGAATGACAGAAGGATGACATACACAAATGACAGTCCTGGACAGAGCTGGAAAGGGAATCAAAGAAGAGAGAGAAAATGTCTGAAAAAGAGGAAGAACAACAACAGCTGGGAAAGTTATGAGGCATATGTTGAAGAACAAGACAATCCTGACTGAAAGGAAAAAAAAAATCAATAGGGAGGAGGGGTGAGGAGTAGGGCAATCAAACACATATTGAGAGGGAAGAGAAGGTGAATGAATGGTACGGGGATGAGGACTGAGTGAAGAGCTGTGAAGGACAGTGCCAGTGGGTGAGACAGACAATTGCTGGAGCTGGCCTGCAGGATAAGAAAGGGAAATGAAGGGCAAACTTGAAAGTGGCTCTGTGCCACCTCCCTCCTATGGAGAAAAGAAACCAAACTCAATCCCCAAGCTTTATGAACCAGAGAAGACAGATGATTAAGAAAAATACATGCAGAGAAACATGCACACACACACACACATGCATATACATGCACACCCTTTCCTTCCCAGATTGTCTAAAAAGACCAAAATTTTGTGTGAGGGCTTATGTCTGGGTGGCAGAAAAGAGAAACTGTATAATGTTGTGCTAGGAAGGGGTACATTGCCCCTAGAAAATGGCCCATGCTCCTCTGTGGGCTTTATTTGTCATCCTTACAGCTTGGTTCGGCAAAAGAACATTATAACATGGCTGTATCAACAGAATAGTACAAAGCCAAACAATATGACATCCCATGTGGTTCTTTGTGCCTTTGAACCTTGAGAACAACTGGTATCCACAAATGCTCTTATAAATAGGAGTTTTTTGAGGTGAGACATCATAAGAAGCGATTGGAATACTTTTTGTCAGAGCTTTTCCTAAATGATGAGTTTCTAACTTGTCAACCTAATTAAAATGAGTTAAGGCAAATTCATGCATTGCAGCAGGAACAGACTGCCAAGAGTCAAGGGAGGAAAAAAAAAAAAAAAAAAAAGGAACTCTCTGACTAACTATTTAATAGATAACATACAGTAGAAGCATCAGAGACAAGTGGAGATATCAAGCTGGAATCCTTAAGTACATTTAAAAATTTTAAATTCTAATGATCTTTGATATATATTTTCCCCAGACCACGATTTATTTTAGATTCTTTATTCTGAACTCAGAGCCTCTCTGTCAATTGCATTTTACATAAAAATACTTGCTTTTTTCACCACTCTCTTGTAGGTGTCAAGCATCCTCCACTTCCAGTAGCTTGAAAGCAGCCCCAGAGGATGCTTGGGAACTGCAGCTGTTAGCAGGCTTTGTGTGGTCTGGGAGAAATTACAGTGGACAACATGAATTTGGACAGGATGTGCATGGGCGTGGTGTGGGGTGTGCTGAGCTCAATGAAATGGCTGAACAGCACATGGTGGTAAAACCTCCCCGCTACCAAAGTTGCTCTGTTTCTGGGTGTTTGTCTGCCTTGGGAGGATAAGAAAGATGTCAGGTCCCACAGCTGCACTGTTAAGAGTGCTCTGAACATGCACCCCTGGGATGCTCTTGATAATGTCATGAAAGAAGTGGTACAAATGCTTGTCTGCCACAGGCACCTCAAAATCTAACAGATTAGAGAAAGGTGAAAGCTTGGGGGAAGGATGGCAGATTAAAACTATTCAAACACATTAGTTTAAAATTGTAATTGTTAGAGATTTTCAGTGTCAGATATTTTGGCTCTTTTGACATGGGTAAGCTAACAAAAAAGGTGGAGCAGTATAATATGCCAAGACAGGAGACATGATCCCTATATAGAAGAAAATGGAAGAAAATGAAATCACTCCTTGAGGAAGAGGAAAGTCTTGTCTTAAATTCTGCATGCGGTCTCACAGTTGCTGTTTTTAATAAGTGCAGCAACCACAGAGGCAGTAAAAAGCAACTGTCCCTTGCTCCCAGAATATGATAATCTCAGCTCTGGAAATGTCCTGGAGGGTCCATTTGTAGCAGGGGACAGAGGGCAAAGTCTGCTGGTTACCCTCCTGCTGGCAGTTTTCTATGTAACTGCCTATTTTCTGCTCATGCTGAGCAACCTTGCAGCAGCAAAGACTCATTTTTAAGGGAAATGTAAAATGCAAATATCTTTACTGGATTTTCTTTTTCCTTCTGGAAAGGTGTTATCACTTTTCTGTTGCATACACGCAGTGTATGGTGTGTCTGTGTATTCATTAACATATGTGGTGCCAGTTGTCTTTCATATATGTGGTTTAAATCACAGCAGCAAGTAACGTTATGTTATTATACAGATCAATAACAATCTATCTGAAAAAGTGGATGTGGATTATACATGTAATATCCCATAATACATCTTCAGAGGACTGAAATTTAGGATTTGATTGAAACTAAAATTCTAAGCTATCGATTTATATATCATCCTAAATCAGGCCATTTATTTTAAATGTTTTTCTCTGAATTTAACATTAATTTGATTTTATGAAATAGGAGTCAAGCATGCAATGAAAAATACTTCCTTAATGTCCTTGGAAGAAATTCAGTGATGACAAGTGAAAGGACTACCACATTTTTGAAGTTAAGACATCAATATACATAAGAAGTAGTATTTTCCTGTAAAAGGCAAATCAATACCTTTTCTATTTTAACCTTGCCAGCCTGAAAAGTGTGTCAAACCCCTTGTCAGGGACCTGCTGCTGGCCACTGCCATGATGAAGATCAGGGGCCAGAGGGACCGTTCATCTGATCTAACAGAAAAATTCTCATGCTTTTATGTACAAGACACGCAGTTGAAACAAAACAGGACAAAATAAACAAACAAATAAATGAAGCAGGAAGCTCAAGACTTTTTTAACCTTTTTAGACCACTATGGTTTTCTTCACTGAGTTCCAGTTATAAGCCATTCTCACACCTTCCTTGATCCTTCCCATAGACAGCCCCGTGTTCCCTTCCACAAAGCCATAATTTCAGCTTCTCTGGATTTATACCATGTCAATAGAGGAAATGAATTCTCTGAGGAGACCCCCTGCTCCTGAGTGGGCTCCTCTCCAAAGGGCTGCAGCTCCGGCCTGGCCCGGGGCCTGCTCCTGTGGGGGCTCTCCATGGGCCTCAGCCTCCACCAGCACACATCCACCTGCTCCACCGGGGTGCACCATGGAGATCTGCTCCATGTGGGACCCATGGGCTGCAGGGGGACAGCCTGATTCACCAGGGGCCTCTCCACAGGCCACAGGGGAAATGCTGCTGCCTGCCTGGAGCACCTCCTGCCCTCCGGCTGCACTGACCTTGGGGGCTGCTTCTCACTCCTCAATCTCCCAGCTGCTGTGTGCAGCAGATTTTTTCCCTTTGTTAAACTGGCTTTCCCAGAGGCACAAAAAACATTGCTTATTGGCTCATCTCTGGCCAGCAGTGGGGCCCTTATCTGACTAATAAGGGGCACCTTATAGGTTCTTCTCACAGAAATCACCCCTATGGCCTCCTGCTACCAAAACCTTGCCACATAAGCCCACTACACATTTAGATATGAATGAAGTAATAAAGGTGAAAAAGAAAAAAAAAATAAAATAAAAATGAATGAACATAATGCTACCTACATGGTGTGACAAGAAGCATGTGCTGCCTTGCCAGTGCTAGTCCTTTAACTGTTTTCTCCATTCTAGCTTCTTTCCACAGCAAATTCAATACGCAGTTGTCTAAAGTGAGAAGCATAGCTGAGCAGTAGGTGGAGGGACATCAGAGCAAGCTTCAGTAACCCAGGAGTGCAGAAGAACAGAAGCAGGAGCAGTCAGGTTGACTCAACTGCCCCCACCTTGAGGGCCCGCACCCCCTCATACATGCCCCCCTCGTTATCCAGGGATGTTGTCTGAGCATGGCTGAGGTGCTGTCTAATTCATTGAGGTTCTTGGACACCCAACCTGGGTGACTACTAACTTGGCCAGTGATCCTAGCCATGTACGTTAAATACGCACAGATCAATCTACGGATACATGTGGTGCCCTAACTCCTTCAGTGCTGAGGTAAATGTTAATACAGTGCATTGCTTATTTATAAGTATTTCAGACCGCAAAAGTCCACACCAGAACACTATAACCTTATCTAAGGCACCCTTATCCTCCCCTATTATCTTGGACCTGTGATCCTCTAAGCTGTTCTCGCTTTGCAAGGTTTCTGAATGAGACTGCATTGCTTTGTTTTCCCAGGGATAATCCTATCCCTCTGTTGTGTAAGTATAAAAGGAGAAATGTGATTTGTATTGAATGAGAAAAAGGATGCTGAAAAATCCTGCCTCCAAATGCACTGGAAAATTCATTTGAAAACTGCAATAAAAAAGGAGGAGGAATAAACTCTGACCTAGGGAGAGATGGTAGGAAATCATTCCATTTGTTAGGTTCTCATTTACATGTAAGCCACTTTTAGCTAGCTACTGCAGTCTAAATTCAGTTTCACTCTGATAAAGCTTTCAGTTCTGTTTTAATAAAAGAGCTTTGCAAGTCTGGGGAAAGTGGCAGTCTGCGTGTAGTGCAGCTGCCAATGGATGTTTCTCCTTTTTCCAGCATCTTCTTATTATTGTCTGCTGAAGTGCATACACAGGCACATGTACATTCACTTCCTTTCAGAGAACATTTTGTATGTTTCATTTTAAAGTGATTCATGAACATTTGGGGATTTACTTTTTTTTTTTTTTATAAAAAAAAAAAAAAAAGGCATATGAGATCCAGACTCCGTATTAAAGGACAACAAGCCTTCTGAGACACTAGACATACCTGTCATTAGTGGTTTAGTTGTGGCTGACACATATGGCTCTACTGGGACTTTCTTATCTCCTGGTAAGTTAAATAAAATATTCATGGTTGATTAATGGAAAAAATACTGGCTGTGTACAAAAGGATTTGGGGGTAAATTATGGGCTACAAATGGAATAATGCAGTAAGGTAATACCATTGAGGAAGCAGTGTCTCCAAACTGTTTTACTAGGAATGTTGATTGACTGCAGGACACCAGCAGATATTCACCTTTCCTCACCTTGACTGACCTGTAGCCTAAGTACTAGAACCACAGGCAAATCAGAGATAAGTCAGGAAATAAGTAGTAAAGCAACAAGTCTGGAAAAAAAGGACAATATCAGAAAAGCTGAAGACAATGAGAAGAAATGGGATAAGAATCTTCCTATATAAATAAAAGTTTACCTTAATAAAAGGTGGTAGTGACAAGTTATTGCGTATTTTGTAGAGCTTAGGGATATGGTTTAGTGGAGGGCTGTTAGCGTTAGGTTGGAGGTTGGACTCGATGACCTTGAGGTCTCTTCCAACCTAGAAAATTCTGTGATTCTGTGATTCTGTGATTTCCTTGGGAATTGGAATACAGAACAAAAACAAATTAGGTACTCTTCAGAAAACCAGAATTAGATATCTGAAAATTAGGAAACATTTTGCAATGATTAAGATAGTTAAACATTGAAGATTAAAAACATTCAGTACCCGAATGTCTAAGTGAGTCAGACTGTGGACTTCTCATCACTGGATTTTTTACTCTAGGTCAGAGTCAAAACAAGACTACTAATGGTGACACAATGCAGGACATATATGAGATGCTGCCAGCCCACTTTTTAGAACCTATTTCTATGTTTAATTTATTTTAGGAAAAAGCCTCTGAAGAGCGTAAACTCCGAAGATGCTTTGAGCTATCTTGCAGTGTACGAACATAAAGATAATATCAGTAAGCTCTAGTATCTAAAAGTCCAACAGTCTATCTTGTATATAAAAGAAGTTGTGTAAAAGCAATTTTCTCTTCTGGGATTCTGAATACATGCTGGGTGTTTTATGGCTCAATTGTATATGAAATTTGATGTTTCTGGTGTTTAATGATGTTCCAGTGTCATTGTATCCTATGCTGGAGCTGTGCCTCTCACTCACTGTATGCTAAGGGGAATAATGGTCACAAAGCTCCAGTTGTCTCCAAGGTCTGTTGCAGCTGGATTAGAACCTGTTTGAAACCTCTAAATAATGGAGGTATTGTACTTTTGTGTAAAGGTTTCTGTGCTGTGCTGTGGCAAATTACAGACTCTTTAGGTAGGTAGCTCATGTGGAAATAGTCTTCAATAGGAGTTTTGTGACATGACCCCAATAAAAGAAGTTGTAAGAATTAAGGAATGTATCAGAGAGCAAGTACTCTGTCAGGAGGAGTATGCAGATGAGGTGAGTGAGAAAGGGACTTTCATATGTCTGTCTTACTTTTGGAGTTATCGTGACTTTCCATGGGAGAGCATTTCTTACGAACTGAGTTTGGCTGTTGTGTGAAACTTCGCAGTGCAGCCATAGTGCTGGCTACATGTTCATGGAGGAAATGCTCCAGCCACATCGACTGGTTGGAGAACAGCACAAGGGGAGCCTTCAGAGCTCTTGTTGGCCCTGCTGATCAGCAGCTGCATCCCTACAGACAAGGAAATTTAATTACTGTAGACCTTCCTTCATCTTAACTGTGAACTATACTGGGGGATGGTTCTGGCACAGCTGAGCTGAGTGTCTAGTCTCTAAGTTCTTAAATATCTTCCTAAATATACTTCTTGAATAATTTTGGACCTAATGCACCAAAAATACTGTCCAAATAGAGTGGGTTTGAACTTTAAGGATTTTATTGTGCTGACTCATTCAACTGTACTAGAGCCAGAGGGAGACAGGCTTTGAATAGCAAAGGCTGTATTAACATATAACGCAGGAAGGTAGCCTACAGACAATTGCCAGATGTAATAAAATGTAGGCAGTTACATGCACAGACTTTAAATGCAGCTGCATTAAAGCTCAGTCAATCCGGACCATGGCTGTTGAGCTGGGTGACTGCTTATTGCATGATGTGTTTAAAAGCACATTGCACTAGTGCTGGTCAGTTTGTGCTCACCAGCAGCCAAATCAATCTCGCACATGATTTTTTTTTTTTAATGATTTTTTTGTTTTTTCCTGTTGGGTCCCTCGAAAATCAAAATGGAGAAGAGAAAAGCAGCACTGACCTCCTTCCATAAATAAAGAAGAATGTGCCAAGAGGGTGGGGTTCCCTGAGGGCTGGGAACAGTGGGGTCCCCCCAGGGATCAGGACAGGACCTGGCAGGCCATCCTGTGCCACCACCACAGCCAGAAGCTGGGCAGTGGAGGACCCAGGGCATCCCCAAGCTGAGACTGGGACTTGGGCCCATGGTTGAGAGTCAGGATTGGATCTGGTGAGGGGAACTGAAGTCAGACATGGCTTGAGATGGCCTGGCAGGGCTGTGGGGATGGGTCAGAGATAAGGTCAGAAGGAACATGATTCTCTGGGTGAGGATCAGGACAAAGAGAGTCCACAGCCAAGCATGGACATGGCTGTGATGCCACTGTGACACAGCTCAGGTGAAACCAAGGGCGAGAATCTGAGGTTGAAGCAGTCCCACTGAGGCTCCTTCCAGGTCCCTCTCCTCATAAGCTCTGCCCTGCCAGGCAGCAGGGGAGGAGTGTGCTCCAGGCCTGATGCAGGGGCCCTCAGGTACTGAACAAGGTCAGACACAGGAGAGAAATGGAAATAACCATACTAGAAGTAAGCTGGAGGCTTCAGGACCAAATCTGCAATCACAGGTGCTTGATTTTGCTCGTTCTACCAAGTGCCCAAGCACTCTCTATGGGGACTGTGGGACAAAACAAGTCTTGCTTCAGTTAAAAGTAACCCAACTGAGCAAATCAAAAGAATTTCATGTCAGTTCCTTCTTAAAATGTTTCTAGTACACAAAGCAGGCGTGATTTATAGCTCTGTCCTCCAAGGAGAGACTTTGGCAGGGTACAAGGGAGCATGAGAGTGCAGAAATGAAGTGCTGTGGCCAGGCAGAGGGGAAGAAGGCTTTCATCAATGCCCTGCTTACACAAGGGCTCACCGTGCCTTGTTCTTCCAGTACTGCACATGTCATACAGTTTCTTTTTTTCTGAAATGAAAAATGGCCTAAAACATATCTTCAGTAATGTTGTAGTGCCCTCCATAAAACTTGTGCTCATGACTAGATCACAGAATCACAGAATTTCTAGGTTGGAGGAGACCTCAAGATCATCGAGTCCAACCTCTGACCTAACGCTAACAATCCCCACTAAACCATATCCCTAAGCTCTACATCTAAACGTCTTTTAAAGACTTCCAGGGATGGTGACTCCACCACTTCCCTGGGCAGCCTGTTCCAGTGTCTAACAACCCAATCAGAACAGGTGAACTTAAACTCTGACTTTAACTTTCATGAAACAGAGATAGAAGAATGCATGGCTGAAGCCAGGGAACTGGTCTATATTTTTAAATTATTTTTTATTTTTCCAAAAGCATATATATTAAAGGGTCCATGCATTTCCAAAGAGCAAGAAGACAAAGAAAAACAATTTTTATAACACCTGATTCAGTGATGGATGTGACTAGCCCCAATTAATTCAACTATGGAGACAAAATCCAGCAATAGGACTCTTGTTCTCTACATTAAATATTCGCTTAAGTATCTTATGGCTTAATATAATCCTCATGCAGCAATGAAATGAACACATTTACTTGACTTTTAAGCAACGTGGGTAACACTAACATTGCAAAACATCAGCTTTGGTGGATATACAAGGTATGCAACAGAATGCAAGGTTATGGAATGATGAAGAGTTTTGGCAGATCAGGGTAGGAGTTAAAACTAAACTCAGGCTGGAAGCAGTCTGCTTTTTGTATATGTGTTTTCTTGTTGATGTTTTTTTTTTTTCTTGTGTTTTTTTTTCTTTTTTTTTTTTTTTTTTTTTTTCAGAATGACACCAACTGCAGCATATTAGGATTAATTTTGCAAAGACTAGATCATTTGTAATTTGTCTCTGAAATTGCTGTAAGGTCTTTTTACTTACATTTTTGTCGAGCCAAAGCATTGGCTAAAGAGAAGTATGTATTACAAATGCTTTTAAGTAGATGAATTCTGCTGCTGTAATAAATGTATTACAGACTGTGATTAGATCTACACAAATGAATCCTCCCTGTTTAATTTCCCCCTTTCAATACAATGTAAACTGAGAGACAATAAAAAAAGGACACTTAATGTAGTATTAAAAAACCCCGCAATTTTGTCATAATACTAAATTGCAGCTCCAATATATTAAATTTTCTAATTATCTGTTATGGTGCAAATATCTACAGTACCATCTCCTGAAGAGCAGGCTTCATTCATTAAATAATAATAATAATAATGATAATAATAATAATAATAATAAAGATGCATCGTTTCAAGATGCTATTCCAGTAAACAGAATATGTTAATAGCAACACTCAGATCTGACTTTCTTAACATCAAGATTAGAATCTGTTAGATCTTAAGGAAGATTAAATGTGACTATCTATTTTTATAAAGGTTTATTTTGTTGTTGTGGATTGTTTTTTAGTTTGATTTTAATCAGAAGAAATAGATGGAAAAATCAGGTGTTTCTTTGTAAACAAGCTTGTACTCTATGCAACTGTTTTTCAGAAAACAAAAGGAAGTATAGAACATGGGATGATTTATTTGTTCAAGACGTCCACATTTACCTCTAACACCAAAATTTTCCTTCTGGCTTTTTCCTCAAGGCCATAGTACTAGACTTGCTGTGATGATGTCTGTGTCTTTATTTCAGTTATCATTACTGTTTGAACTTGGAATAAAGATCCTGGTTGTTCTAGCTACCTGGTTCTAGTGCTGGCCTCCTACAAATACCAAAGTGAAGTCTGGCAGGGTGTCAATGTGAATTGAGTTCAAAATCACAAAAAATATATAATCATTTATTTTCTCTACTTGTTACATATGTTTCTGTATGAGTAATTATATATATAACTGAGTAAAGAAGTGCCTTAGCCAAATATCTTCAGTAATTCCCTGTATTGAGTATGTGAGAATTCTTATTAGAAGTGAAAAAAATAAATCTTCACAATGAAAAACAATACAAGCAGAAGAGCAAATCATTACATCATCAATGTACCTTTTCGAGTTGAGAAACTTAAAACACAGATATTTCCACCAGAAACACCACACCCAAAAATAGTTGCTACCAGAAGAGAGAGAATAAATGTCCACATGTACTTTATTGTACAGAGAGGTTAGAGCAATTTGGGATGTTACTGATGACTTTTGTAGAAAGAAATTAATGACACTTTTCTTTCAGAATCCCTAACGTTGCAAATTTGTATAAAGCTCTGCTTCAGTTCAACTGAATTTTAGTAGTTTATAAATCGCTCATATTGTTTTTTTTTCAGTGGCAATTCTTGTGAAATTTTGATAGTCTGCCAATATCCCATTACTATTCCAAGGCAAGAATCACACTTCACCTGCGATACTAATATGTACCCTACTGAGAAGTGATGGCAGATACCAAAAAAATGTACTGTATTCAGGTTACCAGGCGGGGCTTCCTTGCATCATTAATGTATAATGGTTAACATACCAGTACAAGGCTTCACAATCCTATTTCTGCTTTATTTGTGTTCTCAAATTAAACGCTAACTGTACACTGCATCTATCAATATGTGACACAAAGATCCATCTCATTCCGTACAGGACAAAGTTTTCTGCTGCTAGATGGTGGAATAAACCATGTTGGTTAAAAGGTAGAGATTATTGGTGAAATTTAAGGTTTAAAATTCTGATAAAAATTGCAAGTTAGGTATTGATTAAATGCTTCAAGCAGATTTCCAATTTGTCACAGCATTCTGAGAAAATGAAGTGCTAAAAATTATGAAGGACTGGTCTGAGTTTTAAAACATGCTTTAATTTTTTCTTTTTGTGATTATGATATATAAAATCGTACTTAGAAATTATTTATAACCTATTTTGTCTGCTGATCCTGCACAGGGGGTGTTTTTAAAAAATATGTAACCCTTACAGTTTCCAGCTTTCAATTTGAAACCTGGAATTTAATATTTTTTGTTCCTTAATTACTTCATCTGCTTTGGGAGGCAGATGAAAGGCAGCCTAAACTCTCACGTATTTTGTATTTCTAAAATGATTGGGTCAGTCCCATTAATTTTTTCTGGTTGCTGCTTTGGAAAAAAAAATCCACTTGATTTGTTGGGTTGCAGGGAGTCCTTCTAGGCTCACCTCTTTTCCCTTTTCTTTGAAATTCCATCAGAAAACCAAGAAAACCGTATTTAGCACCTTCAAGACCAAAACTAAAAAAAAAAAAAAAAAAAAAGACCCCTCCAAAGAAATCTTGTACACCCAAGGAAAGCTCACTTCCTCTCTCACAAAGCAGCAGGCAGGTGGTTTTGGCTCTCTTTGGTCCTGAAGATTTTTTGTTCCACTTACCAACATTACTTTATATAGTGGCAGTAAAATTCACGGATTTGGTCAACCAAACCAAAACACACTTAGTAAAAGGCCATTAAAGATGCCCAGAATACTGCTGAATATGCTTGACTTCTGTATTCAGTAATTCGCCTTCAAAAGGAGCAATCACTTCACTCATAGGTGTCATTACGGTACCAGTTGTTATTCATATCATTCTTACCACCTATATAATTAAATTCAACATTAGTTCCTAAGATTTCTCCTACAATGTGTTTTTTTCAGACAGATTTGAGACAGATGTCTTCCATGACCTTTGTTTTCTACTTGCTAGTTTTGAGATTCATTGGGTTATATCTTCCAATTTTTTTGTTGTTGTATTGAAAAGTCATGTTGATGGAATCCAGATCTCACAAAAAAAACCTTCTGCCAGCAGTTTTCCACATGGGAGGTCTGATACCCAAGAAAGTCTGTGACAAACCCAGAGAATGTTAGTAAGAAGACATATCTATTTTTCAAATTCCACTAGTAGCCTTTAACTGGACTCTTCATTCTTGGTTGTATTGCATCACATTTTATATGTTGTTAAAGATTTGGTGAAGTTTGGAATCTTCTACAGCTATGTCTTGTGTACATTTTCAGTAAAACAAAGCAAAACAAAAAACAAACAAACAAAAAAACCCAACCTGCTGTCTTAGGAGGAAATGGTAGTTGCTATTCACTTCTTCACTTTTTTCTAGTAGATATGGATCCATTCCAAAGTGGCAGGGTGAAAACTGCTCATTTTTCTTGAACTTCATGGCCCTTTTCAGTGTAACTGTGCAAAGAAATTTCTTTCTTTATTTCATAAATCTACAGGTTTGTTTTGTTTTGTTTTGTTTTGTTTCCCCTGGTCCTTCTCCCCTGCTCAGCTGAATCACTAACCACTATAGCAGATTTTCTTCCCTTTTTTCCCTCAGTTTTGAGATCCCCGGTAATTTCTTTTCTAGACTGCTGTCTTATGAATCTTTATAGCGTCTGTTTTGAGTTCCCCAATGATCATTTCTACATCAATAATATCAAGTTCCTCCACCTTGTCAGCTATATCAAAGTTGCCTATTGTTCCAGTGGGAAACCTCTTTGATATGTAGTTCTTGACACATCTTTTCATTTGCTTATAAGAAATTATTAGAATATTTTCCTGTCTGTTTTTTATTGGCCCTGAGGAACTCAAAGTAAAATCATTTATAATCATTTTTGTGACTGACATCTCTTTTGTACATTTTTTTAATGTCTGCCACATTCACCGCCTAGGTTTGCATAGGTATGTATTATTTGCCTTGTTTAACAGCCATTTTAGGTGTTTACTAAGATATGCTTGTGCTTCTACTCTTTCTTACCTACCTCTTCTCATGTCTTGATATTTCTCTGAACCCATAGAAGAGGTTCAGCTTTGATTATTTGAATATTTCATTATTATCCCTTGATAATGATGTCTCACATGGCTTCATCGGTCTGTTCTTCTTGCTGTTCTAGCAAAACCCTAATGTGCACTTGCCAGACAGGCATAGGAACCATTGAGCTTCTACAAGCTTTCTAGCAACCTCATTTTTGTATGTCTTCCTCTTATGATATTTAAAATGCAATTTTTACTAGAGAAAATGTGTTAAGTCTGGAAACAATTATGTTTCTGATTGTTTTCTTTGATAGTTATTTCTTTGGTTTCACTGCTGGCATTGCTGCTTACTGCTCACACCTGCTCTACTTTTCACTTTCATTCCTCCTGAAAAGAAGAATAAAACACAGTCCCTCTGGTTCTCCAGTATAGCATCTGCTAATACCAAAACTACTTTATAAATCTTTATGTGGAGATATACATTTATGTCACACGATCTTGCTATTGAAGATACATGAGCCATATCCCACCATCTTCACATGAACCATTTCTAGAAGTGCTGTTGCTGCAGGATCTGCAACAGTTTGTCTCTGTGTATGCAGTCATTTCACACAGACCAAGAAGTATGTCACGCTTACTTTAAAAAGTCCACTGGGATGCTGTATTTTGCTTTTTCTTCATGCTATGCATTTGTTAGGGCCATAGTACTGCATGACTGTCACCTTCACACACTGTGGGTGTCTGGAATTTCATGAACAAGTCTCTATCTGCAATGTATTTTCAGTTAACTGGCTATTCACCATGATCAGGAGAGCTCTGCTCTTCCCACTGGATAGATAGTCCATTCTTCAGTAAGATGTAGTCAACTCCTAACTGTCTGAACTCAATTTTTCACCTTTCCTCATGATTTCTGCTGATTATTTTTGTCCTGTAGAATGTACCTTCCATAATTCCATACATAATAAAAAGGAACGCATCAACGGAACATTTTTCCTAATATGAGCTGCTTTCCTAGGCATGTTTTGACTTTTATTTGTCAAGTATACCAATTGTATACTACCAGTGTCTCTAAATAGAAGATATAGATTGACCAGATTTCTAAAAAGGTTTCATAATGATTTCAGGTTAGGTACTAGAAGGAGAGAAGCGACTTGTTGCATACAATTTGGGTTCACTGTTAGCCAGTTAACCACTGTGATTACCAGTTGAAAGTCCTTTTCCTGTAATTTCAAGCATGCAGAAGGAGTTTGCTTCTCAGCTGCACAGCTAAAGCTTTTCAATACACAGAGAAAAGCAAGTTTCTGAGCAAAACTTCCAGGCATTCTGCTACATTTTGCAAAGCTTTCTGGATTGATGAGTGCTCCACATATAACTGGGCACTGTTTGAATATGCATAAGCAATAGTATGACCTTTGTAATTCTGAAATCAGCATTTTCAGAATGTATGCACTGGTGAGCAGAGTTATTTGATTTTAACTTTACTGTTTGATCTAGTCTTCATTGAGATCTGTTGTAAGAATGATTGTTTGCAACCAAAGGGTCAATTAGATAATTTTATTAGAATTGTCTGAGGTAAAGTATGTAAACACACCTTTTGGTTATCTAATAAAAAATCTTTTAGTGAAGTGTAGCATAAAAATGTTTTCAGGAATCCTAGTAAACATACTGTGTTCTTGCCTTGCACATAGAAGTGGCCTTGAAATTTCAGGCAGAGAGTAGGATTTGTAAGTGTCAAAACTATGTTACCATAATGCCCTGCAATAATAATTTTGTCAGATATAGGTAAGTGGTGAAGTGACAAAAAAAAATAATGGAAAATGGTATAGGTTAATAAAGATTAGCAAAATTTTGAAAATTTCTGGAATGACCTAGAAAAGCTGAATTTATTATACAAAAAAATGTCTAAGAGCAGTGCAAGAACATGTACTTTAATATGTGGCCCCATCTTGTATGCAGATCCTTCATCCTCTCTTATCTATATGCTGTTTCTTCTGGGTTTTCAATTACTTTTAACCTCTAAAAAAAAAAAAAAAATCAAGTCATTATGGACAAAACAATTAAGAAGTGTACTTACTGTGCAGTGCCGATCAGAAAAAGTTAATAAGATGTTAGGCTGCATTAAGAAGGAGACAGAGAATAAATAGGAAAAGATAACATTCTTTTACGTATGCTGATATTCCAAACTCACCTTGAATAGTGAATTCAATTTACATTGAATTATCTCAAAACAAGGGGCTGTAAAAATGTAACTGCCCCCAAAAATGAATTCATTAAAGTTATGAATGAGTGAGGTAATCACATTAGGAGGGAGAAAAATTTTCAGGGCTATTTAAAATGGAAAAATGTTGAAGAAACAGTAGAAATATAGGTAGAAGAATACAATTGTACAGAGAAAACTTGATTCAAGGGAGACCTAATCAGTAATGCTGGTTGTACCTTTTTATAATAATAGAACAAAGGAGCTGTATAATTGCTTTCTGCGATTAGGCAGTACCTTCATAATGTGCAAAAGTAAATCCTTTCTCTTTCTGTAATGAAAAATTAACTTGTGGAACGCAATGATGCAAGAAATTGAGCAAACAGCTTAGTGTGATTCAAGAATGTATTGCAGTGCCAAGAGGCAATAAGAAAAGGCTATGCAATCACACAGAATAAAATAAAACAACAGAAGTCATCAATCCTAATGCTATTAACCATAAGCTATTCATGTACCAGAGTTCTTCCTGCTTCATTATTACTGCAGTTGTGCTCTGAAGTGATAGTATCCTCACAATATTGGTAAAACCAGAATAGTAGATTAAACACTACCTCTCTGAAACAGTATCCTGAGCTTTACCCATCAGTCTATTCCCACCTGTCATCTCCTAGATTCCTAACAGTGGAGACCACTAACCTAAAACCACCATGTCCTGCTTGCATGTGCTGATGCTTGAATGCACTCTTTGCCTATCTTCCCATGTTCCCCATAGGGAAAATTGTATTTGGGACCACCCACTCATACTGCTGTAGTTGCTATGCAGTATTGTTTTCTCAGTTGCATTTAGGGGTAGTAGTGTAGGAATTTTTAATTTTTCACAGCATCATAACACTAAGCCTGTTTTTTTTGCCAGGCAAAGAGAAGATCAGGTATCACTTGCTTGTTTCCCCATGTAGGTCTCTTTGGTGGAAGCTGGTCCCATCAGGGGTCCACAACACTCCATCATTTGCACTCTCCCTCATCAGGTACGGGGGCTGTTTCTCAGTCAAAACACACATAAGAAAGGGTCCTTGCACAGTTGCATTAAGATCAGAAAGGAAGAATTTATCTGTAAGTGTGCCAACAATATGAATGAGGGTATGTAGGAGGAGACACGTAACACAGACTTGAATGCAGAGCATGTAATTCAGGGGCTATTGGTTGCTATGGAGTTCAACTGAAGTAGAAAGTGTAGGCAAAAAAAAAATCATAATACTTGTGTATAGAAATACCTCAGGCAGAAATGTAACATGATGAATATTTTTATATCTTTAAGAAAGCCTTAGAGAGGCGATTTTCAGATGAGAAAAGAATAAACTGATGCAGTTTCTTTCTGCAGGCTGGCCCGTTTCCCCTTCACTGGCAATGGCAGAGGCAGCCAGCTCACTCCAAGGAGGAATTCAGAGACAGCCAGATATCTGTGGATGACTGGCCTCCATTCAGTTATAAGCTAAAGAGTGAATTTCTAATACTGTTAAACACAGCTCAGATCTCATCTTAACCTACTTCATTCTTTGCACCCAGTGGACTAAGCATTTCCAAAGAGGGGGGAAGGCAGAACCAAAACCACTGCACTTATTTATCCTGTCTGTTATCTTGGATGCAAAGTTACTTGGGAATTTTATTTTTATGCTCACACAGATGCTGTGGGGTAAAGCTTGCTATCTTTTCTTTACAGAAGGGGAGAGATGCCTGTCTGAAGCTGAAACACTAGAACACCCTAAGATAACTACACTAGATGTGATAGAAGAATAATTTAGAGCACTGACGCAACTTGTGTTTTACATACTAGGAGTTTTATGTTCATGTTCTGTTTTTACAAAAAAAAAAAAAAAAAAAAGTAAAAAAAATAATCCATAACTTAACTTTGGCATAATATAGAAAGGGTTTGTGCCCTAAAAAAAAAAAAAAAAAAAAACAAACAAAAACAAACAAACAAACAAACAAACAAAACAACAAAACAAACAAACAAAAAAACCTGTTATTCTGTTATTGTTGAGTAAGAATTTCTTCAAATTGTGTGCTGGTGAAATATTCACATTTTTGCAGATAATGACTTCAAATAGCTTTGAATTGTTCTACAAAGAAAGCTACACAATGGCTGGTCAAAATATTTGTTGTGAACATTTGCTGTGAATGTAACCCATTTGCTTTGTGAATTTTAGACAAGTCCTGCTAATTTCTGTGCACATACACACTATTCATATCAGATGAGACAAACAAGCACTTTTCAGCACATGAGTCAGCTGTGAGCTCCTCTGTTCAGCTGTTCATCTTCTCTGGTGTAAGATTAGTTAAGTGAGTCATTACATTTATTCATGATTCTTCATTTTGCAGTTATTACCCCTAGTTATTCTCCAGCCAGGGGCTGCCCCAAGTCCTGTACAGTACATACACATGGCATTTCTTCACCAAAAAGCCATCACATGTAAAGATCAGGTCCTGCAGTGGTTGGACTGACTGCCGTCTTCCTCCACTGCCAGGGAGACAGGACATCTATTCATGAACTGCAGTTTGAACCATGACATGATTCCCCAGGTTCTTGTTTGCATGTCAGCAATTTCCAGTGATTTTCTGAATTAAGTTTTAAAATTCTTAAATATTTAAGTGGAAAAACAAACAAACAAACAAGAAAACATATTTTCTGAGGACACACTGTAGGAGCTGAAGCTTTCTTATCAACACTTCATGAGCAAAAAAAAAAGAGAACTTAATCTGCTCAAATAAATACCTTTGTATGAACCAATGCATAAACTCACTTCAAAAAACAACATTGACTGGTTTCCAAGTTCTTTTTTGTGAATATTACATCTTGGCCACGTGTGGGAGCAATTCAAAATATTCCTTTTTAGGTTCTCCCTCCTTCATCGGCATTGATCTATAGCGTGGATCATGTTTGCCCTTTTTCAACATTCCTTCCAGCATCTTCAGCTTTGATTAGCTCAGATAATTCGGGTAAACTGAACATGTTTTTGTGGTCCTTCTTTTTTCCAATTCATCTTTCGCATTTTACTCCCAATAGGTATACTCCTAGCAGGATAGTGGTAGTTCCTCCTGTGACTAGAAGCTAGGCATACATTTCTGCTCTCTGTTGGTGATTTATTGTGTGAGGAGGGAAGCAAGATGTGGTCTCTTACCCGATTTGTATCTATGCCATTTTTGCAGCATGCTAAATGCTATTCTATTATTCTCAGCCATAGCATATTTGTGAGCTCTACTATACCATCTTCTCCTCTTAGGTGTTCAGCAGACTCTTAAAAACAGTTTTGTACTACTTTGTCTTCTGTTAGCTTATGTTAACTATGATGGTGTAACAAGTTCACTTCTTCATTACATTTAAAAGGTGATAAATTCATTGATTTTGTATCCCAAGCCAGTCCTTAACAAGAAAAGAAATCCCTTTAATCTACATTTGCATTTAACTAAGCCAGCTTTTAAGTATTTTGAGTTAAGCATTACAGGGGAGAGGCTTGTACTGCATACTCACTTAGGGACATCAAGCCAAGTTGTCTGCAACTGACAAAATAATGACACTGGTCCAAACATTGTTAGCTTACTGTCTTGTGGGAAACAGAGGATTTTTAGTGGCAGTTTGTTTTGCTTATTACGAGGCAATCTTAGTGGCTTCAGCTGCCAGTACTTCTGTACGTTTATACTTATAACCATCTGAATAATCCAATTATCTTAACTAGCATACTTAAAACAGAGCCCGTGCTGAACTGTTTAGTTCAAAAACCTTTACTAATGCTGTCTACTCAGAAATTTCTTGCAGTGTCTCTTTTTTGACTTATTTTCCAGCAGTCCCTCACCTTTATTTTCCAGGTATCTCTTCAAAATTGCTGGTGGCAGACACATGCAAATAGATCATTTAATTTCCCTGCAATGTCTTTATCCCCTTTAATTGTTCCCATTGCACCCTGATACTCCACTGAGCCTTTTGATTCTCTCACAGCCTGCTTATGCCTCTTATAATTAAGTAATTTCTTCTTATTTATTTTCATGTTATGCCTTTGGCTAATCTCTCCACCAAATCCCTCAGCTAAACCATTTTCCTTTTTGTTTTACATTATTGGGCTTTACCCTGAGCTTCTGTTGGGCTAACTTCCCATATTCCAAAGGATATTTGAAGAGCCTCTTTTGTGGTACCTTCCCATTCAGCCAAGGCAGATATGCCATTTCCCTCTTTTCTCCCTTTTGTCATTCAGGGGCATGTGCAACTCTTTTGTAACTCATTAGTGGCTCACTTCAGCAGGCTTCATGCTGAATCTTTACAGCACCTTACACGTTTCCTTTTGATTTCCTTTCGTGCAATAGTAATTTTTTTTTTTTTTTTTTTTTTTTTTTTTTTTTTTTTTTTTTTTTTTGTGTGTGAGATAGTTAAACTGGTGTGGGGGAGAGAAGTTGGAGAAGGGAACATTAAGCAAAGCAACAAAAGAGGTGGACTAATAGAGTGGTTCTATGTTCATGCACAGAAAATTATTTGGATGCAAATCAGTCACACAGCTGAATGACTTGTCTCAAAGCCTTGAGATTAGGGAGCAGAGGGCCTCAAGTGGCACTCTGATTTCTATCCAGTCCCTGCATTCACAAAACAGTGGGCCTGCAAGCAGCCCACCTGGAGGACTTCTGTGCTGTTTCCATCTGTCTTTGTATTCATCTGAAAAAAAAAAAAAAAAGAAAAAAAAAAAGTCTTTGTGTTGACTTTGAGTCTATTTCATACACCATGTCTTAAAACTGCGAATATAGGGAGGCAGACAGGGATCTAGGCAGGAGACAGACTGATTTCTAAGGAAACTGGGTGCTGTATCTCCCAGTATCTCCACTGAAAGTACAGGGAAGTACAGGTAAATAGTTGTTTGATAACCCAGTAATTTATGTAGACATCTAAACAAAAACTGGAATTCCTAAGTGCAGGGTCTATGAGGAAGATTTTGCTCAGTCAAATATTCTGTTGTTATTTAGAGTTTAAATTGATTACACAAATATGCATTTTATGCACCATTTCCATACTCCTTTGCTGAAATCTTTATGCAGCCTTTAAAAGCATCAGAGGTAGAAGGGTCATGAATATGAGATTGAGTATTTATTAAGAAAACTCCTTTGCACAAATGAAGGCTGAAATCATTTCTGATTGCAGTATGAACCTATTTTCACACCCTCAGTAAAAACAAGTATTTGGTTTATTTTAATATTTACAAATGTGGGGTTAAATTGAGCTGGATTAGTCCATCTTCCCCAGTCTAGCCATAAAGCCAATCCATGAATGATGACATAATTCTGTGTTGACACCAACAAGAGACCAGCCTTCTCCAGAAGGCTGGTATGTGTATGAGGACACTTCTGTAGCCACTGCATACCTCTGAGAGCTTCCTTGGAACTGTCCTTGTGGAAGGCAGACCTCCTTGGAAAGGGATGCAGGGGTAGAATAAGGTGACATAAATTTAGTAGAGGGGCAATTGCTTTTCTTGTCACAGAAAGCATAGTATTTTGAAGCTGCTGCCTGAAAGTCATCACCCACTTCAGCGGGGCAGTATTATATGTATGTCACATTTTTTTTGAAGTAAATTTAGACTAAAAATAAATGACAGTTGTCATTCCAACTGGTATTCCTTCACCTTATGTTGTCAAAGAAAGTACTTCTTAAGTTTGCCTGTCTAGCACAACTTCTCCATACTGTTTGAAAAGGTTTGGGGTTGTTCTTGGGCACCAACAAAGTTAAATCTCTTTGAGCCCTCTATATATTGCAAGTTACCTCAGCAATTATACTTTGGACAAGCTTCTAATTTATACAGAAAGTCAAAGCTCAGAAACATCTTTTTCAACAGAACATGCCTTTAGAAAAGGAATGCACATTTTCACTCAAAACTTGTTGATAGAAAAAAGAAAGAATAAGAAAAAAAAAAAAATCAGCATTTACCTCCAATAAAAATTTATGATGTGTTGCTGTTCAGGGGTAGAGGTCTCGATGGTGGAGAAGTTTGTTTTGACTACGTACAGCTTTTTTTCTCAGGCAGGATTTGGGAAAAAAAACTCTCCTGGAGGCTCAGATGGTGTGTTTTAAATTAAAGAAAATTGCAGAAAAGTATTAAATGAAAATCTCTGTGGGAGAACATGGTGTGAGACTTCCCTGTAATAGACAGTTTCAGTTTTCAGGCCTCATCAAAATTTGAGAATTAAGCAGAGATGAAACAGTGTGTTATGATTTCATTTTAGATATGGTTAAGCTGCACTTTTTGAAGCTTTCCTTGCTTGTTGCTCTCTGAAAGAAACTGTGCGCAAATCATCTCAGTGAGAAGGAGAGATGACAAAAGTGCCTTATTCAGTTTACCCAGGTATAAATGTGGAATAAGTTACTAAAGCTGCCAACTTGCACCTTTGCAAAATGCCTAAGATGGAAGAAGAGACCTGCCCAGGCTTCTCAGTAGAGACTTTCAAGAAAATATCTCAATATTTTCTTTTGTCACTTGCTATCTCCTTCTTGACCTTGGAGGTTTCTAATTATTCTCCCAGAGCTGAGAGAAGCCTTGCAGACAGCCTTTTGGTAGCTGCTAATTAATAAAAAGTTTCCATTTTGGGTGGATGCAGTTATTTTTCATGTTGTAATTGGCTCTCAGACATAAGGCAACAGATAAACTTTGTTGTGCAAAGCCTTGGATCATTCCCTCCACTCAAGCAGGAAACCAGGCAGTCTATTTGTAACCACACCATTTATATTGTACAGACTTATTTCTTGTTTTGATTTTCCGTTTTATAGTGAAAAGAATAAAAACTAACAAAAAAAACAGGTAGAGTATTTCCAAAGGAGCAGGGATTTAAATTGATAGCCTGAATCCATTTCATTTTGCCACAGACAAATATTTTCCCAAAGTAGCTTAGCTAAAATCTATTGTAAGGTATGCCAGAAGGATCAAAAAGATTTAATTCAGGGTTTATTTTATCCACCAGTGAACGGGACTTATCACATCAAGCAGAGGAATGTGAGTTTTGGAGATGGAGCTCTTTAGTGACGCCTCTGAAATAACTCTCTTTTCAAAAAGAATTCCACTAGAATAAATCCCCGTCCATTGCACATACCCTATCCACAGCAAAGCTGTGTATCTTGAGGTTTGAAGATAACTGCAACCATTGATTTTTTTTTCTTTTTTCTTTTCTTTTCTTTTTTTTTTTTTTTAAATTCTTTGTCTTTAGGAACTCCTTCATAGATATCCTTCGGGCTATCCTACTGTCCTTGGAAGTGCTCATCGAAGATCAGGAGCTTCAGATAAATGGCTTCATTCTAATTATAGATTGGAGCAACTTCTCCTTCAAGCAAGCCTCTAAACTTACGCCATCTATCCTTAAACTGGCCATTGAAGGGTTGCAGGTAGGTGGTGGGTAACATGCTTACATCTTTCTTTACTACAGCTAGTGATCCATGCCTCAGCAGGCACTGGGCAGGGTGCAGAGGTGGTAGGAGAAAATAATCCAGAACCCTTCTGTGTCTGATTCATTTGCAGCCTATATTATTATTCAGATGTTTCATTTTTGCAGTCTTTTGCTTTTATTTCATCTGGAAATCACTGTAACCAATATGTGCATTATTTACTGCAGCAATAAGAAAGAGGTTTAGAGATTTGAGGTTTAATCCATCAGAGAAATCGGGGGGATTAAAATCCAGCAGCATCTGCCTCCTGGAGCATGCAGTCCACATGCAAGCACAACTGCATGCAGAGAGAGGGTGGCAGGAGAAGAGAGCAGTTCCCTTAGCAGATGGAAGTGTGCTGTCGTATTGTCTGTGTGGATGCATTTGAGTTGGAGGGAAATGAGGGAGAGGGAGGACAGGCTCCCTGTTGTGCCCTCATTCTGACCACTTTAATTTGTCACACAGAGTCCTGTCACATTATGGTTCAGACTGTTCAGGGTCTGCGCAGTTCCTGAGCTAAATAGGAGCAAGCTAAAACCATGTGCTGTTTCAGGAGAGGTGGAATGTGAGGGCAAAGTAACTGGGACCTGATGCAGCAACCTGAAGATGAGCACAGGCTATGGTGCTCAGGGTGAACTTCAGACTTCTGGGAAGACCTCTGAAGGTCATCCCATCCAACATCCTGCTTGAAGGAGGGCTGACCTCAATCTTGGACCAGGCAGTTTAAGGACCACGTCACATAGCTGCATTTCCAAAAGACAAGATTTTATAAATGATTGTACTTCCATTTTATTTGTAGTCCTTTGCAGGAATCCTGCAGTCATAAATACCTCAGAAATAATCTTCCCTGGTGTGCATATTTTAACTTTAACTCATATACTAGAAAGAACAATTTGTCCAACTAATTTTTTGACTAACAAATTACCTATAATTAGATCACGGTTGTCTCTACTTCATGTTATTATTCAAAAATGAGGTAGAAAAATCTGCCAGTAAATTTAATCCTCTGTTCTCCTTTGTGGGGAATTTTCAGCTATTCTAACAAATTAGGAAGTCAAGCTGTGCAATTAGTCCCTAAAGATAAGGATAATACCTTATCTTCTCCTGCGGCTGCTATCACTTCATCTGCTTTCTTTGCAGAGTAACATTCTGTGGTTTAAAAAAAAGTCTTCATGCAGAAGGAAGAGAAGGACAAATAAAATGCATGAAGAAATCAACTGTCAGCAAGGTGTTTTTGTACCTGTCCAGTTTGTTGCACTCTCAGCTCTCCAGTAAGAGGCCAGTCCAGTCTTTATCCCATCAGATTTCTGGCTGTGGCACTGTCAGGTTGTCTCCCTGCTGCATGGCGATGAGGGCATACATCGACCTCATGGCAGCTTCAGTTTGGAGGAGTAGAAAAGATAGCTATTCCTTCCAGACCTGGTTTCTTCTACTGTCCCTGTTCATAGGTGTTTATTCATCATCCCCAGAAGGAGTTTACTTAAAGAAAGCCCCAGCTTTTTTGTAGTTGATGGCAACACTACGTTTCTGGAAGTACCAGTTGATCTCACAGTTATGTCATTAGCCCAACATCCTGTGGTGGGCAATTGAAGGAAGTTGCTTTTTTCTTCCTGGTGGTGTTTGGATATTTCACTTCTCATTTAAAGTCATATTACTGTCATCTTCTGCATGTTAAGCAGAAATATAATTGTCTCTCTAAGAAGTACAAATTGAGATGTGTCCCAGACTTTAATAACTCTTTACAAGTCTGTAAATGCTCAGGAAGATGAAATATTAGTTACATCACCACTTGACCCGGAAGCACTTCTTGCTCAATACTACTCTTAATTCTGTTTGATTTTCTGTATATGCTTCACCACACAAGCTAGTTCATTATAACTCGACAGGGCACCTATTCTGTTTCTCAGTTATGTTATTTAATGACCTAAAAGTAGCTCAATGTCTCTACTTTAAACAACAGTTGTTCAGATGCTAAGTATATATTTGTACAGTATGGCAATCCTCATTATGCAAGTGCAAGGACAAATGTGTTCTCAGTGCCTAAACCATCTTGGATTAATGAGCTCTGCTCTTTTATCACTAAGCAATTGCTACTGTATGCTTTGAACTTACACATACTCCTTCGTAGACCTTAGTGATCTTTAGAATTTTAACACATTAAAGAGAATTTGATCATGTGGACATATAGGTGGGAAAAGAGAAATCAATATATTTTGCAAATAACTTGATGAATTTTGAATTGTGATTTTTATTCTTTTCACGTGAACAGCTTTTCCCCTTCACAGCATATTTTTCCCCTCTGTTCTTTTCATCTGTGAAGTTATCATGCTGATCTTGTAATTATCCTATCATTGTATATAAAATTTAACTGTGACTTAAGATGCTGATCTTTCAGCATTTTGTACAACAAATTAGGAGTATAAGAGTCTAAAAGCCAAGCCAAGAAACCCATGCTGCAATCATTAAACCAATAAAACAAGTAGAACATGGTCACTACAATCCTTTCCTATGCTGTACGTTTGCTACTGACTACTGGTTTGAAAACCTCTAATAAACATGAGAATTAGGGCTGAACTGTAAGTGTTACACTGAGTATATCCTGGATGTGCAGTGAAGCCCAGACTTTTTTTTTTTTTTTTTTCCATACATGATGGTTTGGTTTTGCTTAGAGGATGTAGTTGTTTGTCTCCAGACAGGACTTGTGATTTTAGGGTGCTCCTATCAAGGAATATAGATAAACACTTTCTCTTCTGCCTTTTCCAACACCAGTGTTACATACTACAGCTTGTGTAAACACATACATGGATCCAGATAGTAATCCCTCAGCTAGTTCTCTGAGTTGAAATGCAGCAAATTCTCTAACAGTATCCAGAAATATCCCAAAATTTTCAAAACATTCAGCACAAGCTGTGATCTCACCTTTGATGAAAACAAAATCAGAAGTCCATGAGCCACCAAGATTCATCTCAGTAGCTTACAGCACAAATCAGCATGCTGGATTCAGAAATGAAGGTCACTTTGGCACTCCAGTGTACCTAGTACTGCCTAACAAAAAGGCTAACTTGCCTCACAGCTGACTCAAGGTACTGAAACAAGTAGAATGAATGGTTATATCTTAGTCCTTTCCTTCCCTTCATTTCTCTCCTTTCCTCTCCTTCTCTTTCTTCCTTCTTTTCTTTATCTTTCTTCCTTTTTCTGATAATCCTGTAAAATGCAACTGTTATACTATATGCAAAGACAGTGACTCTTAAAAAACAAGCCCTGTCTTTACTTTGTGTCAATGGTGACTGACTGCAAGAGTGATCTTTATTTCCATATTTAATAGTACTTTGATTAAAGTTTTACAATCACTGCAGCTAATAGAAGTATCAACAGGGAACAGGGAATAACCAGGATCAGCAAACAGGACTTTGCCCCAGATTTTCATTATAGCCTGACAGAAGCTATGACCAACATCTATTAGGAGATCTATTAAACTTTTTTTTTTTTTTTTTTCTTTTTATCTTCAATTTGTCATCATCTAGTGAAAATTGGATACTGGTATTTCTGAAAGGAGAGAGAGATAAAAGGAAATAAGGTGATGCTTGAACACGTTAATCAGATATTGTTGTTGATAAAATTCTGAAGAAAAAAAAAATCAAATAAGGGAAAGATTGTATAAGCTTCTCTCAGAAAATTAATGTTTAAGTTTCATTTGTCCAGAATATCACTGATGCAGACATCAAGTCAGATGATCAAGCTAGCACATTTGTTTGGACATTATTGGACATTAGAATTTTATGAAGCTTTTTTATCTTTAATATAAGCTATATATATTTTTTTTTAAAGCTTTTTTTTTATTCCCTCCTACTGTGATTATATGAGACTGTCAGCTAAATTACAGCAGCAGATTACTTGTCTCTTGACACTATCTTCTACAATCAAATATTTTTCATGTTGTGTGTGCTTCAGAAGGAAGAGGTACAATATAAAATATGTTAAAATGCAGACTTGAATGCAGGACTTACAGGGAAAAAAAAATATTACAAAGGTGTAATTTGTTTGCTTCCTGAATTGTTTTTCTAAATATTAGAGCTAATAAAACTTTTCCAGTGACAATATTTTTTTTTCCTAGGACAATGTGTTTGTTTTTTGTTTGTTTGTTTGTTTGTTTTTTTCAAAAGAGAAGTATTATGTTGAAATATGTTTATTTCAAAATACGTTTGCCTCAAAAAAAATCTGGAAAAACATCTGGAAATATGTTTGTTTCAATGATTTCCATCTGGAAATTCAATATATTTAATATTCCATTTCATTATGAGTGGCAAGAAGCTCTTGAATTATTTCTTATTTGTTGTCAGTTACTGTTTAGTTAAAGTCTTTCTGAGATTATGGAATAGCATTTCAGATTATTACAGCCTGGGTATGACCATATCTTTGATATAGTCTAACAGGGGATCTGAACAGAGCCCAGGCAATGCTCATGCACCTGGAGACCTTGCCAGACCCTCTGCCCTGGAAGCTTATTCTTTCCTTTACCCGCTCAGATCCTGGAGCAAAAAAAAACCAACTTTTCTGTCCATGCTTACATACATTTATACTCTGAAAACTGGGGTCTGACCTCATAGTACTTCCAGCTGAATTCTTTAAGAATCATCTGAAAGAGGCACGCTATGAGAGGCTTTACATAGTAAGTATAAGATACAACTAGTCTTCTAGAGTTTCTGAACATAGTACTGCTCTTACCTGAAAGTTTAAAGTGAGTGAGAATCTATATCATAACAAACTGCAAAACACTCTAAAAAGACTTATTCTATCTCAGCCTTTCCATAGGAATCTGTAATGTAGGGAGAAGTTTGTGATACGAACCTATGGTGCTGTTATGTCTCATCAGGTATCTGTAACAGACTGTATTAACAGAAAGATGCAGAGCTCTCTGTCATGGATTACCAAAGGCAGACCAGCTCAAATCCTCAGTAATAGAAGATGGGCAAGTTAAACTACATGTGGATATGTATATGCTAGACTGGACAAGGACAAATAAAAACTCATAGAATGGTTTGGGTTGGAAGGTACGTTAAAAGTCATCTGGTTCCAAATCTCCTCCCATAGGCAGGGATGCCACCCACTTGATCAGGTTGCTCAAGGCCTCATCTAACCAGGCCTTGAACATCTCCAGGGACGGGGCATCCACAAACTCTACGTGCAACCTGTCCAGTGCCTCACCACCTTCAGAGTGAAGAAATTCTTCCTCACCTAATCTAAATCTCCCCTCTTTTAGTTTAAAACCATCCCCTCCTTTGTCCTGTCATTATCTGACTGAGCAAAACGTTGTTCTCCACCTATTTATAAGCCCTCTTTAAGTACTGAAAAAGCACAAGGAAGTCATCTGGAGCTCTCTCTTCTTCAGACTGAACATCCCCAGCTCTCTCAGCCTTTCTTCACAGGAGAGGTGCTTCAGCCCCCTGATCATCTTTGTGGCCCTCCTCTGGACCTGCTCCAATGCCTCAACATCCCTCTTGTGCTGGGGGCCCCAAAATCTTAGCATCTAGTGTAAAAATCAGCATAGGCTATAAAACAGTATCTCTGAGAGACTAAATGCAAGCTCAAACATAACCCATTCATTAGTTCTGCTTCTCCCCAGTCTTTCAGGCTGAAAACTTGGAAGACAGAAATCAACAGGTAGCTGAGACCAGTTTCTCAGCGGTGTAACTTGGGGCTCTGTGTACATCTGTGAAGCAATGATTTATGTTAGAAAGATACATCAAGGAACACTGGTTTTATTTTTTATATTCAGCATTTAAAGACTTGTAAAAAAAAAAAAAAAAAGGAAATCTTTACTTTTTGGATTTTGTACAAAAGCCTTGCCATTATCTTTCCTAGGACAGGGAAAATGCAGGGAAAAGGGATTTTCTAGACTGGACCCTAGTAGCAGATGAACATGTGTTTCTTGAGTAGTGGCCTACCAAGGGCAGAAAATTTCATCAGAATATAAGAGCAGGATTATCCCATGCCATAATCATAGTGTGCTTATATGTCCAAAATGCATGTTGTAGCTTCCCAGACATCTCTAAAGGCCCTGCCAATAACTCAAGCTTCTGTTTATAGAGGTAAGATTAGCTATATACATGTAAATGTGGTTTTACCTACAAAGGAAGATAAATATGCTCTGTGAAGAAAACAGTGTACTCCTCCCAGTAAGAATCACTGAACTGTTTCTGAAAAGACAATGCCAAGATCTAATGAAGTTCATCATCTGGAAAATGCCTACAGATTAGAATTTAACAGATGCTGTAAGATGCAGCGGGATTCTTTGCTTCCTAAACATCTGTAGCAAAGAAAGTTTCTTTATTTCAAATCCACTACGTGTATGAAATGTCTGCATATTTACACAGATAAGTGGATGAAACCATTTGTAATACAAGCACATAAAAAAAAAAAAAAAAAAAAAAAACAACAATTTTTTTCCATTAAATGATTTCTCATAAGTTTTAAAATCTATTCTCTACTTGCCTTATTATTTTTTTTCCCAATTAGAATGAGCTTCATGTTAGAGCCCTCTGCTGAACTGCTAAGCACGAAGTCACAGCTAATGATGAGCACTTAGTATCCATTGAAACAAGGTCAGCTTGAATCATTCCAGAAATGCTCATGCTATCTGCCTCCAACAGCTGTTCTGATATGTAGAGTGAGTACTCTCTGAGCTGTCAGTGAGGATGCCTTTGAAATTTTAGGAGACGAGAAAAGGGATTGACTCATTATATATAAAATAAAGGTAGATAAACAGACTTTACTCTCTGCAAGAGAAGGCCTGTGCTCATTGTGTGCCTACCATCTCCGGGGATTTGACAGGAACAAGGAACAAGAAAAGCACAGTGGGCTGTAGATGTACGTTTGCCACTTGAAAATTGGAATTAACTGCTCAGTAGAACTGATCAGCACAACCATGTTTGCCAATTGGAGGCTTTTGGCTGTGGGTGAGGATAAGCTGCAATGGGGACAGCCCAAGAGGCTGGATATGTTAAATGGAAAGTCTTTTTTTAATGCCAGTTATTACATTTTAGTAAAGGTCTCATGGAGTTGGTGATAAGAATGAGACAGGAGGCAAACACTCAGCTCTGACAAGGAGACAGAAAAGTCTGCAGTATTACATATTGCAATAAGTCTGCTTAAAATCAAAATCAGTTGTAGCCAGTAAACAAGCAGCTAGAGCTGACATTAGTCATACCCCAAAACTTTCCTCCAACACATAAATATAGCTCATATTAGATCTTGAATCTTGATCATACATGTTTCTTCAATGTTTCTGCTTGTATAAAATGTGGATCTAAACGAATTTACTTGCCTTACTTTACATTATACCTCTGCTCATTAATTTCATAGAACCTCAGGAGCAGCGCATCTGTGACAGCTGTTTACTTCTTTTACAACCACTTTTTAGTATGGAAACTGAATGAAAGCTTCCTGAAGAGAATGCTAACTGCAGAAACCTTCTTGTTATGACAAATAAATATTATGCTGGGTGGTGGTTTTGTTTGTTTGTTTTTTAATATAAAATAGGTTGCATATACAAAACTAGACAAAAATAAGATATACGAGTAGTGACATTTTAGTGAGAGCTAAGTATGAATAGAGGTGGAATGGATACTATTTTATTTGAGACATGGGGTGGTAATGGAGGTATGTGTGAGTAGGGAAACAGAGGGAATAAAGGAAATCAGAGCAAGAGGTGAAGTGACAGCATGACTGCAAACTGTTATATGTAGCGTGAATTATCCCCTGAGCACAGGTAGGTAAGGACTAGGCTCTTTCTAGGTGAGGATTCATGCTGGGTTCTCACTGTCTGAACTGAAATCCATGATCCCTGGGAAAACAGCTGCAGCAGTGTAAGATCAGTTGTGCCCTTACCCACCCTGCTCCCAGTCCCCTTTTTAGCACATCCCTTAGGGATGTACTGCATCAGTGGGAACAGCCATCGGTCCCTGGCCGCTGCCCTGCAAGAGCCAGAGGCTCTGCTCACATGGCTGCAGGGAGGGCTCACACCAGGACTTTGTGTTCACTGTTTCCATTATGCTGCTCTAGGGAAAGTAATAATTTTTTGTGCAAGTTTGGTAACAAATTGCTGCAGGCAGGAACAATTTAAACTTCTGTGAAATCTTTACCAAGCCTGGAAAGGCAATGATTCTGAGAAACATTTGCATGTTTGTTTTTCTCACTGTGTGCAGAAAAACAGAACTTTTCTATTATACATAACAACTCATTTTAAAGCTTGGTCTGTTATTAATACCTCCTCCTAAACAAAACAACCTTTAAAGTCTTCAGTATTGGCTATGCATATGGCCAGAAGAAACCACAATATCTTCGGTAAGCCTTAGGTGAAGTTCCAACTGATGTGAATGGCACTTTTTCCACTGCCTTTATGGAGACTGTAATTCCACCCCTATTACTCTTTGGCAGAAATAAATTTCAAACAAGTTTCCAGGCTTGGTGAAAATGTCTCTCAACATCTGAGCAATTTTTGGAAATTTTGCATGTTGATTAGAACTTTTTGTCTAGTTATCTTGAACCTAGTTTGTTGTTGAACATTTTTATTTCTCTTCTTCACTGTGTAGAGCCTCACACTTGAAACAAACATTCCTGAATAGCAGGGGTTCCTTGATTCAAAAATGTCAAACTGAAACATCTCAAACACTACAGCATTCCAAAGAACAGATGAAAACACAAAGTGAAAAATTCATTGAGACTCCCTACTTTCTTCTTCCCTCCTCTCTACCCCTTGCCCTCTGCCAAGCTTTGATTTTGACAAATTGACATTTTTTTGGAAAAAAAACCACAAAACATTTCAGAGCAAATTCCTCCAGCAGCTGTACTGCTCTGTAATTCAAACCTTCCTACAACTCTTTCAGGATATTTTTTGCATCCCTTTATGTTAGGCACATACTATATCATCTGAACGTGTATTCTGCTTTTAACTCTGAGCACACTCCCACTATTTTGAACTGTTTGCAATAGAATCAGTTTAAAGCATGGCTGCAATGTAATGAAAATCATTTCCATTTCAGAAGAGGCTTTCTGATCTACTCTAATCTACATGCAATAAAAATACGGCTAAGAAAAAGCATAGCTAGCACAAATATAATTGCAAAGCAAATATTTTTCAAATAGCAGATATATCTAGAATGTCGAAATACCTTTTTTTTTTTTTTCCAGAAGTGAGGCAGAAGCATGAATATATATGTGATGAGCAAAATACTTTATCACTGTTTAAGAATTATGGAGGACAACAGCAGGACTGAAAATGGAATTGAAGCTTGACAAGGCTTATAGATTAATATACAAATATATAAAAAATCCTCTATTTTTCAAGATTATTTAGAAGCAGGTTTGACTAAGTAGAAGTGTGCTCAGTAATGCATGTTCTCAATGTTCAGAAGAGATTGTTTCTTTTGAGTTAGTGGGAATGTTGACACACATGTACATGTCTGCAGCAATTACAAAAGGTCCTACTCTAACATCTGAGAGAAGTTTAATGAAGAGGGCCACTGACAATCCTAGTGTTATCTGGCTTAATTAGCAAGTAGAGAGAACCTGAATTAGACAGTTTCTCGGGAAATAACACCTCAGTATAACACACACAGCATTTACCTCCTTGTGATAGTTTTTTCCTTTGTCGTATCACTTGATATTTATCAAACTTATTTCTAAGTGTGAGGACAGCTGTGAGAGGAAAGTCCTAAAGAGATAAGGATTCCTGAATCTGTACTGTGACTGAAAATAATGAATTGGTACAGATAAAATTTGGACTTAATTAATCAATGTGAGTAGGCTTTGTGCTAACATTGGAGAGAATATCTCCTATCCTTGTCACTCTCTCTCCGAAAAAAAAAAAAAAAAAGAAAAAGAAAAAGTTAATTTTATTATGCAAAAAATTTAATCCTTTGTATTTGCAAGCAAATTCTGAACAATTTAAACTGAAAAGAGAAATTGTTTGCTGAAATCCAAACAGGCAATGACTAAAAAATTCATTTTCTTCTGCTGGGTACTCTCTTTGCTTAAGTCAACAGTCACTGAAGCATGGAGACTGTACCCATTTGGCATCACGTGTGAAAGAGCCTCTTCAACAACTGGACTGACAAAGGACTAAGGCTGACAAAACAGCCGAGCTGTGGTTCTGTTGAGATACTGAAGTTAAGCTTTTCTATGAGAAGTCTATTTTTTTTTTCTCTCTCTCTTTTTTTTTTTTTTTTTTTTTTAATGAGAAACCCACAACTTTTCATACAGAATAACTTATCCAGAAGAGCTGCCTCTTGCTGAAACTGAGAGAAGTTCCTCTGTGAGAGGAACTTATAAGCTTAAGCTTTTAGTATAATACTCCAAATATTCCTACCCAGTCCCTACCATGGATAAGTGGGTTTGAAGGGTCTTCTGGTCATTGAAAAAAATTCTGCTGAAAGCAGAACTGCTTAGAAGTCCTAGATCAGCTCAACCTTGGTCATCAGAGCAGCTGGCCCTTATCTAGCTTTTTGCTACTTCCCTTTCTCCCTGCCCTTTCTCCACCTTTGACATTGCTTTCTCTTCTAAGTATTAAAAGATAAATAAAGCTGTGAGGGAAACCAGGTGTGCAAGGTGTGCATTTGTGACACTGAGCCCACATGGCTAGCAGCAATAGGTATTCAAACACACAAAATATAATTAACTATTCAAGAAACTTCACCCCTCCAATTTGTTATACATGCCTGAGTGAATGTTAATGGGGTCACAGAGCTCTTTGAACTACTGCTGACAGAACAATAAAGAGTTCCTGCGGTTTTCAAGAAACAGCATAGTATAATTTTGCTTGCTTTGCAAGGGCATTTCTTAATGATATCATTATACCCTCTAAACTCCTAGTCCATTTTCAGAAACTCACAACACTTCAAGTGACAAGTTACCTTCCCTTCTCCCTGGGAGAATTGAATCTCAATTATAATTTATAATGTGTTACTTACTCAGTGAATATTCTTTTCCTGTGCCTCTGAGAGGTGCCAGCTATGGTATTTTAATGAAGCCCCCCTGTTTTATAACCTCTCTCCTCTAAAACTGGAACAACAGCATTTAAAGGGCTAGGCCTCTTATTTGTGGAGTAAGGAAGGCAAATCAATTCCATTTGAACTGTGTTAACAGACAATGGAAATAACTTAGATCTGTCCCTGTTCCAGATGTAACTTATGCCTGAATATTGCTGGAAGAGGAACAAATAGCCTTACTAGCAAATTCCTGCCATTGGTGATAAAATTCATTCAAATGTTTGAAGCATTTTACTACAGCTGCTTACACCATTTTGAGGTTGTTTTCAAAGATATTGTAAGAAATTAACTCAGATGTGTTTGTTAAAGTAATAAAATAAGTGAATGTTAACATTCACTTGAGTAAATTTATTGGGTATCTGATTCTAAGGATTGCCCAACCCTGTGTGTGTATAGGGGAAAAAATAAATAAGCAAACAAAAATCTTTGTGTTAGAGTAGTGTTACTTTTTGTTGAGGATAATGCAGTAAGTAGATCTGGAAGACTCTAGGCTGAGGCTAATGGAAAAAAATATGTATTGTGTGCTTATAGGAGATTTTGAAAATTAGTCTTCTAATGATTTTTTAATTGGAAATTTTACATAATACAAATTCTGTAATTACTTCATAACATGATTCTCAGAAAATTGCTTTTAATAACAGAATGATTTTTTGGGTATAGACATTGTTGAAAATAAATACCTGCATGTAGTCTCTTGACCAGCTGCAGTTTTCCCTCAGCATCAGTATCACTGGCTCTCCACAAATTGCCCTGACAAGTCAGAAAATACAATCACAAATACATGGAACTGACATGAAGAGGGGCAAGTGATCAAGAATTTCAGCACAACAAATCCTCAGATATATCACCAGCACTACTAACATGGCTGTGGTAAGTAACCACAGGCAAAAATTGATGTCTCCCTTATTGTGTATATTTGGGATGTTTTGTCCAAACCCAGACAACAACCTCATACCACCTCTCCACAGACCTTGAAGGCTGTGTTTTTAAGTCAGAGCTCTTTGAATCTGTGCTGGCTGACAAGTTAAAAGAAAATAACTCCTGGAATAACTCTTGGTAGCAACATTTCACTAAAGGTGAAACATCTGTAGCTTTTTGTGTGCACCACGTATTTTTGAGAAACCTGTCCACCACAGCCACAGGGACAGACATGGAAGATGTGGCACAGGTGAAAACTTTGAACCCTTCTGATTTTTTTGCCATTCAACAGTTGTAGCATGTGAAGTAGATCTTGAGTACTTAAAACATTTCAAAATATTGTTTGTACATGTTAAATGCTGTGAACCAGAAACTGTACAATGATTTATCTTTTTCTTTTCATCTCCTCTCTGCCCTTTCATTCTTGAGCTCACTGTTTCCCCTGCATTTCTCCCATTCCAAATACATCCCATTCCACAATAAGTGTTATACATACGTGTTTATATATAAATTCATATTGTGCATCAGAATTATGTAAATGTGCTTAGCAGCAACACATCAAACACTGATAAACTTCCTGTCAGGAGGTAGCACTGGATTCCCATGACTCCTTTTTTTTTTTTTTTTTTTCCTGCCACATCTCCCATGTTCTTGGTGTTCTGCCACTTCTTAGATAATATCTGCCTGAGCTTCAGGGTACTGTCTCTTCAGAGATTTTCTATCTATACCAAGAAAGTTTGGATGACATTTAAAGACTTCTAATATCTTAAGGAAGATTTAAAAGAGTTGTAATGTGTAGAGGGGAAGAGGAAATTACCTTTTCCAGACTTGTGTACTATCAGCACATGTTGAGATGCTACAGGAGTTCAACAGAAGTAGTGCTTAAAAAATAAATAAATAATAAAATAAAATAAAATAAAATAAAATAAAATAAAATAAAATAAAATAAAACAAAACAAAACAAAACAAAACAAAACAAAACAAAACAAACTGTTAATTTTCACCTTGCAGCAAAAGAAAAAATAAAAATGAGGACAAATTAAATAAAACTGGAGTTAGATTTTAAAATACACCTGTCTATACACCTGTCTATATATTTTCATACCTTTGAGCTGCAGGCAGGAAATGGTAACCAAGGCGGAGCTTCCCATATTGCTGAAACTGTAGCAACTCCAAATAGGTTGTGAATCACACAGAAGTCCAATCACTGACAGTGGATTTAAAATCTAGATCTGGCAAAAGTAAAGCTTTGAACCAGAATTCGTAGCTAACCCCCTCTCTGTGGGCTTGATGTTAACAGTGGGGATTGAATAGAAGTATGGTAGGGGCATGGTTGGACCAGATGATCTTGAAGGTCTTTTCCAACCTTAATGATTCTGTGATTCTATGATTTAAAAAGCAAACCTAACCTGTCTCGGGATGCCAAAAAGCCAATTTTACAACCATCTTACTAGTGCCACTGTTCTTGATACGGTCTTCCCAGAAGCAGTACAGTTCTCTGCTGCATGGTTTCCCTGCAAATGCTTCGCACAATGCTGTTTTGTGCACACACTCCTAACCTGCACAAGCTTATATGAATGCTTAGCATGTGCACAGTTAGCTTGAGGAGGACATCGTAGGTACTGATGAGAGGCTCAATAGTAACAGGTCCCATGTCCCCAGGCTTTAAACAGTAGAGGCTAAATCCAGATTTTCCACCACCTTTGGTACCTAGAAGAACGGCTGTTGCCTGTGGGCTGAGGATGTCCAGGAGATCTACCAGTTTTTACCAGATCCTTTCAGAGGGCAGAGGTGAGCCATGAATCAGTTCTTTACTCACTCACTTTCTCACACACACACATGCACATACTTTCCCCACATAACGAGCTTATGTGCACTGACTCCATTTCACTTCTTCCTTAGCAAAGTCAAAACAGGTGAATAACATGAAAGACAAAACACAAAGCCCTATTAAAGGACCAATGCTGAAGGAAATGTGTAATCCCAGAGTGAGGAGTCATCACAGTCTCTTGTCACTAGTACAAGGGCTAGGAGGTATCAAATGAAGCTACAAGGAATCAGGTCTGGAAAAAACAGAAAGAGACAGTTCTTCGTGCTGTGGTCTGTAGACCTGAAAGCCCTTGTCTTGAAGGATATGTGGATGCCACATGACTTCAAGAGGAAACTGGACAAGTTAAACAGAGAAAAATCTGGCAAGGGTGACTAAGGAGAGAAATCACATCCATCTGTAAACATTGAGAATAACTGGAGGCTGAGGGTATAATGGGTGAAGAGATACTTACCAGTTCCTCCTCTTCCCTGGGCAGCTGGTCTAGAGAGAGAACACAGGACCAGATGGATCTTTGGTCTGGACTGCATGGCTTTCTTCTGCTCTAGAAGCAGCAAAATTTCCATCTGTCTGGAGTGTTTCCTTCAAGTACTGTCATGGTAACAGTTATAAAACATTTAGTTTTCAGGAGTCCAAAGACAGTAGGGAGTGTTCCTATATTTCCTCCTGGGATGCAACTAATGTCAGGACAACAGACTGCAGCCATGACTCAGGAGCAGCCTTTGGCACTATGGAACCTGGTTCTCCTCATGTCAATGCAACTCATCAGTGTCAGGACATGCATTACTGGCATATACTGAAATACTTGAAAACAGATTAGTATTGACGCCTGCACATATTGATCAAGTCCATTATATAAAAACTACAATTTGCTCAGCCAGTAGCATCTTAGTGATGTTATTGGCACTACAGTGTATACCATTTTGCTTCAAACCCCAGTTAATTTCCAATTTCTAGCATGAGGGAGGGATTTACAAATATCATCTCCTGGGCTTACTAAGTAAGTAAAGATCTGATTCTGCTCAATATGCTCAAAATGATCAAACAAACAACGACCATCTCTCCCTGACCTCTCTAATAAAGGGGAAAAAGCACAGACCAGAATGAAATTAAAATGTCTGAGCCAATGCTGTGTAAGCTAACAGGAAATCATTAGATATATGCAGCCCACCCCCTTTGAGCTACATGTTTCATTTTGAAACAAATCTGTACTTGGAGGCATCAGTAATTATTTCCATTTATTTTCCGCTTCAGTGATATGTAAAGCTGCAGTTTTGCTATGGCTTGCCAAATGCCTCTGTTGATTTACATAAAAGGTTCACAGGAGGCAGAAATATTTGCCTGAAGGATAAAAATAAACATATTCAAGCAAACAAGATGCTAGTAAAAATGTAGTAAATTCTGAAGTTTTGTGGAAAGCTGATTGTATTTCTCCCTGTGCTTATCTAAGCGTAACCACGGCAGAATTCCATGGATGAAAGGCACAGAGCATTCAGTCTTTCCCACTGAGACATCACCTGCTCATGAACTGCACAGTTGCTATCCTGGTGGCCTCTTTTGCAGAGGACAACATGAAGGTCTGGTGGGTTGATGGTCCAGGCCAGGTGGCTGGGGGCAGGGGCTGCCCAGCTGAAGGTCTCTTTCTCCTTTCATGCTGGACTGAGTGTTGTTGACAGGAAGGGCAGACAGAGAGGAACCACAGAGCCTTTCCTACAACCTCTCGAACAAACCCCCCATCTCCTGGGGCCAGATGGAGCTGTGAGCGTGATCATGAGATGAAGACTGGAGTGGCACTATTGCTCCATTGTCCAGGGGTGTGCCCACAGCAAAGGGAAAGCAAAAGTCCCTGAAGTCCCCAGCAATGCTCTGGCAGAAAATTGTGCAGTCTTTCCCAGCTCTTTTCATCTTCTCTGCAGGAGTTCTGCACAAACCCTAGGACTCAAAAGGGAAAGAGTTTCATCCAAAAACCTGCTGCTGCTGCTGTGTACCACCTGCCCCTCCTTGGGTAGCACACGGAAACCTCACAGCAGGTGGTCTGCTCCACGTGGGCAAGAGATGGTCAGGGCAGCTGCTCCAAAGCACTGCTGCAGTCCTCCTCCTTGGAAAAAAAAAAAAGAAAGCCCCCATCCCTCCTCTCTTTTATCTCCCTAGTGTCACAATACTGTTTCTTCTTCTTCTTCAGTTTAAAAGACATTTAGTACAAACAGAAAATTTAAATCTCTTTCTTTGCATTTGCATTGTAGGTTTTGAGTCCCTAAGGTGCATCCAGTTAATATCTTTAAGCTTTTGTCTGCTGCCATGAGGGCTGGAATCTTTTTTTTCTTCCGGTTTTAATGAAAGCCAATGTTTAAATACAATATCACAGGAGCAGCAGCTTGGGCTTTAAGCCTATCTTTGAAAATCACAAGATCAGTTGCCAGTGCTGATTCTGTGTCGGCATGGCATACACACTCTCTCCCTTGCAAGGCCCACTTGTGATCTGGATGCTGCTGCTGGCCTGGCAGAAGAGACAGCTGCATTGGATATGGTTGTGATGGCAACAGGATGGCTAGGTTGGAGGGAGAAGGAGAGAGAGAAAAGATGGAGGAAGAGGTGCAACCTCTCTTTGCCAAAAAAAATTACATCTATTGCACTAATGTACTGTGAGCAACACCAGCTCTTCCTTCCTCAGAAAGCCTAAGTGTTTTCTAAGTGTTTTCTAAAATCTAAGTGTTTTCTATGGCATTGCTCTTTATTTTCAGCTAAAATTATTAATTTCTAAAGACCACCTCCCTCTTCCTTTGATGCTTTCAGAAGAAATCTCTGTGTTGCACAAAATGTACAGAGACCTTCATTACATACTTTTGCACAGTGATAATGTGGTCTTGTTGCTCTTGTAGTTCTTTGATTTTTTCCCAAAGAATGAAAGGCTAGTATTAAAAAAAAAAAAAAAGGCATATTCTTCTTCTTTAAATCAGAATAATACGTCTTACACTGAGGCTGAAGTGCTAGGTTGTTTTCTCCTGCTGGCACTGCAGAATCAAGACAGTGTGAAGATGGCAAGCTTGATTTCACCGCCACTTGCACACTTTCTGAACTCATTTGGTGGAATGGGGATATGGGGATGAGTATGAAGGGAAAAAAAGCCTGGTGTTATTGGTGCTCCCAGGCTTGAGCTGCAGGAAAAAAAAAAAAAAAAAAAAAAAAAAAAGCCCTCATCTTGTCTCTTGCAAAATGGGCTCAGTTTGATTTGGAGACCATAAATTCAGAAAACTCTTACAGTGATATTAGAGAACCCTTAATGTAGCTGTTGAAAGACCAGTTCAGACAAGAAAATAGGTCTCTACTTAATGATGTGTGCTATCAACTACAAGAGCAACTTCTCCAGGAGTGCAGTAGATCCTCCACCCATTAAGCTATGCAACTGAAGGCTTGAAGTCTTTCCTGAAGATGTGTGCTATCCCCAGCTGGATTTATGGGGGAGTTTGCAGCAATTGCTCGGCCAAAATTTAGTGGCTTTTGTTAGTATGTTCAGACCAGATTTACACCATGTTTCATTCTGTTCTTTAAAGCTTTGTTTGGCTGCAAAGCAAGGGGCTCCTACTGCCTGGCTTCGCTCAGTAGCTTTTCAAATTCACAAGGTACTTTTACTGCTGTATGTTCCCTTGTACCTATTTTTTTGTTCACCTCTTGAACACTGAGAGCAGTGTGAGGCTGGGATGCAAAGGTACAACTTACAAGGAAACACACATGTTCCTGTACTGGAACAAAGAGTTCTTCAATAAGTAAAAGTCTAAATGAGGCACCTTGCATAATTTTGTTACAAGTTGTCTTTGTGCCTCCTCACACAGCTATTTTATCATCAAAAAATGGATTAATAAAGAGAGTTGACCCTTAGGCATCTTTTCACAGTGTCTTGTAAGAATTAATGGAGGAGAATGAAGTGTCTTTTTCAAAGGTGAAAACAGAGCTAATAAAGTGATTAATAAAATAATCTTCTGCATTTTGATTGCAATGAGAAACCTCAATGGTGAAAAAATGCTTCAGTGGAAATGAAGCAACAAACACTCTGCTGGCTGTTAGAGGAAGAACAGATGAGCACCAGAGAGGTAACACTCCCAGTGGGAATGAAAAGGAAAAAAAAAATGAGTTTGGGACAAAGTGACTGTGTGTCATCAAGAACTGGTAGTGACTTTGTTTTGTACTCTGCTTTACATTCAACCCATGATGATTTTTAAGACTCTGCACAAGAGTCTTAAAACAAGAGAAAATTGTGCTGATGCAGCGGTCTGTCAGCAGGCAACTTGGCTTAAGGGCACTCAGTCAATGGTACCGTAATTATTTACAAAGATGATCAAATAACCTCCAATTCTGTGCTTTGGATCTTAGTCTCTTTTTCACCTCCCACACCTTCCTTTCAAAAAGGTAGAAATGATATCTTTGGGGTTATTCTCTCTGCCAAACAGAGATCAACAACAACAACAGCAAAATTTACATGTCCATTTTCTCAGGTTTTATTTTGCAAATCCTATAAAAAGAGAAGTTCCAGATCTAATTGCAGAGTAAGAGTGAGGAAATAGAGGGTTTCAATGCACCTGTGTTTCCTGAAATAGTTCTTATTTTTTCTGTTCTTTCTGTCCTATTAAAGCACATTTCTGGTAACTGCAGCCTGCATCTAGCTTTTAAAAGTCCCTGTGAGAGCATCAGGGAGGAGACGCTGTGATAGAGGAGAGGTGGGCTCAGCCAGCTGTGGCAGCCGTGGGTGTGGATGTCAGCAGATGGTGCAAGCAAAGGTGATGGGTCCAGAGATGTAGGTCAGAGCATCCATTCAGGTGGTTAGTGTCTAGGGGTCCTTTCAACAGAAGAATGAGGGGAGATCCTGGGGTGGAAGAGCAGGTACACTGCAGGCTTTGGGCAGAAGGATATTTGGCGTATGAGATTGGAAGAACTGAGAGGATTTGGAGTTGGGTGGGGCTCTGAAAGTACCATTGGATCAAAGTGCATGCAGTCTGGCACACACTAGGAAGTCTGGGGAAGCTTTTATCTGGGGGTGGGTATCTGGAGTTAGAAGTACCAGTTGATAGGATTTCTGGAATGAGAGGAACTGAGAGCTGAGGTACAGCTGGAGAAGTGACAAGGGAACTTCAAGGCTCTTAGACCAAAAAGGACAGAGAAAGCTTAAGGGGTTGTGTGGGGGCTTCAGCTGGGCCCTCTGAAAGGGCCCCTTGTAGCTGCAGATAAAAAACATTAAGACCAAACAACCAAACAAAACACACACATGCACACCACAACAACACCAAAACAATACAAGCAAACAAACCAAAAAGAACAGGAATGGTATTCTGGTTCATAGTTTAATCAATATCCTTAGCTCTTTATCTACCTTTGAATTTTATGTATTGAATTGTCCATATTCTGGTGCAGGCACATTTTTTAAAATTCATCAGAAGATTTGAAGCCATGAATGCCTATTTAAATTAGACATTATTTTAAATAGATATTGCTCCCTGTGGTAACTGTATCTTGCTGACTCCAACTATTTATTTTGCTATTCATGTCCTGCAGCTCAAGCCTCTGAAGTCTCCTTCCTTGCCTTCCTCCCAGCAGTACTCACTGCAGGGGTCTTTCACAGAGAGCTAGTAAAGGACTTATGACCTGCACGCATACCCCAGACTGCAGAAAAGATGGTCACTGCATACGCTTGTGAAGCTTTTGACATGCCTTACAACACTGGAGAGTAGTTGTATTTCCACCTTGTGGATTAACAGTGTGAGGGGTAAAAAATGAGACTCCAATTGCAGTCATGGTCCTACACTACAGAAGCCCTACACTCCAAGTCTAGTACTTATCTACTGTGCATTTCTAAACCTTCCCACATGACTCATGAAATAGCAGTAAAGCATTAGACAGCTTCCTGACAACAGTCTTACAGCTACAAACACTAGTATGCTTAGATATTTTTATAAATCCTTGCATGCATGCAAGGATTTATATACGTATGCATATAAATGCATACGTATGGTGGTAGTGGTTTGTTGGAGGTTTCTTCTAACAGCTATGTGCTGGAGCTCCATCAAGCTCTTCAAGGACTTCTGCAGACAGAGGTATTAGCCTCCTGCAGTCCTGCTACCACTGATGTACACTTGGACCTGCAGCACTGCCCTGGCCTTTTTCCTTAACCACAGGGAGTGTGCTGAGCCCTGAAAGGATGTTCCCCACAAGGCAGCAGCAGACAAACACAGACCAAATTACTCCTCCCTCCTTCTCCTGTTGTCTGTATTACTGGAATTGCTGTATGACCACCAGGAGGTGTGGACCAGACTCCTCAGTTTGTGCCTGCCAGGAGCGCAGGGTTCTGCTGTCATTTGAAAGTGGCACATCCTCACAAATACAGCTATAAGTTTCTGTTATAGTAATCTTTGCATATAACTTATGGAAAAATAATGCAATAAGAACATTTCTGTGTAGACAAGATTTTACCTGGGGCCCAGCAGAGCCAGAATGACAGTTTGTCATTCTATATGTTTGTATGTTGTGTTTAGCAGAGCTCTTGATTTAATTAGAACTGTAGGACTTTGCCTTCTGAGGAAAAATAGTGGAAATTTTACAAAAGACTTTGTAATAAACTTTCCCAAACACACTTCAGATACATTTTTGGCATAGATACTATTATTTTCACTGAAACATAGCTTTACAATTTTACATATGTTGAAACTAGAAATAATATGCATCCAACTTTCTTCAGGCCATATACAAATCATTCAGTCATTTCCCAGCTGTTTTGATTTCAAAAGCTGCATATGCTTCATAGCACTTGATACTGTAAGCAGTTCTTTTATATTTCTTTGACTGTGGATAATATACCCAATAGGGAAGGAGTAATATAATGAGCTGTATTTTGCAATAGATGCATGAGATATTAACAAATATGAAATAGAAACTTCCTATTTTTGGTTCAGGAACTCAAAGGTCATTTTCTCTTGGGCCATTTTCTCTGCCATCTGCTAGTTTAAAGATTTTGTATCTATTTGAATGTTGTCAACAGCAAAATCTGAAGAGTAAATGTACCACTTACATGAACTCTCAAAACTGGCAACAAGGGCAAATTTTTCCCTGACTTTAGGACCAAGAATTTCAGCCTTGTGAATCATTTCAAACTATTTGCTCTTCTCGAAGTCTGTAATCACAGAGGATTAGACACAAAACTAGGGATCCAGAAAATTTCTTCTCCCCCATTTTTGAAGTGTAGATACCCATCTACAATTTCAGTGGGTAATGTATGTAGTACAGAAAAAAAGTATTTTGCATCATTGATGTTTCACCTATTTACTTCTGATTACAAGAAAAAAAAAGTGTTTTTCTCTGTTGGAAAATGTTTGTCTTTCTAACTGTGTATTAAAACTACTTGCAAATGAAAAAAAATACTCCTGGAATATTTTAAATGTCTTATTGGAGGGTTGTCTTCAAGGAGAGATAAATAATCTGATGCTTCTGTACAGCACCACAGCTTTTTGGCAGCCCTCTGCACCTAGGAAAAGAGGTGAGGTGTTGCCAGCATTGTAGTGGACAATGTAAGGACCCCCTAGGGAAGGGCCTATAGGTGTTCTTGAGACATGCATGCTCACATCACGCTCAGTGCCTCTCTGAGCAACACAACATCCATTTTCTCCCTTTGCCATTGAGATTGCTAGGATATCTACCTCTCCTCAGAGATGTAGAGGACATGATTAAACTATATAGCTCCTGAGAACACAGATGTTCTGCTTTCAGCATGTAGTTGCTGGTATTTTTACCAAATGCTCTGTCACTTCCCAGGCACATCTCAAGAGGGTTGAATTCTGCTCATCTAGCCAGATTTGTGTTCAGTGCTTCACTTCAGCTGGACAAAATCCCTCATTTCTGCCTGAGGCTCATTAACCTGGGTTAATAAACTCTCATTATCCAAGGTTTCCTCAATCGACTGTTGAACTGATGATGAGCCTTCCAATACATGGCTACATCAGAGCGAGAGGTTTAACATCATGTAATTAAAATCCCTATTATTCTAGCATGAAGGTGACTGAACTGACACAGCAAACTATGTGTATTAATTCAGAAAGTAACGATGCAGAGTGAAAGCACTCAGCCCTTCTTTCATACAGAGGTCTTCCCATGCATCAGCAGGACATGGCTAAAGGAATTTCAGATGCTGGGAGGAACAAACAAGTCATTTAAAACCAGGGAGTGAGTCAGCAGAGTTGCATGGTATAACTTTTCTATATTGCAAGTGAAGGGGCACAAGATGTCTAAGATAACCTAACAACCAATAAGGAGCTGAGAGAGCTGTGAAAAAGTCCAGGTAGAAATACTGCTTCTGATTTGAAGTAGCACATCTACATTCCATAAAGTGGACTTTCTAATTTAGGCCATGCACAAGCAATGGATGCACTCTGTGGTGAGGTATAAGCATGACTTTTGTGCCCCTAGACTTGTCTTGTTGACTCATTTCCTTCCCTCTTACAAGTCAGATTATTTTTCTAAATATCAATTGTCTGGTACTGTCCTAGGGCATGTGTCATCCTTTTGTTAGTCAAGTCTGAGGAAAAACTTTCTCGTTGAGCTGTCTTTGAGAATACTGAGTTAGAAAATATACATAGGCAAATAATTCTTTTAACCAGTTAGCTCTGTTAGATTTTTCTTAGAGTTTTAGATCTATGTGTCTTAAGTAAAATACAGACTGGAAAATGATTATGAATGTATGAAGACTCCCAGGAAAAAATAGTTTTTAAAGAAAAATAGTCATGACAAGGAAAATAAAGATATTTAAATATGTGTTCATTATACCAGAAGCTGAACTTAAGAGGAGATGGTTCAATTTTCAAGTTATAATATCAAGCTCAATTAATTCAGAATCTTATCATAATCTTGTTACAAAAGCAAAATTTTATCACATTTCTGCACATGTCTGGGCAGGTGATTTTGGTCTCACCCAAGAATGATGCATTCTTAAAAGTAGGTTTCTATGTATTTCAGTCAAGGTTATTTGCCAATGTGATTATGAGACTGCTCAAGTAAATTCAACCAACCAACCCTAAATAACAATTTCAAAATTTAGACCAGTTTAAGAATGTCAGTTCATTTCAGTGTTAGTTTGTCCATGTAACACGGAAAAGCCTTGCTGCTTCTACGCACAGAACTCCTGTATGTTAAATCAACCTTCCAGTCAGAACAATCCATGCTATAGATTTCTGAGAAATGGGGGGAACAGGGATAAAGGTCTTATATCAGTTTCTTCTCTGATGTCCTAATTCCCTGGGTCCTGATGTCTCCCTCTCCCCTTGTGTGACTGAATACATATGAAAAATGAGCAAAATGAAGCCACCTCATTACTGAATGAGAAGGGGGTGTGACACTTTGTCGTATAACGTCCATGCTTCCAGATGCAGAACTAGGATGGGTCTTATACTCTCCCTGCCTCTATAAAGGATACACGAGACATCATGAGCAGATAGTCGCCAAAGGAACCATGCGGGTGGTAGTTTTGAAGCTGTTCTAATTTCTATGGAATTCCAGCAGTTTTGCAAACTTCCTGGAAAGATAAGTGACAGCAGAGTGCTTGATTTAGAAGCTAATCAGAAGCTTCAGAATCTTTCTGTCTAAAAAATGTCTCAATCCAAAATTTGTTCAATATTAGACCATATTTTTTAGAATACTTAGGTCCTTTGCAAAAGCTTCTCTGTTGAGGAAGCATGGCTGACTTCTCCTTTGATAGCAAAGAAAAGGTAATCAGATACAAATAATAAGTATATCCTTCTCTTTCAGATATATTTCTTTTTTTTTTTTTTTTTTTTTTTTTTTGAGAATTATTTATCTTGCCACTTGGTTAAAGAAGTAAAAAATACATTTTTCTACATGATAGTAGATTCACCAGTATGTCTCACAGTTACAAGTTGGTTTCTTAAGATTAATGCAGCATTCAAGTTTTGTGTCTTCCCCAGCCTTACACCCAGCCTTACAGTCTTCCCAGATTTCATCATGCTCTTTTCTCTACCTAGAGGTATGGTATCCAGGAATGGAAATTTTATATATTTTCTTTAAGTAGGTAGATGTGATTCCAGTTCTTAGTAACACAAATAGAGTTTCCAGTAGTGATTTTTAAAAGGCCTGAATTAGCTTTGACACGTGGGGGATGGGAAATAATTTGGAAAGATTGTTTATCTCAAGCCTCTGACAAGTGATTTGGGTCAACCACTGATACTTGACCCTGGCTCTGCCCTCTCAGTCACACCCAGATTGCATTTTCACCTGTTTCCAGATTGGTTTTCAAGCTAGAGAAGTATTTTTATTCAATTTTTATTCACTCTCACTTTGTATGGTCCACCTCTTGTCTAATTCTTTATTTTATAACACTGAAAACAAAAGGAAGAATGGGTTTGCTTTCCAATTTCAGAGGTGTTTGGTTAGGCACGTCTGCTTAGCACAAGGAATTCACAGCCCACAGCTCCTCTGTGCTAAGTGGCAGGAACAGCACTTATGCTTTGACATGCATTCAAGTCAAATGCCTGAGCTGTGCTAAGGGTTTCTGGTTTCTGTCCAGATTGTGAATATATATCAGCTCTGCAGGTGTGAATAATAACTGTATTTTTGGTATCATTCCTAAAATCAGTAATTGAGAGAGCTTATCACAGTACAGCAGACTAAATGGATCACAGGTCCAGTCTAAGTCCCTATGTGCTATTCTTGAAAAGGTGATCTGGTAATCAAATGATAATTTTATGCAGCATGTAGCACCTTTTTCATGTAAAATATATGCTCAGGAGTTTAATTATTAAAATATTATTCTATAGTGTGTGTAATTAAAATTCATAGCCAAGATGATAATAAGATTCCCACAACATTTTAATATGGGAGAAATCTACATAATACAGCAAAATCACACAACAGGCAGTGTGACACACACACACGCCTTCCTGGCGTAACTGTTTTTTTCCCCCATTTTTTTTAGTGAGGAGCACAATTCAACAAATGCTCTGCCGACCAAAAAGACACGTCAGTCATGGGGCCACTTTTTCCAGTCTGTTTCAATAAGATTTTGCCATTATGACATATTTTAAACTCTCGATAAAAGTTGATCATCTTGAATACTGACACCTGTGAAACAGTGATTTGTGAAACATCCGATGATATTTCACCTGCACTGCACAATGGGTAGTGTTACTGGGTGTCCATGATTCTATAGGCTGAAAATGTTAATGACAGGGAATAACTTGTTTATTCGGTGTGGCCATGAACCACACTGGATGCCTCATTACACACTTAATGACTTGAGACGAACAAATTGATTTTCTAAGTTGTTGTCCCAGTATTAAAATTGGAACAGCAATTGAGGGTCAAACCAAAACAGAAAACATCCAGTTCATTCTTTGATTTACAAAAAGGCTTCATTTCATTTTTGAATATTTCTATCTCCTTTTCATGTCACATTGAAGCTACATATCAAAAATAAAAAATAAAAATCACATTTCAAAATAAAAAGTGCAAATACTTGTTTGTGCACTTGCTTTCTGTTTTTGTTGTTGATGATTTTTTTCCCTCATTCTTTTTGGCAAAGCTTTTCCTCAGATAAATGCAAGTAGTTTCAGTCAATCTGTTGTTTATTCTGTGAATAAATTGTTTTCCTAACAAATGCTTGGCCACATGAGCTTTGTCTTTGCAGTTGAGACAGGCAGATGCTGTGTCACACCCACTTGCTAATGCTAGCCTGAGAAATGGGTGGCTGCTCTGGTAGCAAGCACCACAGCTAAGAAGCCCTGTTGAGATGTCAGTATATATGCTACTTTGGGCTTGTCATCATGTCAGTGTAGTTGTGCAGCTACTGATCAACTTCTGACTGACAGTAAATGCTGAAAATTGCCAGAAATCGTTCTCTAAAAGAAATATTTTCTTTTTTATTGTGCTTTAGTTGTTATTACTTGAAATAAATTAGGTACCTAGTTGTATCAACTTGTATGGTTGAAATCTAGATAGCACTGAACAGAAGAGTGGACATACTTCACTGAAGGATAATTAGTGCATGAAAAAGAAGGGTTTAGTAGGGTTTTGATTTGGTCATTTTGTCAGCAAGATCATTTCTTTTTTACCTACCTAAAGGAGTAAATGGTCATGTGAGACTGGTTACGTGTTTATTAAGTTGTTTCCTGTTGTTTCCCACTCTGGAACTTGTTTACCTCACAGAAAAGACCGTATTCCCAGGGCCAGGGGAGAGAGGTATTTGGATGCTCGCCAGGGACCACATGACAGAGAGAAATTACAGAACAAGGGGATTGGCTTATGGTGAGGATATTCATACCTTGATTTTTAGAGAAGTCTGTGCCTAGTTCCAAATACCCTATGAAAGCAGAAAAGAGTACACCTGTTTACTGCTTTTACACATTTTTGTTTGCTAGATAATTTGCAACCCTCCAAGATGCTGGAGAACTGCAGTGGCTGAAGAGGCTGAATTTGACTTTGTGAATTTCATGTATTTTGTCTGGTTGGTTGGTCAGCTGCTTTTGTTTTGTTTTCCTAAAACCAAAGGACTTTATTGACGAGACATTCTGTTTTATAAGAAGTTATATTTTTTAATGACTACTTGTTTCTATCTTCACCTGCTTCAGTACAACACAGAAAATACATTGAGCAGCTCTAAACGTTGTAACTGAGTGTTTATTACAGTCTGACACTCTGATTTTTTAGAAAATATACTTTTCTGCCTTTCCAGGAGTAAAAACAAATACAGAAATTAAGACCACCAGAATAAGGAAAGTGTTATATCTTCTAGGAGACATAGTAGTCCATGTGACCTCTTGAGAATCAGCATTTCACTTTCACCTCTAAACAGATTGACATTTTATTATATAAAAAAAAAAAGGGATTCTTCAATATATCGTATTTTGGTGAGGTGAGTTATCTTTCGTATCCTTTTAAGCTTTCACCCTACTCTAAGTCCTACTAAATACCTGGTAATATCAGGAGATCCAGAAGTACTGCTGCAGAATGTCACTGAACAGAAAGTGCTGAGTTCTTAAAAGGCAAATGTTTCTGGATGAAGTGATGTTTTCACTTTTCTTGCAAATTATTTTCTTACAATCAATCATCATCTTTTATTCAACCTTCTTTCACCTCAAAAAGCCCATGTGTCACAAGCTTGGAGGTGAAGTTAAAAAAAAGAAATATCTACTTAGTGAAAAACAAGTGAGTCTTTTGGAAAGTCCTGAGTTTGTACTTGTAAATGTTCAACACCAGAGATCTGAGACAGGTCAGGTTCTCAGGCAGTCCAGGGAGAGCTGGGTCCTGAGGTCATGGTCATACTGCAAAATGTGCTCAACTGCTCCCAGCTCCAAGGATGACTTGTAAAATCATGCATTATATAAAGCAATGTAACAACCAACAAGGTCATAAAATATCCTGCTTATTTATTTATTTATTTATAAAACTTACTGCTTTTTTCAGTGATCAAAGCATTGACTAAAGCACTGCATGGGGGCAGAGGTCTCACTGAATTCACTAATATCTGATGTGAATGTAAAATTTTTGAGGCTAGCACTGAAATGTTCTTGGGACACACATGGAGTTACACACAGGATAGCAACTGGAGCAGGGAAGGACGTTGTTCTACAATGTTTGGGATCCTGATTCATATTCTCAGGATAATAATAGGCTTGACAGCTCTCACAAAAAAAAATATTTCTCTGTTTTTTTTGTTTGTTTGTTTGTTTGTTTTTTAGCAAAAAATTCTCCCACAAGACCCATAGAGTCCCAAAAGGGAGTAAAGCATTACTTGCTTCCCAGTCGAGCAAGTAGTGAACTTTTGACTGCGGTAATACTGAAATCTACTGAAGAGTCAAAAACAGCAAACCAGAAGTCATCGTGATATCCCCTTTCCTCAAAACAGAAATCATCACGATATCCCTCCCCTTCTCATAGCAAACACTGACTTTCAGGGACGGTGTTGCAGCTGGTGGGCTTCCTCCTGTTTTATTAAAGAAATTTTAGATAGGAGAAAGAAGACAAACCTTACAATCTATTCCCTGGCAGGCAAGCTGAACTCTTAGGATATCAATACTCTTCATATTTCCGGTTATTTTAGTTCATTCTTTTTTCATTGATAGATTGCTAGGGTGGAGAATCATGAATGAATTGTCATTAGAGAATAGATGTCTTTAGAGACAGAAAAATCTTTAAGGAAAAGAGTAGATAAAGGAAGACATTAATTGGAGACAGGGAGAGTGCTCTGGGAACATGTGATTATATTTTTTTCCTCCTGTTTCTTACTCCTTCCTAGCTGTCTGTATTTGACAATTGTCAGAGACAGAACATTGAGCTAGCTGGATCTGGCTCAACAAGAACTTTATTGTGTTTTTATGAAAGGATTAAAAAAAATAAAATAAAATAAAATAAAAGTAAAAATAAAAGTATTTGAGCAAAGAATCGTTGAGTTCCTGAGTGTTTTTCTTCTTTATAATAACCCTGAGGCAAAGAAAAGACAATCAGAGATCACTCTGGTGTCAGCAGCCAGCCATTAACACCATGTAAGTAGTTCTAGTGAACCTTACAACAAGCGAGGTCAAAGGATGGAAGAGAAGGAAGCAATGTTCAAATCTAGTCCTAGGATGCGGGGAATTTCCTACTCTCTCATTTTCTGCTTTCCTTGATAATAAACATGTGAGGGACTATTTATTTACCAAACCTAAGGGCACCAGAGTCATTGATAAGATGTGGAGGCCCACCTTAAATAGTTGCCAAAGCAAGAAATCCTTTGAAGGGTATCATTCTTCTTTGAAGAACAAAGAAGACAGTATGAAGGAAGAATATGATGATAGACAACCTCAGAGAGGAAGATACCCTGGGAAGACTTCCAAAAGATGGCCTCATGTGAGACCATTGACTGCAATGGGGAGTGGTTCAGATTGCAAAGGTAGAGTTTTCAGTGCAAAGTGGTATTCAATGAAAAGTAAAGCAAAGGATGAGCTGATTCTCATGCAAATGTCCAAGATGTCAAGCACTGTGAGACTCACCTGTCAGGCATGTTTGATTCCCTTTCATATTGTCTGATGAATATTCACCCCTGGTGGTCTCATATCAAGGCAAGCTGCCAACAATTCTTCTGGGCCGCTCCCAATAAATTAAGTCCTTCAAGGTAACACACAGTTAACATTCAGATTTTTTTTCCATTTAAATATCAGATTATTTCATCTTCCCAAACCCATGACAGTGAAGGCAGCTTTTAAAACCCACTATCATGATACTGCCATTGTTTCACAAAGTCTGATACCACAATAAAAAGAAAAAGCAGATTCATTAGTGGTGTGTATGAAACTCTGAAGTTCTCACAGATAAAACCATTGCAGTCTGTTTAGAATATGAAATAACATCTGCCTTCCCTCCAGCACCCTGCCTCACCATTACATCATTGTGTATGTTGGCATGTCTGGAGTCAAGACATAAAATCTTTCATGGCATGGCAAAAATGCATGACTGACATCTTCCTTCTTGTCATATAGCCAGTTCCACTGAAAACACACCTGGCTTGTATTATCCATAGTAAAATGTACCCATGAAATCCAAAGCTGAACCAAAGATTGGTGAATTGAATGGAAAAGTTCCTAATTTTCCCCAGTAAAGTCAGACCCATGAGCACAGTGTCCTTCAGAAGTAGTTTGTCGTTTTGACAACCCATTCTGTAACATGAACCCCTTGGAGCTGGGACTGTACTTTGGAACTACAGTTTCCACTGACATTAAAGTCTGTTATAAAACCAAGATGCTCATCAAGCAGAAAGAGACGACACACAGCAACTTTCCCTGCTTCAGGCACTGTCAAGTGTTATTCAGGCCCTTTTCTAAACAGAGAGACTCTATGCATATCTTCTGTATGTAAAATGTGCATGCACTGCATTTTAATCTTTTCTTCAATTATCATCCATAGATTTCTATCCTTCGAATTCTGTCTTCTACAAACTTCTAAAATCTTCTAAATATATAAAAATATTTATTTCTAAATAGTACAGACACTCTTTAGAGTACAGACACATGATTGAATGTGTATAAATTAATGAGATTTTACAGGTTACCATATTTTATTTGGTAGAGGTGAAAAATTACAGTGTACATGTTGTTAACCCACCACAGTTCTGTGGAAATCAGTTTAGGAAACTCAGACTTACCCAGTGTACAGTCACAGAAGTGTCTGTGATCGACACATAGTAGTATCCACCTCTCATCTTGTGGTTTTCCTCTGCTGTCAGTCAGGAATACTCTTTGATGTTTCGGTGCAAAATGCAGCATGTTCACCTAAATCACCCTGGAGAGATTTACTTGCAATGTTATAGGCCAGGTGTGATGAGGGATGGTAAACAGAAGCTACAAAGAGATCATTAGAAGTGATGGGACAATAACCTCTCTTGCTGTTTCAGAAATGCGCCTCTGTTTTCATGTGTTGAGTTTCACTTCACAGTATTTTTTTTTCCTGTGTCTCAGCAGAGACAAGGCTTTTTGTTTTGTCTGTATGTCTTTTGTATCATAAAGAATTAGTGCATGCAGGAAAGTGCTGTTTTCCTTGGCTTCCAACTGGCTCTGCTACCTTCATATTTTGCTAGGACGATCAGACACTTCTGCGGTATGCACTGTTTATTTAGAAGAATACTTTACAAAGCAGCAGGGAGGAATGAAGCTTTCAACACGGGGCTCTAAAAAAGCATGGGAAGACAATCAAAATTAAAGACAAAAATAGCAGTATTGCCCAGGGTTTTGCTTCAACAAACTTAGCTGAGCCAGGACAGGAGAACAGATAATGGGAAGGGTGAAGGAGTAGCAGTAATGTGGGGAAAAAATTCATTTCAAAAAAATTAGCATCAGGTCTTGGTTTTCAGTCTGAATTTGAAACTTGCAGCAAGCATTTCAACATACCAGAAACAAATATTCCCGATCTGATAGACAGTGATTTCCTGAAGGTGTAGAAAAAGTCAAAAGAAGTTAGAGCAAGGAAATGTTATCATCCCACTAACTTGCACCTCTGCCTCCAGCTAGTCCACATCACACCGGCAGCTTGCAGAGAAGAGGACAGAAGAGGTCAGAGAGAAGGTCAGAGAGAAACTGTAGGACAGTATGACGTGTGTGTGTGTGTATCCCTGAGTGTAGAACAGGTCGAGCCACAGGGTGTGGAGCTGACCCTGGGAACTGTCTCAACATGGGTGCATAACTTGTGATGCATCCTGGAGAGGGATTGGACCTACCATAGGGAGCTGAGTCCTGTACCCCTGCCATAAGCACCAGGGCTGTGCTTATCCCTGGCAGTCACCGGTATTGAACATGGATGATACTTTTGCAGTAAGAAAGAGGCAACTATGTGACCGCTTTAAACTCTCTTGTAGGGGATCTGATTCCAGAATATTTTAATTCCAGTTGTGCTTTATCATTGCTGAAATTGCTGGTACTACCACCTTTATATTTTTTAAGGGTTGCTTGATTATTGTCCTGGCATGTTTTTATTTATTTATTTATTTATTTATTTATTTATTTATTTAAGGAACAAAGAAACGGGTTAAAAATAACCCCCTGTTTACTAAAACAAGAGAAAACCTATGGAGCAGTGATGTGCATAGATAAACCCGCTATCCTTTCTTAAGTGCACTCTTTCCATGAGCAGGTAGTCTGCTATTATCAACAGGGTATCTGAAGCTGGAGAAATGGTCGAGTTGTGACAGTGCCAATGGGGAGAACTTGTTTTTCTGCCTTCCTTTTCTTCCTTCCTTTCTTCTCTCCCTTACAGCTGCTGCTTACTAAACTGGTTGGTCTCTGTAAGCAGTGTGGGAGACCTTATTCTTTTCCCTGCAGGGGAACAGAGGCTGCTCCTGCCACTTTTAAAAGAGCTGGATAGAAACTGCTGCTTCACATTTCCACTCCAAATTGTGAGTACAGCAACAATGAGCGTATTAACCTGATGTGGGTTAGATTGATTGAAGAGTGGAAGGGACCATGAATCATTTATTACCAAGTGGCTATTTTAAGGTCCTCCTACAAGCTCTCTATTTTCCTACCACTTCTCTTCCTAGGCACATCTGTACTGATTTTTAACGCAATTCAGGATCTAAACACCAATTAGTCACCAGTGCTCAATAAGCTCCTGGGATGCCCCGTGCTGTCACCTGGACCTGTGGAACTAAGCTGCAATATCCATGCCACCAGTTCTGCCACAGCCATGTCCTTCAGTTCCTCCTGTCACATGTGTTGGTGCTCAGCTGCCTCAGCCTGCACGGGTACCCTCTGTGTCTTCTTCCAGCACACAGCACTGTGGTTCTTGCCTCTGGGAATTGGAGAAAACCTTCTCCACCCACTTCTTTGCATGTGTCCATCTGGTGCAGCAGCCTCACTTACATCTGAGATGAGTCCACTGCACATCGACATGACTATGGCCCACTGTTATCACTACTAATATCATTTCACAAACTGTACTAGACTTAGAATCATAGAATCATAGAATATCCTGAGTTGGAAGGGACCCTTAAGGATCATCAAGTCCAACTCTTGACACCGCACAGGTCTACCCAAAAGTTCAGACCATGTGCCTAAGTTCACAGTCCAATCTCTTCTTAAATTCAGACAGGCTCGGTGCAGTGACCACTTCCCTGGGGAGCCTGTTCCAGTTCTTGCGGCTTTGCTCTGTCTTGAGACACCTGTGAGGTCAAAGTGACTCTGACAGCTGGCTGACAAGCACAAGCGTCTTGTTTTCAGAGGTCATATGACCTCTCAAGCCTCACTGCTGCCACTGTAATTTCACAATGCAAAATACAGCCCTGTATATGACTTACACCTACTGCACATATTTTCTCGGTATCGCTTTGAAGCTGCTAATTGAGGGTTGGTTATGTACAAATTTCCTTACAGGTCTTCCATCTGAAAAGTCTGCTGGGGGAGGCATTCCCATAGCTTTCTCTGGAATCTTCTGAGATATTTCTGTAAATTTTACATCCTTATTTGTTTAATTTACACCAGAATTTGTAGTCTATTCTGAGTTAGTTGAAGTCTCCAGACAGGATTTTTTTTTACACTTCCCCTCCATCCCTCCTCCCCCAATCTAACATGATTTATGTATCATGGTATTGTTTATACTGTCAAATTTGTTGCATTTCCATGTCAAAAACCTCTGGCTTCAAGTGCAACCCAATGACTTTCTGAGAAAATGATTTCCTAAAGAGATAATGATCATGCACAAATGGATGCCCCAGTTTCATAAGGTCACCTCCCAGAGTGTTGCTGTCCTTTCAGTTTCTCATTAGAGACATTGTAAAAGATGCCAGGTTTTAGGTCATTCATATGCAAATGAAACATTTCAACATTTTTGCTTGATTTTTACATGATCCATAAGAGCATTACTTTCACTTCTACTTATAAGCTTCTCCCTAAAGCAATAAGTTTCTCTTATTGTAGCTTGAATTATGGCAAGACAAACTTTGTAGGTGAGCCATGAACCATCTCAACTTTCATCTCTGTTCCATACTCTGTTGATAGTTCTTGTATTCCCTCAAAATTTCATTGGTTTCCTCTTCAGTTGCTGTCAATACTGTGAATGAATACAGTGAATGAATGTGATCTCTGAAATCCAATATTTGGCACGTTTTTAACTCTGTAATAAGTATTAATTTTTCCCTCTGGTATTGTTATAAGTTATAAATTTTCCATGCTTTTCTACATTTTTCTTTATCCATACAGTTACTGACATAATTCTACAATGGAATAAAGTTTAACTCTGTAAGACCAGAGCTTCATTAACTCCTACTATCATTGACGTGTCTTTGCTGATATCGGTGTTCCTGGTGCACCTAAACATCATAGAAAATCAGTCCATATCCTTCAGGTGGACTTCAGGTGAACAGACTGTGCTGTTTAATATTGCTTGCATGAAGAAGTCTTCTTCCCTCCTCCAGTGACTTCTGCTGATGTTTGTAAGAGTCTAAGCAGTGACGTGATCCTTTTCTGAATGACAGATATCATCTTTCATAAGTTGTTTGTCCATTCTAAGTTTCTCAGTGGCTTGGGTTTTGGAGGCTCCCATGGTGACTGCTTTATCTATTCCTCCCTCCATCTCATTTGCAGAAACATTGTGAGTTTCTTTTCATATCCGTATTGTCAAAGCAACATCTAACCACCTCAAACTTCAGGAAAGTCCCTCTTTGCTTTACAAATGTTGACTGCTTTGCCATAAGTGTATTCTAGGTGTATCTGTAGATGTTTCCTTGAATGATTTTTCCCAGAATCTAATTGTGATCTTATGAGAAACTAAATGTGACTCTCAAAATTTCAAAACAGTTTTTGAAATCAGTCACAAAAAAAAACATTTAATTTTTACTTTTTTTTTTTTTTTTTGTAATGTCTGTTTAAAAACATACACCTGACATGTTTCACTTTACCTTGAGAGTAGTACTCAAATTGCTATAATAATCTTTCATAATTAGCCTCCTCTGCCTAAGTTAATGGGGAAATATTTTTAACAACAAAGGTGCTTCATAATGTCTCAGTCAGAAATTAAGCTGTATTTTCATGGCCACTTCTGTCTTATGGATACAGACTGAAGTACAAGGCAAAATGACTCCAATTATCTTCTGCAGTTTGAAAGAATTCCAGTGCTGGCAAGGCTTTTAACTTCTATATTTTTTTCTTTAGAATATTTTTTTTGCTGCTTATTTTGGGAAAATTAGTTGTTAACTAATCACCTTGAGTGGAGAATTTGCAGTGTTCAGTGATGGATTTCATACTGAGAAGGCTTTAATAGCCTGAGCTCCTCCACAACTCAACCAGTAGGTGTGTTGTCAGTGGCCCTTATCTTAAATCTTCGTGCAAAAATGTACTACACAAAAACACTAATGCAAATATATTAGAAATGAGTATTATTGTTTTTTTTTTTTTTTAATAAAATAAAATAAAATAAAATAAAATAAAATAAAATAAAATAAAATAAAATAAAATAAAATAAAATAAAATAAAATAAAATAAAATAAAATAAAATGAACCACAGGTCAAACATCTACAATGACTCAGAGGCAGCATTAATTTCTCACTAATGCTCCCACACAAATTTGGCTTTAGTTGTCATCTTCAAATGCTTTCCAAAATGAAGGATTTCCAGCAGAAATTGGTTATTTCTTACCAGAAATAACCCAGCTCTACTGGAACTCTATCCAGTGAACAGCATTGAAAAAACAAAACAGAACAAAACAAAACAAAACAAACTTTCCTAAGCTCTGATTCTTTTCTGAGCCAGTTACTGTTTTCAATAATAGAGAGGTTTTAATTAAGTTGATGGACATAAGTGGGATGGATATGCTTTGGAGCATGTGTGAAATACCATAGCAGCTAAGAGGGAATGCAGCTTTTCTGATTACTTGTGTTCACCCAGCACATTGCTGATAACAAGGAAATCATTCTTGGAACAATGGTTCAGAGCAGAGAGTTAGCGATACAGATTTTCTCTGGTCTGAACAGATTATTTTCTTTTGTTTATTGCTGTCATTTATGCTCCTAGTATGAGTTTTGTGGCTAAGTGTATCTTAAATCAGCCTTACCTTCCTGCCCACTAGTCTATAGTAAATTGTGGTGTATTTTAAAGATGAAAAATGCTTCAGAATTAGATGGAAACTGCAACCTGAAGTGCTGAGTAACCAGAGTTCAGTCAGTGATGTCTGTAGAACATGAGCAAGTAAATTCCAGAGCAGGGATAGTCTGATAACTGCAGATGCATGCATACATCTGGTGGGCCTTTTGCCACAAGAACATGCTTCTGTCTTGCTTTCAGCTCGCCCAGGTCCCCTTCTACAAAGCTTCTTTCTAGTTGCTCGGTGCCTGACCCCTGTGCACAGGGTTGTTCTGTCTAAGACAAAACACTTTGCATTTGTTAACATGTGTCCCAACAGCACATTTTTTTTCCTCATCTATCAGGATCCCCCTGCATAGGTGACTCTCTGCCTTAACCTCCACCATATACATTGTCCCCCAGAGACTGATACCCTTATCAAAGTTCTGGGAGTTAGTCGCTCCCTAGCATCACCTATTTCATTTATAAAATGTTACTGGCTACAGTATGAACCCCAGAAAAAAAATAGTAAATAACCACAAGGCAGACTTTGTACCTCTGATCTCAGTATTTTAACCTCAGCAATGTGACCAATGTTTCACCCACACTGTATTCCACGTCCCAAAACTAAAAACTCAGCAGTTTGCTAGACAAAAAAAATATGTGACACTATGCCTAAATCCTTGCTAAAGTTGAGGTAAGTGACATCCACTGATTTGCAAAGGCCCTGATACTGAAGCAGGGAGCAGTAATAAAACGTTTGAATTCTAACAAGGAGGATATGAGGCAGCATGCCTTCAGGTGGAAAGAGTTCTCAGCAGGAATCCTTCATAGGAGAAGACACAAGCTGACTGCCCTGTACTTACCTAGCAAATTTAATGATCTCCAGGGATATGACACAGCACACTCCCAGCCTCTGGAAGGAAAAAGCCTGATTCATTGAAGGCTTCATGTAGTAGTGCTTAATGGGCAACTTCAATCCAATCTGAGAAGAAAGAGAAGAAAATTTGTAGGTTTTTCTTTTATCTGAAGTGGGTGAGAAATGGGATCGCACCTTTCTGCTAGCTTACTAGCCACAGTTATAGAAAATTCAATGCAGTCTTTTGTTCTTGTTGTTGTTGTGTTTGTCTTATTTTTTTTTTTCTGCTGTTAACATAAGAAAAACTAATATTATTTTTGTAAGAGTACTAGAGGAGAATGGTGGAATTTTTAGTTTAGAGACTGACATTGTGCTGCCTAAAACACAATTAAGAGCAACCTTTTGGGGTATGCACTGCAAATGCTACTAAAGCAGTAAACAGATAGCACCCCTCAGATTCCTCCTCTCCAAGGACTCTGTTGGGAGCAGGTAATCATATAGAAGAGGCCAAAGGACTGAAACAGTGTCCTGGAATTATGACCCTGGTCTGATAGCCGTGCTTGGCTGGTGACAGTTAAAAGGCTGGGAAGCTGCACTGACAAGTGCTTTGATTGCAGGGGAAGCAGGCGATCAGGCCCAGTCAGCATGGGTTTATGAAAGGCAGGTCATGCCTGACGAACCTGATCTCCTTCTATGACAGAGTGACGCGCTGGGTGGATGAGGGAAAGGCTGTGGATGTGGTTTACCTTGACTTCAGCAAGGCTTTTGACACCGTATCCCACAGCATTCTCCTCAAGAAACTGGCTGCTCTTGGCTTGGACTGGCGCACACTTCGTTGGGTTAGAAACTGGCTGGATAGCCGGGCCCAAAGAGTCGTGGTGAATGGAGCCAAGTCCAGTTGGAGGCCAGTCACTAGTGGCGTCCCCCAGGGCTCGGTGCTGGGGCCGGTCCTCTTTAATATCTTCATCGATGATCTGGACGAGGGCATCGAGTGCACCCTCAGTAAGTTCGCAGACACCAAGTTAGGTGCGTGTGTCGATCTGCTTGAGGGTAGGAAAGCTCTGCAGGAGGATCTGGATAGGCTGCACCGATGGGCTGAGGTCAACTGCATGAAGTTCAACAAGGCCAAGTGCCGGGTCCTGCACCTGGGGCGCAATAACCCCAAGCAGAGCTACAGGCTGGGAGAGGAATGGTTGGAGAGCTGCCAGGCAGAGAAGGACCTGGGAGTGATGGTGGATAGTCGGCTGAATATGAGCCAGCAGTGTGCTCAGGTGGCCAAGAAGGCCAACGGCATCCTGGCTTGTATCAGGAACAGTGTGACCAGCAGGGCTAGGGAGGTGATCGTCCCCCTGTACTCAGCTCTGGTGAGGCCGCACCTCGAGTACTGTGTTCAGTTTTGGGCCCCTCGCTACAAGAAGGACATCGAGGTGCTTGAGCGGGTGCAGAGAAGGGCGACGAAGCTGGTGAGGGGCCTGGAGAACAAATCCTACGAGGAGCGGCTGAGGGAGCTGGGCTTGTTCAGCCTGGAGAAGAGGAGGTTCAGGGGCGACCTTATCGCTCTCTATAGGTACCTCAAGGGAGGCTGTAGCGAGGTGGGGGTTGGTCTGTTCTCCCACGTGCCTGGTGACAGGACGAGGGGGAACGGGCTAAAGTTGAGCCAGGGGAGTTTTAGGTTAGATGTTAGGAAGAACTTCTTCACTGAAAGGGTTGTGAGGCACTGGAACAGGCTGCCCAGGGAAGTGGTGGAGTCACCATCCCTGGAGGTCTTTAAAAGACGTTTAGATGTAGAGCTTAGGGAAATGGTTTAGTGGGGACTGTTAGTGTTAGGTCAGAGGTTGGACTCGATGACCTTGAGGTCTCTTCCAACCTAGAAAATTCTGTGATTCTGTGATTCTGTGATTCCCTTGCACCTGCACAGGCAGCCAAAATCATCTTCCTGGTGCTATCATTTAAAGCTGTTTTGAAGTTGGAGTTAAGGTTGCAGTGAAGCAAGGCAGCAGGGAATAAGAACTGCGAACTGGAGGGAAGTTATGCTGTGAAAACAAGGGAGCTGTTGCAGGGAGTGTAAGCACATATTTTCTTTAGCTAAGATTGCAAAGTTTATGCATCATTTAACACTGCCAGACTGATAAATGCCCCGATGCTGAGCATTGATGTGATGAGCAGTGTTGGCTGTCAGTTAACACTGCTTTATGTGGTGCAGACTGCACAAAAAATAAAAATTAAAAAAAAAAAAAAATGGCTAAGTAACACACTAAGAAATTTAAAATCCCATTATCACAGTACAGCTTCTGGGGGGCTATGGCTCCAGCTGGCTTTTACCAGACCTCTAGGAGTAACCACTGCAGGCAGAGATCTGAACTCCCAGCCTCTGGCCAGGGTTGCAGGTAGGAGAAAGTAACTGGTGATCTCTAAGAGTTCTGACTGATCACAGCTTTTAAGGCAGGTGGATATCACCACAACTAGTCCAACCTATGAAGCATCTCAGCCTCTCAGTGAGTTCTGGCATATGCACATACACAGCTGCATATGCACACACAGCTGCAAAGTCTCACTGGGGCAGTGAAACCATGTGCGTTAGGAAAACCTTATGTGAAGAGTCAGGATCATACCCCAAAGATTGTGCTTTCAATCTCCACCCTCCAGTAATCATAGAAATAGTACCAAAGTGCAGAGAACTATATATATATAGCTTTTTCTCCCACAAGCCTTTTGAGAAATCACTTCTCCACCCTCCAGTCCCCCAAACCGTTCGCATAAAGGCTTATGTAGCTCACTGTTGAAACATTTGAGCCCAAAATGTAAAACACTGGCAAAGTTATAACGATTGCAAATGGCACATCAAATAGTCTTAGCTATTGGTGATGCTACTAGCATTGCCTGATATAAGGACCATGGTGGAAAATATCAGTATGTTCTCTGTACTGCATAGTGCAAGGCTCTTCTCTGCAAAATGGTCTTCATACCATTCATGTTTCTTAAGTGCAGGGAGTAGAAAATGGCATGAAACTTAAAATGCTGCCTGTCACTGTAAAAGCAGCTTTCCTAAATAACATGTTTTCCGCAATGGAAAACCATGTATCTTTAGTACTAATCATATTTTTTTGTTGTTGTTCTCAAAACATATTTCAAGGACATTCAATCAGGTTTCTTATTACTAAGGCACTACTGCATTATTAAAAAAGTAAAAAAAAAAAAAAAAAAAAAAAAAAAAAAGAAAGGGCAGACACAATGAGATTGTATTTTATTGTGGAGTTGACACATTGGTCTGCTCCTGTCAGTTTAGCCTTGTGACTATCTGGGACTTTGCGAAACACAAATACATAAAACAAGATTCCCTTCAGCATGGAGGGATACAGAAGCTAAGCAATCTTACTGACATATTAGAACAAGGACAGAGATCGAATCATGCAAATAAAAAGGATTTTTTTTTTTTATTATTATTTTTTCCCTAGGCTTTTATGGTTTGAAGAACAAAAGGTTGTACATGAATCAAAGGTGCTGCTGCCAGGTGCTTACCTAAGACAATATGAGTTGCCTGGTATTGAATCCTCTCAGAGCTGGGTTTCCAACATTGCACACACATTTAGCGTTATGTCTCACTTCAAAAACAAAGTAGGTCAGTCTTCATCACCCACCCATGCACACACACAGTCCTGTAGAAAGAGACAAAAGAATTGCAAAATGCCTTCGCCAAGTGTACACTGAACAGTGTACATTCATCAAGGATAACAGAGACCATAGAAATTATTTTTGAAAGTATTTGTGTGACATCTAGGTGAAGGGACAACTTCTTTTTTAAAATGAGGTTCCAATTTCAAACAAAGAAGCAAAATCTGAAATTCTTAGTAAAATAAGGTGGAAATCTAGCTTCTGTTTAGCAGATGACCTTGAGAAAAGAGGTGCTAGAAGCCTACTATACCTCTTCAAGGAGCTGTATTGAAAAGTCAACACAATGATTTTCTTAACTTCTTTCTAGACACACAGAAATTTACCAGAAAAGGAATAATCTGTCAGTTTTTTATTAGAGTCATATTTTGTTTGGCAACAAATGCCAACAAAACACTTCTTTTTTTTTTTTTTCTTCCCTGACCTTGCTGGGTTATAATCTCATCACAATAATAGTTTATAACATCCTTTACATAACTCTCTATAAGTGAATGCACATGCAAAACTTGAAGATAATTCCAGGTTGTGTTCAAGCAAAGACACAGCAGACTTCTGTTGAACGTCAAACAGGTTGCTTAGGACTGTAAATAACAAAATCTCCTTTTCTCTAGCATCAGGTTTCAATCACAACACAAGTGTAATATGACTATATGATTTCTGTGTAACACCTTGGTGCTTTCATAGGCAAGATGAAAAGCTTTTCTGCAAAGTCAATAGGTCTCCTGAGAAGAAAGACAAGTGCCATGAGACCTTTTTTAATTGCTTTTCTTTGGCTGACTTTAACTAATGCTGTGGGCATTTGTCCTTACCATGACAGTTTGGCCTTCATAGCCCCTTTGCTCAGACACAGGGATATATTTGCAGAGAACAGGTATAGAAAGTGGTGATGTGATGAAAGTGTGAAGAAAATGTTGGTTTGGGACAAGAAATAAGCTGCTGTACATTGTCCTTTTCAGGTCTGCTACTTGACTCTTTCCTTTCAACAATCTTTTAAGTTCCAGAGGATTTGCCTTAGTGGCTTCTTCTCTGCCCTAACTCCTTCACTATCCATGCTCTGAACTGCAGTGTCCCACAGATCCATTGCCCTTCAGGATGTGTGCAAGGTCTGCCTATGTAAATAGAAATAGCCAGGGGGAGAAAGCTTTAAATCGGGTCAGCTAAGGAAAACTGTAGATTTTGTCTACATTGGTTAATAGCATTAATTAATATTGTTCAGAGGTTAACTTTTAAGAATTACTCCCAACTTAATATATATACATATATATATATATATTATTATTTTTCCAGAAGTGTATATGAAAATAGAACATTTTTCAGGTCAAGATTTCCGTGTTGAACATTTTAGTACTCCCTGTGTGTATTCTTTTCAATATGTAAGGAAGTTAAGGTGGTCTTAAGGTGATGGAAGATGTCCTAATACTGACTTTTACTATCATTGTTGGACATGCTCATTCTGCTTGTGCACATTTTACCTCAGAAGGCCTTGTATTAAAATCCGGCTGCAAGAAAAAACACTTTATCACTGCTTTAATTCCAGGTATCAGGGGAAGGGTTGGAGGAGTGTGACCTCTCAGAAACCTGATATTTGCACAGAAGCTTTGTTCTTCTGATGATTTCAAGCTACCAAAGCTACTAGGTCATTTCCAGCCATGGGCTTGGTAGCCCAGGGAGCATGGAGCGTCACCGCCAACTTGTGGGTACACACTCCAGCAAGCAGCACATGTGTTGGCTCAGCAAGCCTGGAGGCCAGGCTTGCGCTGTGCCCAGTGTGTTTTACAGTTCCTAATTAAGCCCTAAACTACTTTCAGCTTTGATGATCTTCCTACTGCTTTTCCCTTCCCCCACAACTAATTTCAGACTGGTATGTTCAGTGAGATACAGGAATAGAAGCAACGCAGCTTGTAGTCACCTTCGCTTCGGAAAGCTGGGGATGGAAGTGTTTCTGAGCTAGAGTTTACAGCAAAAACCAGGACAACGGAGATGATTTAGCCCAGTTTGCTAGAACTCACTGCAATGATCACAGCAAGTTTCTAAACTAACACAAAAAAATTGCCTCTGGCAAATTCTTGTCCCTTCCCATGTGCCCACTTGTTCCTATGACCCAATTTACACCTCCTCAGCCTAGTGCGTGGCTGTCACTCTTCCTGCTCAGCCACAGAGCTCCTGTTCTGGCTTTGCCTCTCTCTGAGCTAATCCAGAGCTAGTTGGTATGAGTTTGGCAGAACTCAGCCAAGCCCCTGAATGAACCTGCTGTTTCTTTTGTGATATAATGCATTCACCTTTTTAATCTGAAAGGAGCATCAGTCTATAAGTTGTGGGTGAAATGCTTAGAAATCAGTGGGGCAAAGCAAAAAAACAGCACCAGTGTATGGTGTCAGTCCAGAGGTGTCACTTCTCCTAGGATTTTTTCTATTATTAATTTTTTTTTTGAGCTAGTTCAGCAAAAGGTTCCTCGTAAAGAAGTCGTGAAGAAATCCCCCCTTGCCCCAAGGTTACAGGTTATTTTGTTGGACCAGATGATATGACAGCATGATTCTATCAGGACAAATCAAAGTTTACCGAGCAAATCTGTGTACTGTAACCTGATTTATTGGTGCCATCTGCCAACACCCATGAACAGATGCTCTGTAGGACCTCACTAACGTGCAGTAATGACTGGGAGAAACCCACCGCAAATGGCTGAATTTTAAAAGTTATAGAGTGTAGCAGGAGAGATAACAAACATAATGAAAAATGTCTAGGAGAAAGCATCCTAATGTTCATTTTTCAGTTCAATTTCCCTGACAGCAGTACTTCAGAGCATACTAATCTACATACGTGGGTATATGGAGTAAAAATAAACCAAGCACTCATATTTTTCTGTGATTTAGCTCCAGTCTTTTGCCACTGTATGTTTTAAAGAGATCATTTTGGTCTGAGCAGTTACTGTCACTCCTTCACAAGATCAATGAGTTCTTCCTGATTGCAAGAATCCCTTTTGCAGTCATAGTCTGGCAGGTCAAAACTGCCCTATTGCTAGGACTAATATAGGGCATATAGGGTCTTTTTCCCTCCTCTGCAGCAATTTCCAAGCCCTGTGTACCCTGTGTACTCTGAGGGCATGCCAAGGTAGAAGCAAACGAGTTTGCAATTATTGCCACTGGCAACATTAATTTTGCATTCCTGTCTCTTCGAAAACACAGGGGAGCAAAAAGAGATAACGAAAGGAAGAGCAACTTGTCCAGATGGAGGTGTGAAACGTGCCTGGTCTCTGAGCAGAGCCACGCTCGCTCCTGCAGCCCTGGGGATGCTCAAGAGGGATGGGAGCAGCCCAGCTCCAGATCCCTGCTGTCCCCAGCCCCAGGTCCCTGCCATCCCCAGCCCCTCCCACCCCTCCTGCCCTGTGTGTCCCCAGCTAAATACTAGGCTCCTAGGTGTTGTATTAAAATTAGAAACTGAAGCTGTAGTGATTGGGGTGGCTCTCTGCCTTCTCTCCTAACCTGCATTGTAAGACAACCTGCTCTGTCCGCACCAAGGGCACTCATTCAGACATGCTCAGGAAGATCTTTTTAATAGACACAACCCATCCAATACCTGGCAAAGTTATAAAATCAGAGAACAACAACTTTCCATCACTGCCACTCTTCCCGAGGCTAGATTTGGACCCAGGGTTGGAGAGCTGAAAGTCTTCCCTCTTTATTGTGCCAGTCCATTAAAATCATCCACTCACAGAAATTCTCCCGGGAGAAACTATCACTGAACTATTAATAAAATCTTCCAGAACTATTAATACGGTCTGTGGAAGCTTTAATCCACTGCAGGGACTGATTATGTAAGCACACAGGCATGAGGATGCTGTTTTCAGCCTCAGTTTGAATGACCTTTCAGTTTAAACAGTTTTGTTTATGATTGAAATCTGCCTGAATCTAAAAGAAACTATTTTCATTCAAAGGGGATTATATTTTGATTTGCATTAAACTGGCGAGTCTGGTCTAGATTAAAGAAATGCATTTGGATGGCAAGACGTGTGTTTGCTTATCTGATTGCAAAGGGTTGAGGCTACGAGAGCAGCTTAAAAACATTTGTGTCACAAAATTCAAATGTTCCAAAGCTTGAAATACGCTATAACTTGTTTTTTGAGCTTAGGTCATTGGACTATGGAGACAATTCACACAGTTTGAAAAGATTAGCTAGATTTGTATCAGGCTATATTTATTCCTAATTTTGATATTCCAAAGACTGTTTTACTCCTCTGCCACACTTTGGTGTAATGAGATGTTAGAAGATCATCTTGATTTTTAGCTTTCCGAGTCAAGCAGTTCAGAACAACAAAGCAGTAAAAGGTTTCTGATGTGTACTCCTGCCAAAAGAAATAGATGTCATGAAGGCAAGAACAGGCTTAAATAGTAAAAAATTGTCTCTCATTCACTGCATAGCTATCACTCCCAAGCTATTTAGCAGAACATTTTGTACAGGAGATTTTCAGTCTTAGGCTCATTTCAGTTCAGAAATTTCCTAGCACAGGAGGCCTGAGATGAAAAGAGAATCAATGAACTCCACATTTTCTTCTGCTCTGCAAGCTTGGAGACACTTTTCCAACCTGAAACAAAAGATGTATTGAATCTTGTATGGATGTTTGGGTGTCTGTGGCAGGTCAGCTCTAGCACTCAAGTGTTAACCGCTTTCTCTTCTTTGGGGATGATGTGGAAGGAAATCACTGAAAGGAGGTTGCTTTTTGTTTGTTTGTATGTTTGTTTTAAAAAAGGCAAATAAGGCAAGTAAGTCCTACCCAAAGCACCAGTTTCATTTGATCAATGGGAACAATTAAAACCCCTGTGCCGGGACGATTTTGTCTGTCTAGGTTTGCCCGTGTTATTTAGGAAAGGTGTCACTTCTGCAAGGTCAGATGTATTCCTTGTTTTAGTTGACTTTGGGTCCCAATGAAATGAAGACCTGGTTTGACTCTGGGATGAGCTAGCTGCCCAAGTAAGTATCTGCCGTCCTTTTACTGTTTCTTACCTGCTACTGCTGAGTAGCAAGCTAGCCAGATTACCACTGGGCTGGATGTGTTTATTCACACTGTAATTGCATCTCTGAGTGACATGAAGTTATGTCCAGCCTGGTTTTCAGATAAAATGGCAGTAGTCTACACAAATCATTAGGCTTGTTCCAGCATGCCATATTTTATTTATATCTTTGGCATAACATATAAATATATCTTCACAATTGGGTATTTTTAACAAGGAATTGGGTTAAGAAAAGGCTCCGTGATCCCAGGGTCCTTTTCACAGTAGGCTCCAGAAAATACACCTCATTATAAAATACACCTTCCTAAGGAATCACGAGACAGGAGAAATCAAAAGAGAATTCCTAAAAGCAAAAGCTCTCCAGCAGAAAATCAATTTCAGCTACTTTCACCTAGCCCCAGGGAAAGCAGCAGAGACACTAAGTGGGGTGTGGGAAAGGTCTCATACATCTTCCTAGAGCTGCACAAGACAGACCTCCAGACGAGAGCTTTTCTTTCCAAGACAGCTCTGCGCTAATTAGGGACTTCTGCAAAATTGGAATGCTGCAGCTCCAAACTGTCTGGATGATTCCCATATCAAATTTCTTTGGTTTTTAAAAAAATGTATGTTTTTGTCTTCTAATTGACAGCCTTACAAATGCAGGTGGACTGAGAGATAAAAGTCAAATTGAGCTTATTGTGCTTAACAGTGCAAGGAACAAAAATAGCATAAAGTTAAACACACAAAAAATGTTTTTATTATTATTATTATTTCTTGATAAACACACTGTCTTTTCAAAGTTATTTGTGTATTCTTTGGTGTATCATTAGAATGAAAAGACAGCCATTGCCTTAAAATAATGCAACAATAATGTTATGTGAGACCTTCCTGTAAGTCTTTATCTGCTGATGTGCCAGACAGAACCTAGTTTATGGACTTGACAGTCTATGTGGGGTGGACATAAAATTCATTTTCTGTGTAGGACAGTACATTCTCCTCTTTACTCAACCCTTTCCAGAGGCAGTCTGCCAATTCAAAACTCCAGCTGGTTGCTTAATTCTCAGCATGCCAGCATTCAGACCTTTTTGGGTAAGGTGGTATCATTAAGGCTGGTAAACATATTTGTAAAAAAAAAAAAAAAAAAGAAAAAAAGAAAGAAAAGTGTTTCCCAGTGTTTCCCTTTGGACGTTAAGCCTGACATTTCTCACTGAAGATTGTGATTGATATAATCTGTATACTCTAATGAGAAAGTAAAACAACTTTTCTTTTTTTTTTTTTCAAGTCAATATAATTCTCTGTGTCTTAAAGTCATTCCCATGCCTCCTCTCTCGTACTTCTTTAGTGTGCCTTACTTCACTCTCTTATTGACCTATATGACTACTACATCAACCTGTACTGTTATAGTGCAACTCGGGACTGCTGTGGCAGGTCAGTCCCAAAGAGCCAATGAGTTCAAGAACTCCTTTAGGGCTATGGCTTGTGGGATGGCAGCTGCTTTGACAAATATAGAAAGATAATAATAATTTAAAAAGAACATCCTGATATTGCTTTTTTTTTTTTTTTTCCTTTTAAAAGTATTCTGTGAAAAGTTTCAAATCTTCAGATTTTCATTCCTGTGTGGGAGGAAAGCAACTGAATATGTGAGTTTGGCATGAGAAAGAAATTTTTGTCTCTGGTCTTGTCTAAATCACTTCTGGGTTATCATGGGGTAGGAAGCTCCTTTTGGCTTCACTTAACATGTCTGAAGGCCGATGCTTATACTAGGTGGGCTCAGAATAAAGGCGTGATTCTCCACTGCTGTTTCTCAGGACTGCCCTGCTGAAGTCACTGCGACCTGCAGCAATCCAGTAGTTTAAATCAGTCAGAGCCGCATTGCAAAATTTTATCTAATATCCCAGCAGCATGGAAATACAGTCATCTTCACAGTGAATGAACACCTCCAAGGAGTATGTGTTCTCCTTGAGAGGGCTCCTGTGTTCTGGCCTGACTACCCACTGGCTTTGCACATAGAATCCAGTACTGAGATTTGTAATGATCTCAGCTAAACTGACACGTATGAGGTGTACAAGGTTTATACTTCTGTATTGCTAAAGAAAAGAGTATCACATGTGGTCCCTCACAAACATTAATAAGATATGTTTTGGTATGACTGCTAGGGCAATCCATGGCCAGTGCCCGAAGCATATAAGTAGTCCTTTGTATCTACTATGGGTGATAGGCAGGAAATGGTAGGGTGACTACAGAGTGCTAAACTGGTGAAATAATTTGACCTTGAAGCTGTGCAGAATCTACACTGAGCAGGTGTATAAGGGGATTTTCCATATTGTGTCACAAATCTACCTCATACCCCCACCAGCTGTGCTGTCTGTGATGCTCCAGATAAAGCCAAGATAAAGCCCTGGGACACCCAGCACTAATTGTGGGGGAATGAACCTGCCTGAAGCCAAAGCCCTGCAGGAAGAGACCTGGTTGTGCTCTGCCTGTCTCTGCTGAGCTGTGGGGGTTAGGAGCACAAGCAGGAGGAGGAAGGCCCTGTTAGGACCTCTCTTCGCCGGGCAGAGCCAGGCACCTCTCCTCTCTCTGGAAGCGTGCTTGCACACAGGAGCAGCAGACATCCGTCCCGCTGTTCATGCAAGTCAAAGACCCCAGGCTCTTCCCTGACTGACATTTGCTAGATGAGAGCATGGATACAAAACGCCTGTCGCAATACGCGGCAACCTTTCAAGGCGCGCCAGCAACCTCCTCTTCTATTAAGCGTGCCACGCCGCCCGAGCTGCTTCTGCAAACACCTCCCCGGCAGGACGCCACCTGCATCTTAATGCAAGAGGGGGTTTGTGCACAGCCTCGCAGCCAGCGCTCGGCTCTGCCAGTTTCCATGGAGCCGTCGTGGTGCGCTCCCGCTACACCTCCACTTATCAGCCTTTCCCACCCATCCTCCTCCCTGGAGTACGCTGTGCGCTCACCCCGAAAGGTCAGCCATTGTAATGATGATTTTAGCAGGAGGGAGGCGGGGAGGCAGCAGGGTGAAGAGGTGAGCTGCGTGCAGCACTGTGCGTGGGAACCGGGGGCTCGCCTTGCACACCACAATGAGAAATTAGAAAGCTTCCCCCTCGAGGGAGCCGCGCTCATCAGCCCAGCCTCGCTTCCCATCCCAGCAAAGTCGGATGGATGCCCTGATGGAGTGAAAAAAGCGTTCAGGCAAAGCGTCTGGAGAGCCTGCTTTAAATCATCAGCAATTGATGCGGTAGCGTGTGGAAGGGAGAAAGGACTGTCTGCTAAGAGCAGAAACTGATGCAAATGTTTCTGGGCTTCTTCCTCTTCCCATCTCCCTCCTGCCCCCTCCCAGCAAGCCCAGCACTCGGTTGCTGTTGCAGATGGAGAGAGACAGACTTCTTCCTCTAACTTTCATCCTATTGACTGCCTGGCTAAAGCACTGCATCTATTAACTGGCTTCCATTTCTTTCTTTCTGTAGGACAGCTTTCCTGCCCGCTTTGGAGGAGTCCATTTTGTCAACCAGCCCTGGTACATCCATGCCCTGTACACGCTAATCAAACCATTCCTCAAAGACAAGACAAGGAAAAGGGTAATTAGAAGGGGCTGGTGGAGGTGGGAGGCTGGAGGTCCAGAGGAAAGGAGCAGTCCCCTGCTTTTCCTCTGCATTTTTCATATGGCAGCAAAGAACAGCAGCTGTTACCAAGACTTACAGTTTTCAATGATCTGGGTTGGATCGATAACAAGAGACCAAAGAGTTGTTATCACTAACAAAGCGTAGATCCTTTCTAAGGGGACATGCTCAGGGATAGAGGTGAGATAGAGGGATTATCAGGCCTGGCTAGAGCCATCTGCAGAGGGGGAAACTTCTGCTCAACACTTTAATACTTTTTGTGGGAGTAAACATTCCCATTTTGCTTTTTTAGCAATTTGACTTTTTTCACATGATGCTAACTCACTTATTTGCACCAAAAATGTCCCTGCCTGTAGCCTGTTTGCTCAAGCTGCAGAAAAAGCAGGTCTTCCCCACTGAAACCCATATGAACTGTTGTCCTGCAGTCACATTACCTGTTTGTCCATGAAGCTCATGAAACCTCCACTGGATCGTCTTTCAGACGGTCCCATTCCCTGCCCTGGGTTGTGTCTGACAGAGGATATGGGTAATGACAGTCAGAAAGCAAAGAGGGACCAGAGAGCCCCATGTTGCTAAAGCAGCACAAAGTGGCCTCACGCTGTGAAACATCAGTCCCCGGGTACAGGGCTGGGTTACCCCTCAAAAGCTAAGGACCTATTCTTCACATTTTCTTTCAGTAAGCCCCGCTGTCTCCCTGTTCTTCCCACTGCTTTTGTACAAGGTTCTCTCCTCTCACGGTAACAATAGGTGGTTATTATTCCCAACTTGCACTTTCCCCACTCTGGTACTTAAGAAAATGACAGTGCTGTTCCAAAAGCAATCAAATCAGGCTTTTCACAAGTGTTTATGGTGTCAGCCTAACTCTTTGGCTACATGTACAAAAGCTGATCCCTCTCCTCCCAATGAGCACTGGGTGCTCCAGAAGCCCCTGCCTGAAACTGTGGTGTCAAGTAATGACACCCCATGTTTCACTAGTGCCGTTATCACCGTACTTACTGAAGCAAAGAAGAGATGATAACTATGAACTTTATTTTTATTTCTTAAAGATCTTTCTTCATGGCAACAATCTGAACAGCCTTCACCAGCTAATACACCCTGAATGCCTGCCCTCTGAATTTGGGGGGACCCTTCCTCCATACGACATGGGGACGTGGGCTCGAACGCTGCTGGGCCCCGACTACAGTGACGAGAACGAGTACACCCACACTTCCTACAACGCCATGCACGTGAAGCACACATCCTCCAACCTGGAGCGGGAGGCCTCACCCAAACCCATGAAAAGGTTAGTGCAGCTTCAGAAATCGCCTGGGTTTTGGCTTGCCTTAGAGGTTGGGTGTAAATCAGGTGGGAAGGGCTTGTCTGGCTCAGAAAGGGGCTGCAGATGAATTGGCAAATATTGACAGTCGGGAGCGCTTCACCCTGGGCTGAGCTCTTGACGTGGCAGGAGAAAGGAAGCCACTCTGTGGAACCGTAATTACTTGTCTGATTGCTGATTAGTGCGAACAAAAACAAGGGGAAACTAATGAGCCCCTGCGCAGAGCAGTCCACGGAGTGTATCACAGCAAAACGCTCTCCTGCACAGCACCGTGCAGCCGGCAGCACTTGGGTGCCGTTTTCTGCGAGTTGCTGTTGCTTCGGTGCCCGCTGACCCCGGCTGGTAACATTTCGCCTCGTTGTAAATGCAGTCCTTGTACAATGAGCACCACTGCCCTCTAAAGGAAAGCCGAGCTCGACTCGTACTGCTGTTCCTGCTCCCACCTTCCCCCTCCAGCCCTGCCGGTGCAGCGAGGCTGCTCTTTTAACATCGCTGCTTTTAGATCTGGTGGGTGTGCGCTGAATGCTCAACATGGCAGCTCTGGAAAATACAGCCCCGGGTAATTTGTGCTAATTGCAGTGACGGGGTGAGCAGCGTTGGCTGCCCAGTGAAGATCGCTGGGGCTTGTGGCCGTGAGAGTGCCACAGCAGGGCTGCCACCAGCTGTCCCCTGGGAAGGAGCAAGCAATGGCCGATGGCCGGGCTCCTCTGCAAGAGGACAACGTCCACAGTTGCCTCTCCCTCCACGCGGCGCTCCGCGAAACTGCTTTCAATGCAGATCGCAGCCAGGCTTTAACTCGCTGCTGCCACTTGATGAGTGCGGTGCTCACAGATGGGGTGTCACTCCCTGTGACAGGCAGCGGCCATCATTTTGTCACAGCAAAATCAAAGCTGACAACACAGACAAGCCAGAATGTCATGCAATTAATTTTAAAAGTCTTTCATCGTCAGAGGGAAAAGCAATGAGTTCTCGATGTGCAGCTCCCTCCCAGGTTAGAGGGATGCCACGCCGCTGCAGCTGCAACGCGAAGTCTCGTGTGGAAAAAACCTCACATTTAGGAATGGACATGAAGTGCTGGGTGTCCCACCTCTCCTGGGCTACAACCCTTTTGCAGGGTTGCAGCCACAGCATGAAGAGAGGTGGCCAGTCCACAGGTCTCCCTTCAGACTCCCAGCCAGGACTGGGACCCAGGATGAGTTTACAGAGCATGTCACTGAGAATTCATTTTTAAACAACTATTTATTTATTTTTTGAAAGTATTGACATTTTTTTTTTTTAATATTAGCAATGGAACACACACTATATGACTTTAGAAAGATGCTAACTAAATATTACACTACTATTAAAATATATCACAAGATTTTACAGTTCTTGTAACCTTACAGAAATAAATCTGTTATTAGCATTATTATAATTATTTAAGCTTTAAAGTGCTAAGAGCTGTTCACAGGTTAGTGGTAAATCTTTGCTGAGGATCAGATCCTAAGCTGCTAAGAAGTGAGGGTCTCGTGGTGCCCTCAGGGGAGAACCTCAGCTTGAAAATGAGTGCGGTGCCAGAAAACCCTGCCTTGGGGCAAAGCCTTCTCTTATAATCTGTTCACGATACAAAAGTGCATTAATACAAATATGGTGAGTGGATGAATCTAATTTGTCACGTTGCCTCTGGGCAGACTAGATCTAACTTTTAGCCTAATTTCGTTACTCGGCAGTTAAGTGAACCATCTGATCTTCTACCCCATGGTCATTTCTAGCTGTTGGAGGTGAAAAGTTCACTACTTCTATGGATTTCCTCCTATGAGTATTTGCCTCAATTCTTCTTCCCCTGAAATTACTTTTTGGCCTAACTTAAGGTAAAAGCTTACACTAAAGAAGCATAATTGCATGCTTTATTAGATTTATTAGATCAGATTTATATCAAAGGCCTGGTAACAGGTCTGCAGACTTCTACCAGCATTACTTTTCTATATACATCCCCCCTGGCTCTTTAGGTTCACACAGCTTTAACAGAATGAGAGTCTTGGGCTATGGCTGAGATTCCTGGGAGCTTTACATGAGCCATAGGTGGTCTCCTAACATTAGTCTTCATCTCAAACATAATTCCCTCTCAATTGCCCTATCAGTTTTTCCCTTATTAGAGCAATTTCACACTTCCATTAAAATTCTTTCCCCTCCTTCACATGCACCATATAAATCTTTAAGCTCTTGAGTAAAAATGGTAATTTTGCAAGCATTTCTGTACTGAAATGTTGGGTTTAACAACAAAAAAGAGGCTGACCCTTTCTTTAGCACCCATGTTCCTCCAAAAGGGGTAAGTATATGAAGACTGAGCCTTCTTGGTTTTCTGTAACTTTAGGTTGACAAGCCTTACTGAACAACTGAGGGTCTTCTGTCTGATGTCCCAGATATCAATGGAGATGTTTCACCCGAGGAAGCCCTCCAAGAACCCAGCAGCTAGCTGCATGGGATGGCATGGAGAGTAGTTATTCCTCTGCCAGTGCACCGAGTGGCAAGATGCTGAGTGGCACCAACATTTTCTCCATCCCTCCCTCCTGTCTCAGGCTCTGCTGGCACCTGCTGGATCAGGATTCTCTTGCTGGAAAGAGATATGAGCATGTCCTAGAGATGCCACTGGGCCATTGTTGTGTTAAAGGTTTATTTTTTCAGTCTTAGAGCCCCAATGCTATCAACAGAGCCTGGACTCTTGCACTGTGGCCCCAAAGAAATGCCTCTATGACATTTAGCTCTTATTTGAACTAAATTCTGAACCAGAAAATTGCTAACTGTGGTGTGTGGCAAAAATGGGTAACAGGACCTCTCTTAGAGACTGCTAAAGGTGTCCTACACCTAAAGAGAGTCTCACCCTGAGCACAATCTACTCCAAATATAGTGCCTAGCAACTCTAATGTCAGAGATGCTGAAAACTCAAAGTAGAAATTAGAGATCTGGAAGACAAATTCCCAGAAATAGAAGCAGAGAACTGAGTGAAATACTTAGTAGCTATTTAATTTATGTTAGAAAACGAATGCAGAGTGGGGCAAAAAGGAGCATTTTTCTAGATGTAAGTGATACCAACCTGAATGTATGACCTGAAAGCTAAAATAAAGTCTATCAACATGCAGACAAGGAGAACACACAGCACCAAGCAGCAGTAAGAGGCAATAGGACTGGAGCAGGTACATACGTGCCTGTGCATGTACAAATACAGGAGGGAACAAAAACTAGCAAGAAAGAACAGCTACTGAAAGGCGAGGACAATTTAGGCATGAGATCAAGTGGGAATAAGATGACCAAGTACACTTTGGCCAGAAATTAGAGGAGGGGGTTTGCTTGCCTTCACAGAAGTGAGTTAATGAAACTCTGAGCCTGTGATATGACAACCTAGCTAATGCATGAGCTAAAGATCTCATGTGAAGTGGTTGTCAGAGGTCACAGGAGACTGGATTTGCCCCCTCAAAGTCTCATTAGTGTCCAGTGTCTGCTCCTTTTAGCAGCAATGAGATGGGAATGTTACTTTCTCTCAAACCACAGGCAAGTGTATTTTCTCCCTGTGACTCAAAATTGCACAAGATTTGTTCTTAAAAAAGTCTTTCATTGCTTCAGAGAATGGAGTCTTTGTAGACAGTGAAAGCCCTGAAGAACCTCCTAGAAAAAAAACTGCTACTGACTCTAGCTAGCAACATGGTCTTGAAAATTGTGTGGTTTGAGAAGTTTTTGTAATATGGAAAATCTTTAATCAAAACCAGTGCAATTGTCATTTTTTTCCCACCAGTGGGAAAGCTCTGAACATGAAGCTCCACTGGGGAAAAATCAAAACGGTGGAAATCGCACTCCCATCTGCAGAAATTATCTCACACCCTGAGAAAAGTCCCAGAATCCTAGTACAGTATGAGCAGATGGGGAAAAAAAAAAAAAAAAAAAAAAAAAGAAGGCAACAATAACAAAATCCATTCAGAATATATCTGTTTGTTAAGATTCAGCTCAATGAAGTTTGAGTTTGAAATGGGCAAAGTAATAAATGTGCAAACTAGTATTAGTACAGTAGTAGCAAAATCAGTTCAGACAGAGCTCTGCCACAACCCTTTCACAATCACGGGAGCAGCAATGGCAATAGATGCTTCTCTGCCTTGGACCATCTCTGTATCCACACAGCGAGCCTGCCAGTAGCTAGCATGGAGTTTGAGAGCAATGTAAGCAGTGTGAAAATTCAGAGCCTGGGGAAGAAAATCACCTCCCTTCCAGCTGTGGCCACACCTCATGTGAGCCCTGATGGTCAGAAAGGAGCCTTGAGCTCATGTAGTCAACAGGGAGCTAACACCAAAGCAGAGCATTTGTCTGCAGTGCCCATGCTGGCTTCTGTTGATGAGCTGTTGGTTTGAGGAACAGCTGGAGGTTTTATCTGTGTGAGCAGCTTAATGGATAGTTAGTGTGGGTGGTTAAGGCTAACAGTTAAGGACGTAAAGACCTCTCAACATATCACTATGCCAATAGGTCATATCCTTTTGGCCAGCCCAAGTGGGAAAAGCATGCCTCTATCTACGTGGGCACCTAACCACAGTGAGCGTGCATTCCCAATTGCAGAGATTGATTTAGTGACTGGGGGTGATATTAAAGAACTCAATTTTTTGAAGAATTTCATTTTTTTCCCCAAGTATTACCCTGCTGTTACAGCTGGGTTCTGCAGAAGAAAGGAACCTGCAGCAGCATGTTGCTTCCCTTTCTTTTCTGTGCAAGGTCTGCCTCTCTTCAGCTGCATCTGGGTCACTTTTTGATCCCTGAACTTAATTTTAGGTCCCAGAGATGAAGACCGTGCTCTGTCACACAGTCACCAAGCACAGTCTGGGAGCTGACTGTCCCTGCTCTGTTCCCCCAGGTATCCAAAGAGTGCTCCCTTTTAATTTGCTGCCAGTGCAAACAGGTCTGAAATCCTAGTGCAATTTAAAATTGCCCTGCAGAGAAAGGAAATCTCACCTAACAGCTACCCATATATTCCAAACAAACAACCTGTGCCGCTTAATCAAATCTATTTGATCCAAGTTTAATTAAGGATATATTTAATCAAATTTGGAGTTAACAATTATTTTTAGGATAGCTTGGACTGCAAGAACATTACGCTTACCAAGTCAATCTCAGTAGAGACTAAGGAAATTGAGACGTAGGGTAAAACTTCTCAAGAATCAAGCACGTTAATTATTAAATATATGATTATTTATATGATTTATGCTTCAAGGCACTGTTAACTTTTCCTGCCATGAAGTAGAAACTTGAGAACCTACAGATTCAGTGAAGTGCCTTGTGGTTCATCAAAAGACCCTGTAACAGGCATTTTCAAAATGCAGCTAAAACAACTATTGGATTGCTCTACCCCACAATGTTGTGGATTTTTATGCCCTAGATTAGAGTGAAAGGATTTTAAAGTACAGATTAAAGTTTGTTGTTATTGCCTCCTGATGTGTGTGGGGGGGAGGGGTTCAAAAGAACAGATTTTCAAATAATCTTTTGGCTGAAACTAATTGTTCATTCTTAGAACCAGGACCCTGCTCCCAGGAAGAGGGGTCCCACCACTGGTACACACTAAAGCTGGCTGGAACATTTTTAGATCCAAAAGGGGCCATCTATGGGGGTGACTTATGTAAGGTTTTTATTTATTCAGACAGGGTTCCTCCGTATGCCCAGCTGGGCAGTGCAAGGCAGACCTTTCTAGTTGTTATCCTTGGTGTGACCTTAATGTGCCTTCGCCATATGTTTCTCCTTTTATGGGTCATGGTTTATGCTGGTTCACAGTCAGCGCCAATTTACTGCAGAAGCAGTAAAATACCAGCAAATAAAAATCCATATGAAAATGTGTGAAAGCTTCTCACTGCCCATGGATGGCACCTGGGTTGCTCTGCTTGTAGATGAGACAGACTGCTCCATGTTTGCTGGGGAAAAGGGGAAATTCTCCATGTAAGATTTCAGTTCAAGTACATTTGCTTACAATATACATGAACTATGGTGCAAGATCTATATTCACTGTTTTAGTATGAATTATTTCAAACAACAGAGAATTTCTGCATGCTTTTATGGAAATGCTTCCTCCACAGGCAGATTATGAATGAGTCATGTCTTAATAGTAAAGCAGGTGTCCCAGGGACATGCATATCACATAATGAATGCACTATCTAGCAACATAGATTATTAGCTGCTGAACAGCTTTATAGCTTTTGACAAGATTTCAGCTAATTCATCAGAAAGAAGTGGAAGGGAGCTGGTGGATGTGGGATGTTAGCTGGCCATAGGAAGCTGCAGGAGCAACGGTGCCAAATACCACCATGAGCCAGGAGTGACAGAGGCTGATCAGAAGGTCAGAATGGTGAAGCCACAGCTAACCCGAGGACAGGAGAGACAGGTACTGGGCACTCCCTGGGACAGGGTAGGCAATCAGCTGTACCCCAAGGGCATCAACAATTTGGTTTTCATCTGTTTGCAGCACTCAGTTGCCACTGAAAAGTATAAGGGTGTGCAAACACAGGCTGGAGGTGGGAACAGCAGAACCACTGCTGTTCAGGCTGCCTAAAATATTGCATTGTAAATTATGCCTTCAGCTGGCTATAAATTTACCTAAAGTTTAGTAGTTTAGATTAGAGACACGACACTTAATAAAACAAATGGTTTTACACTGCTTATATCTTTTGCTGCCCTGTGAAAATCCACCTACATCTGGCTAAGTTACAAGCCTTTGAAAAAGCAATTCACACATGATCTGTAGAAACATATTTAATTTCAGCATTTAATGACCCCAAGGATTGCCTCATGCTTTAGCTTGGCCTCCCAGAATAAATAAACTTATTCAGCTTGGCTTGATGGTTCAATGCCCACAATGTGCATCTCATGTCCAGGCCAGGGGGTACAGAGGGCTTTTATAATTATGATCTTTGATTGTAATCACAACTTTGTCTGCAGCAAGACATGCAGCTGGGTGTCAGCAGGCTGCACCCTGTGTTTGCAAGGCTGCATCATCCCTGCTGCTGGCAGCAGAACTCGAGAGATGAAGATTCAGCAGTGAACCCAGCTGAGAACTGGGGTCACTGGGATGGCAGACTGAAAGATGAGGTAGGCATAGAGGACTGGAGGCAGCCAGATTTGGAAGCACCCATGGTGGGCAAGAAAATGGGGATGCGCAGGGGGAGGCCTCCCAAGACCAGGAGTGGTCCTTTGGCACAGTCCTGGAGCAGTGGGTGCTGTTCACTCACTCTCCACAAACCCCTGCATCGGCTTGGCAAGTTGTTTAAACCAAACCTTGCACAGATGGTGAGATTACACACTGCTGATTTCCAGTCTGCCAAGCTATAGACTTGGGGGTCTAATTTCCAGAAGTACTTGGTGCTAACCTGCAACTGCAGTCAATGAGATGTGTGCTTTGGACACTTAAAGTGCTGTGGAAAACCAGACTGCCAGCACTGGGAAACAGGTGCCCTGTGTTACAGGAACACATGGACCCTGATCTCACTCACTTAAGCCCTCCACATGCGAAATGGAAACTAAAAGAATCCTTACTGCAGTGCTATGGCAGTAAACGAATTAGCATTTAAGAGGCACACAAGTGCTGTGTTGATGAACTCCATGGAAATGCTCAGGAGGTAATTAACAAAGTCTATCTTCAGAGCAGGGCTTGAATAATAGACAGCAAATATGTCATGGAGCCACACACTGAACCTCTAGAAGAAAGCAAAATAAATAGCCGTCTTAGCTCTGCACTGTCTACGTGGGCACTGAGTGAGGACAGAGCCCTCTGAGAAAGCACAGTACACGCTCCTGGAGCAGGGTCACAACAAGATGGTTGCATTACCCCCACATGCCTAGCTGAGTGACTGCTGCTCCCACAGCCCACATTTTGGCTTTTCCCTCTGTTGCAGTGCTCAGCTTTCCAGCCTAAAAAGCACCTCAGCAAGGCCGCTTTCATTCTGCAGTGGTGTTCTCACTATGGACATGAAACTTGAGAGGCTTGGCCTGGGTGGGAGTAGGTGCTCTCAGCACTGCGTCCTCCATGGTGCTGGTACACAGAAGTGCAGAGACTAAGATCTGGTGGCAAACCTGGTTGGGATACTGGCATCTGGGGTCACTGATGTGGGAGGAAAAGTCAGGCGGAAACATGAGGTGGGGGTAAAAGCACTAGAAACTGTTGGGCGAGGAAGCATGTTTTGTATGCAAGGGGTTGGGGATGCACAGGAAAAGCATGAGAGGTTTGCGTGTAATATTCATAAAGTGTGAGGAGCAAATTTTCTTCATTATTTGGTCAAATTTCTTTTGCTTGGCTATCATATTCCATGTATTTTTGGCAGCTCTTGCTGAATCTGCTGTAAATTGGTGCTGACTACTGCTGTCCCGTTGTCTTTATTAGGCCTCACTACCAGGTCCACCTTTTCCTGTGTGTGACAAGTTGTACTTTGGGGTCTTAAGGAATAAGGAGCTCATGTCTGAACCAGGTGGTCTGATTCCTTTTATATGAGGAAAACAAACAAACAGAAAAAGTGAGAAAGGGTCATGTAGCAGAGAAAAGAGATGGAGAAGACAAACTCCTACCCACACATTTCCCTACCCTGGACTTAGCATGTGGCTGGGGCAAGATCTTCACACAGGAAGTCAGAAGTGCTTACGATTAGGTTATATCAGGCACTTCCATACTGATAGATGAAGAAAGACCAAGGAGTGGCCCCCTAATTCCAAGGTATGTGACACACATTGACTCCCGGCTTTGTTGTCTTGAGGGCGAAGCATGGGGCTGTGAGCAAGATTAAGTCTGTACCACCTGTGGGAGCACACACATCTTCCAAGAAGTCTTCCTTCCCCACGCATTTCATTTTTAAGTGCTTTCAGTGCTGACAAAGTACCTTTTATAATCCTTTATGTCTGCACACCTGCGTTGTTTCTGTAATGGTGGGGAAAATTAATTTTTCCCACCTAATAAAGACAAGTCCTTGTGGTGCATTGCAAGGCATACTCTGGGGTGCTGGGCCCTCCTCTGCAGTCTGATGGGGAGGGAGGAAGGCAGAGAAAGAAATACCCCTCAGACATTGTCAATATGAAAATTCTTAGGTGTGATTTTTTATTTTTATTTTTTAAGTGTTTTCTCCTTCTTATGTTCTGAAAAGGGAATGAATAATTGGGAGATGAACAGCCCTGAGGTGCTGGTGAAATGGGAAGGGAATTAGAGGGAAGTGAGCAGATGGGAGGTGAGAGGTAGATGAATAGAGTCACACAACATGATCTGATTTATCAGCTGCAGTATGTCATGCTGAGAGTTTGAAGCCTCCTGCACTTGGGGAAAAAGAATGCCACCCTCCTTCTTCCTCTACAAAAGCCTCCAAACGAAGCCTAGCACAAATGTAGGATGTCCTTGCTCCTGTGGGCTGCAGCACATCCGTGTTACTGTGATGGAAAGCACAAAATATGAGGGATCAGAGAACTGAAGGCTATCTTTTACAGTGAGTAACTAACGATGCACTGACAATTATTATTAGCTCAGTGCAGGGTTTTAGGATTTTATTTTTTTATAGGAAACAAAAGCAATACCCAGCAGACGTCAATCGTTGCGAATTGATTCGCTCCATCTGTACTCTGACAAGAGCCTTCTGAAACAAATGCAACGAGAAAGCTTGATCCAGTCTTTTTATGCTTTTTTTTTTTTTTTGACTAAATTTGAGGTAGTTGCATTGAAACGACCACACGCATAAAGCCATCTGCTGTCTTAGATATGGAGGTACATACCAACATGCAGTGCTGTCATTTAAAATATATGGTTGACCTGCTGGAAAAACAGCTGGATAATGTTGATTTTCCAGACTTCCAAATATTCTTGCTGAACAGTAAAAACACCATGGTGGTTTTGATTGACATTTTAAATGGAGCACACTCAGATGATATCTATGCTTCAGAAGTGAGAATTTGTTTCTGCTTCCATTTCAATTTTTCTCTCCCAAGGAAGGCTAGCTAGGCTGTGAAACTGGGCTAGGAAATTTTGTGGCAATTAATTATTTGTGGTGATTAATTACCTCAGACTTAGTTCCCCATCCACGGTAATTATGTTCTATTTTAACAGGAGCTAAGTCTCCAGCATGTATTGTGTTAAAGATGGGCAGAGGGTCTGCCAGGCCAGGACTCTTGTCTATGTGATACAAACAGTTGTCTTCTTGTGTTAAATTTTAACTCAACCAGATCCCAAGCATTATCCAGGCTGGTTGTTGGGATGATTTAGTTGAGAAAGAAGTAAAGACGAAAAGTCTTCAATTCAGATATATTCATTTATAATTCTAAAGTTGCAGCACTCATGCCACATTTCAGGTGAGTATTAAACTTAATATAGTGTGAGGTTGCTACAAGACTTAGGAAACATTGCCTGAGAAATCATGGAAGCTGTTCCACCTGATGTCAACAGACAAAAATGCTTCATAACAGGGGCTTGAATGTAGGTAACACATGAATTATATGAGGCCCTTAAGACAGTGGGACTCTATGCTGTCTTTGAGTGTCCCTATTGAAGTACTACACAAAAGATGTGATTAAAATCAAAAGGAAAAAAAAAAAACAACTCACTTAGTTAAAAGTGCATGACTCCTGAGCTTTAATATGATCTCAACTCAAAGTCTAAATTGTGTAATGCCAACTGGCCTGAAAGATGCAGACTGGAAGACATTGTGCAAGGTTAGATTTGAGCGAGGCAACCCCTATAGGAACGTCCCTGGTGTGGCCATCACAGGTCACAGCCTATGGTCACAGCCTGTGAAAGTTACCTGACCTACTGGAGTATGAAGAACACAAGGATCTTTTGTTTGTGGGATTCCACTATGCACAAGGACACGGAGGCTTTGTTTCCATAAATTATTTAATTACAGCAGTGAGGAAAAAAATAGTAATGCAGTTAAAGTGGGCAGGAGTACTTCTGAAAGAGAAGTCCTAGCTTTAATACTAGAGCCCACATACAAAAATCCCTAAGAGCTGTGCAAACTTGCACAAACGTAGCCCACTGCTTTGTTCCTTGGCCTGAAGGCATATGTTAGATACACAAAAGCAATATGAAACAAACATAGGGGACATTTATTCAAAAAGTATTTGTCTTAATCTCCACAGCAAAATGTAATTACTCGTCAATTGAAAATGCTTTATGCATCACTGGCCTATTATGAATCATATTTCTTTATCATTGAGTATAGTTATAGAACATATATTGGAGGATGGTATATAGACCAGTAAACCATCTCTCTCACACCAAGTTATTACGTTAGATTGTGAGCTGCATTGATGCATATTGCCAAAATGTTTTTCTGAGTATCTGTACTGTTAATATTCACCAGAACTAAAGGACATTTTAAAAAGTAGTTTGGAATCTTGTTGAGAATTGAGTAATTTTATTTCTTTCTTCCTAAAATTGAAGTTATAGCAAAACATTTTTTCAGCAAATGAAAAACTGATGCATTTGGAAAATGGAAATCTAAACACAACAGTAGGCTGTGGTGATTTAGAAAATAGTGATGATTGTTTCAGTCATTACCATGCACTTCAGAGAGATGTCTGAATGGCTTATTTTAAGACATGGGGCTAAGCAGCTTCTAGAGAAAAAGAGGCATTTCTTCTGTTTCAGAGTTTGGCATATACTAATGCCTCAGTTGGATTCCTCTTCATATTGAAGGGCTGAGCATAGCACTTGAATCATTCAGTGTCTTGAATGTGTGGGTCAGGTGGGCTGCATTTAGCTGGAGCTAAATGCTCCAGCTAGTGTGGCTCTTGTGTGAAAAGGAGCAGTTTGGGACCTACATACAGAGCTTGGAATTGCATTGCTCCCAAGCTGGCACACATCCGAGCACCAGTGCAAGGAGGAAACTGGTATCTTGCTGGTACAGATGCAATATTTTTTTGTGTGTAATGAGTTGAGAGCAGAGATAACCAGCAGTGGTCATGCAAGGTAGATTTGAGAGATTTTTTTTTGTGTTTGACTCAGGGCAGAAACTTTCCACTGTATGCTGGAAAACGCTGCAAAAATATGTAACTTTTTATACTCATTTTAGGGCAGTAGATCAGCCACAAACAAAACATTGGCAACAAGTATTAATTAGGTACTATTTAATAATAATTTAACTTGATACTCCAGAAAAGAGAACAAAAAACTTGTGCTTTGAATCCATTCTGTATCAAAGTCACATGCACAGTTCTTGCTGCCACATACTAGAAATATGTAAATTGCCATTTTGCATAATCTCTTGAATCAGCTGCTTTTCTATATTAAAATGCAGTCATAAACATTATACATGTCACATTACTGTAAAAAATACACAGTGAAAACATTTGGGCAAACACTTGTTTTGAAAAATTTGGCATAAAATCTTCCCATTGAGCATCCAGTTTTTGTTATTTCTCTCTGGAGATTTTTTTTTTTTTAATGAAAAAATTTTATTATGCTTTAATGAAAGCTTCAGGCATATGAATAAGAAAATAATCTTACAAGTTATTCACAGTCACACTATTGAGTCTTGATCAAGCGCTGCAGTACCACAGGATGCAATTTATTAGTGATTCTTATCAAAAGAGAAGAGATTTCTAATTGCATAAAACAGCTAAGGCCTAAACTGAGTTTACCATAATGAGCAACTGGGTACTACAAACGTATCCTGCAGGTAATGAGAGTTACCCCTAACTCTAAAAGGTATCCATGAGAAAACTGGCTCTTTAAAATGATATCATGCAACATGCAAATGCTTGCTCCTGCTACCTTTGAAAAAGTTCCCTTTTAAAAGTTCTCTGTACAGAAAGTGATTTTACTCTAAAACTCATTTCCAGCTTCACACTGAGAGGCAACTCCTAGCCCAAAACATAGGAAACAGAGGATAATGAATCTCTGTAACACACTCATCAGTTTCTCCCATCATAGCTCAGTGGGCAAACACTGGAGCACACAGACCTCAGAAAATGAAATCCTCTTGAATTTTCCCATTAAGCTAAACCCATTCAGCTTTTGTCACTGCCAGAAATCCCAATACTTCACTTTCTTACTCATTTATTCTGCTTCTTTTTGCCCATTAAAAGCAAAGGACAAGCTATGTTTCCCACCTTGAAGACAGAAATGAATTTAAAATGGACTATCCCTGAACAAGGTTCTCCTTCAAGGGTGTAGACAAGGAGATAAAGATAAATGGCAGGAATGGGCAGCACAGCAGAAGCTCCCTTGATGTCACATTAAGTCTGGTTTCTTCATTGGTCTTGGATAACTCAGGGAAGTTCTGTCCCTTAGGCACCTCCATCAGTAAAATGTGATTTATCTACTTGCCAGTCACCAGGCCTGTCACAAGCATGAGCTGAGACTCATTCCTGCAAGCACTTGTATACATTATTTTTTTCGTGCAAAGTAATCCAGTAAGCAGTAGCAGAAGCTATGTTGCCTAGGAGGACATTAAGTGCTAACAGATCCCATGGTTTCTCAGGATCAGACTTTTAATGGATTTAATTATTTTTTTTATGGATTCAACATAGTAGCTATGCACTAAATATTTTGAATGCATTTGAAATAAATAAGGAGTCACTTCCCTATTCATATTTAAAAGAATGTGTCTCAAATAGTTTATATAGACCAGAATAAATAAATAAAAGGTGATAAAGGTGAAAATGAACAGGAGCAAAAATCACAAAATGAAGCAAAAGGATCCCAGTAATTGTTCTGCAGCAGCCCTCACTGGCATGTGCCTGTTCTTGCTTTCAGGTCCCAGTCGGTGGTGGAAGCCGGCATGCTGAAACACGAGGACCTGGGGGAAAGCGAGAACACCCAGCCGCTGCTGGCCCTGGACTGAGCTCCTACTCGCCAGTCATGGAAACATTCACAGACTTCCACCATACCAGAAACCCACAGAGCACACGATACACACTCACACATGTGCACGCGTTTTGCTTGAGAACAACTCCTTCATGTTTCTTGCCCAAGTAATAACTGCCACCAGCCATCTGTCTGTCCGCAGGGCCAAAGCTGAACAAAATTTCTATTGACACAGGATGTAAAAGAAGACACAGCAGGGGTCTGTCCATATGTAAAGAACTTGTTTTTCTTTTTTCTTTTGGTCTTGTGGCATTAAAATATTGGAAGTGGTGGGACTGCATTCTCCTTTCAAACATAGCAGGGAGTGTCAGTAGAAGTTTTCCTGAAGCCGCCGGCAGGGATGCTCAGTTTTATAGAAACCAAGGTTAAACATGTTTTAAAGCAAGGCATCTTAAATTTAAAGTCTGTGCTGAAATTAGCAGTTTAAAGTGGTTCAGAGGGCAGAAATAGCAGCATCTATAGCGTGCTCGAATTCTACAGAAGGATTTAGCATTAAAAAAAAAAAAAAAAAAAATCAATGCCAGCATAATGCCATTCAACATGACACTCTGTGATTGCCTCATCCATACTGCTTATAGGGGGTCACTTATTTCATATCTAGCAAAAATTATTCTTAACTTCTGAAGCCCTTATAAAGCTGTCAGCTAAGTGGAAGGAGCTGTGTGGGCAGCAGACAGACAATTTGGAATGCAATTATTTAATTTTAACGATGTGTTTTTCCACAGGCAACTCCGGAGCCTATTAGATGTGTGTGTGCGTGTGTGTGTGTGCGTGCGCAAGGGGCGTACTAGGGAGACCCATTGGACACATTCACCAGTGATTAATGGCTCAATCCAGATTTTTTCATTTAGGTCACAACGACAAATGAAAGCTCTGCAGAGCCATTTACCCCCTTCCCTCCTGCAGCCAGTGAAAGGTGTAGCCAGAAGGGTATGCTGATTGCAGTTGCGGGCCATGGTTAAATGAGAAAGAAAAACTTTAAATTAATTATTCAGAGCAAGCATCTCCTAGAAAGAAATGTGGACAAACAGAAGAACTGAAATGCCAAAGATCAGTTTGTTATCTCTCTCTTTGCTCTACCTGCAAAAAAGAGTCCCATCCCTTCACTGAAATGGAAACCAGATTAAAGAAATAAAAGAAAAATCGTTATCAAGTTGCATGTGCAGTGACTTTATTTCCTAAAACAGTTACAACCACTGTACACACCTTTGTCTTCAATTTAATTGCCATGCATTGACAATTACTAGAACACGTGGTTGGCACCAACATATCAAAAATAATAGTGTAAACCGTATATAGATAAAATGAGATGATAATAGGCAGCACAAGAGCTTTTCATACAACTCTGGAACATCCACTGAATTCATTCATAAACACTACACTGAAAGTGATGGTCTAGTTCAACTGGACATGGTCATCATTAACAAATGGAGCAAATAAATGCTGCCTTCATTTACAACATTTTAAGCCTGCACAAGCAGAAAGGACATTGACAGACTCTGTTAACACACCTGGGATTTACCCGCTTGTGTACGTACAGAATAGCCTCATTCACAATAAACTTCTGCAGAAGTGTGTTACTGATACAAAGCCTGGCCTCCATAGCAGCACATCTTTAAGGCAGTGAATGTTCCTAGCAAGGCAACACAGGAATCAGAAAAAGAAGCAGACGCTCTCAGGCATGCAGGAACATTAAATAAGACGATTGAGCCCATTTATCTTTGGAATTTCTTCCATTCCCCCTTCCCTGGCATAACAACCTAGTACAGAAAATTGCTCTCCTCCCCCCCCATCATGAAGATGCACAGACATTGGGATTTGTCACAGAGAACTTGCTTAAAGCGTAAAGTAAAACAAACAAAAATAAATGAGAAAGACATTGACTACTATACTGCAGCATTAATGAAGAACTACACTTTGGTTTGCATTTTTTCTCTGTTAAGAGAAACTTACCGCCACTGCTATTGAATCTTTGTGATGACCCATTACTGTTCTTTCAAGTGGGAAATGTTTTGCCCAAGAACTGCAAATATCACTGAAATCTAGCCCTTGAAGATTAATTATTGAAGGTCAGAATTATTTACTTTTTGACTGTGACATGAATAAATAAATATAGATATATAGGGCATTATATGTAACTGTAGGATCTTATACAGACTCTGTGCTTGCAAGCAAGGTAGCTACAGGCGGGAAGGAATCCACCTCTTAACATTGTGACAAGTACATACTACCTTACAAATAGGAGGCTATAATGCCCTGCTCTGGCACTTCCCTCTGTAAATACATCTAAAGAACAAAATGTTTAATTTGCAATGGCTCTCCATTTAAAAAGCATTTCCATTCACTTCATCCATTGGCATTTTCAATGTGTAAAAGCTTTTTCAACATGAAATACTGGATGGCAAAGAGGAATACATAAAATAATATGCCACTTATTCGCTGCCTGATTTCCATGTTTTGCTATATATATCCTCACCATTTATGTACTTGATTCAATAAATGTATCTAACAAAAAGAGATGCTCTCAGCTCCTTGACAGGTAGGCAGATAGTCGAATCACTTTAGCATTGCAGCAGCAATTCACAATACACCTTGTCACATTCAAGGCACTTAAGATTGCAAATGGCCAATATGTCATTACAAAATTTAATGAAGAGTGCTACTTTGGCACACACAAATTTTGGGTAGATTACTTTGATCTATTTGTTGATTGCAACCTGAAAATATAACGTAAGAGACTTCAAAGGAACGATGAAACAATCTGAAGGACAGAGTGAATTTTTATAAATAAAGCTCTAAACTTTTTAGCATTGCTTTAGTGTTTATTCCAAGCTATAGAAACTAAAATGCAGTATTAAAATACTCCTAAGCCACTACTTTTAGTTTAAACTGTTCTTGATTCCTCCTTTACAAACTATTTCTTTATTTTACAGAATTACAAAATAGTTTATAATTTGTACTGCGTTATCACTGTACAGAGATACAAAAAAAGCCTGACTTAATTTTTTAATTTTATTTTACTATGGCCCCTTGATATAATGGGTACATTATTTCAAGTTTTGTACATGATTCTCCTAAAGCTCTCCAAAAGTATTTCTGTATGTTTTAAAGCGTGAAACAAATCTTTTCAGCTTTCATGATGATTAATTGAGAACTGTTACCTTCTTGTAGATGGTACTCTGTGTTATTGTTGATTTGGAAAACACATTAAAGCCTAATTGATATTGCTGCCTAAAACTTACTCTTGATCAGAGGAGTATCAGTATGTTTTATTTATTTTTAATAGTCAAAAAAGAAATTAAAGTGCACACCTCCAGAAACTGGTTACAACAAATTATGGTGCAATCACCATGTGTTATGCGGCATTACAAGATTTAATTACTTAATAAAATACAAGTCTGAAAAACATTCAATTGACGGAAATGCAAACCTGTATTTTGCTTAGCAAATGTTGCATTCTGATCATGCCATATGTGCTGTAGTGCCTGTAATACTTAGGTACCATGACGTTGTCTCTGCAGTACAAAACTACCGAACATTAAAGAAATAAGACAACTGTTCAGTATCCTTTGGACAACGAAGCCAAAGTTGTGAAGACTAAGTAACGTTAATGTCTCCTTGCATAGTACCTGTCTCTCACAACCCATGCTAGAGATGCCATTGCTCTTAACAAGCTTGATGAGAGCTGAGCATCCTAGCACACCTATCCACACCCCACTGGTTTTGCAGGTCAGTTGATAACAGCCAGTCATAAACATCAGTGCAACCTCTGGTCTGTCTTCCCTTTTAGTGTTCTCAGAAGTTAACAGTGGAGGGTCCTGCACCCTCCATCTCCCATGAAATAGCAGAGATGCAAAAATCAGCAGATTGCTTTAAACATCCACAAAGATTTCTCTCTTGAAAATAAGGCCATTTCACCATATAGTAAATTCTGTATGGCAAATACAGAGTACGTTGTAAATGGCATTGTGATAAGACTGCTTCAGTATTACATCATGCGTTTCAAGACAAAGAGAATACCATAAGCTCAATTAAAGGATCATTCAAGCACTCTGTAGGATGCTGGCAGCAGAAGTTAATACAAGTTAACCTGAAGCTCTTTGCTTTACATTCTGGCAGAAAACCTTGAAGGACTTTGTCCATCTGCTCCAACCTCAAGGAATTCTTCATAGATATTTTTCTGCTGAAAGACCATCCAACCTAAAAGGAGCCCGTGGAAGGAGGTGCCTCAGACTCTTGCTGGGTAGAAAATAGTTATCACAACACAAGCTTTTATAACAATAGGAAGAACAGCAGCTCACCACATAATCTTAAGAACTGTTGAGCACTTTAACATCCAAGTCTACAGATGTCATATCTGCTCAACATCTTCCAGAATCACATTACAAAATTGAAGGTCACCTGCTAAAAGAACTATTTTGTTTTAGAAGAACAACACTAAGAAGCTGATTATGCAAGTTTCTATTCTCTTGCTTCCCTGGAAATGCAAAGGCCACAGTTGGCAAAAATGAAATTTGTTCATATACAGTGTTTTCCTTCTGCTTATAGCTAGAGATGCACTTTGAATATACATTATTTTTAAAAATAGTGGTTAATTAAAAATTTTTTCACAATTATGCTAGAAAAATAGGTAGAAAAAATACAAAACACACATAACCCATTCACATTATCTACAGTTGATAACATAGGGACATGTTTTACACCTAAAGCAGTTAACATTGCAACTGCACATGATTTTCAAAGTTGATTGTATGCATACGTCTATAAATAATACACATGCTGCTACCCAGATAGAAACATGGGAGGCATTTTCTGGATGTAGTATAGCCAATCTTGGGCCTGAACATGGCCAGCCAGGTAACTGATTGGTTTTGTATGCATAGTACAGCATGGCAAAAACATCTGCACATTCCTCAGCTTGAAAAACCCGACCTATTGCTCTTTGGCTGACAAGATTTGTATTTTCAGACTTGCAGCCAGAAAAACAATACATATCAGTGCTGTATCAGTGTGGAAAAAAAAAAAAAAAGAAAAAACAAACAAATAAAAACATGGCTTGCCTTTTTTTTTTTTTTTTTTTTTTTTTTTTTTTTTTTTAACTCAAGTCCTCTGTAATTGTAAAATGCCATTGTCATCTTTTCTAACCCATATAATACTGGTATTCCTCATATGCAGGATAAATTAATCCCGCATGCTTCTATTTGCATACTCTGAAGGGTCCTCTCTCCTATGCTCTTCACATCAGAAGTAACCCCTTAAATAGCAGGAAGGGTGCGTCTCTGTTGTGCTGATAACTCAGGGTGCCACACATCAACAATGAATATCAGGCGATAATTTTCAGCATCCTGCCACACTTCATGCTCAAAAGAGTCATCAAAAATAAGAACTTTCCCTTCTTCCCAGGTTCTGCAACACAAAAAGAGAACATGCGTTAGTGTAGTATTTGAAGTGCCATGGCGGTTTTTATAGGCAAGATATAATTAAGATTATTAAGATATAAATAAGAGTATCTGAGTCTTAATTGACATAAAAGTAGAGAAAGATCAGTCTAATGAAGCTTCATATTATTGAGGGATTGTTTTCTCTTCCTCTGCATAGTTATGCCCATATGTGCCCACATACATATTCAGACATTTGCAATATTTGTTATTTATTTAATTTTAATGAGCTTAGTCCAATAACCTGGGAACATTCATCAAGCTTAGAGGTACTGGTACAATAATCAACTTCTCCACTTTTCTAATCAGATATACACATAATGAGTAATGGAAACTGGCGGTATGATGAGCAATATGTTTTGAAAATAAATTATGCTATATCAGTGTGCTTTTTCTGAAAATCAGAACAACAGACTTAAGCCCTGATCCTGCTTTATAATATCAAGGGTGTTATCAGTCTTGTCCCATAAATCCATTCAAAGCACAGAGCCTACAGATTTTTCATCAGGGGAAGGTTGCAATGACATAGCGTATGCTAGGTCAGGTTATACTTTTGAAACTGAACTGAAAGGATGAGGCCACATAATTTAATCCTCTTCTGCTTGCCAAGTAATGCTAAGGCAGAGGAGGTCACTGAAGGGGACCTAACCACTCTGGGTGAGCATTCATTGCTACATGGAAAAGCCAAGTTTTAACAGCAAAATCTTTCCAAGATCTGCACTTCTGTTAGGCACAAAAAGAGAAACATAATTTATTCAAACTGGCTTATTTTTGAGAAATTCCATTGTTTGAAAAAAAAAAAAAAAGAAAGAAAATTAATATTAATGGTGGAATATTAATGGTTGAAAGAATCAGTACTCCTTTCAGCTTTATGAAATATAAAACCACGAAATAATTAAGGTCAGAAGAAACCTCAGAAGATTATCTGTTCCAAGCTTCTGCTGAGAGCAAGTCTTACTGCAAAGTTGGATCTAACTTTGAGGCTAGATGAGATATCTCAGGTTATTATCTACTGGATTTTTGAGTATCTACAGTGATAACCATTCCATCATCTCTTCTAGTGTTTCACCAGCCTAATAAATGAGCATTTATTTCTTTGTGTCCGTTGTCTCAGAGAATCATAGAATATCCTGATTTAGAAAGGGCCCACAAAGATCATGGAGTCCAACTGCTGCCTCTACACAGGACCACCCAAAAATCAGACCGTGTGTCTGAGAGCATTGTCCAAATAATTCTTGAACTCTGACAGGTTCAGTGCTGTGACCACTGCTCTGGGGAGCCTGTCCCAGTGCCTGACCACCCTCTCGGTGAAGAACCTTTTCTTAACACCCAGCCTGACCCTCCCCTGCCACACCTTCATGCCATTATTAATGTCTCATTCTATATCTACAAACCTCCAAAAAGAGTCTGTCTTGTGCATGGTTTCCCACTGTTAGCTGAAAACAGTAACCAGGTTCTCCTTTAGCCTTCTCTTTTTCAGACTCCAAATTCTTTGAGTCCACTCAGTAGAGGACTGGAGCATGTCAACTTTTTTATAATGTCAGCTTTTTTAAACCTAATCGGCTTTTTCTTTTTCAACCTCCACAGGAGTCCTTTTAGTTTATCAGTGACTTCCTTGTGCTGAAGAGCCCCCAGGCTGGACACAGAACTGCAGCTACCATATCTTGTGTTCAGAAGAGAGGGAAAAAATTGCTCCCCTCAAACTGCTTCATCAAAATGACAGCACATGTTGCTTGTCCTCTAGGACCTTCAGTCGTTTTCTGCAAAGCTGCTCTCTATCCAGTCATCATGTATCCTATACTGTTGCAAAATGTTAATCTATTATCAGTTGCAGTACTTTGCATTTGCCTGTGTTGGACTTCATGTAGTTTCAGTTGGCCCACTTCTCTAGCCTGTTGAGATCTGGATTCATAATTTTGAGAAGAGGTTTAGTGCCTGGTTAACTGCAGACTCAGTACTGTAAAAAATCAGCATATGATCAGTGAACGTTAGTGTTACTGCCACCACACTGTAAAATGTCACTGTGCTAGCCATTTGTCATTGTCCCTCTGATCTCAGACTTCTTCTGCACTTAGACACAGCAGCTGGTTGTGTGTTGCATGGTTTGTCTATCATAAAGTCAAGCAGTGGCACAAGCAAAGCAAATTTATTTTGCATTGCAACAAGACAGAAACACGAGTCTGATTATTCATCCAGTCTCACCCGAGACGGTGTAACAGTCAGTCAAGTCACTAACAGCCAATGTTACCTTCTAAAGTCACTCTGCAATGACTACATAATAAAGTTTTTCAACAAGATCCCTTGGGAAGCAAAGTCTATGAGGATTGATGTCCTTAAAAGGAATTAGGAACTAAGAACAGTAGTACTGAGAAAGAAGCAAAGTTAATCATAATCAAAGATGGAAATATATTGCTTAGCCCATTCATGTGTTCATTCACATGGAGATTTTCTTTATTTTTTCTCCCCCAAAATCGGAGTGAAAATGAGATTCAGCGTCCTAAGTCATCTATGTATTTTGAACATTTAACTCAACAAAAGCAAAAAACAACATTGATGGGGCTGTGCTGTAATGTTCTGAAGGGAAATGGAAATTGAGATAGAAATGATCATCTGACCATATTTAAAACAGTGGACAACCAGCATAACAGTGAAAAATTCACACTGTCTTGCATGTGGACATCAGACACGAAGGCCCATATAATGAGTTTTTTGCAGGTTTCAAGTATAATCATGTGTGTTTTTTTTTTTTTTTTTTCTGGTACCAAATCATCTTTCCAATAAACAAAAATGTTCTATGTCATACAGGCCCCAAGTCTCTGCTACTGCACTAGAATTACATTGGTATTATTCCAGTCAATGCTGTAATGTGGCAAAGAATCAGGCCTTTTTTTTTCACCCTCTAAATTAAATCAAGCCTGAACAGGACTGCACTAAATAGCCTGAAAGTGTAGCTCAGTAAAGGACAATAAAAACTCCAAGCATCCAGATGAAATAGCTTCAGAGGTTAAAAGCACGGATCTATCATTTGCATCATACTGGGTCAGGCTGTTTTGCACAACAAAGAAGAAGTCATAAAGTTGACAGAACTATTAGCCCCTTTTGGATAGATTACAAAAAACACCATTAGTATGCAAATAAATATTTTCCAGATGCCTTCATGGTGTGAGAAACACTTCACAGTGGGACCACAGGGAGGATATTATTCTTGTCTGGTGCTGAACCACTTTGGGTTAGGGCTTTATGTCACCTGCACAGCTGTTATTTCACCTGTCACAGGTGAGATCTTGGACCGACTTCTGCTTAAGGTTGTAATTCTGCAGCTTTGTTTCAAAACATGATTACCATGCCTGACAGAGATGTTTGATTTCGATAACTAGATATTATTTACCTCCCATTTTTGTGCACTGTACCCGGTACTTTACAGAGCTGGGACTTCAGAATGGCCCAACGAGCTAAAATTACTATAGCTGTGCTGAGTAACATGAGGTGCACAATCTCCTAGCAGCAACATAAAGACTCCTGTGCAAGTGATGGAGTAAAATTCAGTATTAGACAAAGCTAATAAATAGTAAATCGTGTATAATAGTAAAGCGTGTACATCAAAGGATGAGCTGAAGAGTAGTATTTCCCCTCTAAACACCTACACTGGGTGGCACAGAGGTAACTGGGCACAACATTCTCAGTATTTCTCTATCTTGTAGCAGTAGCGGGACAGGAAGCCAGAAAAGGAAAGCATCGAAGCACTGACCCCTGATACACTAACCTTCATGCCTGAGCCAGCTCAAGTTAGAAACCACTAGCTTCCTACTGCTCTGAACCAGCAGGAGAGGAGGAACAGAAAATGCTAAAGATATGTTTTTCTCCTGACATCATTTCTTTCCACGGTAGTTCTCCCACCTCTTTCATGGAGAAAGGGATGTTAAATAACCCACCCTTCTCATGATTAGTGAACATACCTTTTCAATGTTTTCAGTGAAGAAATTCTGTCTTTGACTATGAATATATAGCTCTTGCCAAAATCAACTAAAGCTAACACATTCCAAAACAGGCTGTAGTCAGCTCTTGAGTGCAAGTTTTACATTTCAAATGAGCGAGTCTGATGCATAAGAATGAGCCAGATTCAGAAGCCTAGACACTGAAGTGCTGTCTGCAGCATACCAGCAGCAACATACGTTTTTCCACTCTGCCCTGCCACATCCCTGATGCTGAGGGGCTGTTGCTACCAGGGGGGTGTAGTTACATTCATTTTCCAAACCACTATCCCTGCTGTTCATATTAAGACAAGGAAGGGTGGCCAGCCTAATGAGTGGTGAGCTGTGGATACCTGGTCTCTTAGAAATAGATAAAAACCACCACTCTGTTCACACAGGCTACTGAACAGCCACCTAATGGTAACGCCTTTCAGCCCCCACAAATCTGAATTCATTATAGTGTCCTGCAGTGAAAATACCCCACATCTCCCTATTAGTACTCTAAGCCCATTATCTACCTCTAACTTCATCCCCAATTGTATTTTAAACTTGTTTTGGATATTGAATTGGAATGCTGGAAATAAACACGTGTGTCACAACCTAGGTAGTGTATGTTTTATACCTTATTTAATAGTCTGTCACAGTCAACGTTATGTTGGTAGGAGCCCTAACACATCTATAGCGACATTTTTAACAGATGGATACTTGTATCCTCAGAAATTCTAAAAAATTCTTGTTGTAGTTATTTTCAGATGTTGGGGAAAAAAAACAACTTTGCTATATATTACAGTCATGCAGGCATGAGTGGATTTCTCAATATCAAATATAGCTGTACATTAGTACTATGAAAATATTTCAAAATTAACACTTGTTGCACTCATGCTACAGACAAGACAAAATCTTCAAGGTAGATATATAGAGATACATAAATATTAACCATTATTAGAAGTCCATGTAAGTCTCAGGAAGGTAAGTCTTCGAATAAAAAAGTAATATAGTTAATACTATATTTTCCTGTGTTTAATAATATCATGTAAAAACCTAACCCAATCCTAACTTAAGTTTAGGATTTTCTCATATTTCCCAGGGGAGTATATGCTCTGATTGTAACATCTAAGCCATTGCTTTTTCTTTTTCCTTCTTGTTTTTGTTTTTTTTTCTTCCCGCAAAACAGAGACAAAACTGGTTTCCAAGTCAGCATAAATTTCTGCCTAAAGGGACAAGAATTCTTACTCAAAATGTACTCTGAATAAACTTGCTACCTGTGTAACTCGTTGTGCCAAACACTTTATAGATGTAAATCAACCTTTAAATCAACTTCAGTTGGAATATTTTTAATTGAGTTATATTGAATTAGAACAAATGTTTCAGCTAGGAACAATACTTCTGCAGAAATACAGTAGTATTTGGTCACAGAGGTGAAAAGGCAGCTATAGCTTAGTCTCAGCTTTTGCTGACTAAGTGAAGAATTCTAAGGCAAAAAATAAAATATAAAATAAAACACAATAAAACACAATAAAACACAATAAAACACAATAAAACACAATAAAACACAATAAAACACAATAAAACACAATAAAACACAATAAAACACAATAAAACACAATAAAACACAATAAAACACAATAAAACACAATAAAACACAATAAAACACAATAAAACAAAATAAAACAAAATAAAACAAAATAAAACAAAATAAAACAAAATAAAACAAAATAAAACAAAATAAAACAAAATAAAACAAAATAAAACAAAATAAAACAAAATAAAACAAAATAAAACAAAATAAAACAAAATAAAACAAAATAAAACAAAATAAAACAAAATAAAACAAAATAAAACAAAATAAAACAAAATAAAACAAAATAAAACAAAATAAAACAAACCTCTGTTGGCAAGTTTATTAGATTGACATTGTAAATGTAAACACAGACATTTCATAGACTAAAAACAATGTTATTTCCACACTATAGCAGAAAAGAGCAGCTTTGTTTCCAAAGATCCTTCTGGCATTGTTTGACAACTGACATTTATATGTTTGTAGCAGGAGTGAGGGTGTAGGTTGCCTGTTTAATGAAATACATAGCACCTCCTGATCAGTGAAGCATCTTTTTTTCTTTTCTTTCTTTTTACTACATGCAGCACCACAACTTCTCAGGGTTGAGAAAGGTAGGGGAAAATGAATGACCAAAGGAGGGAGGGTGAAATACCTGTTTTCTTGGGCACACCGAATTCTGCAGCCTTCTTTAGGTATCACCAAGCCCAAATGCATCCTTAGCCGACAATTGGTGGGCCCTGTGTGGGGCCATACATGAGTCCCTGGATGCATTACAGAATACTTGATCTGCAAGGAGAGAGAGAGGACGACTTCAACAAAGCCATTTTCACAAGCATACTGCTACGCATTTAGGATTTCATTACATCTCATCCACGACGACCAATCAGAAGTGCAATGTCACATTTTGTTAGCCTCAGCAACAATCGCATGATTTTACATCCTGAAGGTGTTCGATACTACAAAAAGGCAAGTCTTGTGGTGTGTGTTTGTGTGCACACTTTTAATTTGGTTAAAATAATCAGAACTGGATGAAATGGAAAGATTTTCAGACACACTTATTTAAAAGGATGGACCACAGGAGGCACAAGTCCTGCGTTACCTGTTGTCCCCTCTCATCTTGCCGAGGCGATCGGCTCTGGGGCAGCCGCATTCTGCAGTGGAGCAGGGGAGCAGACAGGCAGGGCTATTTTTTCCGGCATCGAGCCCACTTGAGGGAGCCACCAGGACCCGGCAGTTCGCGCAGGCAGGGCAGAGCGTTCCCCCCACCCATACGAACACCTTCTCTAATGGCGGTCTACCGCTAGCTCAGCTGCAATGGTGTACACCAGGCACAGTGCGCTCTCCAGGAAGTCTGTACACACCCAGACCGACTGCCCACTCAAAACTGCGGCAGTTCAGGTCTCTGGATGCAGGGAGTGCCTGAGCCTGTTGCTACCACCTGCGGGGGGGCACAGAGACTGTGTGCGTGAGGTGCGAGCAGGTGGACAACCTGGACCGCCTTGTGGCAGAACTCAAAGAGAAGGTCAAGAGGTTGAGGGATATCAGGGAGTGTGAGTGGGAGATAGACTGGTGGAGCGACTCTCTTCAGGGCTTGAAGGACAGGTGCCGGGGTGAGACACCCCAGATGGTGGTGGACCCCCTGCCCTGTTGCTGTTGGGCAGAGGGAGAGGACCTCGGAGTTGAGGAGAAATGGAAACAGGTCCCTGCTCAACATCGCAGGCAATGCCCCCCCACCGGCCCCACCTTCCCAGGTGCCCTTACGCAACAGGTTTGAGGCCCTGGAGCTTGAGAGACCGGTAGCTGAGGAAGAGGCAGAAAGTCTACCCAGGAGGATGCCTAGGGCGAGGAAGTCGACTCCACGCCTCAGGACTGACTCCACCAGGACAGAAAGAAGGGTGATTGTTGTGAGTGACTCCCTTCTCAGGGGAACAGAGGGACCTATTTGTTGGCCTGACCCTACCTGTAGGGAAGTCTGCTGCCTCCCTGGGGCCAGGGTCAGGGACATTGCCAGAAAGCTTCCCAACCTGGTTTGCCCCTCTGACTATTATCCTCTTTTCATAGTCCAGGTTGGCAGTGATGACATTGAAGAGAGAAACCTGAAGACTATCAAATGGGTGGTTAGTGGATGGAGCGGGAGTACAGGTGTTTTCATCTATCTGTACGGTGGCAGGGAGAGGTACAGAGAGGACATGGAAAGCCCACCTGATAAACATGTGGCTCAGAGGCTGGTGCCAACACAGAAATTTTGTGGTTTTTTTTTTTTTTGACCATGGGGCACTTTACTCGGCACCTGGCCTGATGGCCTCAGACAGGTCTCTATCTCTAAGGGGAAAACGGATCCTAGGCCAGGAGCTGGCAGGGCTCATTGAGAGGGCTTTAAACTAGGTAAGAAAGGGGACAGGGCCAAAACAAGGCTTGTTAGAGCTGTGCCAGGGGGAACAATGGCAAGGCTGGGAGAGAAGGCAATGGCCCAACTGAAGTGTATCTACACTAATGCACACAGCATGGGTAACAAACAGGAGGAGCTAGAAGCCATCGTGCGGCAGGCAGGCTACGACTTGGTTGCCATCACAGAAACGTGGTGGGACCACTCTCATGACTGGAGTGCTGCAATGAGGCTTTTTTGCCTCAGTTTTTACTGGTAAGACTGACCTTTGGAAATCCCAGGCACCACAGAACAGCAAAGAAGCCTGGAGCAAAGACTTACCCACAGGTTAGGAAACATTTAGACAAACTCAACAAATTGTTCCATTGACCCTGATGGATTTTACCCAGGAGTGGTAAAGGAGCTTACTGATGTCATGAGTCCACGCACAGCCTCTGAAAGGTCAGGCAACCAGGTTAGGTTCCTGAGGACTGGAAGAAAGCAAATGTTGTTCCTGTCTTCAAGGCAGAAAACAAGGATGATCTGAAGAACTACAGGGCAGTCGGTTTCATCTCAGTGACAGTAAATAATCCTGGAAGCAGTTTCCAAACACTTGGAGGAAAAGAAAGTGATTGGGAGCAGTCAGCATGGATTTATGAATGGGAAACCATGCTTAACGAGCTTTCTACAGTGAGATGCCTAGCTTGATGGACGAGGGGAAAATTGGTGGGTATTGTTTATTTCAACTTTTGTAAGGCTTTTGACACTGTCTGTAGAATAACATCCTTGTCGACAAACTGATGAAGTAGAAACTAGGTAAGCTGACAGCGAAGGGGATGGAAAACTGGCAGTTCAGCCAGGTTCAAGGATTTGTGATCAAAACACAAATTCCAACTCACCAGAGGTATACCCCAAGGCTCAATACTGTGTCCAACACTGTTTAATAGCTTCACTAATGACCTGGATGATGGAACAGAGTGCATCCCTTGACAAGGACAGAAAATTGAGGAGAAAGGGTTGATAAACCAAATGTTTTCTGCTGCCATTCATAGGGACCTTGGCAAGACGGAAACAGGAGCAAACAGGAATCTCATGATATTCAATAAAGAGAAATGAAAAGTCCTGCATTGGGGAAGAGTAACCCCATGCAGTACTACAAGCTATAGAACTGCCCGGAAAACAATTGCACAGAAAAAGAGTTCAGGGTCCTTGCAGAGAACAGTTTGGACGTGAGCCAGCAACATGTTCTTGCAACAGAGGAAGATAACAGTCTTAGTGTTGTATTAGGCCAAGCCCTGCCAGCAGTTTGAGGGAGGTGATCCTTCCCTCAGAACTGGTGAGACATCTTGAGTGTCCAGTTCTGGGCTACCTACTACATGAGAAACATGGACATCCTGGAGCAAATCTAGTGAAGGGCCACAAAGATGATTAAGGAACTGTAACACCTGACATATGAGGGGAGGCTGAGAGAGATTGGACTGCTCAGCCTAAAGAGAAGGCTCAGTGGGTGTCTTATCAATATATATAAATACCTGAGTGAAGATGTGGCCAGACCCTTCTCAGTGGTATCCAATGAAAGGCAAAGAGGCAATGTACACAGATTTAGGAATATGGGAAATTCCATTTAAAAGTAAGAAAAAACACATTTTTATTGTAAGGGTGATTGAACACTTGAGCAGGTTGCCCAGAGAGGTTGTACAGTCTTGATCCTCAGACATTTAAAAACCTGACGAGACAGTGTCCTGTGCTCCGGTTTACCATACTTTGAGAAGGGGGGTAGACTAGAAGATTTCCAGAGATCCCTTTCTGTGATTCTACAACCCAATGAACAAGAAGGATGAATATCGTATGACAGTGGTGAGAAGCACCTTTTCAACTGAGAAATCTGCATTTCAGGATAGGACAAGGTAGCTTTGATAAATCTTGCATTTTAAGACATTTCTAGCTCTCCAACAAAATGAGCATAAGAGAATGTGTATCTAATGTCTTAGCTGTTCCCACCATCTGAGGTTTCATCTTACCAGCAATTCCTTATAAAAGCAAGTGATAAGCTCCAGTGGCTGTGGTGAACACAGATGCTCTATTCTGTTGCCTCTGCTACAGTGAGATACATTAGCTTGATTGCCCAGTCAGACCCTAAAGCAACCCAAATAACTGGTACTGCTGGCTATGCAGAAAAGTTATTCATACCCCACAGAAAATACTTTTATAACCCTAATAATACGTGAAATGTGGAATGATTACTGCCATGTACGCTATCTACCCACACAGATCAGTCTAGAAACTTCTATGAGTCTCACATACATATATGTGCTGTATTCAAGTACAATACAAATATTTAAATATTCCTGAATCACAGACAGGTTATAGTATGGTTGTAAAGTAAAACTCTGACAAGTTTTACCCTGGTATACTGGAATGACAAAAAAGATGAAGAAAACAGTAACTCTCCTCTCTGGCATAGATCCATTTTCAGCTGTGGTGCGTCAGTTTTCTTGGAGTTAGCCATACTGACTGTGATGACCTCTTAAGTCACTTAAGACTAGGTTTAGGTAAGTTATTACTATCAGTTGACCCATGGTAAATAACTACTTACCCAACATGAGCTCCCTGTGATGACAAGGGAAAATGGTTTCACTAAAATTCCATAGAAGCGCTTCAGCTAATATATTTTATCTCGTATTTGCTGAAGGCTATTACAGTATCAACTTCATTGTGTGTCTGAGCCATCATTGAATATATCAAGGTCATACATTCCTCTGTACACATTTCTTAACATCACCTTCTCACAGCTTTAGGGATTTGCAAAAATGAAGAAGTTTGCCAGGTACCTGCCCTCTTCGGCAGCCTGTAGCTTCTGGGAATCTTTCCAACAAAGCACACGTTTTCGGAACACCTTTGCAAGCATTCTCGTTTTTTCTTCCTGGTGAAAATAAGAGATTGAGCATTCATAAGTGCAATGAACAAACAGTCCCTTGTTTTCTACGTTGCAGAACAGCAACAAAGATGTCAAAGAGCTGACACCAAAAGAGGTAAATAATATCATACACATTTTACAAATTATGCAACAGCAAGTGCTTACATATTGTAATATCAAAGTAGCCTGCCACTTCTTTGCTTTTGAATTATTTGTGAGAAGCAGGCTTTCTATCATTTTAAACATGATTCTAAAAATATGATTATACTTTTATTAATGATTAAGTAGATCATTAAAGTATAATCATTAAAAAGACAAAAAATGCCACCAATATGATACCATTTCAACATCTGATTTTTATACACCTTGGCTTTTAATATTTTATCTTACGGCACTCTTTCACATGTAAAGTTTTTTAAGAAGTTCAGGTCACTCCAGTAATTGAGTCTCCCACTGCAAAGCTCAGAGACAGAACAGCAGGCTTATTAAAGCTCACATCCTATTTGCCCATACCATTTCTGAATGATGGATCTCACCTAGCTGGCAACACAATATTGAGAATATTTCTTCTCCTGCTTTCCTGTCTTCCCTCAGGCTGATCTCCACATGCATTACCATGCAAAATTTTGGCAGCCTTGCCAGGAAATGAGTATTACCCTCAAGGGATTCTTAGAAATGCTCATGGGCTACATGGTTTAGAATAAAGAATTCCTGTTCACTGTTGCTGGGGTCTCAGACACTATTTTATCAGATCATTTCTTCCGCAGACTTGAATAACAGGTACAGTGATTAAAAAAACTATTCCAGAAAAACTGTGTTGATACTCCTTATTATGCTATATTAATGTGAGAAAGTGAAACTGGGATAAGTGGAGAAAGAGCAATACAAAATGTTTTACCTTGTTGCCATAAAGTAAACTGACTCCAGTCTCCCTTTTCTCGCAGATTCTCATCCTCGGGCAAGAAGAGGCTTTTTTTCTTATCCATCACAGCAAGACCCTCATCCCGAATAAGCTTCCAATTTTTTTCTAAGGACTGTTGTGAGAGCCATGTTAGTTCACTGAGAACTTACTGCATTTTGCTTTAGTATCTTATTTTTTTTTCCCCGCCATTAACTTTTTTTTAATTTAAAAGTACTTAAAAAAAAAAAAAAAAAAAAAGAAGAGTTCATCATTATCAAGTTTCCTTATGTCAATTCCCTTATGACAAGTTAAGGCAGGAAAACCAACTTTCACAGTATTCTTCAGATTCAGTTACAACTGTATTGTAAAATTTCAGTAATCCCCAGCCTCTTGCAGATTAGGCCTCACTTTAACTTGCTTTTTGATTAGCCTAAGGGGTCTTTAACAGATAATTTTATGTTGCAAGCTAAGAAGAGTATTGATCTTCTTAAACACAGCACATGCTACCTGGAAGCACTCTTGAGACTAGAAAACCACTCACATAACCTGAAACTCCAAGTGTTGACAGAACATCCTAGTTCAAAGAGGACAAATGCAAACATGCTACTCAAGTTGACAGTTATGATTTAAACCTTCAGAAAGGTTTGCAAAGATTCTCTTGCACATTCTGATGCTATTGGAAGAGATCAAATATGACTTGAAATGTCAAGTGACAATTTATGGATACAACCATTAAAAATGTGTAAGCTGCCGTGTACTTCATACATGCCAAACCCACAAGACTGTAGAGTTAAGATTTTTGTTCTGCTGCCTTAGGATGTTCTGCTTGTAGAAATCTGGTAAATTCTTGTATTCTACCAGTAATAAGTCATCTTAATGTTACAGGAAGATAAATGAAAAACCCACTGTGTAACAATGGATCTGGATAATAATGATGTGACTTCCATTTCCCAGCTGCTTATGTTACTCACTAAACCTTATTTTTGGTGAATAGTTTTCATTTTTCCTTTGTGCTCTTGAACAAAGCATTTCTGTAAGACATTTTCAATCAATTTGAAACTGGAAATAGGCTAAGGTGTGTTCCCACATCGCTTCTTTGTATGATGTGTAAAGATGAGTAAAACTCTGAAATCTTTGTAACACAGGTCAGACAAGGTAATATGACTGCCCCTTTTCAGCCATATGGTTATTAGCTTTCACCACTTAAACTAAACAGCTACATTTTCCACTTCAGTTTCTTTCAATTAAAAGACAAGCTGATCCTGCAAAGTAGGTGGTACATTGATATATCATAAAAGGTTCTGGAAACAGCCATATAATACAGTGACCATCTCCCAGTACAGCAAGCCAAAAACGCTAAGATCTATCAAAATTAGGATTGTGCTGGTGTTATTTCAGTACTCTTTTTCTTCCTAGCAAATTGCGCTCTCTCATCCATCAGCAAAGGGGAAAACCACTCGTTTTTCCTACTTCATTTACCCTCTTCTCTCCCATTGACGGGTTTCCTTAACACTCCTTAACAATTAACATTAAGTAGAAACATTTTCAAAAATATCTTCCTAAAACTGATTTTTTTTTTTTCTGAAATGCAGGGTACAAAACAGACTGAAATTTTCCATCTAATCATAGATGAACAGGGGAACAGAGCTGGTACTGATTCAGCACTATCATTTCTACACAAGGAAATACCAGCTTGCATACCTGAATTTGTACTGGCTGCAGAAGAGAAAGAAATGAAAAACTTGCATTTATATAGGTTTCAATTTAAAGTGATACAGATCAACAAAATTGGAAAACTTTAAAAGACATTACAAGTGCTTCTCTGTTTCCTCAAACTCCTAACCCTTCTTCTGAAAAATAAAAAGGTAAGAAGGAGCTTTCACCCACACAGACAAAAAGATGCATGAAGAGCACTGGTGGTGCACAGAGATGCACATAATGGCAGCTTTGTCACCTCTAATTTTCCTCAAGTGACAGGCTGAAAGTCAACCTGCAAAGTTGTGTGTTTGTCCTTGCCTTTTAAAGCTCCTTCCCGAGTACATTGGATACAAAGCAATTTGAATACATATCATTGATTTTGAGCCAGCTCTTAAACGGTTTTAGATATAACTGCCACTGAAATCAATAACGTCTCTGTACTTGTGAGAAACTGGACCCCCATCTGTAACACTATGCGTTACTATGAGCCATAGGCAACTCCTATGTAGAAAGGAAGGGGAGAGTTACAGGAGTTGAAACACAGCTCAGCCTTGATATCCCTGATTTTACAGAATCTTAGGCCAACACTGAAGGGCAAGAATGGATAAAACCATTAAAACACAGTGGCTAAGTCCAGGATGTGGACTTCAGGCTACAGAACCAAGAGCTAGCATCTACAGAAAAAAAAAAAAAAAAAAACTAAATATGCTCATGCTGCATAATATGTAGGGATGCAAGCCTCAGGCTGCAACAGATTCATATTGTGTTTGGTGCAATATCTTGATTTTAAGTGAAGAATCAGGTGGCAAGCAGCACTTGGAGCATATGTACTTGTTTCCTACCAGCTGATTCCCATAAACCTCCATATGGCTTTTTAAACACAGTTCCTAACAATAATGTAAGTTTACAGTTACTTTACATCTGGTCATAGTGTAGATTTTATTGGCAAAGAAATTATTTTATTTAAATAGGGATTTCTTAATATTGGTTTATTTTTTATGTGTGACTGTATTATATTAAAAAATCCTTATTCTGCACTGTCAAACTCTTTTCAAGGTATGGTCATAAATGCCACAGACAGAGATTAAGAGTTTACTACCCCTCATGTGAGGCATAACTACTGACCACATGTGCATTTCAATCCACTGGGCTATAAAATAAAATCGTGGTGGTGTCTCCACTCCATTTCACTTTGTTACCCATACAGAATAAGAAAGTATTCATGATAGTTACGGTGTGTTAGCTGGGGACCTCCAACACCTCTGGGCAAGGGTCAGTATTTAAAGCCATCCAAAACACAGTCCTTGCACTGATCTGGTCACTCACAGTGCTTAATCATCAGGATACATAAGCATTATCTCTGCTCTTTTAGGCTCCCTTAAGGCATCCAGCCACACTTTAAATGCACGGTTTAGTTAATTTTTGCCATCAAATATGAACGTTTAGATTTTAGTAGCCAAACAATTGAGCCTTAGCTGTCAGTCTACAGAAAACATTATGGATTGTGCTGTTGCCAGTACTTTCATTCTCTTTCTGTGCTTTTCTTGCTGCACTTGAAATTTTTAACTAATAAAATATAAACAATCAATGAAAATTGATGGCATAAGATCTACTTTAATCAATAAACTATTCACTGTAGTATGCTGTTGGCAAAGCATCCTCTGGGTCATTTCCAAAACCAAAAGACACAACATAAAGAAAGGACAAATTTACCTAGGTCATTTCCTATGCATTTCAGCCTGGTGAAAAGTGTCTAGGATCCAACAGCATTGTACCGCTTTTATTTATTCATTTATTAACTGAGTACCAGAATACAAGAGTGCTCTACCAAGGTTACATAAAAGATACCAGAGATGATGCAATGACTTTGTAACACTTGCAGAAGAAAGCTAATTGCCCCAAGGGAGGAGGATAGGTTTTCTAAGATAAAAGCCAGGTTTCCTTTTAGCTGAGCTCAAACAAGAGTTTCTGGACTCTCCAAAGTCCTGAACTACCATAGATCAGAAAATTAGCAGAACATTTCTACATGAATCACTTGATACATTTCCTGATTTAAAGGTTTATAGTTTCTGTTCCCTGAGAAATCAGGCCTGTCGTGGTTTAACCCGACCGGCAGCTAAACACCACGCAGCCGTTCGCTCACCCTCCCCCCTCCCTCTCTGGGACGGGGGAGAGAAATGGAAAGTGAAGCCCGTGAGTTGAGATAAAGACAGTTTAATAAGACAGGAAAAAAAAAATAACAAAATAATAATAACAATAATAATAATGATGATACAATGGTGATAATACGAAAGTAATAATAGTATGTACAAACAAGTGATGCACAATGCAATTGCTCACCACCCGCTGACCGATGCCCAGCCTAACCCCGAGCAGTCCGGCCCCCTCCCCCCGGCTAGCCACCCCTATATATTGTTTAGCATGACGTCAGATGGTATGGAATACCCCTTTGGCTAGTTTGGGTCACCTGTCCTGGGTCTGTCCCCTCCCAGCTCTTACTGCACCCCCCAGCCTGCCCGTTGGCAGGACAGAGCAAAGGCTGAGATGTCCTTGGCTTAGTATAAGCACTGCTCTGCAACAATTAAAGCATCGGGGTGTTATCAGCACTCTTCTCATTCTAAGCCAAAACACAGCATTCCACCAGCTACTAGGAAGAAAATTAATTCTGTGCTAACTGAAACCAGGACATCTATCCACCCCTTATTCCATACCATTTATGTCATGCTCAGGTTACACTCTTTTCCATACATTCTAATTAGTCACCTATAGTAATCATGGTAGTGATAACATACAGTATAATATACTATTTAACATGGTGCAATTCAGTTCATGGGCTATTCTCACCCAGTATTAAATCTCCTTGAGGTACACACCGGACCTCTCCGTTCTTTTGCATCACCCACCAAGTATATCCAGGTCCCTGAGCGAAAACAATTCCACGAATAGGTTTGCCTTTTCCTGAGGCAGGAGTAGCCCAGACTGTTTTACCCAGCATATTTTTTACATGCACTACAGGAACTTTATCCCCATCTACAGTACGTAACAGGTTTGATTGGGCAGGTCCAGCTCGGTTGGTAGATCCCCTAATATTGACTAACCAGGTGGCCTTTGCCAAATGCGTATCCCAGTTTTTGAACGTCCCAGCGCCCATTGCTTTCAAGGTAGTCTTTAACAGGCCATTGTATCGTTCAACTTTCCCGGAGGCTGGTGCATGATAGGGGATGTGATACACCCACTCAATACCATGTTCTTTGGCCCAAGTGTCTATAAGGTTGTTTCGGAAGTGAGTCCCATTGTCTGATTCTATTCTTTCTGGGGTGCCATGTCGCCATAGGACTTGCTTTTCAAGGCCCAGGATGGTGTTCCGGGCGGTAGCATGAGGCACAGGATATGTTTCCAGCCATCCAGTGGTTGCTTCCACCATTGTAAGTACGTGGCGCTTGCCATTGCGAGTTTGAGGGAGTGTGATGTAATCAATCTGCCAGGCCTCTCCATATTTATATTTCAGCCATCGTCCTCCATACCAAAGAGGCTTTGACCGTTTGGCTTGCTTGATTGCAGCACATGTTTCACAGTCATGAATAACCTGTGCTATAGCGTCCATGGTCAAGTCCACCCCTCGATCACGAGCCCATCTGTATGTTGCATCTCTACCTTGATGGCCTGAGGTGTCATGGGCCCATCGGGCTATAAATAATTCACCTTTATGCTGCCAATCCAGGTCCACCTGAGCTACTTCAATCTTAGCAGCCTGATCCACCTGCTGGTTGTTTTGATGTTCTTCAGTAGCCCGATTCTTGGGCACATGAGCATCTACGTGGCGTACTTTCACAGCCAGGTTCTCTACCCGAGCAGCAATATCTTGCCACAATGCAGCAGCCCAGATAGGTTTGCCCCTACGCTGCCAGTTGTTTTGCTTCCATTGCTGTAACCATCCCCACAGGGCATTTGCTACCATCCATGAATCGGTGTAGAGATAGAGAACTGGCCATTTTTCTCGTTCAGCAATGTCTAAAGCCAGCTGAATGGCTTTCACTTCTGCAAACTGACTCGATTCACCTTCTCCCTCAGCAGCTTCTGCAACTCGTCGCGTAGGACTCCATACAGCAGCCTTCCATCTCCGATGCTTCCCCACAATACGACAGGACCCATCAGTGAACAGGGCATATTTCTTTTCATTCTCTGGCAACTGGTTGTACAGTGGGGCTTCTTCAGCACGACCCACCTCCTCCTCTGATGATATCCCAAAGTATTTGCCTTCTGGCCAGTCCATGATCACTTCCAATATTCCTGGGCGACTGGGGTTTCCTATTCGAGCCCGCTGAGTAATCAGTGCAACCCACTTGCTCCATGTAGCATCAGTTGCATGATGCGTAGAGGGGACCCTTCCCTTGAACATCCAGCCTAGTACCGGTAATCGGGGTGCTAGGAGGAGCTGCGCTTCAGTACCGACCACCTCCGAAGCAGATCGAACTCCTTCATATGCTGCCAATATCTCCTTTTCAGTTGGAGTATAGCGGGCCTCAGATCCTCTGTATCCCCGACTCCAAAACCCCAGAGGCCGACCTCGAGTTTCCCCAGGTTCTTTCTGCCAGAGGCTCCAGGTGGGGCCGTTCTCCCCGGCTGCAGTGTAGAGCACATTCTTTACATCTGGTCCTGTTCGAACTGGCCCAAGGGCTACTGCATGGACTATTTCCTGCTTGATTTGTTCAAAGGCTTGTCGTTGTTCAGGGCCCCATTCAAACTCATTCTTCTTACGAGTTACTTGGTAGAGTGGGTTTACAATCAGACTGTAATTTGGGATGTGCATTCTCCAAAACCCCACAACACCTAGGAAAGTCTGTGTTTCTTTTTTGTTAGTTGGTGGAGACATAGCTGTTATTTTGTTGATCACATCCATTGGGATTTGACGACGTCCATCTTGCCATTTTATTCCTAAAAACTGGATCTCCCGTGCAGGTCCTTTGACTTTATTTTGTTTTATGGCAAAACCGGCTTTCAGAAGGATTTGGACTATTTTCTTCCCTTTCTCGAAAACTTCCTCTGCTGTGTCACCCCACACAATAATGTCATCGATGTACTGCAGGTGTTCAGGAGCTTCCCCCTGCTCTAGTGCAGACTGGATCAGCCCATGGCAAATGGTAGGGCTGTGTTTCCACCCCTGGGGCAGCCTATTCCAAGTATATTGGACTCCCCTCCAAGTGAAGGCAAATTGTGGCCTGCACTCTGCTGCTAGAGGGATGGAGAAAAATGCATTAGCGATATCAATTGTGGCGTACCACTTGGCTGCCTTCGATTCAAGTTCATACTGAAGTTCCAGCATGTCCGGCACTGCAGCACTCAGTGGTGGCGTGACTTCGTTCAGGCCGCGATAGTCCACTGTTAGTCTCCACTCGCCATTAGACTTTCGCACTGGCCATATGGGACTATTGAAAGGTGAATGAGTCTTGCTGATCACTCCTTGGCTCTCCAATTGACGAATTAGCTTATGGATGGGAATCAGGGAGTCTCGGTTGGTGCGATATTGCCGCCGGTGCACAGTTGTGGTAGCAATTGGCACTTGCTGTTCTTCGACCCTCAGCAACCCCACAACAGAGGGGTCCTCTGAGAGACCAGGCAAGGTAGATAATTGTTTAATGCCCTCTGTCTCTAAGGCAGCAATACCAAAAGCCCACCGGAACCCTTTTGGGTCCTTGCAGTATCCTCTTCTAAGATAGTCTATGCCAAGGATACATGGAGCATCCGGACCAGTCACAATGCGGTGCTTTTCCCACTCATTCCCAGTCAGACTCACTTCAGCCTCCAATACAGTCAACTGCTGAGATCCCCCTGTCACTCCACAAATATAGATGGGCTCTGGTCCTTTATAGCTCGATGGCATTATAGTACATTGTGCACCGGTGTCTACTAAAGCCTTATACTTCTGTGCGCGTGATGTGCCAGGCCATCGAATCCACACAGTCCAATAAACTCGATTGTCCCTTTCCTCCCCCTGGCTGGAGGCAGGGCCCCCCTAATCCTGGTCAGAATCTTCCTCGTTTCTGTGTTTGAAGGACTGTCTGCTGGAAGTTGGAGCAGCAAACTTTTCGGAGAATCCCTTTTTCCTGATTGTTTTCTTTTGCAACTCACGTACCCGTGCCTCTAGGGTCGCGGTAGATTTTCCATCCCACTTTCTCATGTCCTCTCCATGGTCTCGTAAGTAAAACCACAGGGTGGCACGGGGTGAGTACCCACCATATCGTCTTCCTTGTGTGGGTGAACGCCTACCCCTGACAGCTGAGACACTGCTTTGTACAGGTGCGAAGGAGAATAATCTCTCTTCAAGTTGGTGAACCTTTTCAGAAAGTTTCTCCCAAGTGTTCTCCTTTGGTCGGTGGGCACTGGTTGGTTCAGGTGGGGAGGACAATAGATTCTCTTCAAGTTGGTGAACCTTTTCAGAAAGTTTCTCCACAGCTGAGACGCAGGCCTGTAAGGAAGAGGAGAGACTTTCTTCGTACTGCCGGAGTTGTTTAGCCGCTTCACCCACTGTGGGTTCCTCATCCTCTTTCCAGGCCATTATTGCCAATGAGCTGGCATATGATGATGGTGCACTCCGTACAAACTTCCGCCACATGGGTCGTGTACACTTGACTTCATCTGGATCTGTGGATGTTTGTTTGAGGTCTGGATCCTCATAAATCACTTCCCGTACGGCTAATTCCCTCAGGTACTGGATTCCCTTCTCCATAGTGGTCCACTTGCCTGGTAGACATAAAATATCTTCCTTGAAGGGATACCTTTCCCTCACAGCTGAGAGGAGACGCCTCCAGAGGCTGGTGGGTCGTGCTCCATCTGCAATTGCTTTGTCAATGCCGGCGTCTCGAGCAAGGGATCCCAGCCGCTTGGCTTCCCTGCCGTCTAATTCCACACAATTGGCTCCAGAGTCCCAGCACCGGAGCAGCCAGGTGACAAGCTGCTCACCTATACAGCGACCAAAATCTTTTCGCACATCTCGTAGCTCACGCTCGTTTAGGCTTCGGGTAGTTACTGTTGCTCTTTCGGCATCCTCATCTTCCTCCTCCTGAATCCTTGACGGCCCAGCGTCGTCATCATCTTCGTCATCTCTATACTTAGTTTTGGCAGAAGCCTTACCTGGATTGGCAGAAGACTCTCTGCGTTCTAAACGACTTGAATTTCTATACCATATTTTCACCTTCTCTACAGGGGCAGCTTGCACTGCTACTGCTTGTTTCTCTGACTTTGTTACAGGGTCTGCCACAGGGGTTGGAATGCCCTCTGCAGGGTCAACTTGCACTGCTACAGCTCGTTTCTCTGACACGGCCACAGGAGCTGGAGCGGCTACAGGAGCTGGAGTTGGAGCTGGAGCAGTTGCAGGAGCTGGGACTGGAGCAGCAGTAGGAGCTGGAGCTGGAGCGGCTTCAGGAGCTGGAGCTGGAGCAGTTGCAGGAACTGGGACTGGAGTAGCGGCCGGAGCTGGAACTGGAGCGACTGCAGGAACTGGGACTGGAGCAGCTGCAGGAGCTGGAGCTGGAGCAGCTGCAGAATCCACCGTAGGGGTCACAGTGGCCGTTGGATCTGTCACAGGGTTTGGAGTGGCCGCAGGGTCTGTCACTAAGTTGACAGCAGTATCAATGGCAGCTCGATAGGCATGAGCCAGGCCCCAGCACGTTACAATGATTTGTGTTACTTTGGAACTGCCAGAATCATTACACCTTTTTTTCAAGCATTCTGCCAGTTTTTGAGGATTTTGCCATTGTTCAGGGGTGAATTTCCAACACACTGGGGGTGCCAACTGCTCTAGATGCCTGCCCATATCCACCCATACTCCCTGCCACCCACAACTATACTGCCTCCGGGCAGATCTCCGGATGAGCTTCATAAGTAGTTGTTTAACTTTAAGCAGAATCTGAAGTGCATTCATGAGGCAGAACAACAAGACTATGGTATTCTGAGTATTCCAGAAATATTCAATATCTTGGAGAGCTATTGTGACAAGCTCAGGGGATAAGAGGGTGGTGAAGGAGGAAGGCAGAGTGACCCAGGAGGATACAGGGGTGGTGAAGGAGAAAGGGAGAGTAAGCAAGTAAGGAAAAATATCCTCCCCTTTCCCCTCCACAGATTGACTCTCTAATGGAGAAAAACAATAGGTATAATTGCTAATAGTTCCCAAGATGCTGTTTCCAAAGTACAGAGTCCACGATGTTACTGAGTATAAATACCAAGTTAGAGTCATGACCAGATATCTTATCGTCTCATAAGCCATTGCTATAACACTTAGTACCATAATGGTCTGAAACCAGGGCCCGGAGAGGAGAAACAACACTACAGAGAGCAAATACGGAAAATAATGTACTATAATACTCAATTTGGAAAACAGGCGCAGCAGAGTTGTGATTAAAGCAATCAGCATCATGACAAGTGACTATTAAGCAGGTCTAATCCTTACACCAATTTTAGTTTAACACACTCTGATCAGATCTGCCGTTATCTCAACCTTTCGGGCCCCACGTTGGGCGCCAAAAAGACTGTCGTGGTTTAACCCGACCGGCAGCTAAACACCACGCAGCCGTTCGCTCACCCTCCCCCCTCCCTCTCTGGGACGGGGGAGAGAAATGGAAAGTGAAGCCCGTGAGTTGAGATAAAGACAGTTTAATAAGACAGGAAAAAAAAATAACAAAATAATAATAACAATAATAATAATGATGATACAATGGTGATAATACGAAAGTAATAATAGTATGTACAAACAAGTGATGCACAATGCAATTGCTCACCACCCGCTGACCGATGCCCAGCCTAACCCCGAGCAGTCCGGCCCCCTCCCCCCGGCTAGCCACCCCTATATATTGTTTAGCATGACGTCAGATGGTATGGAATACCCCTTTGGCTAGTTTGGGTCACCTGTCCTGGGTCTGTCCCCTCCCAGCTCTTACTGCACCCCCCAGCCTGCCCGTTGGCAGGACAGAGCAAAGGCTGAGATGTCCTTGGCTTAGTATAAGCACTGCTCTGCAACAATTAAAGCATCGGGGTGTTATCAGCACTCTTCTCATTCTAAGCCAAAACACAGCATTCCACCAGCTACTAGGAAGAAAATTAATTCTGTGCTAACTGAAACCAGGACAAGGCCCTCCTTCCTATTCTGTCAAGGAAACTACAAAAATAACGTAATAACACAACACAAAAAAAAAAAATTAAGCATTAACGGGCAGCTAGAGAGATCTACTGCTGCCAGCATAGTAGCACTAACCAGGATTTACCACCATCATACACCTCCTTTTAAGTGTTATTGAGACATTCTCATTCTTTATAACATAATCAAGCCAGGTCTGTGCTCTAACATTACTGACTACAGCTGTGCTGGTGAACAGAATGAGCAAAGACAGAGCTGTCAGAGGATGGCAGAGAACCTTTAGCATTGCCTCAGCTAGCCACAAGTAAATCCTCCATTATCATTGTTAAGCTACTGAGACATTGAAAGGAGTTTGTTCATATTCAACAACAAATGGTGAAATACAGGGAGAGGGGGTCCAGGCCTCCAATGTTTTGAACTTCATGGAGAAATTTTCAATATCAACTTCCATCATTTGGATTTGGAAGCATTTTCCACACTTTCTGCACGAATGGAAGAGGAATGTAAAGAGATGAAGTAGCAAGAAATAATTGCTGGTTATTTTTTGCTGTGTGGAACGTAGAATTTTTATTTTTCTTTCTTAATAACTAAAGCACATACAGAAGCTTGAATGTTTCAGAAATCAATAAAACAAATGTCTTCAAAGATTGTTTCTACTTTGTGTAGAATGCTACTTCAAATTTGCACTTGCAAGTGTTTATCAGTGTTAGAACTGAGCCTGCTCTCTTGCACAAATTCAAGTACTTTTTGAGTTATGGGGGAAACACAACAATGCAAATATATATCTATTTTTCTGGTAACTTAACAGTTTGGATTTATACTTTCAGCTTTGAAAGGTATCTTGAAGAATGTAAAACTCATTGCCTTCCCCAAACTGAGATACATAAGTAAATAAATCAGCAGTCAGACTTGATGACCTTACTAATAAAACACATAAAAATTACCACAAAAACTCTTAGTACAACAGAGTAAAAAAGCTTCAAACACAGCAGTTCCAGTTATATTCTTATTTTGGTATATTGAATAACAAACACTAAAGCAGCACCTATGGGAGGCAGTTGTGCTTTGGAGATCAGGGTGAACTTCTAACTAACTACATGGTTCATCTAAAATGTTCTTCTAGGAGACGTGCAGAATGCTGATCCAAACCAAGTCCGCTACATATGATCCCACACATGTGAGAAAAATTATTTCAAGGTGGATCCCTGACCATTTTATAATAGGAAATTCATTTTTTTCATCCTTCAAAGCTGACTGTCCCTTCCCACCAATAGCACACACCTTTACCTATGTGATTTAGAAATTTGGATGGTCTACATGTAAGAGACACTAAAACATCACCGCAGACACCTTTAAAACATTATTGATATGATATGCATTCTTTTCATTTTGTTTGGAAACAGTACAAGAGGCTCCAAGTCCCTCCACCTCCTTTATGTCAGGAAGTATCTATTTTTACACATACCTCATGAATGAGTCGAACACATGCAGGTTTCAAATTTTGCCACATGCTACTCTACAAAGCCTTTTTTTTTTTTTTTTTTTTCCAAGAGTGAGATTACAGTTGAGTGATTACTCTTTAATCTAAGTTTCCTAACCTTACTTATACTGCCATCACCATAACCAGGAGGAAACCTTTTTAATTTCTTTAAAAATTATAATTCTTTCACAGCAGGTTTCTAACATGTTATGTAACTAAGCATAATGAAACAAGTTTCACTGAGTGAAACTGTCTCTTCAAACAAGCATTTATGTTTTTAAATTATTTGTGCAGAATTTTGCTAAACCACGGTAATATTCAAAGCATATGCAAAATGGGTACCTCTTCCCCCTTTTAAAAAATTATTACTGTTATTATTTTAGAATTATGAAAGATTTGCTTAAGGGTTAAAAACATGCAATTTTGAAAATATAAATGATTACTATGAATAGTAAATAAACTATATGTTTTGTATCAATTAGAATTTTAGTTCATTAAAGTTTTTTTTTATTCCATTATCTTTTACTGAATCCATCACTGGGAGACAAGTTTACACTTGTTTATTTTATGCAATTAAGAGATCCCAAAGAAGTCACCAAGTATTATATAAGGGACAGAGAACACAGCTTTTTCTGACTAAGCAAAAAATTCACAATGGTTGTCCCAGCCATTAGCAGTTTGACCTTATTTTGCATTTAAAACATTGCAGTAGTCTACCATGTAAATTTTGTATTTAGTAAATGTCCCCATCATCAATTATTAAAACATCTAAGCTCACTTTATAGTATCTTAGTTAAAACTAGCACTCAGTCCAAGACTGGTGTCCGGTACTCACAGGCAACAATTCAGATCTTATGAGTATTTTCTCTGCTTTGCACCTTAGATTACAGTTGTTATTAAAAAAGAAAATAAATTGAAGTAAACAGAAACAAACTCCCTTACCTTCACCAGTTCAGTATAACCAGTTTCCCTCGCTGTCCACCAAGGCTGAGCTTTCAGTCCCTTAACGTTGTAGAGGGAGCGCTGCCAGACTGATGCAAAATGACCTCTTTGATATCCAAGTTCATACCACTTGTATGCCTAGGAGATTGCATTTATTATCAAACAAATTCATATCAGCTGTTAACATGACATATAAAAACTTAGGCTCCTTTGGTAATAGGCTATCTATTTGGATGCTGGAGGTATTCTTCTAATGTACAGTAATAACAATTTCCTTTAAGGGGGAAAAAAATGAAAATCAACAATCCTAAAATACATCAAAGTCAGCCACAGCTATTTGGTTCAACGTTAGCAAAACAGGATAATCTCACAGTCGTTCACACTAAATATTGGTCAGTAACTTAGGCGTTCTCCTTGGACTTGGGAGATACAATTGTTTGTCTTCTTGGTCAGCCCTGATTTCTCTATGCTTCACTTTTACCTACGAATTAAAGATTTAATTTAATAACTTAATAAAAATTAAATGGCTCCCTTCCACTACCAACAGGGATGTTGTGGTGATGAAAACAATGCTGACTTTGTTACATGATTACATATATACTTCTGAGTTTTCTTTAAATATTTGTTCTCATACCAGAACTGAGCTGATGCTACTCATTTTGCTTATTTCCCCCTTATTTCATGTAGTAAAAGCATACTGACGCTCAATGCCAGGCCTTAGTTTATCTTACTCTCCCTTTCCACAACTTGCTTTACCATTCAATACCAGCTGCAAAAGGAGGTTCTGCAAAGAAAGCAAATAAGATGCTTGGAAAGAAGAGGTCAAACAAGAGTAACGCTGGTCCATGAACAGAGGAAGCTACAAATATCTCCTTCCCATCCAGCATTGCCTTTTTTTTTTTTCAAAAAAAAAAAAGGAAATGCAAAAATAAAAATACAAAAGATAAAAAAACTATATGCCAGGTCAGCTAAGCAGGGAGATAGGACAAGAAATTCAAAACAGAAGGAGAGAAGCAGGCAGCAATCTCCATTCTAAACAGAAATCATTCAAAAACCTTATTACCTGGAATCATCCGGAGTCCCTCTCTAGCTATACAACTTGAAACTCACACCTTTCCTTTCCAAATCTCCTTCAGCAAAGTGTCACACATCCAAACTCAGACCAAGCTCTCCTACTTCTTCACCTAATCTGATATTTATTGTCTCACTCCACATTAGACAGCCTATAATATCAACCTTGTACTTCCAGTTCGTACTCTCCCACACATTATTATTCTTTCCCTGGCTGTACCCAGCTCCTTGACAAGTTCTCAAAATAAAGCAAAACAATAAACAAACAAAACACACATGCACAAAACCAAACTCTACACTTTTCTTTCCAACAGGAACTTGCAAATCTGGACTAAACAATTGAAACAATTGTATGGTAGTTTCACTGCATGACTACTTATTCCTTGCATTTCAGAGTCCCTTCTCCTATTCTAATTCAAGAGCAAATGCCAGTTGCCTATTCATCTGCCCACATTGATGCAAAGGGTAAAAAACTATTAAAGGCTTTCTGAAGCAAAAAGCACAATATTAACTTTTAAGAAGAATCGCCTCATGTATGTGTGTTAATGGAAAGTAAAATGTACAAACAAATAAGCCTATTCTAGGAGAAGACATTCATATCTGCGTATTATTTATGCCCACCTTGAAGCCAGTAAAGTAGAAGTAAAACCAAAATATTTTTTAGATACAAGCTGTCATGAGAACACTCTGTCTTACTATGACTTACTTAGTATTTATATACCATAAAGTAAACAAAAACTACTGAAAATTCTTCCTATAACGGATTATTTCTTAAAAAAAACCTCAAGTGTCATCTTATACATTTACCTATAGATCTTTCCTTTCAGATAAAAGGTAAGAAATAAATTAGGGTATTTTTGTTTTCAAATATTTGCATAACCTTTTATGCTGTTACCATAGATTATTTCTTTTTGAGAGTCTAGATTTTCTTCAAGCTTTAAAAAAATGGGGGACTCTAATATTTATGACTCTATTGAAGTATGAAGGAAAGGTTGCAGTAGAATGTTGTTTTATTCTATTTATCTGAAGTAAGGAAAAGCACCGTGGATAAACAGAATAACACCAGACAATATAGAAGCTTTCAACTTTTTCTCTAAATAAGCTTCTTAAAATGTATTGGTAAAAAAAAATTACATATTACCTTTGAGTAATGCACAGTATATCTATAAAGCCTGATCTTATCTTGGTTAAGCCTCTGAAATGGAAGCCTTATTATTTATATAGTGTACGTTCCTCAAGACATAAGTTGTAATAGCAATAGGGTAACAATAGATTGTTCATGCTCACTGTATGAATTTATTTGCTGTGTTTGGAGTTAGCTCAAAAGAGAAGGGGGGTGAATTGCTTGTTTCAGCCACTGACAGATAAGTACGAATGTTGCTGTTCTTTAAGATCCATCAGCTATAATCATTATATATAACATTCTTAATCCTTATTTATTTGAAGAATTGTTCTATGAGATTGCCTTTGACAGCATGGGGTACGATTATCCCACCCGTCCTTTCCAGTCCTGAGTTTCCATAAAAGAACCTTTCTCTTCACATGCAGATCTTGGCAGTGGAAAAGACTAAATAATGACCACTGTCCTGTACAAGAGTATATCTTCTTTGCCAGGAAATAAATTTTCTGATAAGCATTCAATTCATACATTCTCTGTGAACAACACTTTGTTCTGCAATACCTTCTACAACGTATTTTGTTGTTTTAATCAATTTGGCACTTGACCAAATTATAGCTGGAAAGATTATATACTCAATGCTGTTTCCCTACAACTTACCAAGACCACATTCATAAGTCCTAATTTAGCTCTAATAGATGAATGTTTACCTTCAGCAAACCTTCAGTGATAGCAATTTTACATGTTGCTTAAATATCGATCGGTCTCCTTGATTAAATCTTGAAGTTCAGTAAGTCTATGAAGGTCAGTTAAAAAAATACAAAGTAAAGTTTCAACTTTCCACAGATAAATTGAGCAGTCTCTGCTATACCAAGAAGTTCATTTGCCATTGATTAAAGCTTCTTCTACAGAAGATGTGACCATTGAGTCCATAAACATTAACACACAATTATCCCAGGGATTGGGCTGATGTATGTTAATTACATCTGTGTGGTATCTTTAGTCAAATTCTGTAATGGGATGCTCTAGGCTTAATCATTCAACCCAGAATATGTTATGGAAGTATTAAGTAAACCTTTTTGGTTTTCTGTTAAGAGAAGGACAGACAATGATTCAGGGTGGGGTAGGGGTGAAGGGGAGAAAGACAGACAGGTAAAGCAGACTCTGTGTGTGTAAAAAATAAATAAATAAAATGAGGCCACCTAATTCTCACTTGAAAAATAACTTTTAAAATCAAAAAACTTCACTGGAAGAATATTTTACTGTAATTTCAAAGAAGGTGATTTAACTTAGAATTCAGATATTTCTCCATTTCAATATTCTAGACATATAATCTGTTTAAAGTGTAATAAAAGTTCCACATTCTATATATATGAAAATAATTTGATAAACTAGGCTCAAGAAAGAACACATACATAGGCTTTATGAAAGTCCCTTTGTCTGATTTGATATTGGAGAACTGCCTGTTTACTGGTCCAAGATACTAGGTGACCCTGCTTGAGATGGGTGTTGGGACTAAATGATCTCAGGAAGTCCCTTCAAACCTCAACTGTTCTGTGATTCTGTAAAGCAGTCAGCATTCTTTACAGTATTTTACCTACCAGTATTTCATATGTAGTACCAGAAAACAAGTTGAGCAACAATTTTCATATCTCTTTCCACTATACATTTTTATTCTTTTCACGTTTTTCACCTATGCACAAGGGTGTTTTTTTTTGTTGTTGTTTTGTTGTTATTTTTATTAAATTTATGCCCATAGTGTAGCTCATTACCAGCAACAGTTTCTTGCTTCTCGACTATAACAGCAGCACTATTTCACACATTCAAATTTGGCTTTCCTCAATTAATAAATTAGAAAAGCTTATGGTTTCCAGTAGCATGTATTTGTATTGGGCAAAATATCTGCTGAACAGATTTCTACTTTTCTGATCTGTTTATGAATTCAATGTTTGCACAAGTCCATTAACTCAGCCCACACATTCAGTCCTTTTATGGTCTTTTTGTATCACAGATATTGGTGCTCATGATCACTTTGGGAAAAAGAGAATGTTTAAAGAACACTTATCAGAGTTAGGAGAGAAATTCTATGTAGTGATATATTTAAGTCACTGCATTTTGATTCCAGTGGAAAAATCTTTGTCAAAAAGTGGTAGGAGCATAAAACAGACTGTAAAAATTCATTCAGTGAATTTCTGTTCTGTGTGTGTGTTTTTCTCCATCCCTTGGTACTAACAACTCCATGTAAACTTCAATAGTTCTGGTTAATTCTATGGAAAAATAAGGAATGCTAAGAGATTGTGTCATCATGCAAATGGAAGGTTTTATTATTGCTGGTGGTGGTTTGCTGTTTTGCTGTTGCTTATCTTGACCTCTACACATACACGCTGGATTGTTATTTCAAAGGGACTATTGACTTTTTGACATTGGGCCCATGCTCAAAAGTTTTTCTGGATTCTGCAGTCCACCAGAAATTTAGACTTATTAAGACCATATTAAATGTGTACCTCTTTGTCTCCTATTCTCTGCAAGGCATCTCCCAGATGAAAGTAAAAGCGCCCATCATCTGTGCCAGGGTCACCAGACTCCAGTCCTTCCTAAAATAATAATAATAATAAAACTAATAGTAACAATTGTAATAATACATATGTAAAAGAATACGTTTAAAAGAATTTGAATAGGACTTCCAACAGTGTTTACTTGGTCACCATATACAGTTTATCAACTCTATGCAAGAGACAGGCTATGGAATTGGCTATAAAATATAACTACCATGGTAACTAGGAACTTAGGTTGAATGGATACAACATACGAGTAAAAAGCCACTGAGAAATTCTATCAGTTTGCCAAATCCCCCATTCACTCCAAGAGAGAGGTGTATTCAAAGACTGATACTTCCCCCCAGACACATACACAAGCATTTTAGAAACATGGATATTTTAAATTAAGCTTTTATTTGTAGTATTTCTCTCCAAACACTCAAACATATACATGCCCTCTCTGGATCTTTCAAGAACCTTAACTTTACAGCATACTGCTAGCCTCAAAAGAATTTGAGAATCATAGTTGTGTGATTCAGGTTATCTGACTAATATTTTATTACTTGATATTTATGAATTGAAAAATATCAGTATTCAAGTTTGTTCCAATTTGTTGGCAGTGATAGAGCAATACAACACCAATGCTTAGCTTAAACTGGAATTTGTAATTAGAATGCTTCTAGCTTGGCACAGTTTATATATTCTGATTATGTTTTTCTGCTGGTAAAAGATCTACTTTAAATGAGGGAAGAAAAATACCTTTAGATAGGGTATGCTCTCTGCTATCTTGTTTTCTGCCTTCAGGATGAAGCCATAATGTACTTTGGCAAAGCCATCATTTGGAGCCAGTCGTAGAACCTGTTTGAGTGCAAATTAATTAAATACTCATGCAAGAATCTATAAAAATTAACAAACCTGTGTACATACTACTATTTAGTGATGCAGTGAAATTTGCTTCCACAAGGACACTCAGATAAATTCTTGGCTTGCCTGTACTTCTACTTTTCTGCTTATGTCTTTCTCCAGAATAACCTATTACAAGACAAACTTTGAAGTCTCATAAATAAAATTAATCCAACTGGAACCTCTGAATTGTATTATTTTCTTATTGTCCTTACTTCTCTACCTCCTCTCTTGAGTTAGAGCATACTAAGTTATAGAATCAACACCATTAATTAACACTTAGATCCCAGGTTTGCCTAATGTAAAAGAAGGCAGTTGCTCTTTGAACACGTCTACAGCACATTCATTGGAAGCATAGTGTAGCAACACACCTGAAATAGTTTAAAATTAGACAGGTTTATGTTGGTGGCAAACTAGTCTTGGCAACAGAGAATACATGATGCTGAGAAGCACAGTAGCTACTATTTAGAAACACTGTGAAATAATGCTTGTATCGCGAGATGTGACTGTTCAGACCCTGGGAATGTAAAGGCAATTCTCAGCACGACAGTAAACTGAATCACTCTTTTGGAAGACCTTAAATTTTCTTGGCCAAGACAAAACTATCAGAAGGTAATGTAAGGTCGAATAGTGATTCAAGTGATTGAATCCTCAAGTGATTCAGTGTACTTTCACTTTTCCAGAAGGTGATGGGTAAATTATTCTTCTATAGTTGTGTGCTGCATTCTTTACCAACACTTACTGCGTTCAGTTAAGCTAAAAGATTTTGCACCCTGAATGTCTAGGTCAACATTTAGATAATATCTGAGATATAAACTAAATTAGATAACTTTGCAGAAAAGGCAAACCCATGAGCAAATAAGAAATCTGATGTTAGTTAGGCACAGATGGGAATTTCACAGAGACTGTGTAAAAGAAAGATTTCTGAGTACATGGAAAGCTGTAGGAAAGGATCGCTGTGTGGGAGTGTGTTTCAGGGAAAGGAAGTGTGTAGCTGGCTGGACTGCGTTCTGAAACATACTCCCAACAGTAACGGGATAATTTAAGTTCACCTGGTCTGCCTCAACCAAGGGGGAAATTACAGAATGTCTTGATCTACTTTCCAGCTCCACATTTTTATGGCGTGTGTGTATGCGTGCATATATATATATATATATATATATATATATATATATATATGTATAAACAAAACATATATACATATTCAGTATAATTTGTAGCTCCATGTGATGTCAATTACATGGTCAAGATCTGTTCCTAAACCTCCTCTCTCCTCAAAATAAGGATGGACGGTTTAATCAGGAGAGATCTTCAATTTGTGGGGATCAGCACAAGTGCCTGGGAACAAGCGGAGGTCATTCAGGGGCTGATACCTGCTGAGTGTCTAGCACAGTTACTAAATAAAAAACAAGGGACAGGAGCAATTTTTCCTGTCTAAATTCATTTCTGAAGCTACCAAACTTATGCCATGCATAAAATGTCTGCATACATTACAGCCATTCCCCTCTGCCTTTTCTAGTCACTGTCTAACCTAATTCTTCAATCAAAATAATTACAAGCAAACCCATAACAAGTCCTCTGGGCAAAATTCTCTGCTTTCTCAAACCTTATTACACACAGACTACATCTGAGCAAAAACAAGATCATCGCTATGTCGGTATAAATGCTGTGAGTTAAAAATAGCAGTATTTCACTTCTCCCTCCCCTCCCCCCCTGAAAATAAGCTACTATGAAGGAACAATCACTTTGAGAATCTGAAGTCTATAATACAGTACTTTATTAGCAAAAAATGAACTTGGCAATTCATCATAAGGATGAGCTTGACCACTAATATGATACCACCGTATGAATCTTATACATTTTGACTAAAGTATTTTGTGTAGAATCATTTTGATCCACAAATCTGTACCTGCAGGGTGAAATAAAAATGACTGACAGAAATATTTATTAACCATATAATTTCATTACATTTCCTTTAACTATAGGATAAAGCTATCTGATTAATTAAGACAGAATAGAATTTTCTATATTACAGTTTATTTAAACCATGCCGAGTTGCATTAAGGCAAGATCTACATTCAGAGCCCCTAAAGAGAACTGAAGAGAAACAATCAGCAGAAATTACACTGGAAGTATTTAATGTAAATTGTATTACTCTGTTGCTGTTGCTGCATGCAATATTAATTATGTTTAAAAATAAGTTTTACTAAAATGCTCATTGCCCATTAAATATTAATCATGAATATAGAAATTAACCTCTGGGGCTATCAATGGCTAATTAGCCATGGCAGAGTACTGTGTTTGTGTAGATATTTTTCTTCTGGTACCTGAGATAGTTCATTCAGAGCTGTCTTATGTGTGTCTACACACTGCTGCACTGAGGTCTCGCAGCCATGCATCTTCAATGCAGCAATGCTCAGAAGAGCAGGCAAAAAAAAGTGCTAAGGTCACTTCACATAGTCTTCTAACAAAGTTCTTTCCCACAGTGTTTTATCATAATCTGTAGATCTCTGAAAACAAAAATAGCGCTAAAATCTATGAGGACTACTGTTAACATAATGTTTTCATATCTCTAAGCATAATGTTCAAAAAGAAAATATGTTAATACTTGGCAAAATTGAAATCCTCACCAGTTGGAAACCATTTTCCATTTGCTGTTCAGCAGAAAGTCTGGCAAAGGCATACTAAAAAAGTATTTTGTATCAGTTAAATTATACTATACTACAGCTGTAAGTACACAACTCTCTTGATTTGAAGTTCAGCGTTTTATATACTTCACTTCTAAAGCTAAGAAAAAGAAAAGACTTTTGAAATAAAAAAATCATAACACTTCAGCTGCAAAGATAAACAAAGTGGGTAAAACAATTTTAAAATGATTTAATTGGTTCCCAGTATTTAAATCTGGCTATACAAAAATAAAAATAAAATAATCAAGCTGGCTATTAAATGTAAAGAAGAAAGTTTTCATTCATTAGGATTCCTTGGGCATCTATTCATCTATTTTCAAAAATCATGAGAAGAGGAAGATGTCTCCTGGAGGCCAGCAGAACAACTTTTCGTAGTTTACTGACACTTTATTGACTAGGCACAGGGCCTCAGCACCTATGGTAGGAGCTCCAAACCATATGTCAATCACTTCCTAATTAAGCATTGCAACAGCTGAGTGAAGCACTCAAGAGCAGACCATATGGTCCCTGAGCAATCTGCCCAAAATCACTTAAGCTTTTGGTATAACCAAGAATAAAAGCAGTTGCACATGAGATTCTGCCTGTTTCCTTGGCCATATTTCCTTTCACAAAATTCTTCATGTAAATTTATCTCTAATTACAACAAAGGAAAAAAAAACACATTAATGTGTTAGAATTCATTCTGAAGAAAAGTCAGAACATGGATAAAATCTGCACAATTTCTAAAGAGGTTACATCCAAATCCTTTTAAAAAATACTTATTTGTTGCTCTTCTACAAGGGCAGAACATCACTGTGATCTATTTCATTGGCTAATGAACTGTAACACAGAGTAATTATACTGGACAAAATCTATGAAGCAAGTAAAACAATATATTGGAACCAGACCAGTTCTTATTTCGCATATCTATTCTTAATCAGAACAGCATACACTTTTTCTGAAGTATACCAAACTCAATATCAGTTATACAGCAAACTCATTACCTTCTTCCAATTATAAAAAATCCTGATTATTGATTTTAAGAAATTCTAACATCTACATTGTTTGCAGCAAAATACCGAAAAATTGCAAAGGAAAACCTTTCCCCAAAGCAGTTTTGTTTGTTTGTTTTTTACATTCCTTGCAGTTTGAGAAGCAGGTTTTGTTAATATAATCAATCTTTAAAAGACAACATTTCCAATCCTCAGAAAAATTTTGACAGCAGGCCAAAATTATTATGCAGAAGTGCACTACACAGGGACCTACAAAGTAGCCAAAATAAAGCAAACAGTATTCTGGAAACACCTGCAACTGTCAGATGAACTTGAGAAAAAATGGTATTATTAGGGTTTGGCTCCTGCTTCCAACCATGCAGCTAAATGTCCTACTTCCCTTTGAGAAACCATCTGAGATAAGAATCCCCTCAGACTTCCAGATGTGGGGAACTGAAAACTGGGCCTTTATTCTCAGGAGGTGGTACTAATCATGCTGACTTGTCCTCAGTCTACGTAACCAGTCAATTACAGAACTGCTCCTGTACTAAACAAACATTGGAACAAGTGTGCCAACATCAACAAGATTATCTCTGATCAGGTTCTGATAGCTTTTGTTCTACCAGTTACATCAAGTTCTGCATCTAGTTTGAGAGTTTCCAGATGGTAATGGGGTTTTAACGCTTCCTGGCAGTGAACTTTTTTCCACGGTATGGAGGACAGCAATATAAATCCAACAAACCAGCCACGTTATAAATATCATGAAAGGAAACAACAAAAAAAAAAGAAAAGGAAAAAAAAAACATTTAGGTTGCCTACGATCCTGAAATAGCCACATGATACATAGCTATGAGAGTACTCAAACACTTTATTCACATGGATAAAGATGGTGTTCCTGTAGTTCCTGTAAAATGTTTCACAACTAAAGAAGTTAAAAGCAGGCAACCTTTAAAAGAAACGTATGAATGTAAATCATTTTTTTCCTCTGCTAAAATGGAAGCTCACCTCTTCATACACTTTCTTGGCATTGCTGTTGTCTCCTATCAAGAGGTAACCAACACCAAGGTCATTCTTGAATGACGTATCACTGGGAAACAGATGAACTAATTTCTGTAGAGTAACCAGGGAACTTCTCATGCGACCTAATTTAATTGAACAAGACTTCATTACAGCTATGGTTATGAGTAACAGTAGTAAGATGCACAACATCTAGAAAAACATAAACCAGTGCCAGGTGTTTCATTTTCACAAGAGATCACAAGGCAGAACTTGAGAAAAGACTTATGCAGATAGGAATATATTCATCTGCTTGGCTGTCACATGGGGTGTAGTCATACAAGGAATACTGTACATAACCACTCAGAATGTGTATCCTGCAGTGTTATGGTAGCCTCTAGTGGAGAACAGTTCACAGTGTAGCTGTAACAACGTTATTTAAGCTTTGGCTGCTCTTTCATATGTAGATGTCAAAGTGCTCAACAAAACCAGGTAAACATATCAAAACAAACTTAGTCTTAATTAACTTAAGTAATTAAACTCATTTTAAAAATGATAAGTGACAATTACACTGAAATTAATCATGATTTACATGTTTAAAATTAAATACATGATTCATCAGCTTCCCAGATGAGGTATTACTGAACAACAAAATCAACGTAAGTCAATATTAAAAGGCAGTACATAGGAACAGAACTCTTCTCCTGCTGAAATCTGCTGTGCTTTATGTTCTGATCAGCACTTCTTGCACATCACAGAACTGAGATCTAAAGTTTCAGATGGATTCATTATATTTCAATACCTCATTTTTAGAGTTCCAACTTCAGATTTTCACTCCCTGACAAACACACCTCAAATCTAGCTCATTTTTACTGGGTATTAACCACTTCTTAAAATGTGGCTTTTCAATCTATGGCTGGACATTCAAAACAAACACACTCAAAAACATTAGAAAGTGGCATTCAAGATGTCATGCTAGACATTCATTCCTTTGTCTCTGACACAAATTCATTGAAAGGTTTGTATTTTGGAGCTTTTATCAGTGATATTGTGATAAAACACTTGTGTGATCACCAGGACCAAGTTTTCCTATTTTTCTTTACAGGAAACTGCAATATAAATGAGACGTGGGAAGGTTTCCTAAACTGTCAACAGAAGGAAAACCTCATAAATTAAAACATTATCCCTCAATTTAATTCTGTTTTTCTCTATGGTTACTGTAAGTTTATCCTGGGTATGTTCACTTTGTGTATGTCATCAATTTCCCTGTGATTTTCCTCTGCTTCAGTAGAAAAAGAACATTTCCTTCTTTCTCTGTCAAGATATATATATCTATATCTATCTATCTATATATACACACACACACACGTGTATATATATATATATATATATATATATATATATATATATATTTAACCATCTCCCATCATAGGTTTACATGACAACTAGCGCACTGCTGTCATACAAGCTGTACACTAGCAAATTTTTAAAGATTTTAAAAAGATTTTTCATAAACATTTAGGAGATTAGAAACACAACTACTGGAAGTTTAATGGAATTAGCACTTTTAAGTCCTTAGTGATCTTCTGAAAGTCTTGCTCACAGAACTTCCACAATTTTTACACCATCCTCATATCTTACCAAGAAATTGCTGCCTGTCAGCTTCTCGTTTCAGGCTCAGTTTTATCAGATCTGAAGGGACATTTGGCAGACTAACCACCTCATCATAGGTGTTGATGGCTTTTTGCAGTATCTCATTACTTCTCATTTTCTCAGCTAAGTCATCTTCAGACTAGAGAGAATCACAAAACTATTATTAGAACACATAATAATCTCTTGTTTTTAGAATAATTTAACTTTAAACACAAACTATGCAATTGTTAGGTTATGGTAATCATTTTAAAATTCTATTTAATCTATACAACTTTTGACATAACAATGGAAAACTCATTTGGTTGAGCTTTGTGATAAAGTAAATTAGAAGCACTGCTGATTCTTGTTTCCTGCAAACTGATTAAAAGCATAAGAAAATTTGCACCTAAAACATACAGCATCATGCCCTGTGTTTACATTCACACTCATTTTTGGTTAATATTTGCAGAAGTCACAATTTCTGCTTTTGAAAATAAATGAAGCAATCTGTTTCAATTATATGGAAGAAATGTAATTTGCTGCCTACAGATTATTTCTATACTAAGTCTTGTGCTGACAGCAGTACACAGAAAAACACACCAACAAGCTTTTTCATACATTCTTACATAAAGTCATTTACACTTTTTCTTAGAACAAACAACTAGGAATTGGCTTTACTCTTGCATATGTTGATATAATATCTACCACATAACTCTTTCAGAACTTAAATTTGTTTATCAAGTTCAGGAGCAGGCCAAAAGATATATCAGATTTCTACTGTGAAATTACAGCTTCAGTGATGTCAAATAGAGCTACTACTGATTTCACCTGTGGAATGTCATTTTTATAATTTGTTTCCACAATTGAAAAAAATGAGACTATATCTCAAACTGTAAATAGAAAAAGAATAGAAATTCTTACTTGTCAATTCATTGTTGTATCAATCACATTATTTAAACAACTTCAACTGCATTAGGTCTAATAAGTAGGTAATATCTGGAATCTTTTTGAACTTCATCCACTACTTTTTTATTCCCCTCAAGCTATTTTGAAACTGAATATGAACAATATTAAACAATATTGTTACACAGCCAACAGTTGATCAGTTGGTTTCACAGATAAACTCTTGCTTTTTTTTTTTTTTGAGGTTACTTATTTTTCTGATGTATATTCAGTAGGAAATTTGATTTTCCTTTTTTTTTTTTTGAGAGAGAGAATTGCAGGGTAAAGAATAGTAAAAGATAAATAAGGAAGAGGCAAAAATTGTCACTGTAAAATCTGATTAAATTCACCACTATAGATGTTGTAAATCACTAAGAGACTTAAGATCTATCTATTGTTCTTTTCAGCCCTAAAGACATTAACTATTTCTGCAGAATATTTTCCATCTGGCCTAAGTGTAGGTCCAGAAATCAAATTAGAAACTACTCAAAGTTTTGAAGAACACTTCTAATTATGCAATCCTTTGCAGTTTTGGGGGAAAAACAGTTGCCTTTTACGGTTATTAAAACATGGAGAAAAATGAATCCTCGTGCCTTATTATAATTAGAATCAATAAAATTAGCATATAACATTGGCTCATGGTTCACAGGAAAGGGGAAGTACATACAAGTGGTAAATTCCTGGACTTTACTGTTATACTTCCCTGCAGTTATACCTTTAAGTAGTAATGAGAGAGAAATTTGATGTGTTGCATCAGTATAAATACCCATTTAAAAGTAACACTGTTACGATGTAAATCCTAAGAATAATCCATCTGTCAGTGAAGCCCATAATTTTCTCATTCTTGTCGAACAGCTTCATCTTACATATACTGAATTCATAAAGATTGACATTGGTCATGTCAATACAAGTAGTCAGTAAAAAGACTTTCAGTAAAGAGACTGAAAATATATTCTCTTAAATATAATGAGTCATAAAAATATAAACTAATAAAAGTAAAAACAGAGTTAAGTCCATTACATATTGTATTGAGTTTGTGTGGCAAGGTTTTGGTAGCAGGGGGGCTGCAGGGGTGGCCTCTGTGAGCAGCGCCCAGCAGCTGTCCCATTTCAGATCAGAGCCAGCCTCAGACGGCTCCAAAAGGTACCTGCCACTGGCCAGAGCTGAGCCAGGGAGCAATGCTGGCTGGGCCTCCGGGAGGGCAAATCTAAGTAAAGGGAAAAAAAAAATCACTGAACAACAGCAATTGACAGAGTGAGGAGCAGCCCTGCAGCCCCCAAGGTCAGTGCAGCAGGAGGGCAGGAGGTGCTCCAGGCAGGCAGCAGCAGTTCCCCTGCAGCCTGTGTAGGGAGAGGCCCCTGGTGGAGCAGGCTGTCCCCCTGCAGCCCATGGGTCCCACATGGAGCAGATCTCCACACTGCAGCCCATGGAGGAGCCCCCGGTGGAGCAGGTGGATGTGGCGGGAGCTGCTGCCTTTGAGGAACCCATGCTGGGGCAATCTGTTTCTGAAGGTTGGACCCCATGTTACAGACCCAAATTTGGAGTAGTTCTTGAAGAGCTGCTGCCTGTGGGCAGCCCCCACAGGCTGAGTTTGGGAAGGACGGCATCCCGTGGGAGGGACCACACATGGAGCAGGGACAGAGAGGTACCATGAAGGCGAGGCAGACACACACCGTCAGGGACTGACCGCAGCCCCATTCCCAGGTGCTGCTCAGGCAGAGGATGTCGAAGAGGGTGGGTGGGGGCAAGGTACCTTTAGCTTACTTTTAGTTTCTCACTGTTCTAGCCTGTTAGCAATAGGCAACAAACTATATTCATCTCCCTATGCTGAGTCTGTTTAGCCTGTGATGGTACTTAGTGTGCGATCTCCCTGACATTACTTCAACTCATGAGCCCTTTTTCGTCATGTTTTCTCTCCCTGTTCATTTGAGGAGGTGGAGTGAGAGAGCATTGTGGTGGAGATTAGCTAGCCATCAGGATGAAGCTGCCACACATGTACAAACCTAAATTGTCTCCTACTAAACAGGTAAATAGCTTAGCAGATCCCTCAGAGTATTTAAGTATTTGGTCTACTGTGTATCAAGTGCTTGTGTAACAGTTTCTTTGGATTATTGTGGCTTGGTTTTAGCTTGATTATTATTAACCAAATGAAAACTAGTTGTGACTGAAGTTCGAGTGCCTCATTAATTGTGTAACAGCACAATTCCCTTCAACTGTGAGGGTTTCACTTAGCTCATCTTGATTAACGTGTTCAAGCAGTCTTTTATTACATGTATTCCATTGGGATTATCCTGCTATTTATGAAAATATGATTATTCTCCAATAAGACATCCATCCCAGAGTGGCTCAAAAAAATATACTATGAATACAGAGCTTATTTTATAATGTTTTTTGTTTTTGCTGTTATTTTAAGATGTTGTTTGAGGTGAGGGGGACACATACAATGGCAGAACATGAAACAGAACTTCCTCCACAAGAAAAAGCTAATTTAGCCTCCTTGCCTACAAACTTCTGTTCTTTATCCTTTATATATCCTTTAACATGCTCTATAATAACTTCAAATCCCCTTCACTATTCCCATTAATGAAAAAGCAGCACTTAGTCCAGAGCTGTTTGGACTGTTGACAACAAAGTTATGCCTGTTGTTCCTGTTGTTCCTGCAGTGGGGCATTAGCTGGTATTTATCTCTTACCATTCACCAGTTATCATGACATTTATAGAATGTATCTTATTTTTGTGTTATTGATTATACTTCCCATTAAAGTTAAACAAAACTTTCTGAAGTAACTGGGGAAGGACAGAGTACTGAAACAGATGCAATTTGACTGATCATGTAATCTTTTTTTCCTTAGGAAATGTCCATGAAATTATAAACAAAGCCTGGGGTCTAGAGCTCTATTGTTAAAAAAGAGTTAATGTTTGCTTGTTTTTAAAACATTTATGGCTTATAATTTCTTTATTTATGTACCTGTGCTTTTCCATATCTTGCTCGAGGACTTTCTGGATATTGATTCACCAGTGCTTCAAAGGCCTTTAGAGCTTCTTCAATTTTTCCCTGGAAGGTAGAGAGTTTTATCAGCATTTATATCTAATTAAAATGTTGTAGGATGCATAGCCTAATAACAAATTAGTTTCTCCAAATGAAATAAATAAATAAATAAGCAAATAAAGACTAAGGATCAACAGTTTTCACTCACATTTTTGTTGGGATTGCCTTGTTTAAAACAAATCACTGCCATTACTTCCAAAGCAATAATATTCAGTTACCATGGTCAAAGCTAGTAATTTTTGTTTTGCTTTACTCACTTTGCTGACTGCAAAGGATGTTGAGAAGACAATAATTATCTATACTAAAACATAAAAATTATATGGATAATAACAGAATCCAAATTGAATTTAACATACAGAATAAAAAGAAAGTTTTATACATAGGTAGAAATTTCATCTTTGCATACCTCACATGACCAGCTGTTTTGTAACTGTGGTTCTATGGGAAATGGGATAGATCCATCTATAATGTATGGATGTTTTCGCTGAATGTTTTGAGCAAGTATGTCCCTCAGGACTTCACATATGCTCTGTATCTCTTCCCTGTCCCACACAAAGTCTGCAACCATTCTCACGAATGGTGCTGACTAGCAAGCAACGATGGAAGTTGAGAAGAACCAGCTGCACTGTTAAAGAGCAACTGCCGGCAAAATTTGGCATTGGATCTTGCTGCCGCATCCAAATCTTACAGCTTTATAAATATGAGTGGATTATTATACACAACTGTCCTGCTATCTTCAAATAGTACATACATCTGATTTGTTATTAAATGTATCCTGCTACATACAAGACAAAGCATGATTGTTTGCATCTCACCATGAGGCAAAGACAGGAAAACACTCAGCTGACTGATACCATAGGCTCACCAGAATTTTCTGTCATGTCTTTGGTCAACTAATTGTCTAAGTAACAATAAGCATGTAAATGCTTTTCATTTTCGTATTCCAACATGTAAACAAGGTTCTCAGTGAAGAGCAGCAGCAGAAGCAGCCTGAGGCTAGTTCCCTCTGAATAGTAGCCCCACCATAGAGTTACAGCCCCACAGGGGCTGCATGGATGGCAAAGCAAATCAAAATCTGCAGTCAGTCTTCTGAAAAATCAAGAATCATCTTACATCTGCAGTGATTAAGATGCCTTTTTTTTTTTTTTTTTTTTTAAATGTACTGTGCTATAAGTGGAGTTTCTCGTTGTTCCGTCATCTCAAATTCAGGATAGAACTAAGGCCTGTAGTTGTTCTCCACGTTTTACTTTTTTTATTTTTCATTGTCAAGTTATAAAATTTAAAACTACCAAAATCGATTGACTAATGTTAAGGTCTTACTGCCATTGGTGAGAAGCAGGAACATCTGCTTCATGCTCTATGCTTCTGTACGGCAGCAGAGACACTGCTAGGATGCATGTGGGAACTCCAGCAGAAACAACACATACAAAGATTTCACCTAATACTCATGAAGCACATGAATTCATACTGAAAGATCCATATTAACATGCTTATGTTATCTAAGTACTCTGATAATAGTACAGTTCAGTACTGAAATGGAAGGCAATAGGACAGATCTAGCCCTGTTCCACGTGATTAATTTAATCACTTTTGTTGAATTCATATAATCAAAGAAGTGAGTGCAAACACATGAATAGACAAATACAATTTAAAAAAGAAAACTATCCAACAGAAGTTAAACGTGGAGCACAAACATGCACTAAACACTTAATTTTTAAAAGTTAATTTCACAAAAAGTAATCTAAAAGTAATTCTCCATTTTTCTAAGCTAACTTTTATTAATTTATATTCACTATTTACAGCCTGAATAAAACATTCAAAACTTACTTTCTTACGTAATTTTTCTGCAGCGTCTAGTTCAGCTTTAATGGTCTTATCAAACTTGTTCAAGAGCTTTGGCTTCTTTTTCTTTTTAGCTAGAAGAAATTTAAAAATACACAGTTCATTACTTCTTTCGTATTTCACAGCAATTATTTGGAGTAGCTTTAACTAGAGATTAGTACTGGAAAAAGTGCATGTCTTCAAATGAGGCAGTTTCAAAACACACTGAAAAGAAATTGATTTCTTACTTATTACAATCACAAAATCCTGTATGAAAAAGTAATCATCAGTCATTCAGACTGAATAACTTTGCAGCCAAGTTTTTGAATAAGTATTTGTCATCTTATACAGTAAAGATTTTTTCCAAATGGTTGTTCGACATGGAAGAACAGAGAGAACTATGTTATTTTTCCACATTTGTATGGTGTTACAAAAAATAACATGATAATCATTTCTTAAGTTTTGCATATATATATATATGTGTATATATATATATATTTATCTATTACTGCAACTAAAACAATTAAAGCAATTAAAATAGTTGACAGAAATCAGAATTACTCAGGACAGAAGCAACACAAAAAGTCAAGCAGTCCAACCTACTGCTGAAAACTAGTTCAACGCTGAAATGGTTGATCAAGACCTCTTCAAATGATCAGTTTTCCATAGCTCAGCAAGCTACTCCACATTAGCAGAACCATAGCAGTATGTGGCAAACCAATCCTGAAGAAAATTGTGTAAAGTAAATTGCATTTGAAGCAAATTGAAGTAAATCGTGTCAATTTAAGCAGCTATTTACTTCAGCAAAGCTCGCACTTAATGTCTGGTTGGTTGCATTAAAGTATACTAGATGTAAGAAAAATGTAGGTATACCTATAAAGGATATGACAGCAGATAACCACTTTTCTTCCCATTTGCTATAGTGAAACTTTGCTTTTGTACTTCATTAAAAATATTTTTTTTTCCTGACACAAGGGAAGTATTCTCTAACACAAGTAACTACTAGTTTTTGAATATTTGTAATTAGTAGCACGTATTTCTGTTTAAATTATGCTTTTTTCTCTGAAAAGTGTTATTAATTGCATGAAAAGATGTAATTTATTATCTTCGTAAGAGTTTAAACAGGGAATGTCATAACTGGTACATGTGAAACTGAAACCAAACACCATACAAATTAACATCACAAAACTGCTGTAATGCAAGTATTTTGGACATCCACTACAAAGTATTGTAACTAGACATGTTTTATTCTTCTTCCTACAACTTCAGGTGCACTGCTCAGGGATGAGAAGAACAGCCACATGGTGCTGGAAGCTGTGCTCATGATTCAGTAAATGACACTTCCTCTACAAGACTGATCCTACGCTGAGCTTTAAACAGACAAATCGTTTCATCTACACAAAAAAACTCAGACAAAGATTAAGGCTTTCATTAATGCTAAACCAATACTAGCCCATCCTAAGCATTAGAGAGACTCACGAGTCTGAACTGCTTCTGTATGACTTCAAAAAAAAACTGTGATGACCACCTTTGGTTCTTTCTATGTAAGACTTTCACTGTCATGCTCAGCACTGAGCTCAGTTTGCAGGTAAGTTACAATTTTGCATTGAAAGAGTTTTTCTTGCATTACCTCTATATTTGTGCATATCAATGCTGCACAATAGTTCAGATACTTCTGCTTTTCAGAGGCAGATGAAAAAAAAAAAAAGCAATATTGAAGTAATCCTACTGAATTTCATTTACCCACAAAGTTTGTATGAAGCTTTAAAGATAAAATGTTTTAGGATCTATAAAGGAAAGGTGCTAAAGCAGCACTGCATTAGGATTGTTTTACCCTTGTTGATCCTTGTTATAATAGAAGCGACTGTAAATTTACAAGGCATTAGCTACCAAGAAGGTAAGAAAGAAAAAATGAAGTACAGGAATCTACTCCTTTTTCAGAATAAACCATCAAATAGTATGCTTTAAAGCACTTATTTTCCTCCCCTAAACACTTCAGCATTTCATTGTACTCAAAGACTTTGAAATTGAGCATTTCTACTAAGGCACAGAATAATGTACTTAAGGAATGCAGTTATTATGGAATCAAATTGACTGGAGAGATTTTACTTTACTCTTTTTCTTTTTCCAAACAAAGTTTCTGGAAAGTACCTTCCAAATGCACACTGAAATGTGTATATAAGAACTCTGTGCTAGTGAACATAGATGAACACTGAATGAAATGCACTGTTGTTTAGTATAGTACTATCAATTGAGATAATACAGATGATTTTCATGTCTTCTGTTCATTCCACAATGTAGTAGAAATGCATTTTAGACTGTGGCTGCTATTTCTTACTTTAATATTAACCACTTGAAAGAAAAGTGACGGATTTATTGCATTTTCATGCAGCTAAAGATAACAACAACTAAGGAGCATGACATTATTTTGTTTCAAGTACTCATACCCCTTGATTCCCCCAGAACTCACAGAAGCAGCTCTCATCATGAGAACAAGGATTCTTCCACCCCAGGACCTTGAGCACAGAGTGACTAACAGGTATGATCAGAAGTTGCTGATGATATCATTAGGCCAGAAAAAAAAATATCTAAAAACGTTCCACCTCATTTTACTGAAATGAGAAACTATTGCTCATTCAACCATTGCTTATTGCGTGGCTTTCTCAAAAGTATCTGTGAGTGAACCTGGGAGTACCAGCCCCAAAAGCCAATAAAAGCAAGCCTCCCTAAGGGCTTTTTAGCATCTTTGAACTCAACCAACCCAAGTGAAACTGCGATCTGTTGTTAGCAGGAAAACTGAGACATGCCAGTTCCCCTGACTATACAGTCTAGGGAGCTTCCAGCTGGACATCACAACCAAACATTCAGTTCCTGTTCTCTAAGTATGAGGCTGTACATACAAGAAATAATGCAAAACAACATTAAAAAGCCAATTCCCATGGCATGAATCAAAATCTTTTATCTAAAACTAGACCATTGCACAGAAATTGTGCATTCAGTAAGAGAGGACAGCTGTTTGTCAGCTTTTTAACTTTCAGCATTCATGGAAAGACACACAGTCATTTGGTCTTTCTCAAACATAAACATGGTAAAAGTGAGGTTCCTGTGAGGCAATGGAAAGAAGCTCTCCCACTCACTGAGAAACTAACTGCCTGTAGGACAGTTATTTCCACAATGCCTCAGTTTACAAGGAGATGAGACAAAGTGAGTGTAAACTCTTACAAGTCTCTTGCAACAGAAGTAAGACATCTTTCCCCTAATGTCCGATTTTAGTGACACATTGGAAGAATCTTTTTGTCACCCTCCATTACCAAGAAGCATTATTTTCCCATTTTCAGTACAATTTTACATCGACTCTAAACCAGCAGGAGATCAATGTGAAAAGCTGGAATGGAGCTGTTAACATAAATATTATTCAGCTGCTAGGCACTAGTATAACACAACAAACATTATATAACAAGCAAATATTTTCATCTACCCATTCTACTCCTATGTTAAAGGATTCACCTGGGAGCTTTCAGTATAACCATCAAGCATTCCTCTATATTAAACAGATAGCCTGCTATCTCCCTACAGGGGTATTTTGATAAATTATACATTGCCTCCTTCTAATGTAATAAACTTTTAGCAGATGTGACCCAATATATTAAATCCATTGTTACAAAGAAATAAACTTATCTGTTTTCATAGGAAAAAAAAAAAAAGTAGTTATTTTCCCCATGACTTACACATTTCACCATATATATGAAGAAACCCACAATCACACAACTGCTAGGGTGATTGATAGTCCAAATTTGTTTGAGCAATGAAGTGGTAATAATTCTTTTATATATCATACTATGGTCTTGCAAGAATAATACTGAGGATTTTCAGTAATGGCCTTGGATGCAAGGATACACTTTCTACCTAGGATTGCTGTCATACGATTGCTCAGGTCTCCCTCAGAGAAAGGAGTTTCCACTGTTAAACCAGCAAGACAGGAAGAAGCCTCACAAGAAATCACAATGAATTCTTCCTAATAGAGAATAAACTATGGCCAGTGATGACAAGCAATCTGATTATTTCCCTTCTGTATTAAGGCAAGGGAAAGAAGCAAAACAAAACAAAACAAAAAAAAAACAAACAAAAATTAGATGGAAAATATTTTGGAAGTGATAATAATTTACAATGTTATCAAACGAATGATAAAGAAATAGCTATTTTATGTACCGATTTTGGCATATGAAAGCTAAAAATATATGATATGGCTTATGTTTTAAATTGAATGGCTCTTTGTCATCAGCAAAAGCAGTCGCAGCCTTTTTCTACAAAGGACACAGAAACACTCTTCTCATCCTAAGCCAAAACATTCTACCAGCTAGCTACTAGGAAGAAAATTAACTCTGTCCTAACTAAAACCAGGACAAAAAATAATGCACTTCTCTAAGACCACAAGTCAGCAAGAGAAAAATAAAGAAAAGGTAACTAAATGATTAAAGGAGATCAAATCACTTACTTTCAAAGAATTGTTCAAAGATACTTTGTTTAGTCATCTAGGGTAAAGGCAGGGAGCAACTTTTTACATTTGTGCAAGCAAGAACACGTTGCTCATGCTCTTCAAGTGTCTTTTCCCCTAAACTCTGTTGCCTCAGATTGCTGTTACCGACCAACCAACCTACTGTTGTTCTGTCTCAGCTGCATACTTCAGAAAAATTATTAAGGCTATAAGGAGCCGGAAGAATGACCCAAGGAACGATGTATGTAAGTGACAAAGCCTCTCTCCTGTCACATAATGTCGCATGTGCCCCACACCAAAAGGTGCTACTAGAACACAAGTGACCCTTTGCAAGAAACACTTCACCTGTTTCTACACGTATTACAGCACTGTGATTATATCTATAATTTACATCCTGAGCAAGAAGCAATACAAGCTCCGCAGCAGTACCTGATGGCATAACTCTTTGTACTCTCGCTAAAACTTCATTCCTTTAGTTATTACTTGATGATGTCACCAACGCAGTGACAGCTTCAAGTTTAGGCAACTAAATTTAGGTTTCTCTGTGTAGTAGAACCTGTAAAAACCTTGTAATTATAGTTAATAGAGCCTGAAAAATGAGTTCAGCATAATGTAAATACCTACTATGTAGTTAGCTGAAGGCTCCACTGACTGCATACATGTAGATGACCATTACATATAACACAGTTTAGCCACCATCTGTACACGTGTGTCCTAATTTGGAACTGAAGCCCATCCTATCTGTTCTCCGCACTTTGGAAGTCAGTAGTGTGAACAATGAAAGAATCAGGAAATGATTCATTCATTCATTTAAATACCTGACCTCACAGAAAGCTTCAATGCTCAGAAGGAATAGTATCACAGGAAAACCTGCTCAGGTCTAAATACCTGGACTGGAATATGTCCTTCACTTTGAGACGGGTGTAGGTGTAGCAGCAAATGGACTAGGATAATGAAATTTAGTGACCAAAATCAAATGTATCTTCATTGATGGCATGTGTATGTTTGAACTAGTACTTTTAGTTAATACTAAACACTCTTGGGGAAAGAAAACATACACCTTCTGCAGTATACTTTTTTTCATTTAAACAATCAGAAAAAAAGATCAAAGAAACTTTGATCTTTTGATGAAAAAAAATCGTCTTGTTAGGCTACTGAATCGTTTCCTTGAAATTTTCCAAAATTAATTTTTAGAAAGGCATTTCCAAAATGAGTTTTCTGGATGGAAAACTGCATCTCAATGATAAAACTTCAGAAAAGCTTTTAATGATTAAGAACAGTGCCTTGTGATGGAAAGCAATCTCAATTACAGGTGCTATTATTAACTGTCTCTGGGAAAAAAAAAAAAAAACAAAAAGCAATAACATTAAAAATATCAAGTTCTGTAAGCCTTCATCTGAAGCAGATTAATCTTTTCCTCTTCCGCAATTGTCCAGACAAATAGCATCAGACATACCATTTTGCAACTTTGATTTTATTCACAGAATGTAGTGGATCTACTCAGCTGAGCTCCACAGTGACTGCTCTCAGTCCCCCTCCTCCAAGGGAAAGGGGGAGAAAATAGGATGGAAAGGTTTCAAGGGTTGAGATAAGGACAGGAAGATTGCTCAACAAATATCATCACAGGTGAAACAGACTCAGCATAGGGAGATTAATGTAATTTATTACCTATTGCTAACAAGACAGAGAAGTGAGAAACTAAAAGCAAACCAAAAACATCTTCCCCCCAAGCACCCTTTTCCACCTCCTTCTCCCAACCAGTGCAGGGGAATGGGGGCTGCGGCCCTGGGCCTGCTCCTGCAGGGGCTCTCCATGGGCTGCAGCCTCCTCCAGGTCACATCCACCTGCTCCACCGGGGGCTCCTCCATGGGCTACAGCATGGAGATCTGCTCCATGTGGGACCCATGGGCTGCAGGGGGACAGCCTGCTCCACCAGGGGCCTCTCCACAGACCACAGGGGAACTGCTGCCACGTGCCTGGAGCACATATCTAACACGGGGCAGCGTCTGGACTCCTCTCACAAAGGCCACTTCTGCAGCCCCCCACTACCAAAATCTTGCCACGTAAACCCAATATACAGACTTGCAATGGAAGTATAATTTCTTATTCCTTTACAATATTTAATCCAAAGTTTTTCCTGAAGAAACAGCAATCAAAGAATGAAGCTTTTCTAGAATTTCTAGACAGATGTCTTTAAATGAGTGCATGGTTCTGTATAACTGAGCAGAACACAAGGTTTGAAATTGGCATAAAATGCCAGGTATTTTAATTATGTCAGCATGGTAAGTGCATACAAACCAATATAATTACAGGAAGTAACATGGAATAACATATGGGAAAAGTGATGACTAGTACATGACAAAAAAAAAAAAAATTACATCTGGCCCTATGTCCAAAGAAATATAAAACTGGTAGAAATATATCAGAAATAAATACTTTTGTAATGGATTAAATGAATCCTTTCTAGGCTCCACAAAGAGGAAGGTAAGTCAGCTTTCCATTTCACACTTTTGCCTGAATAACAAAGCAATTAGTTGCGCTAAGGAAACCCTCGTTCTCCTAAAAAAGTGAACACTGCTGACCTGATTGGTTAGAGATCAGCCTGACATCTCAAAACAATTGATACTTTATTTGCCAGAATTGGACAAAAATATTGAAAATTATCATCATCACCTTTCATATTTAATATAACTTTTTTTTTTTTTCTTTTTAAATCCTGAAGGTATACTGTGCATGTGGCATTTTAACAGAGCAAGTTCCTTTTAAGTGGAATTCTAACTGCCCACACTATAAAGACTTCAACTAGTTGTTTTCTGAAAAGATCATTTAAAGGATGACTTACTTCTAGCATAACATGTAACATGAATTGTTCTGACCTTACTGACTTATTCTGAGCATGATCTGAGTTTTGATCCTGAGAAAAGATACTGCAAGTAAGTGGGAGATAATATCATGCTGCTATTAAAAGTCCCGGAATAATTAGTGGTTATCTCTACTTTAAAAAAACCAGCATGCTACATTCAAATACTTAAATCATCTCTCACCCTTGTACCTTCTAAAAAAAGGTCAGGATGAGATATTTCAGAATAAAATTAGATAATTATAAAAAGATAGATGTGTCAAGGAACAGAACACTACAAACAGTAGTAGTGAGCTTGTTAGCTGATGTAAAACAGTGGCTGGGAAGAAATCTCACCTGAGACTAGCTCACTCTATTCCATTCATTATTGCTGCCCCTTTCCCTTCTTCCATCTTTTGCTCTCAGCACTAATTCCCTTTCACTGCTTGCTTTCTTTTGTTCAGAGCCTAGGGAAAGGGTTAAAGTGGTAGGGCAGGCTTATCTGCTTCACTGAAGCTTGGTGCCTGGGACCTATCCTGAACACTGGAAAAGGTTACTGACACCTTGGTTGTTGTAACTTAGATATGGGAGAAAAAGGGAGTCTTCCACATAGGCTAAACTGTCTTGCCCTGACGTTTGGAAATGGATGCTGTAGGATTCAGTCAATGGAGAGAGAGAGTAGCTTTCTCTGTGAGTAAGAGTGTCCTTACTAACATTTCTTCTTAAACATGTCTTCTAATTAAATTTCTAGTTCCTTAGAAATAGTGAGACAAAGTCACAATTTCTCCGGGGATGTAGGTAGCAAATACGACGACAGATAGACTCTGCTTCCTATTTAACAAACCCCGTCAAGTGGATTTCAGTTGCTGTCATTGGATTTATTATTTTACTATTGTCATTGTAACGTTCAAGGGGAATTCCCAGTGGCTTCCTCCATGTTGCATCTGCTACTGTTGGCACACAAAAAAGAAAGCAGCTAGGACTCTGCTTGTAGTTAAATACCTTCTTAAGGCCTAAAGACTCAAGATAAATGATGGTTTTCACTCCCACTTTGAGGGCACACTGTCCCCAGTTTTGCAATTGAAAACTGCACCAGAATAGTCCTGCTGCATAGATGGTATGTTTTACCTACACAAGTGGCTAAGCTTTACTTGCAACTTTTAAATAAAAAAATTACAACCTGTATAGTTATAACTGTATAATGATAGCTACTTATTTCTTTCCCAGATTGACAAAAGCAGATATGTGGGGGATGCCAATGCTAAATATAATCTGAAATTAAAACCTCTCCACATGATGCAGTCACACAGTCATTTGTAGCAAAGGCTACTTATAGCAGTTCACAATCTTAAATTTTCAAAATCTAAGAAAGCAATTTCCAGAGGTGGTAAGGTTTTCTTTCCTAAACAAACTCCTATCCCTGCTGTAACATATATTTTGTAATAACTCTACTGGCAACTCGTGAATGGGCATTTTACAAGGAAATGATTAATCATCACACCCTGCTGATGTCACGCCCTGCCGAAGTTTTTCGATGATTTTTGTGACATTCTGTTTTACTAATAACCGTCCTCTCCCCCCAGATATTCCTATCTTCCCAGTCCGAGTTACGAAGTTTCAGTTATGGGCTGAAAAATATACCTATATTAGTAGGCCCATTGCTTTTACCTAAAATTCAAAATTTGCTTACACAGTTGTCTTCCTTCCTCATGTTTGTCCCATGTCATTAGACAAATTAGTTTTGCAGTTGTGCTGTCTCTCAGTGGGCACTGGAATGAGAATTTGATGATGATGAAAAACTTCTGCCATTGCTCAGTTGCTTGGGAAGCTCATTAGGTGAGTTACAGATAGCAAAAGCGATCCCCTTCTTTTATGGGCTTCTATAAAGGAAAACTTGGAAGGTATAAAACCCAGTAAATGCATCTCAACAATTTAAAGACAGTAGCACTACAATAATTAAAAGATCTCTCTAAACTGTGCTAGTAGAACAGGAAAAACCTCTGTAATCAACTTATCTGGGGAAGCAATCAGACCATTAAAAAAAATGAGGCATTTTAGGGACTAATAAAGCCATGAAATCTAATGACTATAATAAATCTTTAGCTGCAGTTATTCCAGAACAATATCCCTTGCAGTAAAAAGTATTCTACAGGGTCTTCTGTCTGAAATTACTGTCGGTTACTTAATGTTGATCATAAGGAACAATTGCAGAATGATAATTTTATTTTTGGCATGTGTTTTCACTATTCTCTTCTTCCTTTCACCATAAAGTCTTTTGGCTTCATTCACAGGCTAGAATCAAGCATCCCTTTGACAAGACCAGACTTTATTTATTTGTTATTGATTTTCCATACAAAAGTACACACTCATATTCTAGTGTCTTATAAATTTAGTTCAACATAGTGTTTGCAGCACTTTTGGACTTTGAGAACTGCATTTCTATCAAATGCAACATCCTGCCAACAGCTTATATTTAATGTAGACTATAATTAAATATCTAGGTAAATAAATAGAGCTCCCTTAAAAACAGAGCTTGCTCGTATGGAACTCAGCTTACCTAGCCTGAAGTGACCATGCTGGAGGTGAGTTAAATGTGTGTATTAAATGTACAGCCAGTGAAGCTATGGTTAAGGTTGTTAATGGAGTTTATGGTATAATTCATCTTACTCTACAGCAAAAACCTACATTTAGCAAGAAGAATAGCTCCTTATACCCTACAAGTCATACAGGTGAGATTTCTACTGGTATCAGTGGAATCCTACTTATCCTGTTCAAAGATTTAACCTAGAGTAAACTGAACGGACTATTAACCTTGGTATCAGAATGACACTTGCAGGGCTGCTTGTGGAATGACATTGTCTTAAGCCTCGTTTATGTATGCTCTGTCCCTGATGTAACACAGCTTGGTGCTCCAACCAGATGGCATTTATTTTCACTTTTATGTTTCATTAGTTTTGAAAAGTGAAAATTATATTTATAATTACATATACTGATGTTCAGTGTATGAAAGAAACAGATTCACCACAGTAAACAACTGTTCCAGTTTTGATATCCATGTTATCAGTACATGCCAATACAAGCCAGAGCAGAACACTGAAGCTCCTTCTTAATTTTTAATTTTTGCCAGCCTATGTGATCAAATACAACTAAAAAGACATCACATGGAAAGATATGGTATATTTGGTATATGTGCCCTGAGATAAGATATCATAAGATATGGTAAGATATGGTATATATGCCCTGAGTTGTACTACCTGTGAAATGTTTTAAAGAATTATTTTTCAGATGCACCAGCCCTTTCAATTCCTTGACAAAATATAAAGTCTGATGATATTCTTATGTACATAACAGAGATAACTGAAAGTAATAGTACACTACATATGAGTTTTGGTTTGGCTGGCTGCTTGTTTCTTTAGAGGAGTTTCCAGAGGAGCTTCAGTTAACACAGAAATTAGAAGGCAAAGTTGATTTTAAATATCTATTATGTTCTGCTGGAAGAAAGCCTAGAAAAAACAAACATTTATCTCTAAGACAGCAACAAATAAGTATGAATTCCTTATTCTGGATAATGGATTTTTCTTTCTTGTCAGACATACTTACGTAAAAGTATCAGCTCTCACAATATACATTTTTAAAAGATATTAAGTAACTACACCATATTCATGTTTCTGCAATTCAGTAGTGCAGAACCAAACTTTTTCCTTGGATGTGTAATGTTGCTTGCCTTCAGAAAATCTACTTTGGCAGATAGATAACAAACTAAAGTCCTAACAGACCAATAGCAAAAAGATATCTTGGTTTTGTCTGCTCTAAAGGGTAGTAAGTGAGAAAAATCTATTTAAAAAGTTGCTACCTGTCTTTCAAGCTGTTGTGTCTGTAGAGGAACCACTGTATTTCAACAACTTTTACAAGTGTGTTTAAACAATGCAAATGTGATTAAATTTGATACCTGTTCTGTTCTTACTCCTATTAAGAAAGCAAACAAGCAAACTAAAAATTATAATGTCCCTGCTCCCCCCCCCCCCAAAAAAAAAAAATAATATTTTTTACTTGTGAATGCTTCTCACTCATAAGGGACAGCTATTACTTGTCTAATTATTCTACTGTTCAAGCAGCTCAATGAAGCTAGCACAATTTTTTTTTTTTTTTCCTACTATCAATTGTGGTAAGGTATGTCCTGCCACCAAACCTAGCCTTCTGTAATTGGAAATGGGGATATAACAGCATGGCTTCACAAATAAACCAGCTGATGGTATGTTTCTTTTTCAAATGCAATGCTTGCATTCAGCATATTTAATATTTCAATATAATGTTTATATGGCTTGCCAGAAGTCTGTATTTAAAACACAAATACACAAAACACACCATCAAAAGAACACAGAAGTAGTATTCCTAAGTACACAAATATAATGGACACTGAGAAAAAGTGAGAAAGAAGAATGAAAAAGAATCACAGAATTTCTAGGTTGGAAGAGACCTCAAGATCATCAAGTCCAACCTCTGACCTAACACTAACAGTCCCCACTAAACCATATCCCTAAGCTCTACATCTAAACGTCTTTTAAAGACCTCCAGGGATGGTGACTCCACCACTTCCCTGGGCAGCCCATTCCAATGCCTCACAACCCTTTCGGTAAAGAAGTTCTTCCTAACGTCCAACCTAAAACTCCCCTGGCACAACTTTAGCCCGTTCCCCCTCATCCTGTCACCAGGCATGTGGGAAAACAGACCAACCCCCACCTCGCTACAGTCTCCTTTAAGGTACCTGTAGAGAGCAATAAGGTCACTCCTGAGCCTCCTTTTCTCCAGGCTGAACAAACCCAGCTCCCTCAACCGCTCCTCACAGGACTTGTTCTCCAGACCTCTCACCAGCTTCGTCGCCCTTCTCTGGACTCACTCAAGCACCTCGATGTCCTTCTTGTAGCAAGGGGCCCAAAACTGAACACAGTACTCGAGGTGCAGCCTCACCAGAGCCGAGTACAGGGGGATAATCACTTCCCTAGACCTGCTGGCCACACTGCTTCTGATACAAGCCAGGATGCTGTTGGCCTTCTTGGCCACACTGCTGACTCATATACAGCCGACTATCCACCATCACTCCCAGGTCCTTCTCTGCCAGGCAGCTTTCCAACCATTCCTCTCCCAGCCTGTAGCTCTGCTTGGGGTTATTGTGCCCCAGGTGCAGGACCTGGCACTTGGCCTTGTTGAACTTCATGCAGATCCTCCTGCAGAGCCTTCCTACCCTCGAGCAGATTGATGCACGCACCTAACTTGGTGTCATCTGCGAACTTACTGAGGGTGCACTCGATGCCCTCATCCAGATCATCGATGAAGATATTAAAGAGGACCGGCCCCAGCACCGAGCCCTGGGGAACACCACTAGTGACCGGCCTCTAACTGGATTTGACTCCATTCACCGTGACTCTTTGGGCCCGGCTATCCAGCCGGTTTCTAACCCAACGAAGCGTGCGCCAGTCCAAGCCAAGAGCAGTCAGAGCAAGAGGAGGATGAAAAGGAGCAAGAGGAGGATGAAAAAGGACACCAGCAGTCACTGACACCCTTTACCTCCCCCTAGAAGTAAAAGAGGAGCTACCTACAGCAGGCACTAGGCCTTCCCGAGTGAAAAGGATGCATACACAGATGCTGAGGTTTTTATCTGTGATCAGTTGCAATGATACAGCAAGGGAGAGATACAAAACTTGATCTGAATGACACAGGCTCTGCAAAGCAGTGATAGGGAATGCACAGGGCCAACACCAACGTTAACGTAGGAAGACAAGACTCTCAGTACTCAGCACCACTCACTTTTCCACCAAACTTGCCTCTGGATGTTCTTACCTAACCCATACTGGGTATCACTGAAGCAGATTGATTTCAGTGCTACCTGCTGTTTTTATAAAGCACCTACAAGTTCTCCCAGACAGTGTTTTGTGAGTGAGGATGGATAAAACTTCCCTAACACCACAGCTGCATCTGTTTAGACCTACAATTTATCAACCAGTAACACAGGTAAAACTCAAGTTACATTCCAATACACTGGAGCTATTAAGTGTTGTTATCCACAGGTTGCCTCTACTCCCCTCAGGCCACATGAGGTTCGCCAGGTGCTGCACAAGCCTTGCTATCCTGCTCCCAGCTGAGGGCAGCTCACAGGGCTTACAGGTTCTGACAGCCCCAGCTGCCTCTCACCCTGAGATCCTCGAGATGTCCGAACTGTGTGGTGATGCTACGACCCCTGAAACATCACACAGGGAGCACGACATTGAAGCCTTTTAGTTCTGAAACAGCTGAAGTTTTTAACAGCAGCCTGCAACTGTGTAAGAGAGGAATGATTTACCGTCAAGTTTTTGACTATTTACAAAAACAGTTGCACACTGCACATTTACTATTTAAGTTTCACTACTATTTAACCTAATTTAAATCAGTTCTCCCAGAAAACACAAATTCCAGAAGTGTAGGATGTTACTTTTAGATTTACTTACCTTTTTCTGTTTTGTCTTGTTCAGTCTCTTTTTCACCTTTTCCTAGAATATTAAAAATATAATTCCATTGAAGTGAATTTATGTTAACAGTTTAGGATAAGAAAGTTAAAAAAAAATTACAGTTTAGACTCAAAATATGATTGTGCTAACTGGACTTGTTTCTTCTTTAATTTTATTTTAAAAGCAAGCATAGTTTACTGTCTGAACTATGGTTACATAGAAGGTCTTTCTCTGCAGATGCTTCACACATTGCATAATTATTTCTGTCACATAAACTTTCCCCTTTAGCTAGTTGGAAAATTTAAGTGAAACACACTGCAATACAAGCTATTTTGTAAAAAAAAAAAAATTTAAAAAAAGTAGTTCATTAATTAAAAACTCCTTGGAATATGGAAATACTATCTTTATATATATATATATATATATACACACATTTGATTAAAAAGTAAAAAACATTCATACAAATCAGGAATGTAAGCCTTATTCAGAAATGACTTCAGCACTTGGAAATTCTTGACTTACTTTTTAACATTTAAAATAAACCAAATGTTTTGTGAACAGCTGAATGCGCGAGCAAATGTTAACTAAGCACTACTGTAGCAAAAAACATACAAATACTTGTATCAAAATCACGCATCTAGAAGGTACATTCAGAAACAAGTTTTTCTTTTCTTCTTTTACTGTACTCCTACCACGTTTTAATCCTAATATACTCTATAATACTTAAAAAAGAGAGTTAGCTTTTTATTTCTTCCTCCTGTCTTCAAGGAAATTCCTGTCCACCTCTTTACTACAGGCAGACAACTGCTGCTCCTGGATGTGCATACAGTACACCTTAATTTTACATTCAGCACAAGGCATAATGAGGATTAACTTCATTTGATACAAGAAATTAAATAGGGTGACTTTGAAAGTCATTCGCCTCTTCAATTACATCATGAAATCCAGATAGTCAATTAAATTGAAAGAAAATGAAAAAAAAGTGAGTTACATACTATGAAATAATTGGGAGGATATTATTACTCTAATAGGATAGTAATGAAAGCATTGTTCAGGACTTGCTAAAAAAATGTTTTTTTTTTTACACACACAGCAAGGAATGAGATGTATCCATCTGTCAGTATGGCATCAGAAATATTGTTTTTTAAAAAGAGCAATAACACAGCTCCAGATGAGAGAGAATAGTATTCATATTGCTATTATTTTATAAACTCAAAACAAGTAGCATAAACACATTACAGGATAATAAACCATGATAGATCATGCTACTTAACCACCCAGTTTCCTGGGTCACTCAGTGACTCTCTCCTGCCCATCTCTGACATTTCCATTATTTCTGCAACTTCTGTTATATCACAGCAAGAACAAGGTATGAGTTTATCACTCTAAAACTTACTCCTGTCTCCCATTTCTGGACCACTTTATTACTGAAGCTCGCACATTATATATTGCTGTCTATATTTATGTATCAGGATCATTTCTCCAAATTCTCCTAGATTTCTTCCAGTATATATTCTGCTAAATTAACTGCCATCGGTTTCAATACAGCCTCTCCATTCATCTTTTTGTACTCCAGATTCTCCTTCTAAGTAGCTGCTTTTGAAATTAAATACAACTTGAACTTGTTAGTTCTGAAGATCTTGTTTTCCTCAGTTCTTACCATGCTGAACTAAGAATTTGCTTCAGCATCAGCTACAACGCATATTGCTTTGTTCTCTCCACATTGATCTCTGCCTTACTTTGATGGTGCAAATCATTTCAATTACTCCATTTCTGATAAAGATTTAAAAATGTGCTTCATCTCAAAGACAGGGATATAATAGTTACTTTCCAGACTATTTAGTTATCAACTTAAACGAGTCATAGCCCAAACTGAAAATTTATTGGTAGCTCTTCAAGTCACTCTCATCCTTAACTCAAGTTCTCTGTTTTGACCAAAACAGATCTAGATAAAATATACAGACAACGCTGTTTTAAACAGCCTCTCTAGATTAGAGCTGCTATCATAGTGTAACATGTGCCAGGTATTCCCAAGAAAGTTTCTACTATATAGAATCGATTTATTTTTCACATTGCAGTAAGCCTAGATTTTTGTGAATGAATGTGAAACAATAACCCAAGTCACAGCCAAAATCTATTTCATATCTCATAGAAATTACATGTAACCCAATCAACAGAATAACTAACTGTATAATATAGTGGTATTTACACATACGTAATTTTTCAAGCACTAGAAACTACATAATGACATTCAGTAAATAAATGAAAATTTTCAATATCTTTCCAAAAGCCAATCTTAACAATTTTCTTCACTTAGAAATATCTGGATTATGATATGATACATTTTCTATTACTGAGAACATGAAAAGTCACTTAAAATTGTAGTAAATTTTCAATATTAAAATGGTATTTCAGTATCCTGCTTTTATTCAAGTTTTGCTTTCCTTATTGGTATTTCTTCTTGTGATTTCCAAAAAAACAACTGGATCCAAGATTTTATACATTCATTGAGATATGACAAGGAGGAATGTAGCAATGTGGAAAATATGAAGATATTATGTTGGGGACTTATTTTATTTTTTTATTTTTTAATAATTACAGTTCTATATTCAAGTGTATTTCAATATGAAAATACAAAACTATTTGAGGTCTTAAAAATTCAGGGAAGCTTCTTTTGAAGCACAGAACTGAATAAACACAACACATTTCTTAGACTTTTAATTTAGATTATGGACCATAAAATAGAATAGCTTCTGTGAAAAGTAGGTGTCTTTAACAAAGGCAAGATACATCTAGGATGTCACAGTAATTTCTCATCCATTTTAAGTTACAAATATAAATTACATGTAGTGAGCAAAACTGAGACCAAATTAGTTGCCTAGTTGCTAATATTCCAAAAGACACACAACACAATAATAAAAGACAATTTAGAGTAATGCACATTCCTATCACATATTACCACCTAAAATAAAAATTACTTCTGCTTACTAGATTTCCTCCTCTTTGTAAATTTTACTTTCAATTATTTTCAATTATATTTTTAAAAATTCAAATAATTAACTTGGAAATTAATAAGATTAGTTAGTATCTGAGGCAAATATTTATCCCACATAGTTAGTATACCGCACTTTGGAAAAAATAATGACACTAGAAAGACATAGATATTCTTCTGTGTTTTATTGCAGCCAAACATTAAAACAGATGAAATATACATATTTTCTTTAATAGTCCTCTTGACCTTGCCCAGCCTGGCATATTTTTGTAAACATGAAGCACATAAAAATCACATACCCAGTTACAAAATACTTGGAATTTGATCACAGCATAATATACTCTCACAGTCCTGTTAGTCTACAAGTAGGCTGCCACTGTTATATAAAAAGTCCTCCATTCACCGTTCTACAATTATTCCCAAGCTTCATCACAAAATATGGCTTTGTAAAAATTATTGCTCTGCAATTCACAATCACAGGTAAATTTATGAGTATATCCCATCCCAAACCACATCACAGTCTAAGAGTATTATTGCTTTCTTGAAAGTCTAAAGAGGCCACTTTTAACATCTTCTATGTTTATTAATCATATGTACCACTCATTTATGTGGAGTCTTACTGAAGTCCCAAACAAAAGAAGTCAGAGTATATGATGTCCCTTTATCTAGAACTGTAAGCAACTGAAAACCCAACTGAAAACCTGACTTCAGTTCACGTGTTACAGAAGTTTAAAATCTCCCTGTCAACCAAAAGGCAACTGCTGTTAGCGTTACAAATTGATTTTAAACATTTGTTTTTTCCAAGCTCTCACATTAGACTTAGCTTTTTTTTTTTTTTTTTTTTTTTAAAAAAAAAACACAGCAATTATTCCTGAGCCAAAAAGGAGCACATGCAAAATGCCAAAGAATAAAGTGTGTCTTTGTAATTGTGGAACAGCAGCATGGAACAGGTAAAGAGTACACCTCTAGAATTAAAATTCTAAATCACTCAGTTGTGTACCGTTTACAAGAGCATTTACAATTGTAGGTTTAAATTTTTATACCCTAATTTTCCTAAGGTTGAATTTATTTATTTAGATTTACAAATTCAGTATTTATGCAAATTTAACTTTTTTTTTTAGTAGTTCACTGAATACAGTTTCCTAAATCCAGCTTTAAAAATCATTATATTGCTAGGATAAGTATGATAATTTTCCTGAAATCAACCTGATTCTGGTGATTCTGCTTTGTTTCAATTTACACTGACTCCCTGCTGGGCTATTGTGTAGTTTCTAGAAAATATTGCTTCAAAACCAAATGTACATAAATAAAAAGTTTTAATGCACCCACTAAAGATTTCTGAAAAAAATATGTAATTTAGTAATCTGCCCTTTTACTACTGTGAATTAAACATACACAGTTTGTATATTGTTAGACTATTTTCAATCACCTGAAAATCATGTAGTGTATCTGTTGACATAATGTCAGTGCAAAGAGATAAAGTCAAAAACTTCACAGCATAGTGTGCCTGATTAGTGTTTCCAATAAAATGCGTTTAGTCTGTATGCTATACCAGCAGTTATAAAACATTTAAAAATTCATAATATTATGTTTCATCAAACTGCTCTGTACACACTGTATGAATCCACAACAAAAGATATATATTAAAATCTGAAAAAATGTACTTGCTGCTACTTTATAAATAGAATATTAACAATTGTTTGAACAGCACATATGAAATGTAGTTCAAAGTCTTAACTCTGTCATGAACACAGAAGAAAAATAAAACTAATGAATTCACTAAACTTGACCCCCCACAAAAAAAAAAAAATAAAATCAGACAAGAATGTAAATTAAACATCCAAGTGTTAAAAAAAAGCTTACTAAAATGACAGTTGGCTACAACCCATTTACAATATCTTAGTGTTTGCTCCCCAAACCCTGAACTGCTCAGTAATTATATCGTAAGATCTATTACAACCATCTGCTCTCCCCTTTGTAGCGTATGGTTAGGGCTGGTCCTCCTGATGTAGGGACTTTCTTTTGAAGCTTTAAGTATCTGAAAAAATAAGGGGAAATCTATATTAAAGGACCAACCAAAACACAACTTACACTAAAACAAAATTAATCATCTTAACAGCTAAAAAATGCAACTTTGTATTAGACTTTTAAGAAAGCTCTAATTTCTAGGAGTTATCATAATGAATATACACAAAGTTGCCATAGAAGGTGGGAAACGTAGTTTCAAATATTATCTACACAATAATTTATGTACTCTTTCTTGAGCATATGGCACTTCATTTACCTTGCGAGGTGGCCCGGATTTCCTTTACAAATGCATTTTTTTTTTAATCCCCTTTTTAATATCAAGGACAGGTACAATGGAAAAGGGGAGCCAGGGAATGCAGGGAACAAGGAAGGGTCAAAGTTGTGAAGTGAAAACTACTCTACACATAATGGATTTCAGCAAGTTGGGCTAATGCAGGGTTATGAAAGTATCAAGGGTACAAGACAAAAGGGAAAAAAACATATTTTAAATTTGAACATACAGAAGAGGGATAAAAAAGGAAGAGTAAAATATCCCCCCAAAAATGTAATATGTCTCCCTTTGAATATATCCCAACAAATACTATGCTATCACAACCACTGCAATTTACATGCCAATGTAAAATGGGATTAATCAAAAATCCTATATCAGTAATATTTCAAAAGCTAGCGTATTATACCATTCGAGTATATTAGTTTGTAAATACAAATTGCAGTTAAACTAGTCTACTGTTGACAAGTAATACCAGTAATAATTTTAGAAGTAAACTTGGGGAATTGGAAAACAGCACATACAGATATGTAAAGATGCAGTTGCCTACCATTAAATTTTTTTTGGGTACTATTCCCTGGAGTAAAAAAATAAATAAATAAATAAATAAATAAATAACTTTTCACTTGCACACCAGCACATTTAAATCCCTAACTCAATTTCTTTCCACTGAAGATGTAAGAATGCATCTTACAACTAAATTCATCTTCTGAACTACCTCCTGTATTCTTTCCAGAACAAGTAAGCTCCTGCGTTTCAGATAAAAATCAAACAATGTTTCTAACCCGATACAAACTGGTACCACTGTGCACCAAACGAAGTTGCATGTATTTATATTAACTGAGAATAAGGGGTCTATAGCGACCTTTCTAAGTATCTTTAAAACACCAGAAGCTATGTTCATTACGAAGAGTTATATATACACATCTTTCACATATTTGCAGAGAGCATATGTGTATATTGGTACTCTTCATTCATAAGAGAGTACTTAATTGTCTCTAGTACAATCAACTTTAATATTATTATTGCTGAATTAACAGGAAATAAATCAAATCACATGAGAAAGGAATTCTGACAACAAGAAAAACATACTGAATCCTGTATCAAAAAAATATATAAAAATTTTTGACTTTCTAGTAAATATGAATTTCATCCTCCAAGAGGAAAATACTATGAGAATAATGTTTCCTCCAGTCTTTCTCATCTAAAGAAGGCAGGAAAACATACTTTACAATAGGAAAATTCCATAATTGTAATGATTGCATTCCTGGTTAGAATTTTTCTATGCATATGCTGCTTCATTTCTCAATTGTTAGAGATGCTATATAATTTGAGTCCTACATTGTGCTGATAAGCTTTTTATAAAATGTGATACACAACTGGTTGATAACTCTTCTGCCTTCAAAGCGGTTCTTACATAACTACACAAAATACTTCATCTCTTTCAGTATTCTTGTATACTATAGCAGATTTTGTTCTGATCGCATTATTTTCATTTTCTGCTTCATAAAGGAAAAATCACAAGCATCATCTAATGCATCTAATAGTTACTCACATTGAGTAACTAAATAGGTTTCGATCAATTCCTTCACTTTTTTTCTGTGAGGAAAAAGAAAACATTCACTTCTTCCAGTGCTGCTATTATTACCTATTTTGAAAATATACATCAGGATAAAGCTATGTTTCCCTTGAACACTTATCTGTGATTTAAAAAGTGCATTGCACTAATTTGAACACGAAGGAAAAAAAGAATCTAAACAGAAATTCAAAGGGACAAGAAATATACGGTATTTCATAGTAAAACAAGTTATTTTTGATCCTAACGGGGTTTGAAACCAGTAAGGATTCTGTACCCCGGTAAATGAAAAGGAGAGTGGCCAACTAGGTTCAACTCCACTATTACATTCAGAAGTCTATTTAGAACTAAGGGAAGCTGCACAAATGGAATATTTGTAAAACCATCCACTACTGTGTAATACATGTAAGATTATTAATATTATTGTTTTGTGAAGGTAGGAAATGCACTTACTGCTGCAAAATTGAGTCATAAATTACAGCACAAACACTGGCAGAAACATGGTCCATGAAAACAATCAAAGATTTCAAGTTGATACCTAGAGTTTGAATTTGGTTCCAAAATAGTATGTCTAAGTCAATATCATCTCTATATCCTCATATAACTGATGCTATGCCGTAGAATTTTCTACTGCTGAAAGATTCCAGTAGTCTCATAGAAGCCTTTTTGTTAGGCAGCAACATTTTCTGCAAGAAAACAGACTTATCTTTTCTTGTTCTACAGTTCCAAGCAGAAGGACAACAAACCAGCTGAATGAATACTATCTTCACTGAACTTCTCACCAATGTTGTCAAAAGTAACAACTACTTATTCTTACACTGTCTATAACTTTTGTTTAAAACATTTTATACTCATTAGGAAACTGAATATTTTTATTAGTTATCTATTCATGAATGCTTACAACTTTAAATGTTTCAATACACAATCAGAGAATCATAGAATCATTCCTGACACAAGCCGGGATACCATCAGCCTTCTTGGCCACCCTGCTGGCTCACGTTCAGGAGTGCATCAACCAACATCTCCACAACTTTTTTCTCTGTACAGCTTTCCAGCCACTCTCCCCCCAGCATGTAGTGCTGCATGGGGTTGTTGTGAACAAAGTGCAGGACCGAGCACTTAGCCATGTTGAACCTCATCCCACTGGCCTCTGCCCTTCAACCCAACTTGTCCAGGTTACTCTGCAGGGCCTTCCTACGCTTCAGCGGATCAACACTTCCCCCCAGCTTGGTGTTGTCTGCAAACTTACTGAGGCTGCACTCAATTCCCTCATCCAAGTCATCAATAAAGATATTAAAGAGGATGGACCCCAGCACCGATCCCTGGGTAACACCACTGGTGACAGGTCGCCAGCTGACTTTCACTCCATTCACCACCACTCTCTGGGCCCGACTGTCCGTACAGTTTTTAACCCAGCAAAGAGTGTACCTGTCCAAGCTGTGGGCTACCAGCTTCTCCAGGAGAATACTGTGGGAGACCGTGTCAAAGGCCTTGCTGAAGTCTAGGTAGACTATGTCAACAGCCTTTCCCTCATCCACCAGGCAGTCACCCAGTCATGGAAGGAGATGGGGTTGGTCAGGCAGGACTTGCCTTTCATGATCCCATGCTGGCTGAGCCTGTTTCCCTTGGTTGTCCCGCATATGCCGTGTGGCTGCATTCAAGACGAGCTGTTCCATCACCTTTCCTGGCACCAAGGTCAGGGGGACAGGCCTGTGCTTTCCTGGGTCCTTCTTATGACCTTTCTTATGGGTGTCACGTTAGAAAATCTCCAGTCATCCAGAACCTCTCTGGATGACCAAGACCACCGATTGATGATGGAAGAAAGAGGCCCACATCACATCCACCAACTCTCTCAGCACCCTCAAGTGGCTCCCATCTGTCCCCATGGACTTGTGACAGTCCAGGTGGAGCAGCAGGTCTCTGTTTCCACCCAGCCTTCCTGGACCCTCTGCCCCTGAGGACTGACCCCCACAGGACCCTTCCTACCAATGTCCTGAACAATTCAAAGTCTGCCCTCCGCAAGTCCAGAGTAACAGTTTTACTGACACCACTCCTGACTTCACCAAGAACAGAGAACTCTACCATGTCACGGTCACTCTGCCCAAAACATCTCCCTACCACCACATCTCCCACCAGTCCTCTGTTTGTGAACAGCAGGTCTAGTGGAGCATCCCCTCTGGTAGGCTCACTAACCACCTGAGTCAGGAAGCTGTCTTCCACACTCTCTGGGAACCTCCTAGACTGCTTCCTCAGGGCTGTATTGTATTTTCAGCATATGTCTGGGAATTTAAAGTCACCCATGAGAATAAGCACTGGTGATTGAGCGACTTCCACCAGCTGCTTATAGAACACCTCATCCGTCTCTTCATCCTGGTTTGGCAGTCTATAACAGACCCCCACCAGGATGTCTGCCTTGTTGGCCAACCCCCTGATCTTTATCCACTGGGACTCTACCTTTTCATTCCCAACCCCAATCTCAATAGCATCCCAGCACTCTCTAATATAGAGAGTCACACCACCACCCTTCTTCAGTTGCCTGTCCCTTCTGAAAAGGAGCTTGTAGCCATCCATTGCAGCACTCCAGTCGTGGGAATGGTCCCACCATGTTTGAGTGATGATGGCTTGGTCATAGTTCGCCTGCTGCACAAATGGCTGCCAGCTCCTCCTGTTTGTTGTGTGCGCGTGCTATGTGCATTGGTGTAGATGCACTTGAGTCATTGTCCTCACCCTCAAACCCTGGGATTGCTTCCCCAGGCTTATCTCTATCGAGCTTCATTTGCCCCGTTCCCCTTCATACGTAGTTTGAAGCCCTCTCTCAGAAAAAAGCACTTATGTATGGATAGAAGTATTTCAGATCACCTCAGTTAAGGTTCAACATGTAAATTAAAACATGAAATAATCTGTACTGGGACATCACACAGATGTCCTGTGTTTTTCACTTCTCAGGCTACTTCTGGCATGTCTAAACATTAAATACATGTTTACTTCCCCACAAGGAAAGAAAAGTCGCATAGAATTACTGTGAAGGTACGACACCACTTCAGAGCTTCTGCATATCGCAAGGATTAATCAATGAGCAAAGGTGATTGAAAACCTTTGCCCAACAAGCACGCTATACAGGCATCCAGGCTAACGAGATCTAAACAAACAGCACCCAAGGCTCCTGGATTGCAATTGCTGTCATTTCCTACTGAGAGATAATACCCCTACTGTATTGTTATGAAGAGCAAACAAACGACTTGTAATACCAAACTCTAAAAAAAAAAAAAAAGCAGACCTAATCTAATATACAGTCTTTAAATGTATAAACTCTCCCGTCAGAGACACGGATTCATTAGGTAGCTACTCTAAAAATGGTAAATACTATTGTCATGCAGCCAATGGAAAAGCTGGAAGTGCTACTGTTTGTAAAATCAGCTATGTCAAAAAAAATGCGATAACATGACAAAACAATCTTGTTTACAGACCAGTGCATAAAATGTGCTAGTCTAACTCCAATAGATCTGACTGATACACAGACAAGTAACACTAATATCACCACCCATGACCAGTTACCCTAGAAAGGAAGCATGCACATAATTTTTAGACCCGAAACATTTATTTTTACCTTCGCAGATAAAGTATCCAACTCACTCTGAAATTATTTAAAATTAAGTTTTAATTTAAAACTACTCACAGATTTATATGGAATACTTCCATACAATTCAATAGCCATCACTAACATTTATGCAGTACAAGATAAAAAATTATTGCTTCAAAAATGGGAAACAACTTCAAATGACAATAATGACAACCCTTCACACCTCTCCAAAAATGGTTTGTAGAACTTACCACGTAGCTATAATTTAAAAAAAAATATATATATATATATATATATATGTATATATTTTTTTAATATATATATTTTTAAAAGAACACTTAAGATTAACTTACCCACTGGATTATCATTTGAATAATCCTCAGTTTGAACAGGGATTTCTGTAAATGAGAAGTGCACAAACAACTGAAACTGGTTCTCTAAATATGTACAAAAAGCTGCATATTTTCTCATATGTTCATAACTGTAACCTATCAAGCCTGCTCTGTAATACTACTTTTGCTGAAGTGGGATGCAAATTTTCCTCAGCTAAATTTTTCCAGGGGAAAGATTAATACCTAGGGAGGCAAGCACTTAATTTGCAGTACTGCAATGTTTCAAAAATCAAACTTCAAACTTATGAAATTGTACTATTCAAAGTACAAATCTCCTCCCACTTTCGTATGCTATTAGAATATGGGCTTACAAAACATGACCATACTTAGGAAGTTATAATGTTCCTATCTATAACTGTGAAATATTTTACTTGAAAATTCAGTTCTTTTTAATCCAGGATGTACATTTACATGAGAAATGTCACCAATTGCTATTGCTGCTAATAGACTGAAGGTTGCACATAGCTGCTTATTCATGAATAGGGGGAGCCTGGTTCACTCACTGTAGACGGTAAGGAACACTTAAAAGAAAAATTGAAATATGCTCTGACTCAGGAATCCTGTAATGTACACTGCTCAAAGCTAGGGTAACATTCCACTTTGCGTCTTATATATATATGCTCTTTTTCCAGAGTATGGAACACACAGCAGAGCAAGGAAATCTTCAGCTTCTTATGACCTAGTATTATGATCACTATTATTGCTGTAAGTTATTCTGAGCTGGAGCACTCTCAACTTCTAAAATTGAGCTGTGCTATGTAAGCTTTTAAAATTTTGGCATTAAAAAAGCACAGCAAAGCAAAAGAGAACAGGGTAGTTTCTAACAACACAGTTATGTTTGTCCTTAAAGGAAAAAGCACTGCAGAAAAAGATATAAATGCATTTTTATTGTAGAATTCCTGTCTACAATACTATTTTTTTTTCCCTTCACAAATAAGTAGCAAATTCATGCGCAATACATGAAATACAAACCTGATTCCTCTGTTTCAGTGGCCAGGTTATCTTCTGTATGTTTACTTTCTACTGTTGCAAAGAAAATAAATGATTTAAGTTACACATAGTGTGTTCTCAATTTTGCTTTTATTCCTCATGAACCACCCGGCCCCATTAGTATCAAACAAGGAGTTAAACTGCAGAACTGTTTAACTGTAGAACAAAGGCAACTGAATGCATTTCATATTAAAAAAATAGCTCTTCACTCTTAATGACTTCTATTACTCCCCTCCAAAAGTGATTTTTGTTGCAATGGTTATTTTTGTAAACAAATTTTATAACAAATTTTTCAAATAGAAAATTTGAATAAAACGTAGCATCAAACCCTATAAACTGTGCTAAGAATAAACTGTTTAGATCACTTAGCTCTAGCTGACTTAATTAAGGTCATGTTTGAAAAAAATCTTGCTTAATGATACTTTAAATTCTTGAAGCTAATCTTCAAATTACATCTGATTTGGTATTCATCTGAAATTCCCTGGCACCAGCACAACAAACAAAAATTCACAACTTAATCTTTTTGAGCAGTCATCTGGGAAATTAACATACTCTATTCCACAAATTGAAGCTTTAAGTACTTCATGCAGTACACTTTCCTGCAATATTTTTCTCTCTATATAAAATTACATTAACAGATTTAAATAGACTTACAAAGTGTTTTCCTTCTCTATTTATAAGAGCACATACCTGACATCTTTTTATCAATTTCCAGATCTTCAATAATTTCATCTGTAAGTATAAAAAGATAAAAGTATGTAATTAGGTGTTTTTTTCCTTCTCCCCTTCTTCATCAGCTTCAGCATCTTTCACCAAAACCCTAAGATCACAATAACAAAATATACCTTGCTCTGCAGCTTCATGTACTTCCTCAGGAAGGTCCTCAACAGCTAAAAAAAAAAAAAAAAACAACATTCAACTCAGAGTAATAATGAAGCCAAGTTCTAAATTGATGAAACTTGCATACAACACCAAAGAACAAAGCGAGCACACAGACACGCTCAACTGTGAACAGAAAATTGCAAAAAGCAAACATGAACTTTCACTAATTTTGAGGGAAAAAATAGATACCTTAAATTTTCTTTCCTGTTTCACTACAGAACTATTGTATTAGTAGGTATTTCAAAAATCACACCCTCTAAACATTAATTACTTACTTAATCATTTGGATTAAATCACAGTAACTTAAAAAAAATAAACACATTTCCTTCCTGAAAGATGAGTAAATTCAACTTAAACTGAGGCTTCCATGGAAAAATTAAATATTTTTATTTTTATTGTAATTGAATTTGGCATCTTTCAACTCATTAGCTGTCTGCTTCAGCTTATGATTATACAGGTAATAGATACTTCCGATTTATCTACGCTACAGCATTTCTTGAATTCATTCTAAATTAAGCACTTGTGTCTTTTTTATTCGCTTATCTGAGATGACTTTCAAAAGAGCTGGTATTTGAAGATAAAGTATAAAGAGCGGACCAAAGACTAGAATTATTTTAAGTGGTTTAGCTAATTAGAAAACAGCAACAGCAAAAAGCATCCACACCAAAGTAGCGCTAGTATTGGAACCTGTAAAATCTGAATTTGTTTCCTGCAAGATACATTTTTTTGAACTTCCGGAAGTAGGCACTAGTTATGAGCCAGGCACATGGCAAGCAGGCTGAGTGCCTAGGCCAAATGACTGTGTTCCAAAGACCTGCAGAAACCCTCACATGCCCCATTTTGTCTCAGTAATGCAATCTCAAGATTTAAAGATGAATCTTTGAGGATGGTAATATTAAGAAGAGTCTTAATTCGTAGTCAGAACTCTGGCTTGATAACTATAGATGCTGTAATGAACATTTCCCATAACTGGTATTACACTGTGATTGAAGATTACACAGATCTTATATTCCAATATAAATTCACCTTGCCATTTACATAACGGCCTTTGTGCTAAGTTTACTAAAATATTTCTCTGATTTTAAAAATTATACTCCAATAATACTTATTATAGAGATGTTTCACTTTAACTACATATGAAATAAAAAGGACTTTCCAATACGCCCGATATACATATATGTAAATGTACACTTGTGTGTACATACATGCACCTATAGACTATACCTGTATCTTGAGTCTCAGTCTCCTCTTCATGTTTTGGTTCTGAAAAGAAAAAAAAAAAAGTGTGGTTGATTTTCATGAAGTATCCTAAGAATAATTTATTTGTTAGGCATCTAATTCATTTCTCTTTTGACAAACGCAAAGCTCTCAAAGGTTTCCTCTGCTTCTGGAGCATGCTTAGATATATGAACCCTCGCTGGTACCCATAGGGGGAATTCTACATATAAAACATATCAAACATGAACATAATGCTGAAATTTCAGTATTCCTATGCACACAAATGAAATATTGAAAATAATGACAACAATAAAGCTATCATTCTGTACATTATAATTCACCTATACTCCCACTTAAGTTTAAAGTGGGAGTATAAACTTAAATTTTATCTTAAAAGGTAATAATAATCACTTGGATCCCCCTCCATCCCTTTAAAAATATTCTTACAATATACTTTCAAAAACTAATCCAAAATTCTTTCTTTCTAATCAAAAACTAAAACTTGTTTTCTTTCTCTAGTTTCATTGCTACAAACTACATAAAAAACTTATCAAAATATTGAAAGTTGTGCACAATAATTACGATTGATTTATTTACACACTTCACTGTGGGCAAAAATACACAAATATTTCAGCTAAGGAATTGTTAATGTTAGTAATATCTATAGAAGATATGAAGAGACCATTCCTTTCCACATGCTAGACACACACACAAAGCGACTGCAGCGTACAATAGGCCTCCAGTTTGTCTCAATGCCATGCAAAGCAGAAGTGAGTATATGAGCTGTGATCCTATTAGAGAGGTTCTATGATCTTAATTAAGAGCTAAGTCATACAAAGAAAGAGTCAGAAAAGAAACTGAACTGCTCTGGCTAACAATCATTTCGGCAGTGCCCTCTCAACTTTCTGTGAATTCATGGGAGCATCAAGAATGGAGAAAATACAGTCAGAGTGTTTGCCACAAGAGGAGAAACACATCTGACAGACACTGAGAAGATGCCTTGACTCTAGGATAGAGAAGCATACACTTCAGCTAATTTCTCTGACATTTGCATCTGAAGCTTTAAAATGATTCTTCTTGTGGAACTGAACTTCTGCTGTTCTTAGAGCTAACGTCAAAAACATTAGCTTTATGTTTGAGAAGAAGAACTTCTCATCTCCGTGATGGCTTCCATCCCATCTTTGGCTTTAGAATACAGGTGCTAGAAACTCCCTTCTCCAGGAAAAGAGCAAATGTTTCATCTTCCATCCAACTAAAAGTGTGTTTTCATGAGAAGGGTTGAAAGGTGCAAAGGAAGATGGGCCAGGAGACAACAGGGATGAAAACTAGGTACTACAGCTACTATAATGCTGTCTAGTGTACATTCGTGAACTTCCATTTGCTCAAAATGGACAGTCTGCTTTTTATGCCACGTAGGCACAAAGCATGATAAAGGGGACTGGTATGGGCATGTAACCTATATGTATACTCTACAATTGTTCCAGCATTAAAGACTGATCGATTGCTCACATGCACAGGGCATTTGATCATCAAAAACCCCTTATCACATAAGTTACAAAATAATGTGACAGCACAGAAAAATTTAGGACAAAACAATTTCACTTTCATAGTACTTAAAGACTTTCAGAACAATATGGTGATAAAATAAGGGTCATGATATTGTCATTTCACTAGATGTAACAGTTCTCATACCATGTTCTTCATCATAATCCCCATGAACTCTATCCTCTGTTTAAAAGGGGAAAAATTCAGTATTAGAATCCATATAATTTTAAAGATAATACTTGCACACAAATAATGAAGCATCAAGCTTATTCAGGAAAAATACTCAAATCTATAGTGTATTACAGTTAATAAACTAAGAGTTCATTTAAACCTAAGATTTTTTAGAGATTTGGTGGGAAAAAAAAAAAATTTCTGGCATCACAAGGTAGACTTAAACATTCATCACTATCATTAGGGTCGTCTTGTACAAGTCATGAAAACATCAACAAATGACCTACAATTCATAATGAAAACTCTCAAATTGTTTTTATATACAGCAAAATTTTCCACAACTGTATTTTGTAATGCCTTTTTTTTTCCCTATAGATATGACATTTTCCCTGACATTTATACACACTATCTTCAAAGTCCTTAGCAAATCCAAGCTGTTTTTTTTTGTTTTGTTTTGATCCACAGAAGCATCTCTATGCATTTTAAAATACACACACACTCCTAGATATTTAACCCTCAAAATATTTTTCTTTCCACTTGGCTCACATTACGAAGAAGTAATATTCATGTAGTTCTTTGCATTATTTCAGAATGTAAGTAAATAAAGATGTAATAACTTATAAACCAATATACTTATGAAACTGATACTGTATACGACCTCCATTTGTGGGGGGGGGAGGGGGGAGAGGAGAGCAGAGGGACTTGTTTGAAGACAAAATTCAATGAAAGTTCTATAAGAAGACTTTGCATTGTACCTGCATAATGTTCGACAGCATCTTCTAACATTAGTTCAGTGTCACCTTAAATAAAATTATATAATATTTTAAGTTCTAATAACGTTTTCACACACAGGAAAAGTTAAAAGGTTACATATTATTTACCTCAAGAATAAGAGAACTAGGCATACTTGAATTAATATAACATTTTATTTGAAATTGACAGATTGTCAAGCACATTCAGGAGCTACATCACAATATAATGAGTTTAGGCATATTTGCATTTAGGCCTAGAATTATTAATAGAGTAAGTCTTTGACAACCTGTTGATTAGGCTGGAGAACTACTCCAGTAAATAGTTGTGCAAGTATTTGTGGCATGTTCTATTCACAACTGTAACAGTAACATAGCTGCAAAATCAATACTGTAAAAATCAGGTTTATTTGACACTGCTTGAAAAAAACGTTTGAATAGAAAACTGACTTAACAGTGAATATGATATACTACTTTGAAGCCTGTTTTAAAAAGCACAAGTGATTATATTACAATCTAAAGTTAATAAAATTTACAAAAAAATTACAAACAAAATTTACAAACCTGGAGCTTCTGGATCGCTTACTGTCCTCTCTACATCCATATCATAATCATATGAAACTGTAAAGTAAATATGAATATATACATATATTTAATATTGCATTGTTTTTTAACTTTCTTGAATGTGTCTTTCAATAGCTAAATGCAACTCTTCAATTGAAAACTATTAAATGACATTTGCAACTAAACACATAGCAGTCTAGTGGAAGGAGCTGGATTACTCTCCCTCCCTTTTCATACCCTTGGTATGAAAACTAGGTACATGAGAGCTGTAAGTCTGCATGAACATTTTTAATAGCTCTAATATGAATCAAAAATATCATCTTCCTGCATCCTAAAAGTTCTAAAATAGTTCCTTTAGTTCTATTTTAGTTCTACAATAGTTCCTCCTGTTCCAGTGCTCCAATAGTTCCTGTGTTGGTGCTGGTCTACAGAGGACAACCACTGCCAATAAGAGCCAGAAAACAAACCTTGAGAAATACTCAATTCTGGCATCATAGAAATTGAACAATTTTTTTTTCTTTTTTTTTTTTTCCCCATTGCATTGCTAAATCTCTGACTACAACTCTTTGAGATGTTATTTCTATAGTCAGTATGACACATCAGACAACACATGGTACTGAAGATAAAATAACTTATCCTTTTACTTTGTATAGCAGAATTGATTCCAAATCGGTAGCTGGAAAGCAGAAACTTCCCAACAAGGGTAGGAATAATTTTTTTGTGTTTTTTTTTTTTCTTCTTTTTCTTTTCTTTTTTTTCTGTATCATATAAAAATATTTTGTTGTCATATTTGGCATTAAAAAAAGTCCAGAACTGGACTATTATCTTTGGCTCAATGCTTAGTCCAAACTGAAATCCAGGTCTGATATCAATGGAAGAGGCTGCCTGTACTATAAAGAAGCATTATTAGTAGACAGATAAAAACACTTCCCAGACAGCAGGGAAAATGTAATGTCCATCTCATGTTTCTCAGTTTCAGGACTAATGGTTAAAATAAGCCAACACCATTCTGTAAAGTATCAAAGAAGGATGAAGATGGCTAGACGCTAACTGGATGTACTTGCATGCAAAATTTTCTAAAGCTTTGAAGATGAATTAAGGGTGTATCCTAGAAAGACACTACAAGGATAGTTCCATATTAAGTCCTTGGAGCTGACTGACTCTGATAGCATAATTGGCCATAAAATATTAAATAGTCCTGAAGGAGAGGTTAAAACTGTCTGCTTCTGAAAGATGTGAGGTTCTATGTGAAAACACAAGATCCAGACTACTGACAAAAATATAGGCTAGAAGAACCTCAGCACCGTAGAATACAAGACAGGAATAAGAGCAATAAAACCTTATTCTCAGTTTCTTAGACGGTACAACCACATAACTCTCGCCTGCCCAGATTGCAAACACATGCAATAGCCAGAAACTGAAAGTACAAATTAAATTTTTGCACTACCCGAAGGCAAAGTTTCCACACATACCATCCCCTACTCTTTTAAGAACTATTTGCCATATCAATTATGATGCGTTCATCTCAGAGTAAATATATCCAAGACAGGAACAGACGTTTAGTGAATAAACATTTTCAAAATGGTATGCTACTATACTAGTTTAGCTTTTTCTGTTTTGCTTTTTTATATCATTGTCAGTGTAAAACTAATATTGCTGAGTTTGGAGAAATAAAATTATACCTGGAACTTCAAATGTTTCAGGCTGTGTTGCTCCAAGATCTACAGGATCAGCATCTGAGAAATTGAGAAATAAGCATAAATTAAAAATTTAAGCTTTTTTTTTTTTTTTTTAAAAAAAAGTATAGCATGGCACTGCAAATGCTATAAAAGAATGTTATATAAGAATAGACAAATTTCTAAGCAGAAATTCTAAGAAAATTTATTCTAATGCAAGAAATATTCAAAAGAATAAAATTTATATATGTAAAACTGAGAATACATATACTTGAAACACATTTGCTCAAAAAAGATGACTGTCCCTGAAGAAATTTTTTTCCCAAATTCAAGTCTGCTGTTGGAAAACTCATCTCTGTGAAAGTCTAAATGTAAGGAAAATAGAATATATTCATATAACATTGTTCACTTATAACATTCTCTTGAAGAGCTGTATTAGAAGTATATTGAGAATAAGTCTGTCTACAAAAGCTAAACTCTTAAAAATTTAGTTAAAAAAATCTAGAAAGTCCAGAAGCACATTCCGTAGATATGATTTGAGCCCCTCTGTTTTGGGGAGAAATATGTAGCTAGAACCCAGATTAACTCAGTTGTTTGAAAGCCACACTGCAGTAAGTATATAATTTACAGTCAGCTGGATTCCACAACTTGTGGCGTTTTATTATCCCATTTTGATTAAAAAAAATATTTGCTAAATAGTGCTTGCAGTAGTTGACACTTGCTAAGTTTCTATGGCAAGCAGAAATTAAAGAATCGCTTTTTTAAACAAGAAGGGTTTCTATTTGTCTGTTCACATTTTTGTCAACATTTGATTTTAAACATTTAGTCATTCAGATACCTTTCTGAAATGAGTCTGGTGTCTCATAGTCCTCTGTCACTTCATTCTCTAATTCTCTGAGCAAGTCATCTGTTGCAGGAGCTTCAAAAGTTTCTCCATGTGTTTCTTCCTTCTCTTGCCACTGTTCATTTACGCTTTCATCTACATCTTCATGTCCCTCTCCTAATTGAGGATACAGATTGTTAGAGAATACACAATCATTGGTAAATTCTGCTACAAGCAAATACTCAGCTTTCAAGACACCTATCATATTTTTCAACTACTCCCCAGCAGAGAAGGGGACAAGTGACTTGTCTCACCCTTACCGTAGTATGAACCCAAAGTATCTGCACTGAATGCCTTCGTTAGTCATTAAGTGAAATACAGTAAAAATCCTGTTTAACAATTCTTGCACTTTACAGAGTGTTTTTAGGAAGTTCTTGTCAACTGATCTGAGCTACTACTGCCAAACACCTCTAAAAAGGAAAAAAAAAAAAAAAAAAAAAAAAAAAAAAAAAAAAAAAAAGAGAGCCACAGACTGGGGATATGAATTTTTCAAGTATTTCTTGGAAATTACAAAGTATTTGCTTAAAATGTATTGTGCAGGCAAAAGTACTTTGAGTGCATACCAAAAACAGACTGAGATTTGTCTTGCCTATGTCAAAATTTAGAAATTCTTCAGTGATTTTTAAGTGTTAATGCATTACCAGGCTCAGAATGGACAGCTTCATGAAGAACAGGTTGAATTTCCTCTTCCAATTCTACATCATCAACATTCTTGTGCTCTAAAAAGATTACAAACTGCATTGAAGGTAAGCGCAAAAATCTAAACACTAGCTCAAGGCTTGCAGTGTCTGGTAGTCTCCATAAAATCTTTACTCCATTCCATGAAGTTCTCTGGAAATTACTTGGTGAATCTCTGCAACTCATGTAATTATAAATCCAATTTGGTTTTGTTTACTGTCCAACACAGAACATTTTGCATCATTACATTAAATCATTCTGAAGACCAATCAGAAGAATTTATCTACAGTGGATTTTCTGTAAATAACTTTTTCTTAGTGGCAGTAACATTAATAATTTCAGGTACCTATCCAAACCACAAATTCTCTTTGGAGTAGTTACTTTACTGATACTTTCCTTCATTACTTTCCTACAATTTAGATCACAGCACTAACTTGTCATTTTTGACAACAGAATGTCATTTACAAAAGAAGGGTCTTATTCGTTTTAGAAATAGGAAAACTAAAAACTAACATTACAATAGCAAGGTCTCCTCCTGGCAATTCTTAGCAGAATAAATCCCAAATTGATTTCAGGGACAAGTGATCATCATTTAAAACACAAGCCCAGGACATAATGGGAATTTGTACTACAAATTGCCTTCATATAAATGTCCTGAAATTAACATTGAGAAACTGGCAAAAAAAGACAACACTTGCATTTTCAAATGAAGTACCAAAATGTATGTAAAAAAAAGTTATGAAAAATGAAAAGGAAATTACAAAATACACGTTATAATAACTTAAGTAATTCAAGTTTTTTAAAACAAATTCTATATTCCATTTTATTAGCCATACCCTACACATTTGTGGGTTATTGTGTCTGGTACACATAAACACCAAATAAGATAAGCCTCTTCCATGAACTGGAAAAATATGTTTTGAGTAATATTAAAATGCAAATTGTTTATCTGAAAGCTGGCACATAAAAATATTTTCTCTTGAATTCCTCTCGAACCCAATAAATTTTAGTAATTTTTAAAGTGTATTTTAACATTTTTTTTCAGAACTAAAATCTATACTTACTGATTTTTTTATATACTACAATTTTAGTAGAAAAGTGAACATTCCAATAAGCTTATCAAATGATTTTTTTTTTTTGTTTAACTTAAAATACAGAAATGCAAAATTACTAGAATTGAAAAAAAAAAAGACTTCCCTATTATCAGATAACTTCAGAAACTGAGAAAAGTTCTACTACTCAAACTACGACATAAAAGTAATATTTAGAAGGAATGGCTGCTGACTATATACTGCTGCTTATGTATCAAAACCACAACCGTACACCTGCAGACAGTTAGTCTGCTGTGATATAGTTCCATGAGAACTGACAAGAGTGCCATCTATAAACTTTTCATGGTCGGTGATTTATATAAAGCTATTAACAGCCACTCCAGTTAAATGTTATAGTGTATAAACACAAAGTGATAAAAGATTTAATATTCTACCCAAAGTCTACCCAAAGAAATAACAAAATGAAGTTGCATGCTGAGAAACAGCATTATAATTCAAATGAAATATCATGTCTCATTTCTTTTTTGTTTTATGAGAAACCTTACCTGATTTGACAAATGACTGTTCATCAGGCTGAATGGTCTCCTCAGATTCTGGTGATGTTGACTGTTCTGGGACAGATCTTTCTTTTAGGCCTGCATTTTTCAGTTATAAAGTTAACTTTAGGCTTTTCTGATTTGATTCAAACATAAATTAAGAAAGTTGTTTCAAATATATCAGTGACAAGTGAAGTTAAAATTAATAATTCTTCTTCAAAGAATCAATTATAACTACAGGACTGTCCTGATAAACACAAAGACTAAAGTGTACTGAGATAGCAATCAAGCATATGTTTTGAAGACAGACACACAATGGGGAAAAACTGGACACAAATTTAAGCATCTGCCTTTAATTCATTGTAACTGAAAAAATTACTGTGCTATTCTCAAGTTCCATTCAGTTTACAGAAGATAATCAGGCAGCAGGTTTTTCTTACTATTTTTCTCTTTGGGAAAAAGTGTTTCACGTAATCACTTTTCTATTTTATGAATAACCAATTTCAAATGTACACTGTTTATAATATGTTTTCTTAAGTTAAATCCTAGAAGATCTTATAAAGAAAACTGTAGTCTCTTCAAAATTGGGTAATTTCTTCTGACACCTAAATTATTGCAGATGGAGTTTCACCACTAAGTTGTTTACTATCTATGCCACTGAGTTTTTCTAAACCAGAAGGCCATGGAGAGAGGAAAAAAACAATAATAGCAAGGACCAATACCAAGATAAGAGAGAAAGAGAGAAAGATGATTCGTATCCTTCTTAGGCAAACACCTGTTCAGGATTGAGCAGGTCATTAATCATGACTTACTGTCCTAGTCACAAGAAGTACACTGAAAAGCTGGAAAGATTATGCCACGTCTTAAGAGATTATACCCCCAAGAAAGAATGTACTGGTATTAGCCTAATCATCCACTCAACCATTGTTTAGGAAGAATTCAAGCAAGAAAAGTTCAGACTAGATCTAATGAAAAACTTTTTGCCCCCATGAGGACAGTCAACTCAGCAGGCTGCACACTGCATTCACATCGTGGAGGTTTTAAGTACCACACTGGGCAACACCCCGAACAGCCTGGTCTTATCTCTGAGCTGATCCTGTTTTTGAGCAGGAATATCAGACTAAGGACCTCTTAATGTCCCTTCAAAACTGAATTCTCCTATGATCGTTTTTCCTGGATTTGCATTTTGAGTTCCAAGGTCAATTAAGATAAAACTACTTTCTTAAATAAACTCAGACACACACCACCCCAAACAAACTAGTTTATCAAGACTTGTATGCACAGAACTCAATATAATATTATTTTTAAAAGCAGAGGCTACACAATAATGAACACTCTTCCGCTGCTAATGCTCTTGTAAAAATAACGTTATGTGGAACAATATAAGTATTATATTTAAAATCAGTTTTAAAAATATTATTGTCAGGTCTCTACTGGAGTCAAATATATGTCTGTACAAACTGGATTGGTATGTCTCCAAACAACTTTGCGTAAACTAGTAAGACCTTATCTTGCACCATAAGAAGCATATGTATTTATTCCATTATCCTATACAATGTGAACAGGAAAACAAAAAACAAACAGAAAAAGAATTAAAAGAAACAATCCTACTACTTCTTTTTTTTTTTTTACATATCTAAAATTGTCTAAATGTAATTATGTAATTGACTGTTACAGTAGTTAAGCTGTATCTAAGAGCACTATGATTAAGAGTCTTACAGCCTCCTGTTATTGACACCAGAATTTATACCCGTTTTTTAACCAACTTTCTGCCATGTCATAAAAAAAATTCAAAATATTATTGCAGTAATATTAAAGGCTACTTTAAAGTTACTTCCTCCCAAGTTACTTCCTCCCTTTTACAATCATCTTTAGCTATAAAGAAAAAAGCAGTTCCTCATTTTAGCCACTGTTCCAGACTTCAGAATCTGGAAGACCAGAAACAGACACCCTACTTCCACAAATGCTATTTACTTCCTTTATACATACAGCTTTTCAAATACATTCTCATATCTTCCAACAACTCACGTGTCCAAATTCAGACAACTTCAGTGATGAATGAATTTGGTACTAAAAAGACATTTCACAACCAACTGGCATTTAGGGTGTATAAAAGGAAAGAAAGGAATAGTGAGAATATCTCTTCATTTTTGCTCGCACGTTTTTCAACTTTGTTTTCATGCTTTATGTATATCTGTATGTATGCTTTATATGAACTGTGCGTTATCACTGATTCCTGTTCGGTCCTGTTTAGTATGTAACAGCCATTTATGTTTTACAAGATACTGTTTTCTCTGATCTTTTTCTCAGAATGAAGTTAGGCTCAATTTTTACTTGTGTTGAACTTTTTGAGCTTACATCTTAACTTGCCATGTTAAATTGAACAACAATATTTCAGTGAGATATACAAAAGCATGAAAGGTATCTGAGGAAAAAAAAAAAAAAAAAAAAAAAACTTTTACTGTGTAGCTATCTGTATAGCCTGAAGTACTACTCAAACAAAATGCTCTTTGAAAAAGAAACTTATTTAGAACCAGATAAATTTGGTCATATCTTGGCTCATGGATACGAAGATCTAGTAATTAGGTAACTCATTCTAAATTTCACTCCTAGACTGTCATATTAGGGAAGAAAATAAAAGTGATGTGCATTTAGTACTGTGCCACTATTCTCGAGAAGTGTGATCTGAATACTCCTCCATCGAACGTGTATTAACACCTAATAAAGCACAGATGACTTATCGTAACCATCATGACTGAGACCTAAAAAAACACTCATTATAGAAGTGCATTTATTAAATCATTTTGTCAAGATTTCACTAAGCACTATAATGTTCACAACACACGCCCCTTTTCCTTCCTTCTTCACACATACGAATGTTTACAACATAGCACAGTATATCAACTCTGTCAATTATAACAGCTGGAATCTTAAGTTACTCTTATTTTCTACAGCTTTCATCTGAACAATTTTTTTTTTTAATTTAAAAAAAGTCTGTTTGCATTTTGTACCTCTAGGGATCAAAGTATCTTATAGACATGTATGCTATATCAACTGCCTGACATAAGTGTATTGCCAACAGTTATATAGAAAATTTAAGCAGAACAAAGAAAAGAATATAGGAATTAACCTCAAGGAATTTAGTCTCACACCATATGCACATACCCATGATCATCTTCTCTATTTAGTTTTGTTTTCTTTAGAACAGTAATTCAGTATTACAATAAGAAATCTTCAATTTCATTACAAATTGTTCTGAATCTTATGTAATTTTATTGTAGAATTATTATTTCAGCATACTAAACACCATTATTTACCTAGTAAAATTAGAAAATACTCCTTTCCTTACATAAATTTGTAAGCAAGTATAGATTCAACAAAATACTGAAATATATGCCTCAATAAATGTTTTGTAACTTTGTTTTGTAACTATTGAGACTGCTGGACAAATCATTCTTTAGTGCTAAAATAGAAGCTTGCTTACAGAAGCATCACATACTTAGTAAATGCTGTTGGAAGAAATTAATAGTTGCAAACCAAAAAACACAAACTGTTCTCTAACTTCAACCAGAACACAATAATAGCAGCAAATCATTCTTCTTGAAATGCAAATGGAATCCAACAGCACCCAGCAGAAAAGAAACAAGTGGCCCAATTTTCTTAAGCATTCATTACCAGAAACTTGGAAAAGTTGGGTAAACTGAAAAATGACAATTAATCAAGTTTTCAGACCTAACAGTAATAAAGAAAGAACAAATGAACAGCAGAATATATTGTCACAGGCTCAACCAAAACTTGTTCTAATACACGTCTCATAAATTAACACAACACAGAAGTTGGTTTGACTGTCTGGGTATAAAGCAGTCTTCTCAGTCCACTTCAAGAAATTAAGTTTAGCAAAGTAATAATTCACACTTATCTGTTAAGTTCCTATGACAATATATTCAGTTAATGCTCCTCTCTGTGTCCAGATAATCCTCTTAATATTGCTTTTAAACTTTCATTTGATATACAACATTACAATTTCAGTCCGGCATATTAACATATGTACATATTTGAGTTTCACAGCAGACATTTTTGCGTTGTGTTTATAATGCCAGTACATGCTTAACAGTTTTCAAAAAATATATAACTTTTGTTCACACATTTCCAAAAAGCCTTAGTTTCTTTCTTATTGCCATATTTACCACACTCTATAAATACATCGCAATTCTCATTCTTCAGTCTGTTCCTAATTAGCACAATCAGAACTCAGTTTACTTCTTTTCTTTCTTGTCTGTCTTTACAGAGCTTTCAGAATTTTTGGATGGATTTTTAACTACCTTTTTTGCTTCTTTGTCCTTTCCCACCTGAACAGTACCATCCTTTTCACCAGCTGATTTTTTTGTCGTCTCCTTGGATTTTACATTTTTGTCTAGGCTTTTTTCCTTTTCCTTTCCTCTGTCTCTTTTAACCTTGTCAGACTCTCTCTTTAATTTATTCGTATCAACAGGTTTCTTGTCCTTTCGATCAGCAGCATCTTTTCCTTTCCTGGCTTTCTTTTTTTCTTCCTCATCTTTCGTTTCCTCCTTCTTGGATTCCTGCTTCTCCTTTAATTTCTTGAGTGGTTCTTTAATTGCTTCTTTTACTTTTTTTTTTTTTTTCAGTTAAAAAAGAGGAAATGTTCAGTAAGAGAACCATTCTTAGATCAAAGAATGTATTTTATGAGTGACTATTTAAAAGCTTTGATCATCCTCACGCTTAATGCTTGTTAGATGCAAATTTAAACTTTTATATATGTACATATTTTTAAGATTTAAGCAATTTAAACAAATTAGTTTTGACCTCTGACCTCACACCATGCAGCCAGACAACCTCAGCTTAATATAATAGCATTCACATGAAGCATTAATCTAGGAAAAAACATGCCTCCAGTACCTTTCTGTTAACCAGCTTCTGTAGAATGCTAAAAACAGCTTTGTCTGTGAGCCTGAAAATCACTACATATTTTGAATCTGACAATGGTATGAACATTGTAGGGTCTAGAAATGTCAAGACCAAAAGATAATTTTTTTTTCCACAAATTTTATCAACTTCCTAAGATAATAAATGAAGTTGTTATAACAACAGAAAAGTATAGAATATCATTTTCCTTACATTATTGCTTCAGATTAGTCCAAGACTTATATCTTAAGAATAGATTTCACAAAACTAAGATACAAGTACAAAATAGTTAAAAAGAAATAATGTCCTGGTGAATCAAATCAACTTCAAAATAGATGTTCAATTTCATTTCACTATATTCATTGAAATCAAACTAAATGGTAATCAATTTGTACATTTTTCTTTTCCATATATGGTGTTAATAGCAATATTTGTTGTTGTTGGTTTTTTACTCTTTTGGAGTTGTATCTCTTGTGCTTATTTTCTCTATTTTAACTAAATCAGATATCCAGCTGAGACACCGTATCTAGATAATGCTTCAGAATAGTCAAAACAGCATTCTTCTTGAAACTAGGAAGTTCCATATTGACTTCCAGTTGACTCAGTTTTGAAAACCGTTGTCAGTACCTGCAGCATTCCCCAGAATAAAGAATTTTTAATGTTCAACAAAATTTAGAATTAAATCCATTAAATATATATATTTTTAGTATAAGAAGTAATACTCCCAGATTGTTTGAAAAAGAAATAAAGATTTTATATATATAAAATAGTTTATCTATATTTCATTTTTTTTATATAATATTTTTAATTTTTTATTCAGGTTTTTCAGAGAAAGAGTCGAAGTAGAAAGCAGGAAAATGATATTTCTCTTGAAACAACTGCCTGCCTGTATAACACCTGTGTAATATTTTCTATACAGTGAACAATGACACGGCTCACTCTAAAAGGAAAAACACATTTCCTTCCAACTGTTTTCTGGCATAAAGCATTTGGAAATTATCGCATTTCTTCATTCTCATATCAAACACCTTAGAAAAATAATTCAAAACACATGAAGGAGTTGTTAAATGACATTTATTAAGTTCTTGGAAAAACACAAAATTTGCCAAAAAAGTCAAAAAAGTCATAGCAAGCACAATGTGGAACAAATGCTACAAACTGCAACTTGCATGCAAAAACACTAAGAAAGTCACATTCATACAAGCATGATAGCTTCCCCCAGCACTTTGTTTCTAATGAGACTTTATATTATGCAACCTGCATTTCTTATATACTGATAGAAACACAAAAAAACACATAGAAGTCTAACGTCTTTAATGCAACAAAGAGACTGCATTCTTTGTATAGCACCATGCTGTGGCAAGGTAACTCAGCACCTCCGAGTTAAGCTAAATTAAGCACCTGAAGTACATCTAGTAGTTTGGTGTTTTGCTCAGGTTAATTTGCTTTTTGTCTCTTTGTTGCACTGAATACCTTTCGGTTTTTATGTCTTGGTCACACAGCAATGTAATTATGAATAAATATATGCTTTAAATTGGTTGCAACTTTAAGCTTTTTGAAAATTTATGAAGATCATCACTGCAACTGATCCTGCATATCTTACTAAAGGGAGTTTTTGAACTTTACCTAAATTTCTCCTCCCATAAGAAAAAATGTAGACTATTTAAATATAATCATAAGCTGAAATTAATGTAATCAAGTCCAATTAAAATAAAGTAAAAGTATAGATAGTATCATAAATTCATGAAAAACAACAGAGGATTTGGCAGTGACCCAAACAGAATACTTATAATCCAAACAAGACAACTGTTACAGAAAAAATAAAAAATAAAAATCTCTGGTTTGGAAAGCACTGCCATTAAATGACAATAAATGGTTAAAAAAAGTTACCGAAAAATGGGAAGGATAATTGTTTGCTGCACCATTAGACAACACAGCCAACAAAGCTAGTATTAGTAAACATTATAACCTGCAATCTGTGTTTGCAACGTGCATGCACTTCAGACATCATTATCTGCAGAAAGTTCCACACAAAATAATTTTAAAGTACCTTTGACTTTAGTTTTTTTCTTGGCTACCCCTCCTGGCTCCTCACCTGATTTGTTGCAAAATGGAAATAGGTTACATACAAATCTGTGATGTTCAAATTTGACAAAAAAAAATAAATTTGCTATATAAAAAGTTACCTGTACATAGCAAACCACAATGCTATGGAGAGATATCTAATGTTACCTCATTAAGAATAAATCATCTTCAGTACCAAGGTTGTAGATGTAAGGCTAATTAGCTCAATCAAAGTACCACATCACCATATGCACGCTACTAAAGATGCTTCATAACTTCTCCAAGCTAGCTCAGTTCTCTCCAAACAGCATAGCGCCATGTAATTATGACCAATATCCCAGCTGATTTCTATGCTAGGTATTGTGCCAGTTCTCTCTCAGACCCACTAAACCTGTATTTCTATGCAGTTTTTACACATATTTAATAAACACATTAACTCAAGATATCTTCAAGCACATATGTACTGTACCTTAAATAAATAGATTTTTTTTCTTACAATTTGTTACACAAAACTGATTAAAATAAAATTCACAATTAAAATGGAAACTCTGGAATGTATAGAGTAAAGGAGGTCAGATTATATATGTTCAGTTTTATTTTCATTTCTAGTTGTAGTGGTCTGGATCCACTTTATCGAATGAAAATACATGCCCAGGCAAAATGCGTCTTTTGCAATATGGCAACGTATTGCTCAAATTCAAAAATGCATTTGCCATTTTCCTTCCATCAAAATACTTGCTGCTTTATTTAAGACTATTTAAGACTGTTAAGACTTTTATTAGAAAATAAACCTTACTCTCCAGTCAAAGGCAGATGCTGCAAGAAGCTAACTGCTTTCTTTTGCCATTACCATTAACAGAAATTGAGGTCATTCGACATCTTGTGGAACTAGGCACAAAGCACACAGGAGAGGCATGAACAGTGCAAAAGCCTTCTCCAAAATATAATGCAATTAGTGGCTGTATCTTTCTAAAACCATTAAAGAGACTGGATTATCATCCTGACGTGGATTAAGATTTAAATCCCATAAAGCATATGAATAATATGAAAGTCTTGTTGAGCTCTTGCCTCACAGATGACCATCATTGCTGAAGTACAGCATTCTAATTAAAAAAAAAAAGTTATTCAACCTTATTAACTCTAAGCAATAAGCACGTGTAACAATAATAAAACAATTTCCTCATATGGAAGGAAGAATAGACTCCCACATTCTTACACAGCAACATTAGTGAAAATAATAAGAGCTGCTCAGCTAAGCAGCACAAAGCCTTATTTAAAGCCCAGACCCTCCCCTATTTGCACAGTTAAAGTGTTCTTGCATTTTTCAGGATAATAACCATCTTACAAGTATGTCTTGACAGGGAAAAAATTACTAAGCCTGATATACACAAAAATATCATACAGATACTTCAAATTATTTTTAAATAAAAGTATATGCATTATGTTGGAAAGCAGATTACAAAATATCCTGTTCAGCAATTATTGATATTTAATTTGTAAAATACTCAGTAGAATACTCTTGTAAAATACTGTAATTTGTTTAAATACGCTTTTTATACAATGAATAGCGTTAAGACTGTCAGCAAACTAATAATGCCTTCCATAACTATGCAAATTGCATATTTTAACATAATATGGATATTCTTACAATATTTTGATCTTTATTGTTCTACATTTTAATATAACGTAAAAATAGTAAGTCATAAATCTTCATTTCCATCTGAATCACTACAGCACAGGTAAATCTCATTTGTGAAACAAACAGCCTGAAGCAAGAAATGGATGCAAAACACTTAGCTTTTCCAAGTCAGCAATGTGATTCCAGGAACCATGTGAAAAATTCTGGCACTTAAGTAAAATCATTAGCAGAGATGGATTCTCTTACATTCTCCAGGCATACAAACCAGCGTGCAGAATTTTAAGAACAACTTAACCGAACTTATGGACCATTCTTCTGTGTCATAATTTTAATATGTGGTATTGTGTTGTGTTTTTTTTTTGAGTTACTATTCAAGTTCCTCTTTTTTCCAATTAATCCTACATTATAAAGGTCCTGTGTTGACAATATAAATAGAAACATTTATAAGCATTTATAAAAGAATGCAACAGTTGCTACTATTTGAATCAACATATAAAAAGTAGACTTCAAAGTTAACATATTTGGATAGATTTCCAGTATTTTCCAAATACATATTTTAAGAAGTCATGCTACAACGTAAGCATTCTTGTTGAAGTGGATATTTTTACATAATAGTTAACAATAGATAAATTAATGTTTTCACTGATTTTTTAAAACTTAAAATATTACAAAGCATTCTAATTCCGCAACAAAACCCTGCTGAGGAAAAAAGGGGAAACTTTTCTTTCCTCATAAAAATTTTCCAGAACAAATTCCACATGAGAAACCGTAAGTTACTTCTTGTATATGCAAGTTATATTAGGCATTTAGTAATACTGAAAACTTTAATAACATTTTTATGCAAAAGGCTTTGAAGTACAGATTCCTATAAAACAAATTTCACCATATCTACCTGCAAAAAAGTTTAAACCTGCAGCATCATGCAGCAACTGTAGGCTGATTTAAAGTTGAATGTCATCTTACATTTGAAAAAGAGGCTATGTCACATTCACCACAGAAAGTATATTGTCAAAGTCAGCACTAAACAGCTATGAAACTGTAATGTGCTACCCTACTGCAATTTGTGCAAAGCCTAGGCAATGGAACAGAAAGCATCAAGCTTTATCCATTACAGCTTGCATTCTGACTCTTCCCTTAACTCATAAGGTCCCATCAAATGTGAAAACAGAAATAAAATTTAATTTTATTACACAATAGATTTTTTTTTTTGTACACAAAGCCTCCCTTAGCACACAGAAAATTATCAAGAGATGTTAAAATTGCAGAACTCAAAAAGTAATAAAAAAAATCTGTAAGGCAGAACTGTTATCAGACTGCTTTTTAGTCCTTCTTTTATTTACTGTCTCCAGAAGAACTGCTAGTCAAAAAAAGCTATTATTGTTTGAATACACACCTGCAAATGCCTGTAGTATTTATAATATACTACATGGTGTATACAAGTTCTTCTGCCAAACCAAACAGCTTGCTGACAAGAAGGCTAGCACATACTTACCTTAAATTGATTTATTTTTTTTTTAATTCATTAACTGTATGCAGAATGCCAGGCATACGAAAGCCTGTAACCTTCCCAAATACAAACCAGCTTTTTAATTCCCACAACTGGCGCAAGAAATTAAAACAGAACAATCAGTTCTCAGTAAGTTACTTTAAAATGCCATTCCGCCCAATTTTAGATGTCCAAATCAGACACAAAGGACAGAAAGCAGTTTCTTTTCTGTCACAAACATGAATGTATCTTGCATCTTGTATGATAAGACATAAGAAACCAACAGACAAGTTTTTTGTCTTTATTAACTTCAACTTGAAGAATTTATCCTACCTGACTATATGAAATAAGAGTATTTATTTCATGCTTCTGTTTCATCATTATGAGAGCTGCTTAACTTGCAATTCAATGAGGAAAATAGTATACATCTGTCCATAACAGTTGAACTGCACACAACAGCTTTCAAATGTTGTCAAATTTGAATCAAATCATGTTTACAATACAGGTGTTTTCTTTTCCTATCTATTAACTATTATGAATTGAAATGAAAATCCTCCTAATGTTTCAATGCATTCTTCTACCCCTCCACACAACTGTAACTCATGAGTAACTCTCATAAAAATTTAATTTCTTCTAAGGCCAGTCACTGGAGACACTAGTAATGCAAGACTAGTGTACTATAAAACCTACAGGTGATAAACAGCATTCACCAACCTTGAAACAAAAAATTGAACAAGTTCTCAAAAAGCTCATTTTTGAGAAAAAAAGTATTGGCAAAAGTTGCTGTCATTATTTCAAGAGATACGCAACATTTTCCTGCTTATTCTATGCGATTCTAAGTTCCTTTACATGCACTGTGTGGTTTTTGTTTTTGTTGTTTTATTTTACCCCATGTAAATTACCCTCTTATTTTTAAATTAAATATTGTTGAAGGTGGTCACAGAAATCCAGGGTTCAAACCTTTAAGTTCTCAGTTATTTCAGACTTAAGGGTACTAAGTTTTTTTTAGTCCCTATAATTTATTTACATTAGTATCACATTAAAGCGAGCAACAACAGCTTATGCTACTAAGGTTAGTGCAGTATTTTGTTCAAAACATGTAAACCTCTGCTGAAGACTGGCAGTTAAAATATCAAACATTTACAAACACTAGAAAAGAGCAACACAAAGCATCCCACGTACTTCTCAAAACGGTGATAAAACTAAGACTAACTTTAGTCACGTATTTCCTTGTGTAGTTTTGTAAAATCTAATTTAAGTGATCTACAAGGAACATGAAAGTGGCTAATGAAAAATGTTTTCAATTTTACGTAAATTACTAAATTTTCATTCTTAAGTAGCTGTGAAAATTAGCAATGTCCTGTTATTATATTACACATTATACTTTCCTCATGAAAACATTTATTTGCTTTTACTCTTATTTTAAAGGTCTTAAAAACTGTAGGTACAAAGCAGCAGCTTTGCTTTTTAAATTTTAATTCTTAAGCACTTTAAGTTCTTTGGATTTCAGTTCAAACATTAATTTACTGACTGTATTTTGTATCACTGATAGTCACCCCAAAGCAAACAACAAAATTAACATTTCAACTTCCTCAACTAATATCAAACACATGCTGTTGACTTAGAAGCAACTGTTGAGATATAGTCATTTTTTCCTTGGCTATTTGTATATTATATTCAGCTTAACTTTTTGGCTGGTAAATTGCTTTTGTTTATTTATTTTGAAAATTGCTGTCTGGTATAATTGAAGACTCATCTAAATCTTATTACCACTCTTACTGGTCCACTTCTATCTTACGACAATTCTTACTGCTTTTGTTTATTTATTTTGAAAGTGCCGGTATAATTGAAGACTCATCTGTATCTTACTACCATTCCTACTGGACAAGTGATGCTTGCAGTAACAATAATTATATGTGATTCATTAAGATCAAAAGTCTTTATCTTAAACTCCAGGAGGGCTTTGACGAGTCCTGAAGCAATGCCCATCACGAGTGTTTATTGTTTATTCAGCAGGAACTAGCACAAGCAAGAGCTAAGACTTCTGAAAAACCTACATTCTGGAAACTAAACACCCTAGAATTCATCTACTGTTCATCTTTTTCCACACATTTAATAGAATCAACAAGGAACTTCCGTACTAACTCAGAACTCGACCTGCATTTCATCTCATTACGCTCAAGTTGACATTAAGTAATTGTATACTGTTATAACTATGCCCTATTTCAGTGTTTGCAACTTTTTTCACAGTTCAAGTACTCTCTCTCTCTATTTCACATGAAACTTCATCAGATTATCAACGTGTATTTTAACTATTTGGTATGAATTCCATGATACCCAATTTTCATAAAGTATCATTTTTTTCTTTGCATAATGCTTCATATATCCCATAGCAAAGACTAAAAATATGCATTATTAACTTTCTGATATTGTAATCCACAAATATTCCAAATAAAATAGTTTATGTTCTTATGGCTCTACTTGTATGTAAATCTTAAGTGGCAGACTTCACTTTAAAAGAAGTGTTTTGTTTTTTTTTTTTGTTTTTTTTTTTTTTTAAAACAACTTGCTTAACACTAACATTTTCTATTTATAACTTTTTTAAAGATTGAGAACATTCTTATAGCTGGGTGGTTTAATTATAATGTTAAATTTTGAAACACATGGTAAATAGCTTTAAAATTGCCATGCTGAAGCAAGTGGAAATTAATTTGATTTAAAAAGAGGTTGAAATTTCACCTTGCATCCAATACAGTTACAATTTGAGCATAAACTTTATGTGGGGAACCGATACAAGCATAAACATAGCAGGCATCTCTATAAGCAATTTAATATATTATTAATAATACTATAAGTACACTATTCCTGTATTAAAATTACAGCACAGTTTCACCTTTTAGGACTTGATGAAAATTGCAGAATACAGTTACAAATTACCCTTTCTATACCAGTAGCTTTATGATAGCAGATGGAACTCATGCACCTTTATTGTACACTCGTACAATATTTTTTGAACCACTATCAAAAGTTTCATAGAAAAGGGTAAAAAATTGTGTTTAGTTCTTGAACTTTGCAAGGAATAGAAGACATTACATTCTAATTTCTAATCTTTAATATATTCAGCATTACATATGAAACATACAATCACAGCTTACCACTTCCACAAAAGGCCCACCTTAAAAGAAAATCAAATCCAGAATAACCTTTGCAGTGTGATTGTGATTGTTATTGAAAAAAATAATGAAAATTTAGCTTGAAAACAGACAAATCAGGGGGGAATAAGACCATATAATGACATATCTTCTGAATGCAACAGACATTAGCTAGCTTAGAATTAATCTCAGTAAAGTTTTTCAGCACTTTTAGATAAAGTGCTTTTAATAAAACAAGTAAAAAGTATCTATCTGAGAAATCAGTGAATCATAAAATTATTTATTAAAATTATATTTCACAAGAGAATTATCATTGTTATGTCCACATTAAGGATTAACATATAAATATGTATTTACATAATGCAGTCATGCCAGAATACTTTACAATCAAAGCAGTTACAAAATGCTTCAGTTAACGTTTTGTATAAAGACAAATGTTACAGCGTTAACAGTAGAGGTTATTACACTTAGTTTTGTAAGTTTTGCGCACAAAGTGCACAAATTAAAGCACATACACAAGCCAACTACACAACTGCAGACACGTTTTATTCTACATATTTACACAACTGCGTAGTATTTGTCTTCCTGTCACAAAAATGGAAAAGTCGCTGAAAGGCTTTCAACTATCAAATCTACGTTGCATGGCTGATTTTAGTTCAATATTTATAGTGTCCATTTTCCTCAATGCCAGAAATTCCTGTCATATTAAGACTGATGACTTCATGGACATTTTTGAAAGCCAATCTAATTAGTCTTTCGGTCATTGGTTCTGTAAATCCAAAATAACACAAGTCTTTTTTCCCTGAACCCCTTCATTCTGTGACGTACCATCAACATCATCTGCAGCTTCACTCTCTTCTTCTTCTAGTATTTCAAAAGGAGTCAATACATCATAGAGAAATGAGAGAAAGCCATAAAACCAATCAGAGCTTTCCTCTGCTAAAATATTAAGGACTTCCTCAAGGGAATCAATATTTTCATTACTGCCATCTTTGGTCAGGCCTACACAAGAATAGAGGAAAGAGAGAAAAAAAGGACAGCAGTTAGGTGGAAAGAGGAAACTGTAAAAGGAGGATCTGTGAAAGACAACTCATGTCACAGACAGCAGTCTTTATAGAAGAGCTAATTAGGAAATAGAAAGATGTTAGGAAAGTATAATCTTTCAAAGTACAATTTGGACAATAAACATGCACAATATTATGCCAAAATCTTAAAACTGAAGGCAGCTTTGCTACTGTTCTTAATCTTAAAAACAAATTTGTCTATATTCAGTTTTCTTACTGTAATATTTACTTTAAGAAAGTTTTTAAAACAGTAAGACATGAATCCTACACTACTTAATATCATCTAATTTGCCTTTACTTTTTAAAAACATTATGTTCAAACCTCAGAGGTTTGCAATAGGTAACTGAGAAAAATATTTAAAAGGAAACAATCTTGTCACAGACATATTATTAAGCATTAGATTTACTCTGTCAGGCACAATTTTGATTTTGCTTAGAAGTAAGGACTGATTGTTAGGGATGGGGGGCATGTTTTTTAGTTTTTTCTTTGGTGCCTTTTTTTTTTTTCTGAACATGCTTCTCAATTGTTTTTTCTATGACCTACATTCAACATGATATCCTCAATCCTCAGGAATTCCAAATTTGAGGACATACAGAAAAACAGAAAGCTAGATAAAAACAAGGAAGTACCCAGTATAAAGGGAGATTTTTTTTTTTGTAATCCTTATGAATTGCTACATAGAAAATCTAAAGTAGACTCAAGATGTCTACAGTAGAGATGAGCAGAGCAGTAAAAAGCAAGCTTGTCATTTCTGATATTTAAGACCAAGACTTGCTATCTTGAGCTACAAGACACACCAATCTAACTGTCATTTGAAATACAAACAAAAGCAGGGTTAATGTTTGTTTTTAATTAAAACCTACTGTTTTGCAGTAACGAAATTAGAACATTTCAACTTTTCCATTCAGGGAAAAGTACAACAGAATGATCAAGCAATGATAAACACCGGTAATTAGAAAGCTTTAAAGCAGGACAGAGAAGAACTTTCCCTATTTCTAACCAGAACAAACCTTCGTTTGTGTTGGAAGGTAGAGCAGAAAAGCGGACTAGGGGAGAAGACAGATTGTTGAGACATAAAATTAAGTGAACATGTTGCACATGCAGACTACAAAGCAAGATTAGGTGCAGGTTAATGAAACATTCAAGATAAAGAAGTTTACGGCAGACATTTAACATTTCAGCGTATTTTTCTTACAGCACATAGTGAAAGTATCAATGATAATTCTGAGGAAACTTCCAAGTCTTTGATGTTCCACATCCTTGCACCTGGATGTCCAGAACCTCTACTTGAGTGACCAGCCATTCTCTTTAATTTTTCACTGGATAGCCCAAACAGCTTAAAAACGACAGACTGAATCCAGGAAGCAATCAAGGTTTTATAAATATCCCTCTCCAACTTCTTCCATGGCTTAGTTCTATAAAGATTAAATTTTATAGACTTAACTTTATGTACAACAGTCAGTCATCATTCTAATTTGTTTTCAAACCTTGGACCAAATGACACAAACCCAATTAACCAAGATATATATACTGAAGAATGACATTTCAATTTAAGAATAAAAACCTGTATCTAAAAAAAGTAAAATCAAAAGTTATAAACACTAAATTACAAAATATTTGTATAGCTCTATTTTTTTGGAATCTGTCATCAAAAAGAAAAACAAAACCACATAGATTTCAGGTAGCATTTCTGTAAACATGTGAATAACCATAAAGCAGTTCCTATTCTTGTCCTAAATCAAGAAGGCGGCTCTCGGACAATTAAATTTGTGAAATATAACATGGCGTATACCAGTATATTTTCTTTGAAAATGATTAGTAGGACACCAAGGAGAACCACAGAAACTGTGAGGGATCTTACATTCCTTTTGGGAAAAAAAAAAAAAGCAAAAAAAAAAAAAGACAAAAGAAAAAAAAAAAAAAAAAACAAGAACACCCCAACAACAACATAAATGAAACCAAAACCCTTTCTTTATAACTCTTTACAAAACCTATCCAAGATGCATATAATGACCTTTAAATATAAAAGAAAAACAAAACTTTAGTCTGAGCTATAGAAAATAACACTATTTCATATATTCTTTTTTCTTTCCTAGAAAAAGTTGAAATAAAAAAGTACCAGTAATCCATATTCAACCTATTTTTGCCTTTTATGATGCCCAACTTCTGGCACAGCAGGGATTGCCTACATTTTTCATTCCTATGTAAGTGAGAATAACTACTTTTAAAAATAAAATTCATAAACAAACACAAACATGGTAGATACCACCTGAAACTGGTGACAAAAAAACACAACACTCCCCTATAAGGCCATAACATGCCAATTCAGTGACTTATAGGAAACAATTGCTTTATTTCAGGAGAAGTCTATACATTGCCAATCAAGTCAAACACATATCTGAGAAATCAAAATCTTTATTCAACAATGTTAATGCAACCACTTGCAGGTTTTATTTATCATTTATTTATATTTATCATTAACATTTATTTATATTTATCATTTATTTATCAAGAGAGAGAAAGTCTGTCTGCTCCTGCAAACACCTATTCTAGGAGAGTGAGCATATGCAAGACTTCAAAATTTGAATGTGCTACAACAGAACATAATAAAAAATAGAAAAGGGTATGAAAATTATCCTGAATAAATGAACCACGTATAAACAAAAACCTCTGAATTTCTACTATCTCATCACATTTTCTGAATGTTCAATCAATCTTTGTATGATTGCTTGCAAGTACATACGTATTTTTTATTATTATCACTTTTACTATACATGTAGGCAAGCTGGAAGAAACGGTTTGTAGATGCTCATACTCGCCTTTGACTGTTCACTGATACACCAGGTTAGTTCTCTCTCCCCCCCCCCACACACACACACACTTTCCATTTTCTGCAACTGCAGTGCAAAAAAATTGTACTAACTACTGCAGTTATTTAAGTAGAATTTCTCAGGAGATTGTTGCTTGTTAAAAAGAAGTGAGGTATTAAAAATAGCTCTGAGGATTCAGACAGACACAGGTGTTCCCTATATATATACATACATATATATTTGGTTATATATAAAGTGGTAAAACCACTGTTTCTCTACACTGAGCTAAAGTGAATACAGAGATATGACACTCCTCCTTATCAGCAAAACCAAAGTTTTTAGAAGTTTGAAAGACTATTTTATCCTTCCTAGTTAAGAGGATTATTTCTTTCAAAGAACAATCAAAGTGAGGTAGACAAAAAGTGGGAAGAGAATTATTGATAACAGAAGCCTTCAAAGGAGCAGATTAAGAAGCCTCTCTTGCAGTCACCAAAAGGAAATCAGTAAATAGATCCTTACAAATACCTGTGAAATAGGAAGAACCTGCGAGATAACTGTAGACTAACTTCAATAGTGTTTTGTTTTTTTTTCCATAATGCCTGTAGGTTCCTTCACATTTCAACCCCAGGTAAATTTAAAAAAATGAATACAAAACAAACTCAAATATTTGAGTTTGGCTGACTGGATTTTCAGTTGTTTTTTCTTCTTATTTCTTTTGCTACAGAATGGGGGGAGGAGGAGAGGTGGAAGAACACACTTTCTACAGTTTTCAAAATCCACAAATACTTGAACAAAAGTATTAAGAGTCGTAAAACCTTCTTTGATTTCATAAAAATCAAAATAATTGTCCCTGTAACTTATACATACAAGAAATAAAATCACACATTTTAATCTTTCTACTTAGGTATGCCCAAGTACTACAGAAAACTAAGTATCAGCTACTAAAACAATTTTTGAAACATAAGATATACTGTTATAAGTATTTCTCAAAAATTAAATGAACTTCAAAATACATTAGTCATTAAAAATGTGAACTGAAATTTTGTATAACAAAGTTATAGAAGCATACAACAGTAAACCACTGCAGGTGCCAGAGATTTTAATATACACAGTGGTTTGGCAATAGCTAAAGACCAGAAAATTAAAAAGCATATGACTTCCTAGAAGTATACACACAGTAATATCGTTTTGTTTTTTTTTTGTTTTTTAAGTCAACAGAGAAACCAACCTGTTGTGACTTCCTGGGATTTTCCTCTGTGTCACAACAAGTCTTCAAGCATAGCATATGTACTAACAAAAGCCCCACAAATAAAAATATAAAGGAGCCATGCATTCGATATGTAGAAAGTTACCCTAATGCAGTTGAATATAGGCTTACTGTGTCTTCTTTACTAACTTCAAAGACTCATTTCTGGAACACAAATTCCTCAAGAGGGAATCTAGTCTTTCAGATTCTGTATCAATAAAATAATTTAGTCTGCATAAATAATACTGCTGTTCATTTTTTTAAAGTATATTTTAAACACCAACAAGCATAGTAAGTTCCTAAGAGCTTCAATTGGTATTATGTCAGTTATTAGAAAACATTTTTATACTTATAATCTGCATCTATGTTCAGTAACTTTATAAAACTTACAATTTCCTTTGTGCTGCTGAAAATACTCTTAAATGTAAATAAGATGAAATCTCATTTCTAAGGCAGTTTTCAAAAGTAATAAAAAATAACTTTTGATATGTGACCTTCTAGTGTCACACTTGAAGTATGAAGTTTAAATGCATGATAAGGCAAGCTTATAATAGAAACGCTGTCATGTATGGGCAGAATTCCCAGCTATATCATGTTGCATAAAACAGATTTAACAAAGCAGCAGCATGTTTCTGGTGACCACCTTGGCAGTCTGAATGAAACTAATCTGACCCACAGAAATTGATATCCACTTTCCACACACTACATAACAGACAGAGAAAGATTAGGATTACAATGATGCAAAATGTTATCTTATTCACTATTTAATACACAAATTCTATCTCTGAAGACCCTCAGAGAACTGGAGATCTCTGGAGTGCCTCTCACATTCACACCACTACAAACAGGTTCAGTAATTTTTATTACATGGGTTTTCTTTAACTGTGATGGGATTAAAAAAATGCCACCCCTAAAAGACACTTACTTATTTCTTCAAACACAAGTAGAGAAAAAAATAAACTGACAAGAAACTGATTTTTATCGAGTAGGACTTCCCAATAGCATGCCACACTATACTATTAATAAGTTTGACCAGTTTGAGATATTCCAGCTTCCCCTCTGCTCAAACTATTAACTCTGCCAGGGTTGTTTGTTGTTTTGTTTTGTTTTTTTTTTTGGGGGGGGAGGGGGTGGAGGAGGTGTTGGTCATTTTTTATTTAACTTGCTAGGTTTCTGTAATCAGAACAGGTTTATATTTCTACCAATCAGTTAAATAAAGTTCCCAGTATCACTTTTAGAGGTATCTATCCAATGCTTGTCTGTGAATATGTAGATGGTAGTGCTATTTTACCTACATCTTCTAGCACAATCACAAAGTAGGTCTGGCAATTACAGCTTCCTTTTGAAGAAACCTAGCGAGCTGAAAGACTTTCTCCCAAAATACAAGGGAAAGTGCTTAAAACAAGTGTTTAATGCCATTTAGCTTTTGAAAGGGCAAAGAAAACAAACAGACTTTTGGAGAACTCAGAATAGAGGGAAGACAGTACAAAATACACTAAACAAATAGTTGCAGTCACATAACAAAGGCTTGTTAGAACTCATTTTAAAATGGACCTGGCTTAACATGTTTACATGAACAATGTTTCAACTCTTAAAGCATCTTAAGCCCTGCCTCTGATTAATTTATTAATAATCACAATGATCTTGCAACAACTGATAACTTCAAAACCATCCTACAAGTAATCATGTGCTTTCCACTTTTAGTGCTATAAGTCCTACAACTTGGATGAGAAATAAGACATCACAATTAAATAATTTTAAATTATTCAATGAGGAAAAAACAAAATTGTTTTGATTATAAACAAAAATGGAACATGAATATTACAACTAAATTATACTGATTATTCTGATTATTCGTCCTGTGTTTGTACTTGCCTAGCAATACTTTAGCATCTTCCACATCAAAATCTCCATCTCCATCAGCATCGTATATCCCAAGCTTGCCTAAAAACAGAGAGGAAGAAGAGAGAATTTGGCATTCAGCAGCTTGTTTCCAACACATTTTTAGTGCATAATGGCTGATGGTCAACACTAGACTGATACAATATCGTTTTTGATTATTTAGTCTTGCCTTAACCACATTTTAAGTTTCCTGGAAAATACTACAAATATTTTTACTCCCTTTCTTCATTTCATAGACTTCAGACTGAATACTTGGTCTTTTTGCATGCTTTTAATTCAGTGCTCACAGGTTTAAAACAAATACATAATTCAGTGATGCAATTTAACTCAATATGCTTTGCTCAAAAGCAAATTTAACAGTCACCATGTTTAAGAATAGAAACAAAATATTAAAACAAAAGTTAATCAAATAACCACCATTTATTTTCAGATTATATGCTTCTTGCAATTCTAAATTCTCAGAATTAAGATACACCCACAATTTTATTTTCAGTGCTAAGATAATAGAAGGAAAGCAACATACTTCCTGGACAAAGAAAGAACATTCCTAACTATCAACAACTGTATTACATTCAGTGCAGACAAAATTTTGTCCACCTTTTTACATGTGACTAAGAACAGACATCTCACTTTTACTCTGGTAACTGCAGCTCTACCAGCCTTAAATATAATCAAGAGGAGAATCCAGTTTCTCTTCAAAAAGAATTTTTAGCATAGGATTATGGTATCCAGGATTATAAGTGTCTTGGGATCACCAGGTGAGTAGAGAGCTAATTAGCTCTAATAAAATTCAAGCTTAACTTCAAATAGGATAGAAACTCTGTACACTTTTTGCAGAACTCTTATTCCTTACAGTTTGCCAGCTTATTATTAAATTTGTCCCTCTCTAAATGAAGGCAGAACATGAGTGCAAGTACATTAAATGAAATATAGTTCTTAATATGATACTTAGAAAATTATTGAACAGTTTTGTGAAAGAAAAAAATTCAGCAATAGGTCTAGACTACGCAAAAATAAGGTCATTACCATTGCACCAAAGCTACCAATTAGAAAAGATCTTTATTTACTTAAGGTTAAGCACAATAAGTGGAATACTGTAAGTATACTGTAAGTATACTAAAAATAAAAAGAACAGTATCATATTCAAAAACAGGGCAAAGAATTAGGAAGATGAAAAACGACTATCATGGCATTATAGGAGAACAGTATTTTTTTAAAAATTAAGAATTAAAACAATTTCTAGCCAAGGGACAGAAAAGCAAGCTTATTTCTCTAATATCCTACCTTGTAGTACCTCTGACAAGTTATAACGGAAATCCTTTGCTTTGGCTGCATGCATGGTAAAAATATAGAAACCATTATTTGCATCACTACACCTAATTAAATTTCAAACTAGAAGCTTCTCTTAAAATTAGTCCAGATCAAAAATGATGTACCAACAGACTCGTAAAGCTGTACAGCCTGTAAAATCACCAGTTGTAGAAGTGCACTTTGAAACCTACAACATAAGGTCTACCTATGGTCATACATCTTGAAAGTTGAAACATTAATTGCCATCCTTGGATACTATATAAACAACACTATCTTATTGTCATATTGAGATTCAATTAGCACTGTTACAAGCTTAAAGCTGAGGTCATTCAACAGCACATTCACAAGATGACAACCGATTGTCCCGACACTATAGCCAACAGTCCATGAAAGGAACAGTAACAATATTAGCCACCTACTTTCAAACAACCCTCTACTGCAAGTTTTGAAATAAGGCATCTTAAGCTGAAGTTCCAATTGAATTGCTGTATACGTTACAAAAAGATGAAGATTTATCCTTGAAGTTTTCTTCAATTCTTAAATGCATCAAGTATTTCAATAACCTCCTTCAGTCTTATGAGAATCCCATCTTAACATCAGAATAGAGTTCAGAATTAAAATGTACTTTCTGAATTACATTGTGTATTCTTATGTAGGTCACTTGCAAACACCGCAGTAATCAATTCAGCTAGCTAGTGAAGCACTGCTCTGTAGCACTCACATGAAGCGTAATAGTTGGTTTCCTCTCTGAAATGCAAAATGGCATCTATTTACAGCACGTTACAGTATGTTTGAAAGGTCTTTTATGATTTAAAATTCTTACCTAGTACTTCTTCATAATCTACAAGTTCAAACCAGACAACTGCTACTGACGTCCAAACTCCCAGCAAAGCAATTACCATAAACCAAGTGAAAAATGAGCTTCCAGAGAGGCCTTCTTTCTTTCCATTCTTGCTTCCTCCATGCTTAGTCTCTGTTAAAATAAGGCAAACAAATTAAAAACAAATGGATTTGTATACAAGTTAAAAAATTATGGTTAAGCATATAATTATAAATCTTGTGGGTTTCTTATGACTTGTAGGTGTCATATCACTGTGAATTCCAGTGGAAAGCTTAACGGTTATCTAAGTGGTAAAGCCTCTATAAGAAACAAAAAAAAAAAAAAAAAAAACAAAAAAAAAAAAAACACAGGTAGTGTGTTTAACAGCTTAGTTAGAAATCCCCTCCTTCTACCCCTTTGGTGTATATTTACACAAAGCTTAACATTTTTGAGATGTTTGGCATTTGTGCCAAGCCTTCTCAAACTGCCACCAGAGGGCAATCCAATCAGCAGTAACACTTCTAAGCAAAAGTATTTCTTCTAAAGCAATGAAGACTTTCAAAGCTAGTTAGTACTGACAGAGTTCATGAAATGAACGTGAAAATTCAAATAGCATAAGAATCTAAAATCTAAACCATATTGAATGTAAAACTTCAAGATCAGGCACTCTAGTAACTAAAAACATCTCCCATGCTTCTTAGAAGTGTTTGGAGATTCACTACTATTGAGTACTTTACAACTTCGTGACCTGTGGAACGTGCAAGTAAAAGTATGACAAGGACTGAATGCAAACCACAGACTTGTCTCTAATAGCACATACAGGAGTCAGTGTACATAAAAGACGTGGTAGTTCTAAACAGACCACTGGGCCAACCTAGCTGTAGGGGCAGAGGCATTCAAATGCACACCACCAGTACAGAAGACAAATTGCTTGGTCCAATTTAGGATCAGTTTAGGTAAAGATGGAGCGAATGTGCATCCAAACAGATGTCTGCTGCTCTTCACCAGAGCTCATGGTCTATTCCTCCGCTTGCTGAAATTTACTGCTGCAAGGCACTCAGCTGTAGTTCCATGTTGACCAGCCCCGATTCATTCCCTTCAAGCACCACCTTTGCCCATTCAGCCACATTCAGTCCCACGGCTAGGGCAAACAGGGTCCAGCAATCCATGCCCAAGTTGCAAACTGACAGCTGTCATGATTTACTGACTCTTCAAAGAAAACAAAAATCTCCCTGAACTCTGCCCATCAACCATATTAAAAATATTGTTTTTCACTCTGCAGACAATGATGACCAAATATCTTATTATAGATATAAAAAGAAATGCTCTCAAGCAAGCATAAATGTAAGTAAAAATGTTAAAAGAAACTGAGCAAGAACAAAAAAAAAAATATCCAGTTTCAGGTACAGAGACAGAAGGCTGAGAGCTCAAATCCAGAAAAGTAAGTATTAGTTGTTGTACTAAGTCAACAGTTTTTTTTAAAAAAGTGATTCATCTGAAGCTCAAAATTCACTGTTACTCTTAATGTTTTCAAAAATAAGTTCTTAAAACTTCACATAATGCTTAGGATGCATATAACTGAAATTTTACGTTCAAATAGAGAAATTTCATTTAAAATAATGACCTTATATGTAAAAAAAAAAAAAAAAAAAAATCAAATACAAGATATATCTTTAAAAATATACTAAATGATAGCAGTGACTCAAACAAGAAAATATTCTCAATATTTCCCTTGCTAGCCTTTCCAAAATTAAAACAATAAAATTAGAAGCAAACAGTAACTATTTTGATCTTGACCACATACATGTACATGCACTTCAAAATCACTGGAGCATTAAAATGTAGTATTTTAATGATGAACATAATGATTTTAATGATGAACATAATTTACATTTGGTTAATTTAGAAAAGTTATCTAACTTTTGAGTGGTGGCTCATTTTAAAGGGGCAAAAAAGCAGTTGAAAACCAATAGTTCAAGCTATTTATTAAAGTAAAATTATTTCTTGCATTCTTCAAAAATACTGTAACTATAATAAAATAGGGAGTTAACTTTATCATACTAATTGCCAAAAAACGTTTGTCAACACTGATCATGGAAAAAGACTAAAATACCCTGAACACCTAAGTATTACCAGGATTCCTCCTTACAATAAAAGGGAGTGGCTTTTTAGAGATAAATAATGAGAAACTAGTGGCTTATTTCCCTATATCTGCATCAGATATCATATAGAAGGACTTTCAGACCTTGCTTTTCAACAGGTTCATAGCTGTAATGAACTAACCTTTTATTACATTTATTGTGCTATGTACCAAGTTCAGAGCAATAAAAAATAGCTGGCTCACTTCAGCCCTTACTGGTGCAGCATTTAATTTTTAAAAATATTTTGTTATTACTACTATTATAAAGATCAAATACCAAATATTTAGTTTACTTTCTACACTAACAAAGTTTCCTTTGTATAGACCACCAATAATATTCACAAACTGACAACTTAGCTTCATCCCAGGCATGTCTCACTTGCTAATACACAGTACCCTAATTATATGTACACAAAGTTATGATAAGTTATGTACTTCTCTCATGTAAGAAAGATGTACAAGCACCTTGAAAATGCACGCAGAAGCAAGCAGCATGTGATAATGCATTCATAATTTTATCAACTGTATATGAAAATTGCTTAAACCACCCTTGAACTGGAAATTTTAATATTCAAAAATCAACTGTGTAATAGCAGAACTTCGTTACACCTGTGTTCCAGTGAAGTCAATGGACACATACATATATTTAAAAAGGGAGCACTAGCCAAAAACATTTTAAATTATTCCAGGTTACAACTTTCTTCTAGAGCAAACTAGAGGCAAAAAGAAAGGAGCATTTTACTGTATGTCATACTTATTTATCTTTCTTACTTTACTTGTTCTGTACTTTCCTGCTATTTGCCTATGGAGAAATGGGTTTTATTTAATAAAAGAGAGGAATAGGAAAATGGAAAAAAAAAAAAAAAAGGCAGTTTAAGTAATTAAGTGTAATTGTTCTTTTTCTTTTCTCTTTTTCTATCTCCATGAAAATGGCTATCACATTGTTCCGTGAAAATCCCTTAAACAGATGCTGTTATAAAAACATCTTTCTCAAGTCACAAAAATGCATTTTTATGCTGCGCCTTCCTACCTTACAGGCATTTTATTTCCAAAATTCTTGACTAATTCTGCTAAGAATTCAGCCACAGCAGCTTTACCAGGTAATGCTAATTTAAATGGAAGTTATGTAACATAAAATTCATGTGATCTCCAACAGCCAAACACACACAGACCAAAAAATTGAGAGCCATTACAGAAGACTGCCTCTGGCTGAGAACACATTCCAGACCGCTAATTCTAAATTCAAGTCCTTTCCCTGCATGTGCTGCCGGCCATGTCAAAAGTAGGTCACCTTCCATATCTGGTAAGCTTTTGCTTACACCACCAGATGGCTTTATGCAGACATAAAGTCTTAAATTGTGCTGCATGCCTCACCAGCAAATTTTTAAAAGTCCTATACCTCATTCAACCAAATTAAGAGTCCTGCTTAGATAACAACAACAAAGCCACATTAAAAAAAAAAAAAAAAATCTCTTTACTTTAGCTTAGCAAGACACTTTGCAATTTGGCATACTTCAAAAATAACTCAAGTCATATTTGCATACAAACCAGTGTCTCTTACATATTACTGTGTGTTCTACTCATGCAAAAACTAAATTATAATTAAGCATCTGCCAGAAACCCATGAGATATCTCTACTTCAGAAAACATTTAATCAAAAACAGAGGCAGTCTGTAACAGACTCTAACAGCAAAGTGACTAGAAAACACCAAGATACCACAGCAAGCTACTTATTTTGCCAATTACAGAAGTGAACATAGCCAGTATTTATAACCATGCATTTTTTTGTTTGCTCACAAAAAGGTTAGGATTGTACCTGTGTCATCAGCCATAACATTAGCGTTTGATTTCCAGACAAAATGAGCGTGTCGGTATCTCCAAAAAGTAATGCTGAAGGTAGAATAAGAAGTGATTTATCTTCACTGTAGTCTTGCAACAGGAGCAAACAAGTTGCTTAAAGCTAGCTCAGCTGGAACCCGAAACTGGACCTAAGTGAAAACTCTCCTCCAAAAATCTATTTTTAGAGCAGTTATCTTCATGAGCCAAACACTTTTCAGAACTCATATGGCAATCTAGTTCTGACGACAATCAAATTCACTTACTCCTCTTAACGGAGCATCCTGGGTAGTTGATCCTTTCCCCTCCCCTTAATCCCTAAACGTCACGCATAGCAGCGAATGAAACCAAACACGTGGTACCATAGCACTTTTGCTCCAGTATGTGCTGCCTCAGTGCCCGAGTTCTAAAGGCGTTAAATCCACCAGCACAAGCTGAAACACAAGTCTGGACACAAAGCTTGCCTGCTTGCATTTGTTAAGCTGGCCCTCACCCAAGAAACTTTCTCCATGTTGGCAATCCTCTAGCAGGCTTCCCTGATCATTTGAAACTTGCTAACCACTTTAAAAGACAGCCAATTTCTCAAAGATAGCTTTGAGTTGTCTAACAGTTACTTGAAATCAACAAGGCACATTCTTGCTAAAGAATTTTCAGATCAGAACGATTCCCCTACTGCACCTCATATTGCTTCTGGCAGACCCAAAGAAGGGATACTGACAACTTTGCCACAGCAAAGCCTGTTTCCTTGTAGTGCAACGCAGGGGAAGGTAAAACAGGCAAAATTTCTATTGTATTATTTGTTAAAAGCAGCTGAAGTGTTGATTTTCCTTTGTTCCCCCTTCCCAAAAAGGATTAATGAACTCTGAAATTCTGACAACATGCACCCTACCTTCACAATTTAAAGCTAACAAAAAATTAACGACCAGCATACTGTTTTCTTCCTAAGGGCCAGAAAAGAAGAGGAGGGAAAACAAACAAACAAAAAAAAAAACACTAATACACTATTCAACATATTTACCTTTGCTATTTTAGCAAACTATTTTTCCCCCCCCTACTGCATTTCAAACCAAATGCAGCTCCTTTTGAGGAGGAGAAACCAACTCATCTCTCATTAACAGTAGTCCTGATGAAAGCGTTAGTACCTAGCATTTTGCCCTTCCTCCTTCACCCTTGTTTAAAAATATGTAAAGGGTTACAGGTACTTGGAAAAACATCATATACCTCCTGGGGTTTTGAGATCCAGCAACTAACTAATCCCCAAATGCAACTCCAAGTAGCTTAAGAGAGAACAAAGGTGAGAAATAACTCTCAAGTGAGTTTCCAAAGGGATGTAAAGTACATGTAGTTGATTCTATAACCAGCATATCTTAACTTTTTTTAAAGCCACACGAATACAAAAGAACAGGTGCTTTAAGAAAGACCTTCTGACAACTATGTTACAGCAACATATATGATGCACAATGGAGTTATAATAAAATAGGAGAAAAAATTAAACAAAGGGGAAAAATTCTCTCAATAAATGTTGAAATCAAAATGATTCCTCTTAATAAGCTATTAAGTTCTATTATAGTATATTGCATATAAAACAATGTTTTGATAGGTTTTAGATTAGGCTTCAACTAGGTTGTATGTGCATTTACAGATACTGTATTTCATTACAAATGGATCTACAGAACATACAACTCTGAAGTCCACATCACATATTTTTTTGTTGTTGTTTTGGGGGGGGGGGGAGGGGGTGTTACTTCAGAACTAGAGTCATAGAATATCCTGAGTTGGAAGGGACCCACAAGGATCATCGAGTCCAACTCTTGGCTCCTACAGGACCACCCAAAAATCACACCATGTGCCTGAGAGCGTTGTCCAAACACTTCTTGAACTCCAGCAGCTCAGTGCTGTGACCCCTGCCCTGGGGAAGCTGTCCCAGTGCCCGACCACCCTCTGGGTGCAGAACCTTTCCCTAACCCCCAGCCTGACCCTCCCCTGTCCCAGCTCCATGCCGTGCCCTCAGGTCCTGTCACTGTCCCCAGAGAGCAGAGCTCAGCACCTGCCCCTCTGCTCCCCTGTGAGGGAGCTGCAGGCCGCCATGAGGCCTCCCCTCAGCCTGCTCTGCGCTGAACAAACCAAGGGACCTCAGCTGCTACTCATACACCTTCCCCTCTAGACCCTTTGTAGCCACCCTTTGGGCGTTCACTGATAGTTTTATGTCCATTTTGTGCTGTAGCACCCAAAACTGCACACAGTGACAATCCCTTCCCTCGACCAGCTGGCAGTGCTGTGCCCGATGCATCCCAGGATACGGTTGTCCCTTTTGACTGCCAGGGCACACTGCTGGCTGATGTTCAGCTCACCAACAACCAGACACCCCAGGTCCCTTTCTGTGGGGCTGCTCTCCAGTCTCTCATCCCCCAGTCTGTACGCAGAGCCAGGGTTGCCCCGTCCCAGTGCAGAATCCAACACTCGCTCTTGTTAAACTTCATATTTATGGTGACTGCCCAGCTCTTTAATTTGTTAAGACCTCTCTACCCTTTACAGAGTCAGCAGCTCCTCCCAAGTTAGTGTAATACACAAACTTAATATACCTTCAAGTCCTACATCCATATATGAAAACAATAAAGAGAACTGGCCCTTAGAGCCCTGGGGAACTAGATCTAATCTGGTTGATCACTGATAAGCAGTTGCAGCACAACTTTGTCTCATTTCCTTCAAAATGAAATCAAGTATATTCTGGGACAGCTGCACAATGAATAACAGCAGAGAGTGCGAAGACTGTCTAGAAATTAATTTCAAGTGTGCACTCCTGATCTGAACAAACACATTAACATGCATATGTTGACCTTTAGCAAAGTATCCGCAGCTTTACCTTGTGACATTTAAACTGATTACAAGAACGGGTATTCCCTGAACGGCAAAAATATTCCTTCCTGAAAAGGAGGCTACAGCTAAACTTGGGAAACTCTTCAGACTCATCAAAAGGAAGAAGGACCAAAAGGCAGCACACCTGAACTAATCAGACTCATGATGAACAACATACATTAACACTTACTAGTTAATATAGTTTACACATTTCTAAATAGTGTAGTTTTAAACTGTTATAAACACACAAATTAATGCAATTTTGCTTAGTATTATCCAAGAAAAAAGATAATTGAATATTTAAAACAAAATTTGAGATTGGGATCAGCTGGGTTAACAGCACAGACTTCTTGCACATGAAGAGAAGGCTGCGTATCAGAAAGTGGTTACCAAAAACTAGATAAAGAGCTAAGTGCTAACCTCAGCAGAAAAATATATCCAAATGTAGCTTCGCAGAAGTAAAAGTTATGTCAAATGATATGCAAAATTTAATATAATCTTGGTTTAAAAAAAATGATAATAATAAAGAGCAATACTAAAAAGCGAGAGAAATAAAAATCTAAAGTAAACTACAGTAAACTACCCTACCACTAACAGAGATGAATCAGTAGCAATGAATATATAGAAAATAACTGCATGGCTGAGTACTGTTTGACATTTTTGCCAAACGACCTTATCAAATAAGATTAACAGATAAAAACAACTATTGCAAACCATTTTCAACAATAAAATGGCAATTATTTTGCAGTTTTCACTTTTTTTTTTTTTTAAAAAGGTGGGGTCCAAGTATTTTGAGTAAAAAAAAAAAAAAAAAGGAAGTTTACAGCACTGTCTGTTGATATTATTCTCACCCTTCATATTAAATATTTTTATGTCTCATTACTGAGAGATACCTCATGTATTTCTGTATGCATACATACATTCAAATATATAGACATATGTATATACACACCATATAATTTTTCATGAATGTATTTTAAGATCTAGACTCAATGAGCATACATTTTGAACTTCACAGACTTAGAGTGCAATACATAACAATTACAAGTGCTATACTTAAGTAAAATTGATTTTAATCTTAAAGTTTTATTCAGTGTACCTAGGGTGGTAGTAATACATTTTTAATGGACAAATCTGAGCTTTTGATGTTCTTTTACAAAATGTATTTCAGAAATGGTGAGAGGGTTGGTGTTTTGTCTGTGGTTACTTCTAATGCTTTTAATAAATGCAATATAAACTCTTTGTAATAAAAAAAAAAAAAAAAAAAAAAAGATATATTTCTGGTATCTAAGAAATCTTCAGCACTGCAACCTTGGAAAAACATGTTTTTCTCTGATTATCTTTATCTCTGCTCTGCACGTAATATACCCTCGTCTACGTGATTGCAGATACTTGTGCATGTTATCAAAGGCCTATTTAATGAACTAAATCAGAAACCTACTAGTTACAAAAAGAGAACCAGATTGAACAGAAAATGGTATGATTCAAAGAAAACACAAAGACCAAGACTTAAAGTTGAAATAATAAATTAGTCAAATGAAAAATAATTTTGTCCCTCTGGCACCCACTTTCCAGATTTTTGCTGAAGTGTATGAGGAACTTTTATGCATTTGATATATAATCAATCCTCATATAAAACTTTAAATTCCTTATTTTTCAGTCCCTACAAGATTTGTTACAGTAAACTAACCAACTGAATGAACATTCAAAGAAAAGAATAGGATTACTAAGTCAAATTGGAGACTCAACAACTAAGCAGACTGATCAGAGATACTGATGGTAGCCTAATTAAAGAAAAAAAGCATCAAAAGCATCAAAAAGCGTGTAGAAACCTCTAGGATCAGAGTTCTTTCTGTAGGGCACCCACTGGACTGCAGGAAGGCTCCTCCCTTGCCTAGAGGCATTGCCATTGCAGCATCACTGGAACGCAGCACTTAGGCAGGATGTCAGGGAGTTGAGGAACAAGACACGGTTTTTTAGTGTGCCCAAGAATACAAGGACAAAACTTTTAGTCCTTCACGATGAAGCTGCTCATTCTTCTAGTCAAATTTTTAAGCAATGAGAACAAAAATCTGTAGGAGAGAAGCTGTGTGTAACAAAAACTGAACCCCAGTTTCTCCCCTCCTTTCCAGGTAAGACAGACAACTTTGGACCAAGCTGACCTACAGAGTCAAGATCACTCTCAGCAGGCTGAAACACTGTTTCACATTGGATTGGAACAGTTTCAACTAGAAGAGTTTAGACATATACACTCTCACTGCTGTTCAAGCATATCCCATAAACAAGCAGCTGCAGCACTTAAACTCAACCAAAACTTCCTCAAGGAAGAAAATTGAATTAAATGTTTTTCTGCCCTATCCCAAGTGAGAGCTCCAATTCCCAAAGCATTGCACTGAAGTAAGAAACTTCCCTGTTCTACACAGAATCAGATCTGCAGTCCAATTATCTGGAAATATGCTTCAATCAAATGCATTTTATTTTCTTTTTTTTTCCATTTTATTTTCTTTATTTATTATTATTTTTTTTTTTATCTTCCATTTAGATATAATGGAGGACACAACACTCAGCATTATCAAAACTAACACCACTGTTGATATGAAAAAGAAATTTTTCGGTAGGTAAACCATACCTACCAGAAGCAGATGGCACAGGATGCCTTTGGGGATGCTAAATATTTACACTTTCACATCTGCGTGCACGAGGAAGGTATTGTTATAGAAATTTAAAAGTAGAGAGGTATTCATCCATTAGCTGAGTGCTCTATTTTTGGCCTGTATACAATGGCGAAATGCATGCAGCTAATGAAAGACAGGGCATCCATACTAGCATAAACTGGAAGGATATGAGAAGACAAAAAAAAATAGACATGAAATAACAGTTAAGGATAAGCAGGATTTATTTGTTTTTACTGTAATAGCAATTATGGAGTTGATCTTAAAGAGGACGATTCCAATGGACAAAAAAAAAAAAAAAAAAACACAACAGTGTAAGAGACAAAAAAAACTTTTCTGTTATCTATTTACCTAATCTAAATAACTTGAATAGAAAAGTAGACCATCCCACACTACAGTATTTTTCAAAAACATTTCAGTGATTTTTCTCAAGTTTTGTTTCTACATGTATACAAACAATATTTTATGTCCAAAAATGAATTTACAACTTTGCTCTTGCAAATGTACTTGATTCAACCTTAGCTTTCAGACTCATTTAACTGTTTCCCTATCTTTCAAGCTAACCTCCAAAATCCTATCTTTCATATCTTAAACATGAAGCCAAGGAATTCAAGGTTAAGACTACAAAACTTAGAAAGAAATATTAGTCTGTTTCAATCCAAGATCAACATAACTGAGCTGTATTTAAAACAGTGACAAGGAAACAAAATTGTTATCTGCACAACCAAAAGCAGAATTAGGTTTTAATACCCGCTACTTGATCAATCAGTTCTCTCTTCTGTAGAAAATCTGGATAGGTAGATTGTATAATTCTAAGTCTTCGTAGCTTGTATTTGAATAATCTAATGTTGCCAATATCCCTCCACAATTACTAGGTTAATTAAATATTTGGTTGTATTTAGGGCAGAGCAGAGTTCAGGTGAGGTAACGTGAAGAAAATACAGGAAGTATTTTGGCTCAGAATATAAAAATGCTGCAGGTGGTAACCTTTTAAAAAGTTTCTATTACATAAAGTTGAAAATTCTCAACTTTGTATATAGCATACTGGCATAATTTTACTTTTTTTTCCCCCTCGTTCCATTTTCCTGTCCTGTAATGTGGGTCATATGAACTTGTTTTAGTAGCTAGTCCCAATTAAGCCACAAAGGAAAGAAATCAGATGAGAAAAGATTTCTGAAAGAATAAGAAATGAGATCAGCTTTCAATTTTTCTCATGGTTTGAAGGAGTTTCAAATATAACCACATAAACCTCTAGCTGCCAAGCAAGTACCTATAACTCTGCTATGCGCAGAGTTTTCTGCTCTTGGAGGAAACAAGAAACAAAACAACAACAAAAACTTGCTGTCTGGACTTTCTTTAGTAATATCAAAAACCCAAACAAAACAGAACTGCACACACACTACTGTAAAAAGGAAAGGAATAAAGTGAGAAACATTACATTAGTAAGTAATTGTTTATTATCAATTAGCCAGAACCTCAGGAAATAAAATTACAAAGAAAATACTCAGTAGTTATCAAAAGCCTTGTTTTTAAATATTTTATACTATAAGTCTCCAAACAGCATTTGTTACACTGGGTAAGTACATGCATAGTAATAGTGCAATCACATGTGAAGGAGGTAGCAAAACTTCTTTAATTTAAGAGGTTTAACACAGCCGAACCACACACGTACCACAGTGTTTAAACTCAGTGTGTGTGTGTATATATATATACACATATATATATACATATATATATACACACACCCCTGCATACTTCATTTCCAGAGTGTTTTAAAGACATAACTGAGTTATGATTTGCACTTCAAAGCATATCTCAAAACTTTTCCATGCAAAGAGCTAGTCTGTAGGATGCAGTTAGGAAAAAGACAGCCGCAGGCTATCACACAGATTACCAGGTTGTGATCTTCAGCAGGGAAAAACCACTCAGGGTAAATCAGAACTTCACTGCACAAGTTCTCTACAATGAAGAATTCAATACAAGAATTAGCACAGGAACACTCCACAGGTTTCGAAGTGATTCAGAAAGGTCCAGCTGAAAAGGAATCCCCACCCTCCAGGTAATCAGAAAAGGCTCTTCCAGGTTTGAGAAACAGCAATATTGAAATTTCATCTCTTAACGCACTTTGTAATTAGAGATGATCTTAACACACAGGCTTTTTATTGCTGGTAAATCTAGCTGTCTTTACTGCAGCCCTTAAACATCCAGCCACTACTTCAGCATACCCAACCCAACTGTCCACCTTTCACATTTGCAGCCTGGCTCCACGATGACAAACATGAAACTGCAAATTTGACTTCACCCACTCACGATCATCTCTTCCCTTCCACCCAAACTCCCTCCCGTAGAGCTGTGCATTGAGCCACTCGTGGGGAAAAAAGAGCTCAGCTCTCAGCCTGAGCAGTTCCCTGTTGTGGCTGCCCTAGTACCTCACAGCTCTGCAGCCAGGTATAAGGACCCACACTCAAAAAACAGAAGTGAGGAAGGCTGCAAAGCAACCTCAGTCTAGATTAAGCTGAGCGTGAACTCTGTAAGAAGATTTAACTCCTTGATCCCCTAGTATGATCTAAATCCCTGAAGTGTCAGCCTCATCTCATTACTGGCTCTGATGGGGAGTTTGCAGATGCATTCTCACTGACTGCTGAAAACAGAAAATACACTCCAACTTCCCATCTCCCTGAGACTACTGGTGGCACTTTAATTCTCTACCTAGCATTTTAAAGAAGCTCCGTCCCCAAAAGGCTATCGAAAAGATTACCTCTCATATATATATCATTTAAACTCTTAAGTGAATACTGAGAAAGTGAAAGAAATACAAAGAGCAAGACTGAGATTTCCATCTACACTGGATCAAAAGGGGGCAGAAGGACTTTCCTTAATGCCTTTACCACATAGCAGCACCACAGGAAGGGAGTGAGGTATGTCCAGTGCTCAGGAAGAAAATTCTCGTGAAGAAAAAGCACTGGTGCAGGGAAAGTGTCAGGCTGTATCTGTTTTCATGTCACTCCTGGTACACTGAGGTATCAATTTTAAAACCTGTAGTAATACTTTATTTAGTGAAAGCAAAGTAAAGAAATTCAAAAAACAGGCAATATGGGCAAACGAGTCATAAAAGCAAACTGACTGTGCTCAAACAGATTGTTTTTCAATATAAAGTGACTTTGGTAGTCAGTCACCATACCTTTCAAGAGCTAATAGCCTATTGGAAGTTTCATAGAGATGGACCCCAGAGATGACAGTGTTGCATAGACAAACCCACTCAAAGCATCAGAAGAAATAATACGAAGTTTGATGGTCAAAATAGTCATTGAAAGAACTTGACCAGAAATTCAGGAAAAAAACAAACGTGACCTGTTTAGCTGATGAACTCTCTCTGCTCTTTAGATAAATTAATAAGCTAAGGAAAAGTCTCACACGGAGAAAGTACACTTATAAAACAGTCTTTAAAGTAGAGATGAAATGAAATGTGAAAGTTCACGTACCTTTACAAAAGTGATATTGTTAACTAAAAAAAAATAAAAGAATATAAGCATAAAATTGCACTTGGATAGGGATATCAGGTCAACCTGAATGCATACAAAAAAAGTAAATTTACAGAAAGCTGAAAAAAAAACAAAAACAACAGAAAATAATGAAAGGACTACATTAATGAACTTTTGGATCTCAGGAGGTCCAAAAGATGAATGAAAGAATTTAAATGTGTTTGCATTTGGAGATATTAAAGAACTACATGGTTAAACCAGGAGAAAGTGAAATCAAACATCTTCTGTGATTTTGTAAAGGAAAGTAGGGTATGTCAGAAGGTCATCTCAATGTCAGAAGGTCATCTCCATCACTGTTAGGAGATTAAAGGCACTCTACTGAAGTAACAGTGGAATTCTTTGGACTTAAAGATGTGTAACAGCCTCAGAACTAGCCAAGGTAGGAATCTGTTTTGTAACATGTATAAAAAAAACACAGCTGTCTGCAGACAGAGATAATGCCTTGGGTCGGAAATGTGGTTTCTGTACAGTGCCTAGCTTACTGGAGAACTACTCTCCCATTTAAGGTCTCCTGCAGCTCTCACGCTAAATTTCTTAAATAACTCTTACGGAGAGCATAGACTTCTTACATTTTGGCTGCCAGCTGCCAAAATTGAAATGGCATGAGCTAGAGGGATGCTTTCAGTTTTTAATCACAACTGCCACAGGGAATATTTTCCCACCTTCTTTCAGAGACTGCTCTAAGCAGCTACTAGAGAAGCTTAATACTACTAAAGCAGTGGCAAAGTAAATAAGGCTCAGAAACGTCTGGATGCTATCTGAAAAGAAAGTAAAGGAATTAAAAAAAAAGGTGTGGATATATATGGGTCATGTTTCTGTTCAAGCACTGAGCAGGTCTATTGCATGTAAACATATTTCACAAACCGCCTAAACAGGTACAGAATATGAAATTCGTATTACACCATTATATAAACCAGCATTGCAGAAGTGACACATCAGAAATTGCATTTTCAGTTTTAATGTCAAACAAACCTCCCTCCATTCAAACACAGCTACAACTAGAAAGAAAACAGACAGCAAGCATGCATAACTCTATCATCAGTGAGAATTATATTTAAGTACTTGCTTGCATACTATAAAAGACACCGACATTGCCACATGAAATCAGATGCCTTATCGTCAGTACTCTTACTTCCACAGATAAACGTGGCTTATAGTCACGAAGACTTTTTCCATCTGTCTGTATTTTAGAAGTAGTTACATTGCTGATCCTCAGTCTTGCTGGAAGGCCTCTCCATAACCATGTGCTAATGCCCCAGACATTTCCAAGTTTCCTGCCTCATGAAATCTGAGGCAGTTAATTCACGACCAGGTGATACACATTTGTTCCTATACCAAAATTGTTCCTCACCTAATGAAGCTTTAAACAATATTTCAGCAACTATTTGTTACTTCATTTAGCTGTTTAAAACTGATTTTCTTCCTTTTAAGAGGCCATAGTTTGAACAGTGAATTCTGTAATTTAATGAGAGGAAGATAACTGTCCAGCAGAGATAATAACAAACACGTTTCCCTCTAGTATCCCCATACTGTCAGATTTTCACCTGTTTTTTTGCTTCCGTTCTCCAAATACAATCATTGGTACATACAACTCTGGAAAATTTCTTTTCTCAAAGAAAATCCCACAAATAGGAGTAGAAAGCTTAAAAGCAAATAGATTTTTTCTGTTCTTGTTAGGACTGACATAGAGCTGGACAGTTTTTAGTATATGACTTTTGAAGGTAAGGGGTAGAGTTCTATTTCTTAAGAACATTCGGTTGCACTTCTGGTATTTCAATGCAACTGGAATCAGTTACAGAAACACTACAGCTAGTACTGTATCAGACATTACCTGTCAGATTGCTGTGAATATTTGTCAATGGGGAAACCTAAAAGCATGCTGCTGTGTTCAGATTCAGGCACTGCCTTCAGCACAGCAACCGTGAGATGCACCACGAAGTTCGTGGTTTCAGAACTATGATCAATGCCTTGGCAAGAGGCCAAGACCTCTCCCATGAACTGCTGCAGGAGTGAATATACTACAGGGCAACCAGAAGCTGCCTCAAAGCTGAGGTTTTTCCATGCCTCACACCTCAAAATTATTTCCTCCTCTCGCTTTCACATCCCCCAGCTGTGGGATGCTCACCGGCTGCTGTGAAGATCCCACACCTCCAGCTCTTCCTGTATTCACACAGGGGTCAGTCATCATCCCGTACTTCTTGCTGCAGCTACAGCTACGAAAACTGCACCAGCACCACGCCATGACTTCTACACTTGTCCAAGAGATTTAACTAGGAGTTAAACTAGCAAGCCACGTGTCTGAATTAAAGAGGCTACATCTCAGGAGAGAGCCTAACACATTACTCGTAGTTCTTCACCCCCTGGTAGATAACAGTAAATACAGAGGGGCCGTGCAATTGAATTGCACAAACCACAGAGCTTTTAATACAAAAAAATGCGACTTTACACAGGCTGAAAATAAAAACCCACAGAACGCTTTAACACTTAAGAGATTTAATTTCCTGATAAAGCTATTTTAAAAACGTTGACCAACCTTGAAAGTGATATTGAAAACAGCAGCAGGGCCGCTTGAATCTTTGCAGCGTGAATAAATTACACACGGACGGGATGCACGTGCTTAACACATTGCCGCTGCCTCTGGTTTCAGCTCGCTTAGCGCTGGGGGATGGCCAGCGGGGAAGCACAGCCCAGGGAAGCGGATCAGTCTGCCACATACGCCACAAGCTGAAAAAGGGTTAAAACCACAACCACCCACCCCAGCGAGCCCTGCGATACCACCTCGTTTTCACTTAAACTGCTCGTGGCTGCAACCTTTTTCAACCATTTTACAGGATGGGCAAGCTAACCCCACCTGGCTCGTCCTTTTTTACTGCTGCAGGCGCTACCTGAGCGCCACCACCACGCTCCATCCCCGGGGCTCTGCTGACCCGCAGCCTCCCACAGGGTCGCGTCCTTGGCTCGCAGCCCCGTATGGCCGCGCAGGGACCCCGGCAGCGCCCTGACACCCACACGGGGATGCTCTGCCCTGCCCAAACCACCGACACGCGGTGTGTGCGTTACCGGGCTGCCCCCGTGAGCCCCGGATCCCCGTCCCCACCCCCGCTCACCTCGCCTGGGGCCGGGGCTAGGGGTGCCGCCGGTTCCCCTGGAGCTCCTGCGGGAGGCCATGGCGGGTAGGCAGGCGGCGCGGAGCGGCGGCAGGAGGAGTCCGGAGCCACCGCCCCCTCCTCCCTGCCTGAGGCAGCGCCCCGCGGCCCCCCGCGGCACGGCGCCTAGCCCCGCCCCCCCGCCGGCAGACAGCCAATGGGGAAGCGCGCAGGGGAAGGAGGCGCGGCAAGGCCCGGCGCCCATTGGCTGGGAGGGGAAAAGGAGGGGAGGGGCGGCGGAGTGCGGGGTGCGCGCGTGTCCGCCGCGCTCGCCGCTGCCGGCGGCTTTGAACGTGGCAACATGGAAGCGGGCGGGCGCCTCTCGCGAGGCTTCGCGAGGGGAGGGGGCGGGAGGCGCTGAGGGGCCGCGGCATGGCGGCAGACCCGGCGCTGAGGGTAATCGTGCGCTGCCCATTCCAGCCCTGTCCTGCCCTAAAGATGCTGGTTTTGGGGCTTTCTGCACGGCCTCGGTGTGGGGAGGAAGGGGGCAGAGGTGGTGCTGCCTTGTGCTTTGTTCGAGCCTCGGTAGCGGACCCCGGTGTCCGTTAAACGCCCGAGTTATGGCAAAAAGCTCGTTAAGCCTCTCAGGTAGCGCCTCACAGTTCGGCCTACGTGATGTACACAGCTGCCTTCTCATGCCAGCTCTGAAATGTTTCAAGTAACCTGTGGCAAAATGAGCCTTTTTTCCACAGAAATTCTCGTATCTGAGAGTTTGGGATTGAAATTTGCTGAGATAGTGGTTTGGCATGACAATAAATCACACCTGAAACGAGCAAAACCAGGCTTTGAGTCATGACTGTAAATGCGGTGCTTCGGGTTAAAATAAGTGGTTTAGGAAATCAGAGCCTTTGCAAACGAGGGTATAGGGAGGAGGCTTTGCCTGAAGCAAAGGTTGGCGCTGCTTTTTGAACCGAGAAATGTGATGGACCTAACCAGAAATAATTATTTACTGAAGAGCATTAATCAGTAATTTTTCATGAGATCTGAACTTAAACACATAGTCCACTACCAGGAATGTCAGTGCAGGTACTTCAGCCAGTAAATGTTAAAAGAAACTAAACCTGTGAACACCAGAACTAATAAAGTCTATTCCTCACTTTCTAACTTTAGTCTGCCACAATCTTATTTTTCACGCAGTGTGAGGACTTAATATTCCTGACATATACTTGTCTAGTGAGGCTGAAGCTGGCAAACAAGTTCATAAGTTGCTAGGGAGGAGCAGACATAACTCACAAACACATGCAATTTGTCACAGAAACGCTAACAGGGTGAATTATGAACATTTCAACAGATCGGAAGGTACAATGTGAGGAATAAATCATTTGAAGGAGAGCAATCAGAAACTGATGATTTGTAGCTGCATTCACTGAAAAATATATAATTAACAGGAAATAACTGCCTGTGTGACTATATACTCCCACATAGTAGTTACCATCAAGTAAGAAGAACTGGCTGCTTGTGGTTGATGTGGGATACAGCTTCCTGAAGCTGTGCTACAGCAGTTTGTGGCAGTTTGATAAGAGAAGAGAGATTCAGAGCATTTAAGCAACCAGGTGAACAGTGACACTTAGGAGGAGATTGTTAATGATTTACTGTGAAACAAACTTTTGACTGTAAATGGACTGTAAAACTCCTGCTTGTTTTCATTCGTACACAGCTGCCAGCATTTAATATTTGGTGTATTCAGTGCTTGTGCTCTTCTGTCCAAGCAGACTCTCTTGCAGAATTAAAACACACACAGGCAAATGCAAATGCCTAAAACAATATTGTACCTTTATGCTGATCGTTAGCCTTCTGTATCATCATGTAGTTCAAAGGTCTGTCTTGATTTCCTGAAGCATCAGGAAGATTTTTTCCTTCCAGCCTACTGATAACTAGACATCTGAAAAAAAAAAAAAAAAAAAAAAGAAAGAAAAGTTAGGTAAGAGGGGATATTGGAGAAACTTTCTCTTGTTTTCCTGTCTGTTCACATAGTTAAAGCCTGATCGTCAGGCGTGGTTGTGGAATCAACAGCTTTTCAGATCAAGATGGCAAAAAACATTAAGGCTGGTTTCCCTACTGTGGGATCACTCAAAGGTAGTTCAGGTACAGGCTCTGTGATCCATTTGAACTGGCGAAGATGCTTGGGACGTCTTGGTGTGATTTATATTTGAGATAGAAATGCTTCATTTTATTTAAATTTGCTGGGGTGATTGTTGCATGAAAAGATAGGACAATCACTTTGAACTGCAATTTAATGAAAATTAAAGCAAAAATTTTAAATGTAATTTTAGAAAAGATAATGAAGAGAACAGCAAACTGAATGTGTATATGTGGATGCACGTGGGTCTGGCTTGTCTCTGTTTTCAACCTGCTCCTTTCTTTTAAAGCTAAATATTTGGTACATTATAACAATGCAGTAATGCCCAAGAAGATAAATATCATTGTATTTGTAAGGGAAAAGAAACAAGACACGGAAAGAATACAACAGTGAGGAAGGAACAAGTTTGTAAAGCAAAGGTAAAACAATTTGCTAGAAAAAAAGAAACCAGAAAAAAGAAATAAAACCAGAAGTTCCATAATAAAAGCAAGAAGTATGAGACAGAACCCACTGCAGTCAGTTGGAGTCTTTCCACTTGGATCAGGCTCATTTAAAACACAAAATAAAATAAATAAATAAATAAATAACAACAACCCTGTTGGCAATAATCACATTTGTCACAAGTCCAAAATGTCCTGACTGACTGCTAGTTCAGACTTCAGATAAACTAAATTATACTGCGTAACAGAAATCATGGTATTGTTTTTACTGTGCTTTTTATATAAATACTTCTGCATTAATGCAGTCAGTGCTATTTGGCTGGCCTGATTCATTCAACAGCATGGTGACTCTGCTGTTTGACAGAAAGAAATACATCCAAAGTGATAAGTAGAAGCAACAATGAAATAATTGCAGAAGAGGATTCTGTTTCTAGTTTCCTAATTTCTAAAAGCATAAATATACAGTCTGTCCGTAGCAGGGAGAAGAGTTGCTGAATAAGAGAGGCATTACTAATACGAACAAAATTAGTAACGCACTTAAAGCAACCGAGAATTTAGCCCTATATTTTTTACTTCTTATACACAAATATTTTAAATTCACCATCACCTGTGATAAATTTGTTGCTATGGTTTTCTGATTTTAAGTTGTGTTCTATTGATAGATTTATTTCCATTCATAACTTCTATCAAATTCTTACCAAAATCCCGGAACATATCACAAAGTCATCTGTTATACTTCTACTAGGCCATTACACGTCTTTGATGAAAAAAGTGTAAAAGAGAATAATTGAAAGCTTAGATATCTTGTTATGTTGGTGCTCCTGAGCTATTTTATTCAGATGTTGATCGTGCAACTGAATTATAGCTGTTCACTGGATTATGTACGTTTCTCATAAATAAGTAAGTTTCAATCGATCGTTAAGGGAAAAGTGCATGCATGACAATGCATTGCAATATGAACAGCTAAGGGATTCTCTAGACAGGGAATTCTCAGAAGGTTTTAAAAATTAATGCATTAAAAACTCATTGATATAGCCTAAGACTTTCAATAAAAGACGTTGTCATTTAGAATTTTAAGGTTTTTGATTGGCCAGATGATTTTTTTTTTCCAGGACAGTAAGTGAACTAAGCACCTTGCTAGTAAATTGGAGGAGGTGTTTCCACCAGTAGACTGTGTTTTAAAATATGTCTTGGATGAACTTAAAGAGGGTGATGCACAGCTTTTGCTGTTTGTTTTCTGCATTATCAGGTTGAGACTTGAATTGCTGATCACCTTTCTGTTTTCTAAAGGAGTTGCAGGCAGTACGCAGAATCAACGTCCAGCTGTCTGCATTTGTCTACCAGAATTCACTAACCACTTACAGAAAAACAGAGAGATGTTTTGGGAAGAGGTCACCCACAAGAAAGAAAAGAGAGAGAGTCTTAGTTATCCAAACCCAAACAACTGCACTGATTGTCATGGTGTTCTGCTTATAAAACCTGCAGCAAAGAAAGGTGTATTTGAGTTCGTTATTCTAAAGGAGGAATTCTCTCTCTCTCTTGTTTATTTTTATTTTTATTTATTTTTATTTATTTATTTTTTTTTATGGTGGTAGACACCTCTTCATAGATTTGTACATTCTTATATAACCTTAGAGCATTTTCCAAATAGTCGGTGTCAGTGACTAATGGAAAGTGGCTATTTGTTGGAGAGCAATTCAGAAGGGTATAATTACCCAGAATATAAGAAGTTGAGCCAGGTGAAGCATGTCTAGTTTGGGCAGATCTGAAGTTGAAGGGAAGTTCGTTTTAAAACTGGTAAGGCAAAATGTAGACCTTCCTAAAGTCTAAGTCAAAAGACTGCTCTTGCCCTTAGCAGATTTGCGTTGACCCCACAATGAGTAATGCAAACAGAATGTGGCCTTTGGGGCAGTAGTTGGATAGTCTGGAATTTATTACAGTATTGGTTGGTTTCTGAGGGTCTTCCCGTGGATTTTGCTGGGTTGATTCATCTACATTGATCCTTGTGAGTATAACTGCAGCTGAGAATGGAGCAAACTTCTCAGGTTTTGCATTTGTCAATTAGATTGGGAGTAAACTGTGAAGATTTACTAAAATTTAAGGTAGGCCTTTTGTCGTGTCACTTTGAATAAGTGCAGGAATGTGTGGTTTTGTCTCTTATAGCACGAGAGGCCCAGAAGAATAGGGTAAAAGGTGCCTGTAAACCGTTACTCCTGATATTTATCCTCACATGAACAATCCAAAACCAGACATGAATGATCCTTAAACTGGAAGTAGTACATTTTCAGATGGATTGTGTGCAAGCAATAAATCTATGTTAATGCAAACCACAGGTTGGCTGCAGGTAAAGACTAGGACAAGTCAGCACTGATATTATTTCAAACATTATTTATAGAAATAAAATCCTCATTAGAATGGCAGCAGGAGAATGAGGCTTAGTTGGCCATTACCAGCACTTGTTATCATACCTATTACTGAATCCAGTAGGGAAAACAAGTAGAAGGCACCTTACTGCCAGTGTGCTGCCTGCTCTTTTCCAGAGGCTTAACATTTTTATCAATGATAGCGTCAAAGAATCAAAATTGGTGTTTTGCGTGTTTGTGTGTTCATCACAAATTAGGATGTTCTTAAACTCAGAGGAAGTGCAGATATGAGCAGAAATAGCAGTGCACTTAATAAATAGGCAGTCCTGCTGGACCGTGCTGTACTGGGAGTGACTTAGCAGCTTTCCAGAATCAACCCGGAGTATTCTTATCAAATTCTTATCAGCCATCATCTGTAACTGCCTACCCCAAATGCCACATCTGAACTAGTTTTGCTTTACCTTGACATTTTCTAATATAATAATCTTGTGAATGTGGCAGATTGGAAAACAAAACAAATAGTCTGAGGAGCAGTAGAATACAGGATGCCTTATTTCCTAGAGATTTTTTTCCTTTGTTTCCCAAACCCCTCTCCAACCCCTGCTTCAATGGCTTCCCATCTCCTGATGAGTGTTGTGACGGTTCCCATGGGACATTCAGATAAGGTGTGCTGTCTGGTTTGTACAGAGCTTTAAGGCTGGCATGTTCTGGCATGGCCGGCCAGCACATACTTGCCGATTAGTCAACCTGCTGGCAAATTAAAGAACCACATCCTCTCTAATGAACTTTGTATCTTCAGTTATGAATAAATACTGCTCAGGTTTATTTAACATATACAATGTACTGCAGCCTTCCGAAGCTTTTACATACTTCATTATTCCAGAAATAAAGTAGATAAGCTTGACTTAACTGTATTCAAAATAATTGAAAAACTGAAAGCACCTGCAGGAAATAGGTAAACAACGGCTGCTATTGTTAAAAACCTATAACATGTAGAGCTTTCCCTGTGTGGGGCCTTTTCAGCACGGAGCACTTGCTCACAGATCCCTTGCAGCCAGCTGCAGCCTGGCAGTACTATGGGATCAAGGCAGCAAATAGGATGAGTTATACTCCCGTCAGAATTACACACTTTGGTAAACCAGAACTGGCCAAATGCCAGATCTCACTCATGCTCATGTCTTTGCAAATCGTTCTGGTGGCACGTCCTACAACACAAACTCATACACCCTGAGAGTGATCTTCCAAGCTTCTGGAAGCTACTTCTGCCCAGGGCGAGGGTAAACACAAGAAGAGAAAAATGAGACCTCTTAGTATGGAGACAAATTCTTAGATATAACAGATAGTGCTAGCCTTTCCAGAACCCTCACTGATTCCTTCATTTTACAAGGTGAAAAAAATGTAACTTAAAGTTGTTATTTTTGCTAAGTAAAATTTATTTAAGCCTATTTCATTTTTCAGTGATATATATATGGCAGTTGAAAAATTGTGATATAAACATACAATCTTGGCAAACTCACAACCCTATATTCATTATGCAAGTGAATTTCAGAGTTGAAATATTCCTCCTGTGGTATCCATTAATCTTTGGAGCTTGATGGACACGGACATGGACATATCTAAGTGCAGTTGGCCTAAAACTCACTGTATTTTGATTCCTCCTTTAAGCTAGATATTGAACTTTTTTTTTTTTTTTTAATGTTTTGGTTAGCATGTACAAAACGGAAATAGGTTATTTAAATACTTCTTTTTACAGTTGTAGGGTTTTTAAATGTCCTGTAATAAGCATTTTCTACTACCTGTATGCTTCCAGTACCTCTGCTTCAATTTCCCACAGGTATCTCTTTCTGCCTTATTGGAGTAGAACACATTAAAGAATGATTTTTTTAACTCTTGTTTAAATAAACCTTAGGTGTTCAGTGGTGGTGGTTGTGTGTGTGTGTTTGTTTGGTTTAGTTCTCTTTGTATTTCATTATATTTGTTTCAGAGCCTTCTGGGAAAAAAATTGTACTGGACTGATAGAATTTATACCTGGTTGTACTTACTGACAACTAAAACCCAATTTCTTGCCAACCTTTTCAAACTGAAAGAGAGATTGTTGCAGTTATTTAAAGCAGTAGGCAAGCTAATTCTTTTTTAGGTGCAACCTAACTCAAGAAAACACTTGGCTGTACTAAACTTTCAGTACGATAATAAATATGATACAATAATCTTGTCCCCCTTAATGAGAGGTACAGGAAAATATATTTAGTAATCCGAAGAATAAATTCTGTGACATAGAAAAGTGTGGTTGCTTTTGCTTGATAAGACACAGCAAAAGCAAATGTGAAAAAAATAATAATCCCATAAAAATGTTATTCAGTATAATAATATTTCCAGAGAGGACATTGTCCCTGTTGAAAGCTTCAAACAACAGGAAGCAATGTCTTTGACAAAATGCATGTAATTAATATTTGCTGTGATAAAATATATCAATGTCAACTGGGAGGGAACAAAAGCTAAGTCCAAAATACAACCAAGGTGGGGTATGGGAGTCAGAGATATTTGGTTTGAATGGCATGGAAGCAGGAAACCAGGTGGGGTATATTTGTTAAGAAGCTATTTGCAGAAGGCTTTCGTGGGGCATCGAGCTGCCAGTTGTTGGTTCCACCTGGCAGGTACGAGCAAACACTTTCCTCTGGGGAGCACGTGGTAATAATTCACCTTACAAGCTGGGTATCTTGTAGGTGTGGTGGTCATGATTGTGTTTCCTGTAGATTATGAGGAGAAACTTCGCTTTGCAGGGAAAGTACACCAACATCCATGATGAAAAGTTTTCTGCTTTGCAGATACATAAAATCAGTTGTATTGAAGGTTTGTCATTCCCTATTAGTAATTCTTGTGGCTGTGAACTTCAACACTGCTCCTCTTTTCATCATATTAGTCAGTCTGGTCAGGATTAAGACTAAATCCAGGAAGACTGACATTTGAAGTGGCAAGTTCAAATAAATAAAAAAAAAGATTTCAGGCAGAATCTACCAACATTATTCCTACTAAAGCTAGCTCATTTTCAAGAACCTTCAACTTCCCTCTCCCTTCTTTCTGTGGAATGGAGACAGGGTGCCAAGTTGTGTATATGATGCAGTCAAGAAAAAAGACTGGCATTCAAAGCATGAGTGGGTTCCAGCTCCACAGGCTGGCATATGCCTTTCATTTGTCTGATATCTGCCTTTCCATCTCAGGATTAAAACAGACTGCTTCTTGTTGGTTAGGATGCTGACTTTGCCCATATGTTAACTTTTACAATAAGCACTGGAGTACTTTCTTCCATGCTGTCATTTCCTATGTACATCCCATCTTAAAAGCTGTTTGCCCACAAAACGACCCATGATGAGGACTGTAATCAAGGGGATGGTCCTGTTTCCTATACTCTTTGACAGGATATATGTGTTCCTTCCTCTCTGGTGTCTTATGGTGTGAGCCCTTTTGAGGGGAGCCCATCTTTTTGTGAGTTTGTATAGTTCCTGTTGGTCTTAGCTGCTACAGAAATACCAGTGAGCAGCAGTTCAGTGGAGTAATGGCAGTGACGGCGTCCTGTGCTGTTGATTCTCTTTTTCCTACATGTAAATTTGTAAGTGTAGTTCCTGTCATGGCTCTGAGATTGTGGCATCTAGCACTGGATCGTACCAGCTGTAGCTGGTGAAACCTTCCTGGTTTACACCTGTGAAGTCTCTGGCCATAGGTCTGTAGCCTTCTAGTTATTTTAGCTGTTTTGGAGTTTACTGTCCTGTAGAGTCATATGAGAAAACTATCATTACATTTTCCTTTAGTGTGAAAATATACAATTCTTATTATAATGTTTCCTCAAAGTTCTTCTGTGTTTCTTTAATGCAACCTCAAGTATTTGTTAGCAGAAAAAATTTCCATGTACTTCAGTTTGTGGAGTCATGCGTTATATTTCTGATTTTATCAGGCCATTGCATTCTTTATAATAAGCTGTTTTACAGATTGTGCCATTATCTGTTGCCAATAGGTGGAAGGTGATGCTGTGAAGATCCAATTACACTGCACAGTGAGACTTAAATACAGATGTAGAGGAAGATGGTAATATGAACCTACAACACCTATCACAACACATTAACTGAACTAGTCAAGTGTTCAGTCTAATGTTGGAAAGGAGGTATCTTATTTCAAAAACCTGTTTGCTTTACTCATGACTGGGTAATAAAACAGCTTGAATGTTAATTTAGAAAAACAGCCTATGAACCCTAAATACTGTGCATACTGGTACAATTGGAACAATATACTTTATTGTTGGAAACATGTTTGGATTTTGGGATGGAGCAGAAGATGAGGATGAAGTGAAAGAGTAGGCCAGGAAAAGCAATATGAATTGAATTAAGGCATATTATTTTTTGTAGTTAGGGGGTTGAATGTGATCCAAATGAAAATTTACCTGCTCAAAACCATATAACATCCAAATTTTTATTACTAAGTGGTTATAATTGTCATTAATTGCATTTTTATACTACTTAGAGTAACTTGAAAAATGGGCATCATGTGGAAGATACCAGAAGAATACACCGTAGCAAAGAGGTCCTAACCCCAAGAACTTAACTCTGCAGAGGGAGGATGGGTGATAAGAACAAGGAAAAGAGGTAAAACACACTTGCACCCCAGATCAGGGTGATGTGAGCAAACATACTGTATCCAATGGAATCTTGAGGGGAGAAATGGTTGTTTGAAAACATAAAATATTGGGACATTAAAGGGAGTGTGGAGGCCATTGAAAGAATTAGCATCTGACATGCTTATGTTCGGTGAGGCTGACTAGAAAGCTAGATTGATGGCACTGTGCTTAGCTAAGCCAAAACGACGAATAGGCAGTTAATGTTCTATTAGCCAAATAGATCCGTCAGGCCTGTCAGCGACCTGGCTAGAGGGTATTGCTGCGACAAAAAGGTAAGATGGGTGTTTTTCTGCCTCCTCCAGAAGTCAGTGTTGTTTTTCATCATAATTTCATCTCACAGATTAGAGCAGTTTACAGGTGGTGGATAGCCTCACAAACAGAGCTGAGTCCATGTTTTGAATCTGTTCATATATGTTCCCCACCTGTAGTACCCAAGTATAGACCAGATGGGGCTATTTCTCTTCTTTACAGTAGGCTGCCATTTCCATCTGAATTGCTAAGAGTGAAAGAAAAGGACAGAGCAGTGTGACTGTAATACACTGACAGGATGGGTTGAGGGAATCCCATAAGGAAGAGCTCATGATCTCAGCCTCTGTGAAGGCAGGTAAGTCTTTGAAGCTTTATTTGTGAGAGGAGAGAAATTATGCTTGCATCATCTCCACCTGAAAGACCATTTTCCTGACCCATGGGGAGAAGCTGCACAGAGGTCAAGTCAAACCAAAAATACATGTACTCTTTTGCATGCCTGAAGTGTCTTCTTTTAGATGGGTCTGCCCGCTTCTAGCTCTGCATCATCCCAGGGTCCTGTAGTGAAGGAATGATCTCCTAAGACATAGCTAACATCACCTTAAACCTCACCTTCAGTGATCAGGTACCTCATGGTTCCCAGCATTTAGAAAACAAGTCTCTGATTCCACCTTCACTTTCTCCTTTAACCTGGACCACTCCAGGCTTCTTCTTCAATCTTCCCCAGCCCTCTAGCATGAGTTTTAACAAGAATTTTACTGTTGTGAGAGTACACAGTTTTAACAAGATTTTCTGTTATTACAATGCACAGTTACTCTTCTGCTAGATAAGCAGACCGAGGTGGGCTAATAGAGTTTCAGTGAATCAGCCTCACTTGTCAGTTAGCCTATCTGGCTGATCCCTAGCTGATACAGATTAACTGTCAAAAAACAACATCCTCACCCCCTCCCCCACACAAAACAAAACCCCACAACCAACAACTGAAAACCCTACACTTAAAGTCTATCAGCCACCTTTTATTTGCCTGTTCAGTGAATGTAGAGTTTGACTTTGCAGAACTACTATCCTGTTGTAGACTATGCTGCTAAATGAGGAGCTGGGCTTAAAGCATTGAAATAAGAAAATAAAGTAACGTGTGAGGTATTTTCTATTTGTCCTTCCAAGATCAGTGAAACATCAGAGCATCCTGGCCTGATTGCAAAACTAGCCCTTTTGCTCACCCCCATGACTGCCAGAAATTGGATGTTTAGTGGGGTTTGGCAGTGGCAATATGGAAGCTATGGCAAGTCGGAGTCTATTTACTTTATGTTGTTACTGAATTACCTGATTCAGTCAAAGGAGGATTTATTACCTAGTTTATGTTGTGGGTAGCTTTTAAAAGTTTATCAATGATATCTACAGTACTGGAGGGTGGCCTTTAAATCATGCAATCTAGTAAGTAAAATCCAATTAAATTATATAACAAATATATACACAGCAAATTATAATCAAGAAAGTCTTATATTTTTTATGTATTTCACTAACTTTATGATGCTAAGCTCATTTGCCTGAGTGCAAAGCTAAGCATTTTTATTTTGTATAACATGCTCATTTATGGTGTCTGGTGGATGGTGGAAATAAATTAGTAGCAAAACATGCAATGTAAAGGAAATGACCTTGGAATACAGCTGCATATTTAAGTGTATAATAGGACTGTTTTCTCCCTCAAGCACTTCAAAAAAGCATATACTAGTAAGAAGTTAAGAGAATAGGGTTTGGTATACTAAACTGGATCTGCTGTGTACCTAATCTAGAAGTGGTGGTAAACTTCTGCTCAAGGAAGAGGTTAAAAAAGAAGCTTCAAAATCTGTGACATACAGAGCCAGCTGCTCAGGTCTACACATGGGTAGCATTCCTTTCTAATCTTTGTAGGTGATCAGGTTATGCCCTGACATGGGACCCTGGAGTGCTCCTATTACCCTACGCTGGCTCAGCAGTGAGTGCTTGTGAGTTGCCAACTCATCATCCAGCTCCTTAAAAAATCTTGCAGTCTGTATGTGGTATACTCATGCTGTACAAAATGTAATGATGCTATTATAAAATAAATCCCTGTTATGTTAAATTGGGTGTCCTTTAGTTTGAAGGGTGAATCATTACTTCTAAATCCACAAAGCAGGAGCTTGTTTTCTTTAGGAACTTCTTAATTTTCTGGAAATGTAATTTTTTCCCCTGCTAAAGTATTCTAATGTCCATTATTCTGTATTGTTGGAAAATCTTGGTATTCCACTGCCTTTATTTTTGGTCTTTACTTCTTCTGATCATTTACTTATATTAAGCTGAAATAACTAAGAGGACTCTAAATGCTTTCAATAAGCTTGTAATATTAATAAGTTAAATCCTTCTGGACAGAAACATTAGAGCTGGAAGAGAGGATTAGCTGTTTGGCTCCAAAGGCGAAGGAGAACAACCTACTGTGTCTAACAATTTACATAAATTACTGTCTTACTTATTTTTAGTTCCACACAGTACTGTTTTATTATTGTTTTTTTTTTTTTTTTCCTTTTTTTTTTTTTTCTGGTGTAGGTATTCTGGCTAGGTTAATATTTTGTACTAAAGGGTATTATGTATAAATAATAATGTTATCCTTTGTTTTGGGGTTAGAGAGTCATCCAGACTTAACAGGCAGGGAGTTCTGAATTAGGAATGATACCTATGTTTGACAGAATGAACTCTAAAGGTCCCTTACAGCTGAAATTTTTATATAATTTCTAGAAATGAAACAAGAACAACCCAGTGGCAGCAGTCTAGTAGTCCTCTTGTTCTAATTTCTTTGTCTTCAAGAGAGGAACTGTGGTCTATGGTTCTGGAGGATCTGATTTGGTTCAAGGAATCCTGTGGATCTGGACATGGGGCATGGAGCCAGAGTGAACTAGTGGCAGTCACTGCAGTTATTGTCAGGATCAAGAAGATGAATTATAGTTACCCAATGGTAATACCAAGCTGAATTGAACCAAGGGTAGTCTAAAGTGTAGCTTTTTACACAGAGGGATGATACAAACCTGAACACCACACACCAGAAAGCAGTGTTGGAGTTCATGTCGCTGATATTACTTGCATTAAAGCACACTGGAGCAGAGCTGTATGATACATATGTTGCTGGACTGAAACAGATGTGAAAAAAGAGCCAACCTGAGATAACTCTGTGGGCCTGTGGGTGCAATTCTTTAGTAACTAAATTGTAGCTCAGTAAAGCAGATAGCATTAGGAATGCTGTTATGGCCATACTTCTGTTATACAGTACATTTTGCTCCTTTTATTGACTGTATGGCTCATAAATTTGTACATTTAATAGAAATATGATTTTGTACCTTCTTTCCTCACTCCTCTTTTCCCCAAGTACTTCCAGCTCTCAGTTTTCCGAAGGGTGGATAAGACAGAAATGTAGTAAATGTGAATAACAGACAATATAACGTAGAAAACTGTAATGCAAGATATGATTGGGAAAAGGAGGAAACTTAATTGGCCATGGAGTGCAAAGATCCTTCAGCTGACTCAAGCTGGTAGGCTTTAAAAGTGCTGGGGAGAGACTACGTTGCTTTTAGACTGAGGCTGGCCCACTTCAGATGGCTCTGCATCCAACAGCAGTGGTTGACCCCCAACCTAGATGAAGTCACCAGAGGCATTCTTAACAGCTGGATCCCTGTTCCCAAAGATTCTCAGTGCCTGTGACTAAGGAGGAGCAGAGAGATGATTTAATTTCTCGGTCCAGTAGCATGATTCTCTGTGGGGACTCCAGTAATTTTTCTTTTAGGAGAGATGCCTTAGCAGACTGCACCTCATCTTTATTGTTCCAATGCTTGTATTAACTATGTTTATATATTGCATCATTAACTCACCTAAGTATCTTTGGATTTTTAATTGCCTTTGTGCTACAGGGATAGATGAATGAATTTCTGGGAAAAGTTGTGTAATCTGTCCTGCACAAGGGTTACAGCAATACAATCTTTGACATAATCATTTCATCACTGGCCTTCTCTGAGTTTCTGATGTATCTTATGTTTCTTCCCCTTATGTCTTATGTTTCTTCCCCTTATGTCTTTTGTTAACACTACACAGAGCAGATCGCTGTGTAGGACATGACACAGTAGTGTTGCAGAGAACATGTAATCCCCACAGGACTGGGTTAGGATAGACCTTCTGAAGTGTTGTGTGACCGTAGCACCTATATGACCAAAGGGTAGCTGCAGAAAGAGTGTTATTGCAGCAACATGGGGATTTGGGACTGCTCAGACCTGTAAAAGCAGTCTCTAGGCAGTGCTCAGAAGGCTGTTGTAAACAATAATGCTTCCTAGCTGCCTGTTGGTGTAACAAGGCGCTGAAGAGCGACCTGTGCTTTTGTGCCTAAATAAAGCAGATACACAAGGGAAAGTGAAAAATCCATAAAAGGTGCTCATCGCAGAAGATCCATGCAATAGTACTCAAATATATCTCTGCACACTCAGCCAACACAACGCACTCAATACAAACAATTTGTATTTAAAATATTTAATTTTTTGAGAACATATATCAGTAGCAGGTAGTGTTGTAGTCATATGTAGTCATATGTCTTTGCATGAGTAGAAAGCTTTTAATCAGGACTGCTACATGTATTGGAATATAGAGTCAAATTCTTTTGAGGTGTAACTATCTATACGATGCTTAGCTCTGGGAGTCGTTTTGTGCTTCCTCAGACCTTGGCTGGGACCAGAGGGGACTGGGGGACGGGGAAATGGCATAAAGCGTAGAGATGCAGCCCACTGGCCAACAAGTAGAGTTCAGCATTTCGCAAGCTTAGCAGTTCAGCTTTGACGACAGTGTGTATATAAATGAGCTTAGCACAGTTCCTGAGCTAATGAGCTCTGACTCTTGCTGCTGCACAATACCTTGGGCGCTGAGCTGCACTAATGCAGCTTTGCTGCTCTGTGGCCTGGAGCAGGCTCGTCAATCTTGGGCTTCTGTGTGGCGTGCTTGCCCCAGATCATGTTCAGCACAGCCAGAGCTGGTTTAGGACTGTCTGCACCCATCAGCACAGCGTGGGTTGGGAGTTTGTTTTCGATGTGCTTTGAGTAAGCTCCAGATGAGCTCTGCTTGTTCTGTTCTTTAGAGCTCCTTTGGTAATTTTTGGACAATAAATGGAGTTCTTGGGGCTTGCAACTTACTAGTATTTGATAAAAATATGTTGTTGTTTTTTGTTTGTTTGTTTGTTTTCTTTTTGTTTTGTTTTGTTTTGTTTTGTTTTGTTTTGTTTTCTTAAAAAGCTGGGTTGAGGAGACCTCACTGGGTTCTGAAACAGTGATAAAAGCTGGTTTTAACTAGTTCCCCCTTCTCTCCCCGCCCCTTTTCTTTTTGTCTTCCACCTCTATTATCAGATAGGCAAATGTGCCATTTTGGCAAGGCATCATTTTCCAGTTGATTGCTTTGGAATGCTGTGTGAGAAATGTGCATTCATACTGCAAACCTCTTTAATGGGTAATTGGATAAGTGCAATTTAATGAGAGAAATAAAATTTTAAAAATCAATGTTTATGTAATTCATCTGTCAAGAAATTACCCCTATGCTGTAACATTACATTAAGGGAGACAAAATAAAATAATGGGATGAATATATTAACATATACCGAACTTTTGTGTTACATACTCTTTCTTTGTGGCTGTTGGTAAAGTTTTTGCAATGAAGGAAACTTGAGATGGGGTGAATGAGTGTTTAATAGAGAAGGTTCAGTTTTTCATCAGGTCAGATTTTGGCCATGTTTTTTTTTTTTTTGCTAGGAGTGGCCAAGTCATCTCGTCACTGAGATTCAGAACCTCAGATGTTCAACTCCTGCTGTTCACAACTGGACCTGCAGCAGAGTCCTGAGGACTTCTGGTGTTGCTAAAGATGTTGCACTGCTAAGTTCAGATTCCTGCTTATGAATGATCTCTATGGTTCTCTTAAGAAAAATAGAAAATATTCTTGGAATTACTGGAGTTTATGGAAAAAAAAAAAAAAAAGAGGAGGCTTAGACTTATTTTGCCTACTGTTGGTGACCTAGGATGCTTGCTTTCAAAGATCAGAAGCAGACTCTTGACAGAACATAGACTGTCAGTGGAGAGTCTCCAATAGAGGAGGATATTTGTCAGTCTGTGTGATTGCTTCTCTTTCTGAAACCTTGAGGATGTTGCACATTTTCGTTTGATCCCAAGAGTGTTCGCCCACTAGAGTGAATAAAACATTAACTCAACTCTTCCTGAAGCAATATTTCCAGAATTATTTCTGTTTTATGCAATGGTTGTCCTTTTGGGCAATGTTTTGGTATTTGAACTAGGGACTACCACATGGAAGAGAGTGAACCAAAGAGCCAGATTTCATACCTTAGAAATAGAAACAGACTGTTATCTGTTGCAATCTGAAAGCAGAGGGTTTTGCATCAGCCTCTCTAGGGACTGATACACTACCCCACTATAGAGGAGGTTGTTGATAGTCTGATAGTTGAGTCATCTACTCAGCATCTCACTGAGAGCTGATTCATTGCCTAGGGAATTAGTTTGTCTTTTGATTCTATGGCAACAAATAAGGCACACTTCTTTCTGAATAAGTGTTTACATTTCAGGACACCTACATTGCACTGCTTACTTTTCTTTTAATGAGAGAAGACGCCAAATGTTATTTATCTTGGAAAGGGAAAAGTATTTTGCTCAAGAATATTAATCAAGAGCTTTTTTGATAAATTAATATGAATGCCTTTAGGACTGGTTAACATAAATATTTTCCTTTCCTGCTGACAAAGTGTGGAGCTCTGGAGAAATACATAAAAAATACATTATACTGCTATTTAACAGTGTCTAAAAACTAAAGGGGAAATAGCTGTTTTGTTTTTCATGGTCTATTTAAAAAGAAATGACAAAAAAAAATCTAATGTGAGTTATATCTTTATATAGAGGTGTTATTTGTAGTAAAGGAAGAGTTGCGTTATTTTCAAACATGTATTAGAACATATTATCCTATTTGTATCCTAATTATTAGATATGTTGCACATACCAAACATTTCTGTTGTGTTAATTTTTCAAACCTGAGATTGAATATTTTGAAATTAGTTATAGCCATGCCAGTTTTCTGCTATGAATGTGGATTTTGCCTCTAGGGAAGAGCAAAAAATAATTTTCAGAAGTTACTTATGTGCAACCAAAATTCCATAATACCACTCATTTGTTTTCTGTCCAAACTATTCCAAAGCAAGGGTTAGAAAGCTTCCTGGAGTTCCTCCAAGGAGGGTTTGGCCTGACTGTAATATTCAGCTTGAGGAATCTCTCGTTGCCAGTTCAAGCTCCCATTGAGCACAGGGAGGCTGCAGATTTGGTGGCTCCCAAAGGTGACTTCAGAAACATAACCGCATCTCTGTTCCTGCCCAGGTTCAGTGTCTGTGTTAGAGCTTCCCACCATCCTGGGGAAGAAGCAAACACTGTGTGAGGTTTTGGTGATGTGGCAGTGCAGAACACTGCAGCGCTCATTTGAAAGCATTCATTCTCCAGGTCTTCCTGCCTCTCACCAGCAAGGGAAATGGGTGCTTCTGTCTCCTGTTGCAAGTGATTCAAATATTTCTAGCGTCTGTCCTCCGTGATATTGTGGGCAGAGAGCTCTTTTTGTGTAGGGATTTGTCCTTGTGCCAGTGGTATGAGTAACATGTTGCTTCTCCCATGACCTTTACCCATCCTCAATCTGTACATAAGTTTAAAATTGCTTAAGAAATACCCCATCCAGACTTTACTCCAGGATAAAAGGACGTTCTCCAGTTCAGTGTTCAGATATTTCAGAAAAGGGCATACAGAGTCGCTCTGCACTAGCTATTGTGAAATGGCTTTTAGCACAGCATCTGGTTTTGGTCAAGCTCATTGTGTGTTGCTCATTCAGGGGGACTGTGGCCACAGTCCTCTGAGGCGGGTGCAGCTCTAGCCACATTTTGCAATATTTCCTTTCAAAGTTCTTAGTGCTCAACTGACCCCGTCCTTTACTGGCACTGGTACTCCCCTTCCCCTTCTTCAAAATGGGTTCTTGCTCTACTAATTATTACCAATATGTTTTGGGAGACATTATATCTTCCTTTGAACTTTTGTTGTAAGTTAAAATGCTTAAGACTTTCTCTACTCTCTCTCTCTCTCTTTTTTTTTTTTTTTTTTAAATCCTATAATGTCATTATTGTCACAGATGAAGGCAGCAATTTAGGAAATAGCTTGTAGTAATTTTTATGTATATTGTAGTCTGTCTGGGGATCAAATTTTTCAGCCATGAAAAATAGAAAAATTGTATCAGACTGATTCTACAAGGTGGTAGATTTGGGAAATTCTCCTGCTTCCTGGCACTCTGGATGTGGGAGCCTGGGAGGGATGTCCACAATATAACAACATTGTCAGTCACTGGGTTTATAAAGTTGTTTGGACATGGAAAGATCTCTGTTTTATTCTTGGCCTTAAATGGAGGTTCTTTCAATATTGCACGAAGATAGTTGCATAGTGAAAAATGTGATAACCTTAATAGACTTCTTGAAGACGGAAGGTCTGTACTTATGAGAGCTGTTAACCTAGACCCTATTACAAGGCTGCTAAATTATGCAATAATAGCTTTTATGAAATAGGACAAGGGATAAACAGCTAAACCATTAATAGATGCATTTAAAATAAATGAATATTAAAACTGAAATTACATTAGTCATCTGAAGTCTATTTAAAAAATAATACTTTGAAAATATAACATGGTTTGAATGTCATGTGCTTGACACAGTATGCAATATGCCTCAGGAACAAAATTCCTGACCAGTCAAGTGCATACCAAGGGATATATGTGTGAGACTATTTCAATGGTGATCTATTTTTATAATATACTACAAAGCTTCTTCTCACAAACACACGTTTCTCTGTATTCACATGAGGTTTACAAACCTGATTCTAGGAGCACTCCAGTTTTCCAAAACTCCTATGTTTGCAAATTTAACTTTAATCTGCTAGTGTCTTTGAAATTTTATCAGTTCACGGTCATTAAAAAATACCATCTCCCAGTTGTATGAGATGTTCCTCTGAAAAAAAGCTTTTTAGGAAAAATGACCTAGGAATCCAATACAGTGAGTCTTGCAAGCATTCCTACTTACTCTGAAATTATAAACCCATATGAGAAAGAAAAGTTATGTTAGTCTTGCATTTCACTAATAATATTACATTTCTCTATAAAGGGGTAAGGAATTCAGGCAATATGCTTACTGCTCATTAGAGGTCAGTAGTGAAGCACGACATGAAGGAAGAGTTGAGCATTCATGTAAGGAGCCCAGTTCCATTCTGTTCAAAATAGACTTGTGACAGAAAATAAAAATTCTGCAGGGTTCTAGAAGTGGGACTTCTTAAAAGAAATGTCAGGTTAAAATTCTGAGGATGTAGTTTCTGAACATTGGATTCAAAATAAAGGTGATCAATTCCGTGGTAGTATTCATTTTATGTTATAGTATAGTATTTGTCTTCTGAATGAAGCTAGATGATTTTGCAGGCTATGTAAATTTAAACAATTAAAAAAAAAAAATTAAGTTAAAAATCAAAGCTATAATATGCCTGTAGACACACTACATGACAGAAAATCACATTACAGTCTTAAGGACAGGGTCCTTGACTGTCATCTTCAGTCCTGACAAATCAGCACTACAGAGACATAGTTAATAAAAGACTTTTCAAAGTTTTGGATTTTATGACCTCGGTTATATTTTAATGTGGATGCCAAATGCTTGCAATATAATGCCCAGTTGGTGTTCAGTGTCCCAAACTGCACATCTGATCTTCCAGTTTCAATATGCATCATTAAGACCTGTCTCTTTTAAGGCATATTATGGCCCCAGTCCAAGCCTTGCCATCATTAAGACTCCACTGGCTCCTACCAGGTTTTTGTCAGGACCCTAAAATAGTAGTCCCCAAGGGATGAACAGTTCATATCAGTAGAAATGTTGAAGCAGTTTAACAGTTTAAAAATAGTGCTTTTTAGCATTCTTGAATAATTTACATAATCTGAAAAAATGAATCCCTCTGTAGACATCTAATTCCGGAGTGAAGAATCACTGCAGTTTTCATTTCTGTCTCAGGGACAGAATTATTAACGTACTAAATCAAGTAAATTAGATATCATGCAAAGCTCGGTTATTTTTCAGGATTTAATAATGCAAAATCAATAGAAGCATTTACTACATTCTGTTGCTTTCTAAATCTGGCCCGAGATGGTTTTTCAAACACCAATTTTTCAGCACACAGGCTACTGTGACCTGCTGCCAGAGGGCTCTGCAGTTGAGCATCCTCCATTCCCCTGACTTTGGGTTCTGCTCAGGGCTCTAAGTGAACATTTCAGCCTTTACACATAGGAATGAAAATTGCTGTTGGTTAGCAAAAACATGTGCCTCTCTCTCATGAAAATTCAGGGACTAATTTTAAGTTTGAAAATTTTGTTAGCTTTGAGGTAAAGACAGAAAGGGCACCCTTAAGAATACAGAACTCCAGTCCTTGTCTTCTCCACCCCATTCTCTCAGCTTGGCAGGGGGCTGGACTCCTTCCGATTCATGGTAAAGAAATCCTCTTGATGGCTTTTTCCATAGGGTAGAATAATGCCTGGGAGAAGGGAAGATCCTTTAAATCAGTATCAGGGACTCATACCCATCTCCCCTGCCCTTTCCAAGCTGTCTGGCTGCCATCACATTAATCTCAGATGTGATATTAATAGAATACCTTATGGTCATTTTTCATTTTTATTAAAGTATGGCTTGCATTAAACATGGTGCATAAAATACCTAAAGAAATGAGTCAGTCAGCACTGAATCCTGTTCTGATCATCAGGAAAGAGTTAACTTTATGCTGTAGCACCAGGAAAGCCATTTACATATTCTGTTTGCCATTCTGATAGGGAATAGTCTTGTTTACCAGTCCTGGGAACTGTCAACATGTTCAAAGCGAGGTGGTAAATGTAAATGAGGTGAGTCAGTATCAATGCATTCCTGAAAGAATCTTGGTGAGTATCAAGGTGTATCTTAGGATCCTGGAGTTGGTCCTGTTCAGTGGAAAACAGCTAAAGATGAAGGTCTGATTGTGGAAGCATCTTGGCAGCTAGCTAGCTAAATAAGACACTGAAAAATGTTATGGGCTTGACCCAAATGATGGCCCTGAAAGGTGGGAAATAACTGTATAGGTATTTAGTGAAGTACAGACATTCTCCCAAACTCAGCTCCCAAAAACTGATAGAATAAAATCCCGTAATTTTCTTTTTCTTTTGGACAAATACAAGGCCCAGATTTCTGCTCACTAGATGTGACTTGTATAGCCAGTTATAGATTTAATTTGGTTTGAATTGATATTTGGATTCCCCTTGTTCAGGGCTGCTGTGGGAAAGAGAAAGGGTAAGCACAGCAGGGGAGGTGTTTCATTCTGCTCATCAGTCTCCCTGACTGAAAAGTCTCTCTTTTTCCATCAATACTTGGAAAAAAGGAGAAGAAAAGCATAAAGGAAGTTTAATACCGTTCTCCAATCCTTATCATGTCATGTTTTTATTACACACAGAGAAGTGACTACAGTGTAGTGTAGAGATTTCCAGTATAGTTTTAAACTACCTAACGAGGACAGTCCTAGTGCTTCTTTGCGGCAGCACAGAGCTGCGTACATTTAAGATGTAGAGGAAATATATTCTGTGTCCATATGTATTTCATAGTTTGAAGCATGGGGAAAATATTCTTCTACACTAGATTTCAACTTTCAGCATTTGAAATAGCATTGGCTCTTTTATCCTTTCTTTTTCAGTGAAGCAGCAGGGAAAACGTGCCAGTCTGCTAGAGGATTTTAGCTGACTGCCAGGTACTGTGGCTCACCCTAAAAATCTCTCTGGTTTCCCTGGCAGTCTGCATTTGACTCACAGCATTTGAGCTGTTCTCCTGAGAAAATGTCCCAGAGAGTTGGTCTAACACAGACACTGTGTGACAGACCTAACTCTTCCTTCCCTTATATTATTCTGGCACTTTCATCTATGCAAAAACAATGAAAATCCTGATCTGAAAAGAAAGACTGTTCAGCTATGACAGGTTAGTTTTTCCTTAGTAATTTCCCGGTGTATGACCCAGAGTAAGAAAACAAACTTCATGAAGAAGAACAAAAGGAAACCAGTCCATTTAGTTGTCCATTTAGTTGTACACTTAATTGCAGTGTCATTTAACAACACTGCTGGTTTTATTCTGTAACATTTACACTGCTGATAAGTGCAAAGAGGGTTAGGAAATAGTTATTTTTAGATGACATATTCATGACACAACTTTTATGTTAGGTCGTGCCTTTTTCTGAATGAGGATGGACGTATCGGGCCTTTTTTTCAAGTGTAAGTCTGCTGTTGTGTAGCAGTTTTTTTCCATTCCTTAGATCTACTCTCCCAGAGGTCCAATCAGCATTGGTCCCTGGCTCAGCTCTGGCCAGCAGCAGCTCCCTTTTGGAGCCGGCTGGAGCTGGCTCTGATCTGCCATGGGGCAGCTGCTGGGCTCTGCTCACAGAGGCCACCCCTGCTGCCCCCTTACTACCAAACCTTGACAAGTAAGCCCAAGTCTTTAGAATTTTGTGAGTGATACTTGATTTCTAAAGAGCCAAGGCGACTACAAGTGTACTTTAATACCGTAGCACAGACATGGCAACAACCCCCACCGGTAGATTCAGAACTGTTCATAATTTTCCTTTGTTATTTAATTCAACAGAGATTAATTCCAGAAAGATCAGAAAAGTGATTTTCAGCCATCTGACTGGTTTCTGTGAAGCCAAAGCAGCTGGAGCACTGTTACCACATAATTCATCAAGAGAACCCATTACCATTAGTCACACTAACGTCTGATCGCACCATTAGCTTAAGAGAACTCTCAATCAACATCCATTTAATTTTTCTTTCATGAGTGATTTTTTCGGTGAAGGTCAGGTGGCTGGCTCCAGCCTTGACACAAGTTTGAGGAGGACTTTCCTTCCCCATGCTTCTGACACAATGTTAAGAGACATTTTGGATTGTACAAAAGTGGGGCAAGCGTGGTATGTTCAGTAATAGCTTGAAAATCCCAAGTTACCAACAGTGAGTTACTGTGGTATAAACTGTGGGCAGTCCTTTCACAGATATATGAGATATAGGGACAATTTTGCTCCCTCTGTGGCTGCTATATGACCTTTTATGAGAGCCCCACATGACTTGCACATCTTTACTGCAAAGAAAGAAGCTGTAGAAGTGATGGAAAGGACAAACTGCAGAGAAGCAGTCATTGGCAGGCCACACAGCAAACACTGGATGGCGTTTTTGGTGAGCAGAGCAAAATCTACTGCATGTAGAGTAATGCAGATACTTCAGGTACATTGTCCTGGGATTATTATTGGGGCAGGACGCTTCTAAATCCTGCCCAGAAAAAAAATTGACACCTGTATCTAAGTGGATTTTTTAAAATAGCTTGTTGCAATATGCACAACCAAACTTCTAGCCAGCAACCCAGAAAGGGGCAGATTCTGACCCATCGTTGGGGGAAGATGGGTAATTTCATAATTTCAACAATGCAAATAAAACCAGCATTTGACTCTTCACAATCTTTGGGATGCAGAGTCTCACAAATGCAAAATTTCACTAGGAAGATATATTGGGTCATGGGTGATGACATCGTCCTTGTATTACAAACAGAAAATATGAATGCATGAGAGCAGTATTAAAGTAATTTAATACTTTCAGATCATCAAGGTCTTTCTTTTAAGAAGTACACACATGAGCTTTCGAGGTTCTGTCTCCCTTTCACCAAGTTTCCTGCAGTGATCTGGACAAAATTTTATTTCTCATCTCTGCCTTAATTTTTTTTTGCTCCTGAAAGTTGTTCTTTAAACATTTTTGAAAACAACCACTATATTTTTCAGAAGTCAAACTGAATCCAGTTTAGAACACCAATAGGACTGGCTAACTGGTTTTGTTTTAAAGAAAATTAACTGAAAAAAATATGGTTTGAGAAGGGACGAAATCATTTATGGTGAGTATCAGGTTTGGAGAAGAGAAATATCTGGAAATGTTTATGTCAAGAGGAATGTTAGGAATTTTATTTATATGTAACTCAGCTGAAAAATTATCTACCCATGCTTCTCTGAAGAACACTTAAGCACTGAAATACAAATGTAGTCTAAATGCTAAGCATTTGATTTAGGGACCTTATGCAGCATTTTTACACATTTGGAGCTTTGGCATTGATTTTAATGAGAAAGTATTTCAGCTTGTGTTAGACTGAGGTCATGAATAAAATCTTCAAGGTGTATCATTGTATATACCAAAAAAAAACATATGTAGTTACACATTATCAGTGAATGTATAGGTTCTAAATAACTTCTTCTTTCACATCCCTAATACTTAGAATTTCCATGACTTGGTCCCTTCTTTTGGGAATCTCCTCATTTTCCCCAGCAAGAAGCCCATTAAAATAAGTGTTCTGTGTTAAAATACTATATATTGTGGAGCAGATTTTGAAGTGAAATTTAATATTTTTTGTGCTATATGTTTGCATCCTAGCATTCAGAAATTTCATCTGCTGTACTTTCTGTTGGAAGATACCTATTTAAATAGTTAAATAGTTATTTTCAAGTCAGAATTCATTTATCATTAAACATTAGTTCATAATGTTTATACATGTAACAAATTTATATAGGAAAAAAAAAAGTGTTTGCATTTTTTTCCCTGTGATTTCATTAGTAGCAATAGAAATCTCTCAAACTCATGAAGGTAACAGATGACTGATTATTCAATGATGCAGCAGAATAAATCTGTCCTAACCATAATTAAAGAGCAAATGTGCTCTACATTGCCCATGCAGTGGGCATTAAATATGTTACAAATAGGAAGCATACACCTTATTGATTACCAACAGTTCCCTAATAAATTGAGATAATTAATTTTTGCTGAGCATCTCTCATGCAAATATAAGTTTAAAACTAATAAATTTTTTTTTTTTAGAGCTCAGCACAATTACTAGTTTCTATTGTTAACATTTTCAAAGTACTTTTTGGCTCTAATCTTATTCTGCCTTTTTCAAAGTCACTACCATTGAAAATAGCCTTAAAAATTCTATTTCCACACCTGAATATGTGTGTTTCTTTTCTGGCTAAATAAAAGGTTTGGGCTGTAATCATAGCCTCCTGAAGTAAAACCCATTGGGAGCAAAGTCTCCTTATGCCCCTGCTTTACAGGCTTCCCATCCTTCCTAGCATTGAGTAATGAGGAATCTCTGAAGGAGGCAAGAGTTTTCACATCCACACCTTGATAATAGTATGTCTAGACTGTGAGATCAGCATTATTTGTGAAGCTACCCAACACCCCTCCCAGAACTTGGTGTTCTGTTCAGCCCTTGGAAATAAGAGATCTGGGATGTGCTACCAGCACAACCTTGAATCATAGAGTCATTTAGATTGGAAAAGACCCATTAAGTCTAATGATCATGTAACACTACCAAGTTGAGGTTCACTGAAAAGTGATAGATTCTGTGGCTGTTTTATTATTTTGGTGAACTCTCTGCAGCTTGGCAGCAGTGGATGGTGTAAACATTTTTCATCCCGAGGAACAAGAGGAGGATCTTTGTGCTGTGATATGTTTGCCCTAGTTCAAGAGAGGTGATCTCCAGGCACCTGCAGGACATAAGATTTTCTTTTCTTCTCACTCTTTTTAATATCGTCACCATCAAATATTGGGCAGATAGATTTTATGTCCACAGGCTCATTTGCACTGGGATATTTTAATAATGGCTTTGACTTTTGTATCTAGAAGAGCTTCTTTGAACCTGTTCCTCCAGGCCTTTTTAAATCATGATTCCTATAAGAAATTAGCCAGTTTATCAGGAAATAATGACCTGACAATGACAGATAAAATGAAATAAACAATTATAGATATATATATTTATAATGTATGTACCTTTTGCTTTTTTACTTGCCCTTTATATGACGCTTGCAGTGGTATTGTATGGGTTTGCTGGTTTTGCTGAAGTCTGACTCTATTTCTTCATAAAATGAAATGTTCAAATCAATAAAATCACAGCAGTGAGACTGTGTACAGCTACCTTTATCAATACAGCTTTTATTAATGGGAAGAATTTCACTGCCATAAGAGCTTTCCATGGAGTTGTTTAGCAATTGAGATGATATGTATAGGTATGCAGGGACTTGCCTTGTAATTGTCTTTTGTGGGAAAGTTTATTCTATAAAAATAAAAACATAGTTCTGGAAAGTTCCTGTTTTTGAAGACAGTTGAGGTTCTGTAAAAAAAAAACAAACACTGACATTGTGTCAGTGTTTTCCCTACTTGTATTTTGTAATGATTTGCTAAACTACTGACTGTGCTCTAAATATCTCTAGAGTGAGTACCTCAAAGGCATTTCCAGAAGATCTCAGGGAACATCATTGTGCTTATACAAAATGTAATTCCTGTTCACAGGAAAATGTAGAAGCTTGTTCCTTAGAATAAACATTTGCAGTTTGCTAAGTCAAGAACTCTGGCCTTCAGTCAGTTTCTAGAAGCCTGACTTTCAGATTAGCCTTTGGTTTGCAAAAAAAAAAAAAAATACATTCATACACCCTATACTTCCTTTGCATTTGGCCTGCATTTACTGAAATTTGGTCATCACTGGTCATAAAACCCCAACAGTGATGAGTCCACATCAAAATGGTGTTATTCTCTGAGTCTGAACGTCAGTAAAGTAGAACTCAGAGATCAAGCAGGGAGAGTAAAGCAAAAAGAGTACCTGTCAGCATAATTATGGTAACAAATCATATTTATAGTATATGTAGGGCTAGATGTGCCAGACCTTGATTAATAATCAATTGTAATTACTGTTTAGAATTAATTACATTCCTGAATTGCTGACTTGAAAAATTATTAATAGGTATTTTCCCACACGTTTCTTGTGGTACTACTAAAATGATTTTGAAGTGAATTTAACATTTTGAATGTCATCTCATAATCCTTGTGTTGTCATTACACATCTTTTGAATTTGTTTCATGAGGATCTAAAAACACACAAATGCAGCAATAACATGAGTCAGTGTGTCTGCCTCTGAAGTCTACATCTCATTTCTTTTGTTCCCTTTCAAGCCAGCAGAAATGGGTTGCACCTTAAAATAACACCTAATTATTCTGCAAAACTGGTCCTTCTTGTGGTAGGTGCTATCATAAGCAGAGTCCAGAGAGCTAAATGCATTGAGTAGACAACAGATATAATCAGGTCAGAGTTTGATTTAAAGAGTGAGGCCAACCAGTATGTATTTTAAAGGATTTATTAAAACAAGTAAACTTTTCCCACTATTTTTCTGTATTTTAGGTATTAGTTCATATTCAAAAAATATATATATTTTTTTAATAATTTTCGTTACTTGAGTTTTCAGTGCAGTTAACTTCTTTGTGTTCTTGATGTGTTGCGTTTGATAGGTCTGTACGGTATTTGTTGTCAACACTAGGTGTCACACTAAGAATGTTTCTGTTTCTGGGATGAAACAAAACCCTCTGCCAGTAAGTGAGACTATGCTCTTCCCCGAATGTCCTACTCTCACTCCGGACTCTTGAAGTCAGCAGGAGTTATTCCATTGATTTAGGCGCAGTTGGGTTTGTGCCCTTGAGGCGTACGTTGTTTTACTCTTTGTAGAATTGCAAGAAATGGACACAAAATGCAGTTTGGCACCACCTTGGATTTGTCTCCATTCAGTGTACAAGGAGTTAACTAAGGGAAATGACATTTGCTTCCAAATGTTGCTCAGACTTTTCCAAGATTTGGATATGGAGTTCATTTTATGTTTTCAAGTAGAGTATTCCAGCTACATAAATAAAAGCATGAACGAGTAGTTCTCGAAACATTCAACAGGATGGATCCTGTCCAGATTTGCATGCTCTAAAAAGCAATGAATGGCTTCCTGGAGTTTAACTGGGAAGTGTTTGTTAGCCCATTCCTCATGCACTGCCATTAAACCCCTCCGTGAAGCTACAGTCCCTGCCTCTTTCCTTTGCACTGGGTTTCATGACGACACTTCTCTGATGGCATTCATGTGTATATGTGTAGGAGCCTGATGTAAGACGTGGAGGAAACAGCCCAGTGGTAACATAAAAGATTATTGTACAATATAGCACAGCTTTCCTCAGAGTTCAGAGAGTAACACAGTTCAAAGCTTCCAAATGTTTAGCCTGAAGCTTCTCTGTATATTGCTATTTATTTAAGGTCTAATCCAAAGCTTGCTAAAGTTAAGAAGCCTGTTCACTGAAGCCAGTGGACTTTGGTTACACACTTAATGCCAACATGAAAAGAGAGAGGTCTGGGCCTGTAGTGTTTGTAGTTATGAACAGAAGAAATAGATGGAATGAGAGATGCAACAGAGAAATTTAAAACTTCTCATTTATTTTTCATTTGAGCTTTTCCTTTTCAAGCAAGCAATTTGTTCACCAGGTGACTTATGCCAGCTCATGCTGATAAATGCAAGAACTTTGTTTTGGAAGTTCTGAAAGCTTTTAGAGATAAAGCCTTTATTTGTTCTTTCAGCCTGATACACTGAGAAAAGGGTTTAAATCCTAAACACTCACAATTCTCCAGCAACCTGCAATAGACTGAAGTTGAAAGCACTATAAAACTTGTTTACAAGGACTGAGAGAGTGAAAGATTGTTTCATTTTAAATGCTGCAGAGGAAGTAGGATCTGACAATTTTAGAGCCTGATTTTTTCTTGTCTTACAGCAGGGACAGTGAACCAGCATGGAAATTCCTTAAACTCAGAAGGCTAGCTGTGCACATGTGGGATAGATAGCATAAGAGGGTTAAAAGGCAATGGACAGTACTATTTCCAAGAGTCACCCGCATCTTCCTGAATTTTACGGTCTTAGGCATCACAAAGAAAGGTCTTTTACATTTTCTCACACATCTATCTTGATGGTAAGAATAACAGTTGGACAGGGCTACATTCTATGTTCTTCCTCCTAAGGTTAGACAGATAGAGGGAGGGAAATGATGCTCATAGATCTACTATGGGGCTATTTATCTATATTGTGGGGCTCTGATACTTTTTTTTTTTCTCTCTCTTTTTTTTTTTTTTTTTTTTTTTTCACCACTGATAAATGAAGGGAGCGGTGGAGCTGTTGATGGTGAAAAATGTTCGATGTCAGGTTGAAGACATCTGAAATTCTTGATGCTTGTCTAGGTCTCGTGTCAGTTGGCATAAATTCAGTATGTGAATTGTGTTCACCCTGGCACAGATTAAATAAACAGGCCAGTTCAATGGACAAAGCCTTCGCAGTAACATGCATGACGTAGTTGCAGGTTTCATGTTCTAGGACCCAGGTTTGCTGTTATGCCCAATAGACCAAACCTGGGTTGTATGTATAATAGAAATTAAGATAATTTTGCACAGAAATGGCCCAGGCCATTCTGGAGCCTGGTTCTGCCCATGTGTGTTAGTTGTCTACCACTGGTTTACACAGACTCACACCTAGACAGAGCACTGGTTTATAGTGCTTTACATCCCAGGCATTGAAGGATAATGCTTAAGAATCACTCCACGTCTCAATAATATTAAAGTAAAAAGAAAATTTTCACTGTCGAGTTTTGTCCCTCTCCATGCATGACACAAAATGAATGTACATAATCAGCTTATTTGCATGCTTTTTGGTAATGCATCTATTGTAAGCTGTGGCATGGTCACCATGTTCTGCTTCAGATAACGTAGGAAGCTGTGTAATGCTTAAATGCAGCCTGAAGTCAAGAATGACACAAAGGCTCTGGGAGAGCCTGAGGGCACCATTAGTACTGACACTGCTTCTTTTGCTGGTGTCACTACATAGGCTTCTCAGTGCTTTTGGGACAGGGAGGGGGATCGGCTTTTATTTTTTTCCAGTGCAGATCCATCAGCAGTGAGATGGGCAGTAAAAAATGATGTGGCTTTCCTCTTTAGCAGATGACACTGCCCTTGGTGGGTGGGGACAGCAGTTCCTGCAGGCCATCTGGATGCTTCAAACTAAATCTCAGCTGGAGGAAATTGTGACAGAGATGATAGTGCAGAATATAAGATGGGATATCCGGTGCCTGGTAATTGTCATGCCTTATGCTATTTCCTAATATGAATGAAGAACAAAAACCAAATACACCAAATAGTATTATGGATCTAAGACTGTTTCAATTTAAGGTCTGCAGACCACTTTGTGCTTTAGGATATGTCAGATGAATTTGTAGCTCCAACACACCTGTTGTGCCCTACTGTGCCTTCATTGACCATCACAATTATTCAGGCCGTTCACCAGTGGTCCTTCCCATCCCAAATTTCTAATCCTCTGAAATGTGCTGGAGTCCTATTGAAGTCCTACTGGGACAAAGAGGAGGATCTTTATTATACATCTAATCGTATTCCTTTGGAAAAAGAAGAACCTCATTGAAGGAAACAAAGTGGTGTGTATGTCCAAGATCTTGCTTCCTTGTTCAGTCTGTTTCTTCCACGTGTCTGAGCACTGTGTACCCCCTGGGCAGCAGCTGCAAAAAATTCATCACAGGACAGTTTCATCCTGATGACTTGGTTTCCTTCTAGTAGCCACCTAGGGGCAAATGCTTCTCAAACCACTGAGTCTGAACAATAACATTTGGAGCAATTTGGATTCAAAATGTTTGGCTTGGATCCATTTCTGTATTTCACTCTAGAGCCTTTCTTCTTCATTAGTAGTGCATTAGCTGTAACATTTTCCTTGTGCTGCTTCTGGTACCCACTCTTGCCTATACAAAAGCGCTAAGAAATTGTGTGATACTCTGAGCATCGTTACTGCAGCCAGATTAGAGTGCAAAGCCCAAGCAGAGCTGGTAAACACAGCCAGCCTCTATCTGCTGATACTCTGCCTGCTTTTAGACTGTTAATTTTTGTTTGTTTGTTTGTTTGTTTTTATGTGTTTAAATCCTGTTTATTTTAGAAGGAAGGCAGCAAAATTGAAGGTAGGCTAAGGTGCAGCACCTGGGAGCAACTCTTGAGTTCATAAAACAATGTTTACCAACAGTTTAAGTCAGCAGTGCAGAAGGTAATGGAAGCTAAACACAGTATGGTCCGATGTGGCTCTCAGCAGAGCTGATTGAACTTGGTTTCTCTGTGGGTTTCTTGATGCACCAGCATGGTTCTATGTCCTTTATAGTGGGGGTGGCTGATGCTCCAGGTCCTTGCTGCTTGTTTCACTTCGTACATGCTGAAACTCAATGTTAGCATGGTGAGGCCATGCATCAAAGTGTCTTCACAAAATGCTCAGGAGCAATGCAAAGGGTTCATGGCTGTCATGTAGCACACGGGGTCAGCCAAGCTTATGCCTGCTATCACACTTCAAGAGTATTCCCACAATGTGAAGAGAGTAATCTGATAGTAAACACAATTTTATCATGTCTGTTTCCCTGGGTGTCTGCAAACAACAGACCTATATATATTGGTTTACATAATGCTCTGTTTCACGGCAGACTGATTTGCACTGTCAAGGGCAGGACTGTTTGGCAAAGTTAGCACATCCACATCATTCTGCATGTTCCCCATTCTCTAACAGGTCTGTAAAGGCCTGAAGAGTGTGTGGTGCCTTTGCATGGACACACTCATGTTGCCAGGAAGGTGAGGTCTCCAAAAGGATGTCTGTGTGTACAGGTCACTAGATACTGCTGTGGGACCATAACTTACAGCTTTATGTTGGAAATGGAAAACAGAACAAATAAAGGTAAAAAGAACATTCTCAGAATGCATTAAATTTTAATTCACTGCTAACTATGAAACCAAGACTATTGTCTCCCTAAAACAATATTTGGATGAGATTTACCTCAATGTGGAACATAACAAGAAGCATGCAAAATGCAGACAAGGCACAATATTCCAAATACACGGAAATTTAATGGTTAGTAAGTTTTCAACCCTGGATGAAAATTTAATACTCAAATTAATTTGTGGGTCATTTTTTTTGATTAGAATGCAAAGCCAAAAATAAGAGCGAATTATCCTTACTTAAACATTTTTCCCAAAGATGATTTAATTCCATCTGCAAGTACCTTGCAATGCCTTCAGTTTAAAACAACAAAAATGATCTTTTGAAAATTGTTATTTGATAATCTTCTCCTTCTCCTTCTCCTTCTCCTTCTCCTTCTCCTTCTCCTTCTCCTTCTCCTTCTCCTTCTCCTTCTCCTTCTCCTTCTCCTTCTCCTTCTCCTTCTCCTTCTCCTTCTCCTTCTCCTTCTCCTTCTCCTTCTCCTTCTCCTTCTCCTTCTCCTTCTCCTTCTCCTTCTCCTTCTCCTTCTCCTTCTCCTTCTCCTTCTCCTTCTCCTCCTTCTCCTTCTCCTTCTCCTTCCCCTTCCCCTTCCCCTTCCCCTTCTCCTTCTTCCATAGCTGTTTCCTACTATCACCCTTCTGTCATCAGAATTTCTTTCTGCTGCTTATAGTCTCATTAACTTCTCAATCTAATATTTCATTCTTCTCTCTGTCCCCCCCAGAGGACCCTTTTTGCTTCTCATTTAGCTCTGAAGTCAGTCAATGCTTCAGTTTGAACAACCATTTTTGTAGTCCATAGCTTACTGCCTGTTATATTGTAAGCAGCATTTTAGAAATGCATTTCTGTTTTGATCACCTGAGAAGTGTTCAGAACTATGTATGCTCAGTCTTTAGAAACACTTTGATGTGTGGGTACATGAATATTTTCCCTTCTGCCTTGAAATGTTTCCAGACTGCCAATTTTTAAAGTACTCAACAAACCAGTTGGAAGAAACAGATGATCTTTTTTGCCATTAACTTTCTCCTGTGATTTGGCAGAGTTGCCATCAATGAAAAGGAAATATAGAAACAAAAGGACAGATTGCATCCATTTCAGATTCCCAGGATTGTGGCTTAAGAAGACATCAACTGCAATCTCCTTTTCTTTTTTTATTATTTCTCCTCCCCTACTTAAGCGTGCCTGGAAGAGTGTTCCCATTTTGGTGTCTTTCACAATCTTTTTTAATTAGACACATAAGTGCCCATAAAAACCCTGTAGAAAACCCAAAGCACAGAGCAACACTTTTATGTAACCCTACTGCCGGATGGCAAGCTGCCACCTCCTGCCCCCACTCATCTCCTCTGACTGATCATTTTGGCATTGCCTCACTTTGACATGAGACTTATTTACTTAAAAGCCAATGCTTTGCTTTTTGGAGTTACATTTTCTCTGATTATAATTCTTCCACAAATGCCTCCGTTGACTTTGCTTAGGATGCTTAGGATGTATGCTAATCGTGTTTGTACCTGTTACTTTTTGGCTGGCAATACAGTGCTTCTTTGCTGGAACTGTGCTGTGTGTAGCTGTTCTGTTGCTTTGACCTTGAAGCCTGGCATTTCAGAGGCTTACAGATGCCACTTCTCCACATATTAAACAGAAATCTGTGGATGCCTCACAAATTTTTTTTGTCTGGTTGTGCTCTGGCAAGATTTTTGCAAACCAATCAGATTGCATAGGTAACATGAATACAAGCATTTCAAAGACAGACCCAACTTTGTATTATGTGTTGTTGTAATCTTATATTAATGATGCTTCTGAAAGAAAAAAGGGAGACAGGTTTTGAAGATGGCAGCTCTGTAGAATATTTCTTCTGAATATAAGATCATCAGTAGCTACACCTACACTGCCCTATCAACATGTCTACTTTGTTGCCTTGAGGCCAAAATGGATGTAATCTGTCCTGCGATCTTGGGATCATCCACGCTGATGCATGTGGAATGCCAGTAGATAAACCAAGGGAATGCTTTGTTCTCATACCCTCTGCTGTGCCCCTGTGGCACTTTGGGTGACCCCCCTTTGGGAGTACCCAGAACCTCCCTGGAAGGAAGCACGGCAAAGCCAGCAGCAGTGCACCTCTCTTGCCATGATACAATTGATGTGCACCAAGTCAACACTTCTCCAGCCTTTGGTTTTCCCCCTTTCTCTACCCATTCTTATGTCTACAGCTTTTTCTCATTTAGGGTTTAAAAGCCATTCAGAGATACTCCACTTCTGAGCTGGAGCATACACAACTATGAGTTCAGTCACTAACAGACATGGGACTGAAATTCTGTGTTTATTTTGCTATCGGGTGCAATGTAAACATGTAAGTTTAACAGTGACAGAGATGTTCTTCAGCTGGAGGGGCCATCTCCAGACCTGATAGGGTAGTTTACTCACAACATCTTTGCAAGTGCCTGCTAATGGATTGACAGGATGCAGTTTTGTGTTTTCAGCTACTTAATTAGGTTTAGTTCCCTGGCTAGTACAAGAGCAGTAGATGTCACAGGTAGAGCAAAACTGAACACACATTCAGCTCTTAGGCAGTTGTCCAAGTACATATGTTTACATGCAGTATATGAATGTCAGCCCAACTTGTCTTTACTTTGAACAGTACTGAATGCTTAAGTTTTCTTTGAAAACAGTTCTTGTGACATATATTGTAGACTTGTTTTTTTCTAATGCATTTAGAGAATGACTATACCTCTAATTCCAGTTTTCACACTGTTAAATACCTACCTATTCTCTGGTGAGTTTAGCTTCAATTAGTTGTATTGATTCAAATTTATCGTTCTGCACTAACACGGAGCTCTGTTAGAAGCAACTTCAAAACTAAAATTGCTTTACAGAAATAACATTAGTTTGAATTAGGATGTCAACAAGTAAATTCCTATGCTATCAATTTACATGCATGGTTGAATACAGTAAATTTATATATGGCTTGAGCTGAATATTGTATCTGACAAATATTGTATTCCTTAGTTTTGCATTGGTGATTGATACTGCTTTTTTTTTTTTTTTTTTTTTTTTTTTTAATTTTATTTTATTTAAGTAGTAATTCATTCCCAGCCTCCAATGTGGTTCACAAGGATGTTCTGACTCAGAGGCGTATCTTTGTGCTTCACGTATTTTTCTTCCACAAGCTAGTGTGATCTTTCTGAAACCATGGAAACTCTTGGAATCCACAAAGTCCTCTAATAAAAAATTCAACCAGGCATAATGTCCAAAAGGGCATGGGGAGGGACCTTGCCTATATCTCTTATGAGTTTATAAATCTAAATCATATTCCCCTCAGTTTTATTTTCTTTCCTGTTTGAGGAATCCATGTTGATTTAATTATTCCTTGTGTGACAACCATTACTTAATTTTCATCATCACAATGATGCCACTTTTCCAGGTCTGTTCAGCTGTCCTTGGAACTGGAATTACTACCTCCCGTATTAGTGTCTCACTACGTCTTTCTGTTTTCTTTCCTATTTCTTTCCAAACAATTGGTCATTTTTGCTTGTTTTTGTTTTTACCACTGTGAGGCACTGAGCTGACATTTTTATAGAACTATTTATTATAACTCTGAGATTCCATTCCTGAGTGGTAATAGCTAGCTGAGAGCTTCTCCTTTGCTTTATAAAGTTAGATTTTTTTTTCTTGGCATTACTTCCCATTTGTCTTTATTGAATTTCATTTGGCATTTTATTGTACAGTGTTGCAAAGTCCTTCTGCAACTCCTCTTAGTCAGCCCTCATTTTTCCTTCTGTGAATGATTTAAAACTTTTCCACTTTGATAGTCATAATCATTTATGAATACAGAAAATGGCATAAGCTTGAGCATAGGTCCCCTGTGGGGTCTTCACTGGTGACTCCTCTCTTTTTTGACAATTACCCATTTGCTGTTTCCTTTAGTCAGTCAGTCAGTTTTATGAAGACCTTTCCTCTTATCCCAAGGCACCTTAGTTCTTGAGAAGCTCTTCAAAGGGATCTTTATGAATGTCTTCTGGAGATCCAAGTAGTTACATCCACCAGTTACATACCTGCCCTTGACTCCTTCACACAACTAGGAGAGGTTTTTGAAGCATTATTTCCCTTTTCGCATCAGCTCCTCCTGAATGTGTCATAGTATTGACTCCTACCTGTATGCAGTGAACTGGGTCTTGAGTACCAAAGTTGTCTTGAGTACAATCAAAAAATGCACTGAAAATAATGTGATTGCAGTATCACAATACTACATAAATAATGTAATGTTTTTAAACCTAACAGAAGGGAAGGAATCTTAATATTAATTTTTAACAGGTTTTAAAATATTAAGAAACCCTAACATGTGGTGAATGCTAAATCCTACTGAGGACTCAAAGGTAAGTTGCAATGAAATGAGGCCCTCACATCTACAGATGGGAACCTCAGTATGAATGTAAGTTCAGAGCCAGAGGAATGCTGCCTGGGGCACTGAATCACCAGGATAAAATTACTTTAGTAAAAATAAGGCAAACGGATGTATCTAGCTTTCTACTCTGTGCCTGCACACGCTCGACTATTTTCAGTCTCATATCTGCACCCCATGCTTATTTGAACCAGTCTGACCATGTCCTGTAGTGAGCTCCATTTCCTGAAGTTGAAGAATCCTCTTGCCAATGCCTGTCTCTTTGATTCTTCTTCCTCTGACTTTTCTGTTTTGGCCTGCTGAAGTTAGACACTTAATTTATAAGCCGCAAGATAACCATTCAGAAACCCAACTAAAAGGCCTGCAAAAGTCTATTTGTGTTACTATATCTCCTCTAGCACTCTGTGTATACTTTTCCTGCTTGTAGTTTGGGCTAGAAGCAATCTGTTTGCTCTGCGCTTTTATGTTGAGTGGCATAATGGGGTCTTGGTCTTTGAGCAGGGTTCCTAGGTATTACTGAAAGTTTTTCAGTGTTTATCCAGATGCCCATTTATTCTGTGAAGTGCTACAGCACTTTGCGCAGTACAGTATTATTCCTCTGATGTTCCCTGGATACCTTCTGGAAACACATCACATTTGCTGACACTGAGGCAATTTTAAGTGAGAGGTTATGCCCTGCAATGCTTATTTCAGCTGCTTCATAATTGAGTTCCTCTAGCACCAGTCCTGGAGGTTTGTTACTCTTCATCATGTCACTCTGACCAAAAACTTTTTCTATTGACACTTCAATTTGAGACAATACTGTGATGCTACCGTGTTTCATTGTGGGATTCTGCCTGAGCTCCTAACTATTGAAGGCACCTACACGCCAAAGATGGATGCAAAGTCATCTTTTCTGCCCTGGCCTTATCATTGTGAGCTCTGTTTTGCCTTCATCGCCTCTTAGCTTTACAGCTTGTCTGGCCAGCTTCCTCTTTCTTGTGTATTTGAACAAGATTTATTATTAGTCTTAAAGCTTTTGAGAGTTGTTGTCTGAATTTTATTGCCCTGCCTTATAGCATTTTTGCATTTAACATGACAGAGTTTGCTATTTTCTATTTTCCTTGTTTGGAAGTAATGTCGGCTGAATGCCATCCTACTCTTGTAGGTTCCCTTGTTGAACTTTTTAATCCTTCTGGGTTTTTGAGGGGTCAGGCGATCAGGAAGAAGATTTTAGTAAATGCTGAAGAGCTTTTATGGCATCTCTTTGTACTTGCTTTAAAAATGCAGCACTGGCTTTGTGACATCAAGACAATATTTTGAATACAGATTCCTAGTGAAGAGGAAAAAAAATAATACTGGACTTTCTGAGAATATATTACAGCTTTTGTCCTCATTGCTATGAGTGAATATTGAGTAGATAGTGCCATACAAAATTTTCAGTTTAGGATCCATTGGATTAGCAGACAATAGCCTAGACAATCCCCAGGATCTCTTCTGGCTATGAAAGGAGAAGACAAACAGACCTGTTCAGACAGCCAGCACAACATCTTGTTTTCACTACCACCACTCTGTCCTGTGGTGTTGTGACAATCTGCCACACTGTACCAGATGCCCAAGTTTCTTTTTCAGTTTCCCAGTGAAGACAAAACCCATGATGCAAATGTGCTGTTATTGACATGTGCACTTCACACCTGAAGGCTGGCCAAATGACAGGAAAGCTGGTTTATTTTCCTAGACAGCTTAAAAATTATGCCTGGTTTGCAAGAAAGAGCTCATGAAGAAGCGTTTTCTATTCTATCCCAAGTGCAAACACACTGGGAGAAGGATTTAGCTTTACCGTGTGTCGGTACAGTAGGTAGCATAGCAGGGTCCTGATTTACAGATGATATTTTTAGCTACTGTTGTAGGCTAAATAATTATATTATTTATTGTATCAGGCACTATGGCAGGGGGTATTCGCAACTTCTTTTGTAATTTCCACTTGTAACCAAGTATAACTACAAAGAACAAGCAAGAAGAGTAAGAATGAAGGCTTGCCTATGAGGTAAGGACAATAAGTTAGAGCACTGTATACCCTCTTGTCACAGCTGCTTCACCACCAGCTGTAACATTTCTCTTTCCCTCTCCCTCTCTCATCTCTCTTCACTCTCATTTTTCAATTCACCTTGAAAGGTACCAAGGACTACATACAGCAAATACTACCAGCTCTCTAAATCGGCAGGGCTGATACTAATAAACCAGCACTGTTATGGCTCAGTGCTACTACCAGCAACAAACAGAACACCTTTTTCTGGTCTCATGAAGTCTTCTACATTCCTCCAACACTACTGTGTCCCATCCCCAGCCTGATTTTTTTCTCTGCACTTCCACCCCTCCCCCCCCCCCCCCTTTTTTTTTTCCTGACATGTATGAGGGTATAGAAATGCAAAATGTTTCTCCTTGCTATTTAAGAACAGAACCTATCAATAGATTTCTTTTTTTTTTTTATTTTTTTTATTTTTTGCTAGTTAAATACTGGTACGTGTACCTAAATGGAAATAATTTTCCCATCAGCTGCCAGCTTCAGAGCCAATATGTACTGAAATTCTGCCATCAAACACGGGACAATAACTATCACACGGTTACTGCAGCTCATCATGATTTTCATTGCTCCCATAATCTATGGAAGGATTTTGTTACCTGCCCAAGAGAAAACAGTGAACCATTACTCAAGATGCATCATGTGCAAAGGGGAAAGGGAACTGAATAAGTAAATAACTAGCTTTTAAGGAAGCTGTTGAAAACTACTTAAAGAAAAGAAAAAAAGAATAAAAAGAGGAATTGAAAATGCTGTAAGGAAAATCATTTTCCTGAGACTAAAAATGGTTTGCAATGGGGAGAAGTTAAGAACCTAATTAAGCAAAGATTAAAATTGTTAATTTATTAATGATCTCTATAAACAAGATTTTCCAGGGTTCATACAAAAATGTTTTGAATGTTTAAATTCGTGGGACTTAGATCACTGCATTAATTTAATGAATACAGGCTTGTTTTCCTATTTCATGTTGGTATTCTTTATAAGAGACACTACTAATTTTTGCCAGGAAATATTGTTTGGTTACTCCCTCACACTGCCTCAGTTTCTATCTAAACAGGGCTTGGCAAATCTGAAGAGCTGTAAGTGAAGCAATTCCTCCTTGTTTGCTGACACGAGTCTTCACAACATTTAACTAAATGTGTTTCTGTATCACCTAGCATCATGGACCTCTGATATGGGATAGGGGCCCCTTCTTATTATTGTAGTAAACTAAGGAATGTTTATTAATTTGGGGTTTAGTGATTTCAGGAGACAGGGTATAACAACTGCTAGAGCACACCATGACCTGTCCCCTGCCATGCCCATGCCCAGCATTTCTAGGCTTGAAGACCTGCTGGATGTATTTCTGTCTCCTTCTCACAAGTTTAGAACTTCTCATTGCTTTTTTTTTAAAAATTATTATTATTATTATTTTATATATATATGTATATATATATTTTTTTCTGGCTCCCCATACAATCTGCAATGGATTAGGATGCTGTAATGTGGAGCCATTAACAGAAACCTTTAGGAAGGGATGCACCCACCAAGGCAGAATGTATCCTTGCCTCTTCCCGGCAGAAGTGACAGGGGAGCTACAGAGCCCGTGCAGCAGGCAGCATCCCTCATCTGGCCATACACGCTTACGTGTCACCAGTTTGGGGTCTCCTAAGGATGTCCTGGGCTCCACAAAAGACAGGAATGTGACCTGGAGTGGTTCTGCTCCTGTTAAAAATCCAAACCAGCCAACTTACCAACTTGTGCTGATGGCAGACGTTGCAGTGTGACTGAAGTTGTATGGTTTTTTGACTAAAAATGTAATTCCAGGCATGGATTTCTGGTGGAAGTTCAAGCCTGACTATGAAGCAGCTATGTGTCTCCTTCCTGAATAGGAAAATAACAATTTTGTGCAACTTTTAAACTTTCATTTTTACCATACACAATTGACATGGGAAGCAACCCCTTTTAGAGTAGTCACTGATACGCACCCTCAGCACTGCAGTCCTGTGGCTCCAGGCTTGCAGGCAGCCTGGTTTCCAGGTGTAGTTGCCAGAGGCAAACCATTCTGAACACTGATACCCCTGCTAAATGTGCCACAGGGAAGCACTATAAAAAATAGCAACTGTAGAACTAAGTAGTTTTATTTATATTTAAGAGGAGGCAGTAGGATCAAGTTCATTGAAATACATCAAGCAAAGAGTACTTGTAGGTAAATGCAAAGCTATATGGGATATAAAAATTGCCTTTCTAATTTGAATGCTCCATTTTCATTGCTATAAAAAGTGATACTATCATTGTTATCCATCAACATTATTCAAGACTGTCTCTATAAAACAGGATCACACCAAGCTTAAAAGGACCAAAGTGATGGACACTTTAAGGGCTTGACAGTATGAATGCTGTGGGGTAAAGGTGGAGATACATAAAACAGGTAACGTGAATTCATTTAATCATTAAAAACAAAAACGTATTGCAGCCTAGGTGCAATTTACAGCCCTTCCTTGCTTGTCTGTTTTGTGTTGCCCTTCACTATGCACTATTATTATGCTACTGCACGATGTTTCTGGCTGTGACTTTTTTGTCTTAAGGAGAGAAGAGAGATGGGTTAGCCACAGAGATTATTTATTCCCCTTTGAAATCAAGTCATATATGGGGGGTTTTCTGGAATATCCCCCTTTATCTAGTGTATTGAGAACTATTTTTAAGATACATAAAATGCCTATTAGGGTTTTTCGTTTGTTTGTTTGTTTTCCAAAATGCAGTCCCAGGAAATGCCTGTACCTGTACCACAACTGCAGTTGTCTGTTTCTAGCTATGCAACATTCAAGTCTAGAGCTTGGTGTAATTTATCACCCTTGCATTGCAACAAATTAATAACCCAGCTGAGTCACTATGATTCCTTCCCCAGACCCTTTGCTCTTCTCTGTGTGCCTTCTGTTGTATACTGCTTTGTTTTTAAGCCAGTCTCCTATTTCTTGTTGCAGCATTATGTTTTTTCCTCCTTCAAGTATATTTCTTCCTTCTGTCAAACCTGCTTCTTCCCTGAATTATTCCTGCTTTGGTCTCCTCGACTGTCATCTCTCTTCATCCTTCTGCAGCAGACCCAGTCTGTGTCATGCACAGGGACTTAGACTGAGCCAGTTAGGGGCAGAAAGATCTCACTGAGTTTATAGTTAGCAAATGCCCCTCAGTTAAGGTCCCTCTCAATTCTATATAAATGAATAATAATGTATAATTATTGACTACATAGTAAACCCTCAAACACAGTGAAGAGAGAAACTTGGTGACCGATAGATCTTTTCTATCTCCAACTTTTATTAATGAGCCCTAAAAATGCAGTGCTCGTTAAGTCTTATTTCTTAATCATGCTAGTGCCACTAAATAGAAAATGTATACGCTCCATCTGGATTATTACAGAATGCAAGAAGAAGGCTAAACAAATTCTACATTTAATTCACTCTTTTCTTTAACACAATAAAGTAAATTAAAATCAATGATTGATTGTCTTTGGGAACATTATCATCAGGGCTGAATACATAAACAATGCACCAAATGAAAAGCTATTTAATCGCATTCTTTCCTGTGTGTGCCTCAGTCAGTATATCACGAGCCAATAAATGCCATTTATTTTATTCAAAAGAGAAAAGGAAACACATTTGTTCAGTTTGACCATCTCTCCCACATCAGAAAAGCCTGCTTTTCTTTGAAGTTTCTTTATTTAAGAAAACGTACGACATATATTTTAAAATGTTTAAAAACATCTGGAATTGTGTACAACTTTTAGTAGCATCTTCAACAAGGCCAAGTGCCAGGTCCCGCACCTGGGGTGCAATAACCCCAAGCAGAGCTACAGGCTGGAAAGCTGCCTGGTGGAGAAGGACCTGGGAGTGATGGTGGATAGGCGGCTGAATATGAGCCAGCAGTGTGCTCAGGTGGCCAAGAAGGCCAACGGCATCCTGGCTTGTGGCCAGCAGGGCTAGGGAAGTGATTGTCCCCCTGTACTCGGCTCTGGTGAGGCCGCACCTCGAGTACTGTGTTCAGTTTTGGGCCCCTCGCTACAAGAAGGACATCGAGGTGTTTGAGCGAGTCCAGAGAAGGGCGATGAAGCTGGTGAGGGGTCTGGAGAACAAGTCCAACCAGGAGCGGCTGAGGGAGCTGGGCTTGTTCAGCCTGGAGAAAAGGAGGCTCTGGGGTGACCTTATTGCTCTCTACAGGTACCTTAAAGGAGGCTGTAGCGAGGTGGGGGTTGGTCTGTTCTCCCACGTGCCTGGTGACAGGACGAGGGGGAACGGGCTAAAGTTGTGCCAGGGGAGTTTTGGGTTGGATGTTAGGAAGAACTTCTTTACCAAAAGGGTTGTTAGGCATTGGAACAGGCTGCCCAGGGAAGTGGTGGAGTCACCGTCATTAAAAAGATCTTTAAAAGACGTTTAGATGTAGAGCTTAGGGATATGGTTTAGTGGAGGACTTGTTAGTGTTAGGTCAGAGGTTGGACTCGATGATCTTGAGGTCTCTTCCAACCTAGACAATTCTGTGATTCTGTGGTCTTCACTATGCTTTGTGCAGTGCAGGGCACCAGTTTTCACACAGTACAACATGCTGAGTCCTGGGGAGCTGTAAGTGCTCTTCCTCAGTGCACAGGAGCATACAACCAGTTAGTACTTACTGGAGATGCTTGGGACTATGCTGTGCTCTTTTAAGTTGGAACAGGAATTTCTTATTGTAAGATGGTTTGAGCTACATTGTCTTTTTTTTTTTTTTTTTTTTTTTTTTTTTTTTTTTGATGCTATATGTTAGTGCCTTTCCATTAGCTATGTCAAGGTCTTCTTGTCACTCACGCTATTCTTCAATAAGCTGTCCTCCCCCTGTCACGTTTTACACGTTTACATGGCTGCTGGTAGTGCAGAATTTAGGTGTGGGGGGGTTACCTGTTCCAAGTGCTATTCCACTTGTGGGTTTTAGGAAATTTGATGTATTGATTTTTGCAAGCACATTTCATGCTGTCATTCAAATAAAAATGATATCTGCATTACAAAAATGCACGGAAGAGACATGATTTATTGTTCTGAAACACACTGATTTGGCAATGGAGAAATAAATTTCACAGATGTAAACTTGGTCATGTGGATTTTAACTTGTTGATTAAGAAAAGCACTTTTAATCAAGAAGGTATTTACTGGTCATACAGGTCAGAGGTTTGAGCTTTTCTCCTCAGCCAACTAGTACTGAATCTGTTAAAAAATCTGATAGTAGGATGTACCTACCAAGGTCTGATTTATTCCTTTTCATATCTAGGAGTAGAAAGGAAAGGCAATTGGATGTCAACTCTGAACCGTATAGGAAAGGGACTCCAGAAGCCTAAATGGGGTTTGCAAAGCTCCAAATACAGAAAAAGAGGATTTGGAATCTCTGAAACGTATATTCTGGCCACGCAGGGATGTTCGTGCATGTGGAGTCTCAGTGGTTACTAACTGACAAAATACCTTTTTCCTCCTTTATTCACTGCATCTTGTCTGTGTGAAGAAGTGGCAGAAACCTTCCCTGGCTAAAACCCATTAGGCCATTTTGTTATTCTCAATTAGATCCACCCTAAGAGTCTTTTCTTCTGTGAAAACTGCCACAGTTTTCACAGAGAGGCAAGTTTGCTAGGGGTGCTGACATTTATCAGTATTTTGGCATGCCTGTAAGATAGAAAAAAAAGTTTGAGGCAAAAAGTGTTTTTAGATGTATGTATGGTCAGTACCTAGCTCACTGTATCTTGAAACTGCCTGGGAGCTTTGTAACACACAACTGTAATGCACACAAATGACAACTTTCTCTTCCTGATGCTTCTTAAATGAGGGACTGGCTGTACAGTCAGGTCAGGCTGCACATCCATCTGAGGGCTTGGTCCACTGTGGCTGCAGAGGTCTGGTTTGCAGAATAACAACCCCTTTTTTTCTTTTTAAAATTTTGCCGTCAACCACTTTGTGCAGTACCCAATCCACCTCCTGGGGTTCTTTTCTCCCCATGCTTCTTACCTGACTACAATCTCCTACAGAGACACAAACACAGCACACTGCCTGCTACCAGAGGGCTCTCAAGGAGTTGGTTATTAGTTTGAACAGCAGTCCACCGTGCTATCAGATCAGTCAGGTGAAAAGCTTTGGCAGTTAGATGGCACGGAGACAGCTGCTATCTTGAGAAGTGCATAAGGCTGTGAATTTCTCCTCTCCCCTTGTGTATAAATAAGGACCAGTTGACTGTTACAGCTCTTAGTTGTGGTTTTGTTTCAGCTTCTGTTTCAGAGTCTCAAAGCATTTTCCACCATGCACTTATATGCAATGAATGGCTATCCTCAGCAGTCCTACCAGGTAATGTGCTTCATTTCTTTACGCTTCCTGGAAATGGATCACAAAGTTGATTTTCCAGCCTCGTACTGGAACTGAACTCTAAGAAGGATGAGGCGTTGACAGGCCACAGCTCAGCTGGTGTCCCTTGGCCCGCTGCAATCATTAAAACTCAACGCAAATAAGAGCAATCTAAAATGTTCTCATTTGCTCTGCAGGCAAACCTGACCTTAGCTTACCGAGGCCAGCGGAGAGAAGACAGCAGAGAAGAGGCTGGGAATCATTTTTCCTTTCCTCTTAGCTGTACATCACACAGCTGACAATACATTTTTGAGCACGCTGCCTCCGAGTCCTGTGCATATAAAGTTGGGTTCCTGGGATTTCAAACACCCGTGATTATGCACTTAAAATGTATTGTTTCCAGATGGTAATGCAACCAGTTATTTCAAACAATGAAAAATCCAGTGATTTAATTGTTTCTGACAGATGAGTAGGAAAGCTGAAGGAATAGAAACATGTAAAAAAGAATGCTACATAAGGCCACTGGTAAATGTTAAATATAAATAATTTCTGGATAAATCTGGGTCCATAGCCTTATTTTTTTTTTTTTTTTGTATTTTTATTTTTTCCTGCAAATACAGATTTGAGGAAATCAAGAGTTAAAAGTCTGGAATATTTTTCCAAGTCTTCTTGTGTGCACAGATATGATCAAAATTTGTATGAGCAAAGGGAACTGCACATTTCTTCTTTTTTAGTGCAGAAGTTGGTTCTAAGTCTGGAAGAGGGATAAAGAAAAGCTTTTCAGTTTCATCATTCCCTGCAGCATGTTGATTTCAGCAAGAGCACCTTGAACTTTCTGTGTATTTCATGAACTCAGAATCACCAGCAGTATGAGCAAAATATAGAACACACCTCTTGTAAACCCTTTTGACAGAATGTGAGTTCAATAATATGATTTTCAAGTGTAAAGACTGCTGCTCAGCTCTTTGGATTGGTGACACGCTGCATCCTCATGATCTCCAGGTCAGAGTGTTTAGCTGCTGCCAGGTGCAAGAAATATCCTTTTAACATCAGGGACCTAAATAAATGCACAGGTAATTAAAACAATAAGGGCATCCTGTATTATAAATTCTTACTATTCCCTGGGGCTGGTCACCCACAGCTGCAAAAGCAGTGAGAACAGTTTCCCAGTCTCAAGCCTCCTCCCTTTCCTGAAAACCCATCGGTGTGAGCAGGCTGCAGGTCAGTGCACCGTCCTGGGAGTCCATCAGTGAATCCCAGAGGCTGCAATCTCTCGCACCCCATGACCCTTCCCTCGTGTCACCACAGCAGTGTTGCTCTCATCAACATGATGCGCTTCCCACCAGGGAGCTGTCTGAGGTGAATTCACATCTCATCCCCTGAGTGATAACATGCAGAATGCCAATCACGCAGTTTCCATCCTCTTGACTGAAAAAGCATCTCTCACATAACGGGGGTGACTTTTTGATCATGTGATAGGTACTGTATGTTCATGGAAAACAGCATAATTGTGTTCTTGAAATGCCTCCATAACAAGCTATGTGGCTTGCCCTGCCCAGAGAGCCCTAGGAAGTGAACTTTTTGTGCACTGTGACATGCTCAGATAGCTATCAAGTGCTTTGTGTATTCCAAATCACAAACCATTTCTCATTTCCACTAGTTACATGTTTTAAGCTATCACTTAGCAAGTGCTCCAATATAAGTAAACAATAAAGGGGATCATTTTATTTCACTGAAAAGTATTTATCTTAGTTTCCTTTGTTAGTGGGCATATTTGTGAAACAAGAAAAATCAAGCATCCAAACAGCACAGCTCACTCAGAGGAGCAGCCTGGAAATGCGTGCGCGCCCTCCAACTCTGCTCTTATGGCAATTTTAAATGAGATATACCAACTCGGGATTGTACCAACAAATAAGGGCCCCTGGGACAGTTAAGACAGTCACATCTAGGCATGGTCTGACTGCAGGAGACAAATACCAGCTGCCAGGAGAGCAGTGGCATAAGACACGCTATGCGGGTTCTCTGCATTAATTGGCTGCCCCAGCTTCAGAGTTGCTTTGTGTCAGCCACGCAGTGCTAACCAGCTGCAGCACAAATCTGGACTTGGTCTCCACACCTCTTCACAAAAGCTGCACTACTGATTGCACCACGATTGGCTTTTAAACTGCCAATTTACTACTTGAGACCTCACTACTAATGAACACTCCAGTCTCTGTAACAGTGCAGTTTGTGATTGCCTTGTCTGAGCCTCCCACTCAGGGTAGCTTGATCTGCTTTGGTTGTGTTAGCATAAGCAGAAATAAGCTAACAGAGTTCGGATGGGATGTTTAAACAATGCAATTCTGCAAGCAGCATACAGCGCTGCTGCCAGAAAGAACAGCCCTGCCCTTTCTGTGTTCCCAAACGCTTGCTCTTGGGATGTTGCTCCCCGCCTGCTGCCAGCTAAAGCGTTGGCATTGCCAAGCAATGAACTAAATGGGAGAATGGGTTCCCTTCAAACTTAACTCGAGAGAAAAAAATAGTAATCATTAGTTTCACTCCAGATTCATTCAAATTGGTCTGTTGTTCAGCTATGAGAGCACCTTTGTCAGCCAAACGAAGGGAGCAACTGGGAAGGCAGCAGTTTGTATTTAGAGGCAGACAAAGGGTACGGCTGCTATTCTTGGCTTGCACTTTTCATAAAGATGTGGTATAAATGTGATAATGTTCTCAAATGCCCTTAAAAAAGATGCTATTATTCTGTTCTTAGTGGTCCCTATCTCCCAAACCTCACTTTTAGTTAAAAGTGTTCAATAAAAATAGCCATTGTCATCTAAAGCTTAAGCTGGAGTATGAAGTTTATATCCATGTTCAACAATGGAAACATGTTCCTTGATCATACCTAACAAAGAAAACACACTTTTCATGGAATTTTCTTTTCAAAGGAATAAACACAGTGTAAGCTTTTTTAAAATATGTGTATGAACAATTTTTGCTTATGCAGTGTTAGTGGTTTCCTTGCAAGCGCATACTCAAAAAATGCAAGGACTGCTCCCTTTTTTTGGCTCCCGGAGATGCACCTGATCAAAAGAATGATATTACTGGCATCAGGGAGCAGGTGGATGTACAGACATGAAAAACAGTTGCACAATTCTGCCATCCAGACTTTAGGTACTTTGCTTCAAAGCCCCATCCAAAAGAAAGACTAACGAGCAGAGCACCTCACCAAATGCAGCAGAACTTGTTGAATGAAAAGATTTTATTTTTTATTTATTTATTTTTTTACACAGCTGCTCCTCTCTTACCACCTTCTTAATGATACATTTTCTGCTAGAAAAAAAGAAGCTGATCAAACCTGGTAACACGTTTACATAAGAGCAAACATTTCATCTTAAATCATACACTTATTTCGGATCTCGGTATTTACTATACCATTTGAACCACAAGGGTTCCCTCAGCAAAAGAGCAGCAGAGCTGCCTGTGATGAGTCATTGTGTGTCCCCAGCCTGGCTCACATTACCTTTCTGTTCCTTGGGGCTAACAAAACCCTTCAGAGGAATGAAGAATGAACCACAGGTAGGTCACATTCATACCCAGAAGTTCACTGCAGTTTCATTATGATATTGTTAAGTTCCATGTTCCTGCTGAAAAGATGACATTTTCTATTGAATAGTGACATTTGAAAATATAAACCTGTTACATTTCTTCTGAAATATTTGATTCAGCAAACAAGTGACAGACACAGATATTTCTGGTTCCATTGGCTTTGGCAGAAACATTATACAAATTGTTATTTGTTCCCAAGTTTTAACCCCTTCTTTTTCCCTTACATAGGCAAATGGATAAAAAAGCAAAATCACGAGCCATTTAAAATGACACAAAAACTTTTCTGAAGGTTAGCTTTTGTGTTTACCATGGAAACCCTGAGATATTAATTGAGCCAAACAGGGATTAGTTAGCAAAACACAGACTCTGCCTTTAAGTTTTATATAAATATACCAAGACATATCAGAAAATGTTCTTAAACAGCAGAATCTGATACTAGAAATGCAATTGAAAACATGGTTCTCATTACCGTTTTTAAAGCATTATACGAAAATCCATTGCAAAGAGCAATCACAGACAAAAGCACTTAAACATTTTAACATCTAGAACAGTCACTGCATCTGTAGATAGCTTTGTTAACTATGGTATTAAAAATAATCTGGGGCTCCAGTTAACAGCCCCAGCACTGCAAATTTGGTGCAGTGCATTAGAGAGTCTGGCCTAGCGTGTGCCACAGTTGTTTAATTCATCTGAGGTTGGCAGGGTTTCTTTTTTACTTAAATGTATTCACACCCATGCAAGCTGTCAAATTGGAATTACACTTAAGGGCTTAGGCAGAGCTGCAGCTGCAGCAGTGATGGGGGCAGGGATGGGGGAGGCTCGCACCACTCCCTCCTGCGCTGCCCAGGACTCAAAAGGAGGCCCCCTTAGCTGATGGCTTGCTCCTGTCTTCCCTGCATGACCCAGCTTCTGTTTGCGCTGTACACTTCCTGTAGTCTTAAATGATTTAGAGAAAATGACAATTTTCATTTTGGTGGTGGGTGAAAATCAGTTATTGAAGAGAATGTCCTTACAGCTTTAAGTGACCAAGATATCATCCATCATCACAGCCCTATTCTGTCTGCTGCGAGAGCAAACTCTCTTCATTAGAGGTGGGAAAATTATTTGCAGTAAAACATTTATTCAGGGAATTTAGCATTTTTTTTTTCCCTTTTCCCTATTGAAATTTATCTGCAAACAGTCTGATTTTTATGTGCTGGCCTATTATTCAGTGTTACTCAGTGAGTTCTTTATGTAGCTATACTGGAGTTTATGCACTGCTCCTGAATTGCTTGCTCTGGCCATTTTTCTCAAGTATGAGTCAGCCATTATTTGTTATTTGTTCACAGGAACATTCAAGTAAGTTCACTAAAGTTGATTTCATTTTCTTCTGAGCATCCTGGAGGACTGCCTAACTTAGGACAGGATGCTTAGCGGCAGCTATGCTGTCTGCAGTCTGTGTAAAATTATCCCTGGTGACACAATGGATTTCTGCCTCTGACACATCTTCCCTTCCCTTGTGATACTGCCTTAACGTAAGAATTTTTGATGGCTTTCTATAACTCAAAGGGTCTTCCTGGTACCCCATAGAGTCCCAGTACTGCATGTGGTTATGCGTCATCCACTTCCCTTCATTAATTTGTCAACTGCATGTCAAAACTAATTGACTTAATGGTCTTTTCCCAATAGCCCTTTGGGAAAGGTGCTCTAGAATCTCATTCCTTTGTTGGCTGGAGTCCTCCTAATTCCCAGCATAAAGGCATCATCAAAATACTGTCTGATATATTCCTCACTGATTGCTGGGACTGAGATATATATATATATATATATATATATATATATATATATATATTTAAGAGTGTCCTTAAAACAAGTAAAGAGCTTAGTGTGGTAGAGAAAATTTCCAACAACATACTTAACTTTAAGCACAGCCCTGTAACTTTCAGGAATGTCAAACAAATGCAAAAAGTGTGACTGTTATTAGTATTAAAGTAACCAGTTACCCAACTCCTCAGACAGTACTGGTCACCCAAGCTGAAAATGCATCAGTACTGCCTTCTTGATCAGTATATAGTACAGATGATTATGTTTAACAGTCAGAGTGTGTGCTGTCAGATTCTGGAACTCATTCAGCTTCCATTCAACTGATCTATTACTGTTATTCTTATGCATTTAACAGCTCTACTTTATTGTGGAGAAGATTTGATTTATTTTTATTCATGTAAACAAAATTTCCAGTGTAGTCACTAGCCCCCTGGCGTTGGGCTTATACAACATTAGCAAACAGGATAAAATCCTTATGTTTAGTAATATGTGTTACCAGTATGTATGAACAGCATGCTTACCCACTGGCAATCCTAAATCTATAAAAGAATTGCTAGGTTACAGAAATATATCTACACCATGCAGGAAACTGATAAACAAAGAGTGAGTGGATTTACCTCACTATGTGTGAATCATTAGCACGTAGTCATAAATTCTGAACTCCAAAAATAATGTCATAGGCAGCTCTCAGACTAATGGTGAGTCCAAAAAAGAGGTTGAATGTTTGGACAATATTTACATGTACGTTGTAGATGTCAGCTTAGTACAAGCATCAAATTTAGAGAACCAAGGTTAGGAGCCTGTTTCCCACATTGAAAGTGGTAGAGATCTTGACAATAACTTTTAAGATGGTTGTTTAATAGCCTTGAATGGCTTCCTCCTCTCCTGCAGCTCCTAGAGAAAGATCATTTCAATGTTATTAAGGTTTACTGTCCCCACAGGTAGCCCAGTAAGTATAACAAAGGAGACCCTGTCTGTAAATTCCATGCAAGTACATACAGGACAGTAGAATACCGTCATTTTGTTATTAATTCAGATATTCATAGTCTAAATTATGTTCCAATGAACTCAGTTATGGAAATTGAAAACTGAAAATGTATTTATTTCAGAGCGACACATAATTATATACTTCTAGTTTGCCCTGTCTATTTTAAATTACTTTATGCAAATCTCATTTTCAAGGATTATGTATAGAGTAAAATTAGATGAGCCCTTAAATAGCTAATATAATATAATTGTGGAATTATTGTGTGTGTGCATAGCGTGCACATAAGATCCAGATGTTAATTAGTAAATCAGGTTGATTTAGCAAGCAGAAATTTGCTCTCTTTGAGGAGAAATTGAAAGGAGAGACAATTGCTTCCTGGAATGTTATTGTTTATACTATAAGCATACTGAAAGGAAAAAATTAACATGGCAAAAAAATACTTTTATAAAAAAAAGAAAACACCAATTAAATTATATAAGCAGGAGTTCATTGCTCCCAGAATCTTGTATGATGGCTTTGCAGAAAAAGACATGAGGTGTTTACCATGAGTATGGTTTGTGTAATGTTAAGGCAGCTTTATGTAGTCATTTGAGTATATCACTGCATTTCACCTGAGAGTAATGGAGTTAGGGTAGTTTGTGTCAAATGCAGATCTAGTTCCTTAGGCATTCTTTTAAGGGGTACAACTGGCTCAAGAGGTTTAAAAAATCAGAATTTAGTTTCCCTGAACCAAAATTCATGGCCTGAATGGATGCTGTTCACAGGCTTTATCCAAAAGGCAACCTTTCACACTGTGGAAAAAGAAAACTTGAGTTAAAATATTTCAGCTTCGTAGACATAACAAAAGAATGTGTTTTAAACTACAAATATAATAACTGTAATTTAGGTCAATTTTGTTATTTGGCATCAAGCGGACAAGTCAGTTTTGCCTTTCCTATGAAAAGCTGACATTTAATGTCTGAAAATAGCCAGAAAATGAGTGTGAATTACTCAGAGAAAAATATTGCCTCTACTAAAGCTGACAACAGAAACTTTAAAACAATCACGTGGAACAACCTGTCATCTCAGCCTATTCAGGCCTTGGTAATGTGTTCAGTGCTTGCCCATACTCCCATTGATTTCAGCGGGAGTTCAGAACGTATCGAGAACAGGAGATACAGCCCATATTTTCCGTTGTGGCAAAACCTGTGCTGTGACCTGTGAGGCCTTATCACTGATGCCCAGATCCAAAATCTCATTCACCAGGTCACAAAAGCTGAGCAGAGCACGAGTGCAGTAAGTGTCACAGTAATATTTCAGACTACCCTAGGTTGTGAATAACAGCAGGTATCAGTGCCATCTTTTAAAAACCTAATGCAAGAGCCTCAGCAAGCCAAGGAAAGCAATCCATTCTGTACTCCATTTCAGATTATATAAATTCAGCTTTGCATTTTGAAGGAAAATCCCCCATAATTTTCCACATATACACAATGAGAGAGCTGAAAGATTTTTGAACAATGATGAATAAATATACTGATAATTGCAAATGTTTGTTTTCACAGTCTGCAGCTGGACACCTGATCAGCTGTTCATGGTTTCAGAGGGGAAAAATGCACATTCTCCATTACATTAGCAGTTTCTGTTTATTTTTGTTGGGAAGTGTCAGTAAAAATACTCTGTGTATATTCTGCATCCATCTATGGATATGCTTCACCCAAACTTAAATTTTTGTAACCAAGAAAATGTTCTGAGGGTAGAAAAAACTTCATTTATTGTGTAAATATCCTTTATCCTTTGTGTAAATAGCCATCTTTTAATGGCTGTGTATTTTTACAGCACATTTTGTTACTGTACCTCCACTCAAGTTTTCCAAGCTAAAACTGGTGATTGTAGCAATGTTTATTTACACTGGATGGTTCAGAATGAATCACTTATTGACCTGCAAACAACAACAAAAGCTTGTCAGCCTTTTGTTTCTGCAGTTAATATAAGTGACAGTTGCTTCACCTTTAGTCTGGCTGTTCTTGGTTATAGTGACATGGGTATAGCATGCATTACACACATGCACACGCACAACCAAAGTAACCAACCAACCAAAAAAAAACCAAACCAAACCAAAACAAACCAAAACAAAACAAACAAAAAAAAAAAAAACAAAAAAAACAAAGCCTAACTGGACAGTTACTGCTGTCAAACCAGGATAAGTTAAAAGGAGCCACCCTGTGTACTTAAAGCACTGTTTTCAAAATTCCTTTCACACTGTAATGGCCAAGAGGCACTGCCAGCCCTGTGCACCCCCAAGGCTCCCTCCACCCTGCTCAGGCCCCAGGACCTCACGGCAGCCCCCTGGGACTGCCAGCTCCTGCCCCAGTGATGCTGCAGCAGGGCTTGCCTCCAGCTCCATCTCCTCAGTATCCCAAGGCTATGTCTGACCCTGCTTCCCCTCACCGGGCCTGATCATTTCAAACATTATTGTTGGAATGATAATAACAATCATTCACAATGAACGTAGATTTCCATTCCATAAAGTACTTATGCTTTAACGAAGAATACAGTTTCCTAGCAGCAGGTGTTAACACCGAAATGAAAAATTAGATTGTATATCTGCCTTCAGAAGGATAAAATTGAAAATAGGATTTACGAAAAACACTGATAATATCTTGAAACACTCATTTGTCTTTAAAGGTATATTAAATTTCATGGGTTTTCTAGTTTGCTTGAGGTATTTCAAGACTGCTTGGGGAATACGCAGGGGAATGTTTCTCTACCTATTACAATGCATGCCTGCCGAAAGCGTGACCTGTCGATAGCTGTATGGAAGTGTATTTTGCTCCCTGTATCCTTCGTCATTATGGAAAAGCTTAAAACCTAATTACAAAGCTTCTAATTTCCAGTCTTTCTGCATTATAAACCAAAATTAAAAGTGAAATGTGAGGCCATGAGAATCTGTTCTTAACTCTGAGGCTGCAGACTTACTAACTAATGTTACTACCTAAGCACTTACTAACTTACTAAGTACTAATATACTTACCTAGCTTCTGCACAGTATGTAGGGCGACTCTGTGTTTGAAATTAGGTAATTACATAAATCTTTCCAGGATTAGGGTTACCCTCTGAAAATCTTATTCATTTTTATCAATAATTTCCTCTGAATAATATTCATCATCATCAAAGATGGCAAAGTCAAGCTATAAGGGAAGTGTTTCTTCTGTTGACTGGTTGTTCTTGTTGTCCAACCAACATAGTCAACAAAATGCATCTTCTAAAGCCTACATCAAGGATAAAACCAATTTGATGCAGGTTGAGAAATAATCTAGTACAGGCAGACGATTAAAACAATTGGATGAATGGCATACACAGTTGAAGAGCTACGAGGACAGTCAAAAGTTATGAATTTTATTTTGTCCGTTCAAGTTTACATCTTTTTCTGATGGTTTTACTTATTTAAAGATAAAATTTTCTGGATACTTGATTCTGAAGGATATCAGAATCAAGGAATAAATGTAGAGGAAATAAAAGTCCCTACTACAAAGTTGTAATATCTCTTACAGATATTTATAAGGCTATTTTCTATAAAAGTAAACATCTTTGTTTTTCTGCTTTGAATATGGTGAGATTAAAAGCCAAAGCTCTGAAGGCCTACAATTACAGTTTTAGCATATGGAATCATACAATTCTATCAGGGTATGGCCATATCTACATAAATGTATCATCAAACTTTTGACTACAAGTTTTCTTTTCAAGTGAAGTAAATTTGCATCCATACAGCACATCTTGTTAGGCATTAAGCTAGTCCACAGGGCTTTCTAGTGCTTACACCATTTTTTTTTTATTTTTTTTATTTTTTTTACCTACTTGGCATGCACAGCGCTGTATTAGGGCTCTCTAATTATGAAGCTGGAAATGAGTTTCTACAGTTTGACTATCAGCTCCTCTACGGACTTCATGGGTAGACAATTCTATAAAATACAGCCCTTCCTCTTTGCTTTGTATATATTACTTTTATATTGCATTCTCTTATAAGTTTTTAGAATCCTATGCCTTCCTGTAATCATACTTCATTTTTAAGCTCCTTTTGACTGACATTCTCCTGTTTATGCCTAGTGCTTTTAGCTATATGGCAATATACAGCTTAGATACTTGTACTCATGTGGAAGTCATGTTCTACAGCATTTGCTTGTTAATTAGCATTTTTAATGCTTCCCTGACCAGATAACAGTTTTTTGTTTGTGGAAGCTTATACTCAAGAAAAATCTGCTTTAGAAAATTGACCTTTTAATCTCAGGATCAGTTTTGGATAGCTAGGTGACAGAGATTGCAAAATTCTTCAGGAACAAGAGCAGGCAAACAACACGTTAGAGATTAGTAGATCTCAGTGAAATGTCTCTCAGGAAGGATGGGAATTACCATCTTTTACAAGGTTAGGCAAGGATATAGGTGGTTTGGAGAAGTTTTGTTTCCCCCCACACACTCTTTAGATTTCATTTCTGGGACTTACTTTTACATGCTCTGAAAGTTATCAGTTCTGGAATTCAAGTTCAGTAACACACAGAGATTAGAAATTGTGAAAATAGGCGAGTTAAACTGTCTATACAAAAATAACCTCTACTGGCTTTCTCTCTCTCTCTCTCTCTCTTTTTTTTTGAAAAGAAATTTTCTTATAATTTTCTTCTCTCATTATCTGGAAGACAGTTTGAACACTGATTGTTGCTAAAATAGTGATACCCACATGGTTCTGCGGGCTGATAAAACAACAGATTGGTGAAGAGTGACTTGCGTATCTTACCCAGGTCTTCAGGCAGCTCTGCCATAACAAAAACATGAGTTAACATCAGCTACTACAATAGTACTGGAAGATATCTGCTTTCTTTCGAAAAGGAAAGGTAAAGATGTACCTACTTCCCAGAAGAGTACTCCCCCTGGGGAGAGAGAGGGGAAGAGTTATGGACTTCATCCCACTGACATACAAGCAGGGGCTGACTAAGGTGAGTACAAGTAAAATCCATTCAGCAGCAGCTCTTGTCACTTCCTTTATCTGGTTCCTACCCACCCAACAATTCTTATGGTTAGTCTCTGTCTAACTAAAAACTTCTGGTCTAATAACTACTTCAAAGAAGTCCAGAGATCCTACTCTAAGCCCTCTGTATAGAAAATCAATTATCCATAAATGTTACCAGTTTCAGCTGGCACATTATATTTTTGGCGACTATCACCTTTTCAATTTACTTGCATACAGTCAAATACTCGTCCTTCAAAATATACGTTCCCAGAACATGTAACTTTACTGAAGTTTAGCTCTGGAAAGAATTTTATCTCAAAAGCCATCAGGCTGTTTTATTCAAGTTTCGTATATTGTGCAACGTGGGGTTTATTTTCTACTCTTCACGTAGATAACCAAATATATATCCTGGGTGAGCAGAACCTGGTTCTTATTTGTCTGACTTCCTTTTTTTTCTTTCAGTTTGATATATAAAACTATACAAATGCTTTCCTACTTAAAATGCATAAAAAGCAGCTTTCCAAATGTAGTATGACACAATAGGACTTTGGGGTAATTTTGTAATTATTTGACTGTCACTACCATTATGCATAACTCAAAAGTTCTACATAATTTATGGATACAACACTGTACATTTCATAGAGATAGCAGCCAGATACCTTGTATAAATGCCTTACATAAGATAGTTTTTGTTTCTCTGGGCAGGCTTCAGTGTTCTTTGGCAGAAGCTCACGTATCACGGAACAGCAGCTACTAACAGGCTGTAGGAAAGCATTTTCTGGTAAACGCCTTAATGCCTCTAAGAAGTCATTTGATTTATCCATACTTTGTTGGAGAGAAAAAGGCAGGGTAGTTAACATATCATCCATGTGTAAAAACGTTTTTAAGACAGCATGGGCATTTTTAATCTATTTTACCCCCCACAAACAACACTCATCTGTGGCCAAAGTGTTTAGGTAGATGTGGGGACTGCGGTACCTCCACAGACCCCACTCTCCTCAGCTGCCCACGGCAGGCCCCCGCAGAGCTGTGGTTTATTCACCCCTCTCCTCGCACAGGGGATTTCTTTGCAGAAAATGTTCCTTTTTCCTTCTCAGAAAAGATTTATTTACAGATTTATTTATTCTCCAACAGAGAAGCCCCCAGGGAGCCGAGCCCCTCAGCCGGGCACCGCCAGCCCCTGGCACAACGGCGCCGCCTCAGGGGGAGACCGAGGAGGGCAGGAAGCCACCCGGGCTCCTAGCCCGGGCAGGGGGTCCCCAAAGTAGCCCCTGACACACCCGGGCACCGCGGGACGAGGGAAGGGGCCGGGGCACCGGTGCCTCAGCCTCGCCCCTCCTGCGGGCCCCGCCTCAGCCGCCCGAGTCCCTTGAACTTTCCCCGGGCGCTCGCAACAAGCGCCCCGCTCCTTGCTGCCCCGTCCCCACACCCTCAGCTCCCCTCGCCCGCCCTCCACCGCTCCCATCCCCACCATCACGCCCACACCTCCCCTCCCTTCTTCTCCCTTCCCTCCCCGCCCCGCACACGCCCACCCCCGGCCCCTGCCCCTTCCCCGCAGCCGGGCAGAGCCCCCCGTCGCCGGCTGCTCCTCCGCGGGGCCGCGCTGCCCTCCGCCGCCCCTTGCACAGAAGCAGGGGAGGGAGAGAAAGAAGGTGGAGGGGAGGGGAGGGGGCCGCGGCAGCGCTGTCCGGATGCGGTGACCCCCTCCTGCAAGGCTTCGCCTCCGGGGCCGCACCGACTCGGGAGGGACGAGCGAGGAGCGGCGGCGGCTCGCCGGCTGCCACCATGGGCTGCTGCACGGGGCGCTGCACGCTCATCTTCCTCTGCTCGCTGCAGCTGGTGAGTGAGCTCCGGGGCACGGCTCCACAGGGCACGGCGAAGGGGGACGGCCCCGCTCCTCGCCCCGCGACCCCCGAAGTTTGGCGGTGTCCCCCCGGGGAGCCTCCCCCCCGGCCGTGTGGGGGTGCTCGGGGACGCCGTCGCCATCCTCTGCCAGTCTCCCTTTTTCTTCTCCCGAAGGGCGAAATCCGCCCGTCCGCGACTTTCCCGGGTTTCCTTTTCTTCTCGTTAAATATTCCCGAGGCGGGAGGGAGGATAATGCGTCTTCTGCTCTTTGTTTACCGAAGTTGGCGTATCTGTTTCGGGGAGAAAGAGTTGTCAAGGCGAAACCGCACCGAGCGGTGATCATCCTTCCTCGGGCTCGTTAGCTGAATGATAAAATAGTGCTCTTCCCTTAACAGTTCGTCCCTGGTCCCGAGAGTGTTTCAAAAGATTTTCTCTTTTCTAGTGACTCAGAGTCATCGTTTTGCCACATGATCTTTCCCTAAGACGAGTGCTGGTCCTTGTGTCTGTAAAGAAAAAAAGTGGGATGCGTCTACTGTTTTTTATTTATTTATTTATTTATTTTTATTTTTCCCCTAAATCGTTTTCTAATCTTCCTAGTTTCCTGTTACAGCGCTCAGAAACGCCCTGTGTTTCAGGGGCAACGTGCTGAAATGCAACGCGTACAATCACTTCACTTGACAATCCTCATTCATTCTCAGGGCTTTATGCCAGGCTCTCAGCCTGCCCGAGCTGCTGTACCTACCTCCATTGTGCTCAGTGCGAGTCTGGACCCTGCTGAGATTCCCTTTCACGGGATGGAGCAAAGTGTGGGATAGATGCATCAATGGTTCAGCCTCACCAGAAGGCAGAGGAGACCTGCAATTTGTGCCCATAGGGTTAGGAGAGCTTTGCTTGTACGTTTCTGGCTTTGTTTTTTTCTTGTTTTGCGTCAGTTTCACAGATACTCTCCCATTGACTGCAGGAGAATTGCTCCTGATTTACTTCAGTGCGTGTGGGAGGAGAAACAGCCCCTTTTTCTTCAAATATATCCCTCTACCGGTTACGAAGGTTATAATAACTGTATTTACTATGCTGTAGAATTACTTGGAGGCTATAAAAATTGAAGTAAAGTGTGAATAGCCACCATAATCCGCAGAGAAATGCATATAAAATCTTTCAGAAAAAGATTCCTGTTTTATAAAAGACCTATCAGATGATCTCACAACTTTCAGAAATGACTTTAATATGGAGCTTTTTCTGCTGTACTTACCTGTTTTATAGTAATGTTCCATGGTTGTCATATCCATATCTTTTAGGCACTGATAAATGCCTGTCTGGCAAAATGCTTTTGCTTTATTTAAAAAAAGAAGTCATGTTTTACATCCAAGGTGTAATCTGGTACACGTGAACTCAGGCGCTTTCCGTGATTTCAGTGGTGGTAGTGTTCAATTTGTGCCTGTAGAAGTTGTCACCACGGGCGGTTTTAGATCTTTTTCTAACATCTCAGAGGTCACGGGTATAAAGCATGCACAACAGAACTACATCCCAGACATTACTGTCATTAGGCGAGATTTATTTTACCTTGCATCCGGTTATGGAGAGGTGAAAGATGCGTGTGGACAACGTTTAGATGAAGTACTGTAACAGCAAAATACCTGTGCTAATTTCTAGCATTTCAAAAGTACAGGTGATTTATACAACTAGAGTAAAAACTTTAGGAAAAGATAAAGCTGGGCATATATTTTAAAATTGTTCCTCCTAGTCATATTCTAGTCATGTCAGAAAAGGGTCTGTGAGCAGTTCTGCCTGAACCTTAGGATTAACCTTTAGATGTCACCTGAGGAAGACAGATCTTATAGAATACAGTTGGCAACACCTTCAGTAGCATACAGATACTGTGTAGGCTCTCTTTGATATAAAATGAGGTGAAGTGAAAAGCCAAATTCCTGGAAACGTGTTCACACCAAAGGTTTGCTTCTTGTTTGAAAGAAATACACAGTATGCAGTGGCCTTGCAGCACAGCTTTGTGATTCTTTGAAACTGGCTTCTTCTCTAACTTTTGCCTACTCTGCATGTTGCTGGAATAAAACAAACAATGGTTGTTGCATGACAGTGTATAAAATACTCGTTCTCTAACAATAATGCATTAAAGTGTGTAAACTTCAAGATTTGTTTGTGATTTTCAATGCTCTTTGTCTGTTGGGGGACTTTGATGTGGAATGACAATAACACCAGTTTTCAATTGTGTTTTGATTCATGAAAATGTCTATTTCTGACTGACAGCTTTTCCATTTTATAGTAAATACATTTTAATATTGAATCCACTAATCCCAAGGACATTCATTTACATCATTTAATGATAATCTCATTCTTCGTGTTCATCAAAGTGAATCCCTATCATTGTGTGTGGTACAGGATTCTGGAAATAATCACAGAGAGGGTGGGCTGGGTGGCATCACTGCAGGAAAAGCTGTTAACCACAGGGTTTCCTGAACAGTTGCCTTGCACCTCTGCAGGTTGATTCTTCCTTCTGGAAGCCAAGGGAATTTTGTGGAAGGAGAACAGTACTGTGTTCTCCCTGTCCCCCCCATGCATTTAAACCCCATGATCTCTGTCAATATCTTGCTCTTCCCGAGTGAAGCATATGCCGTTTCCAAAGTTGTCAAGCTAAGAACTCAGAAGTGTGTGCATATCGTTTTGCACATAAATCTGTCATTAGGATTATTAGGAGCTATGTATATGTCTGAAAAATATATCATAAGGATATATGAGCCCTTTGGATTACAGCCATAAGTCTTACTAGTGCCATCAGAAGTCAGAGATGTTGGCCTCCCTTGTACTAGAAAATTAAAGCAGCTGCCAGAGATGGTGCCTGTGTTAGAGTAGCCATCATGCCATAAAATACTGTAACAGGAAAATGTTTGGAAAATAAAGCAAGTTCAAAAAATATTAAATTCTGGAAGGGGTAAATTGGCAAAGAATTGCAGAGAGATTTAGCTGTGTGAATCCAATTGATGTTAATATGTGTCACACTGTGGAAACCTTCATGCTGCTCTGAAAATGTGTTTCTGAGTAACTACCATTGCAGGGTAATTTCATTTTACAGAAAGTGGAAGTTTTTGGTACCTAGAAGTACACAGATATGCAAACACAAACAACTGTACACAACAGAGGTCATGAATGAGATTTTCAGAGCAGTGAGGGGAAGATAAATGGAAGGTGCTAAGGAAGCTTCCTTGCTTTGAAAATCGCATTTCATTTGTTTTTCCTTGGGCTTTGCTGCACTGTGTTCATTATATAGATTCAGATTTAAAAGTGTATGTTTTTCCTAATTGTTGGCATAAAGGAGTCTATTCTCTGTTTAACCTGTTGCGTTCCAAACAGTTTTTGTGCCAACAGACCACACAGGTAATAAAAAGCTTCTGTGTATTAATGGTTTGACCAAGTGACTGCCTGGTGAGTGCACTTGGTCATGTTAACAAATTCTTAATATTCAGAAGGTTTATGTTTGTGATTGCCATTAACATTAATTATACTGACGCTTGTAAATTCTTACTTTGTGGGTTGAGGCTGTATCCATTAAACTAAAAGGTAATGTTTCCCCATTTATTATTATACATAGTGGAATTTCAGTAGTTATGTGGGGAAGTGGTATTTGCCATGCATAGATTTTAATCTCATTCAAAAATGTTTTATTAAGGTGGAAACTTTAAGTTCTGCTAATGTACCTTCTGAAAATGTTATGATTTTGCCTGTCCGTGCTTGTATGTTAGAACTGACAGATCAGAGTTATTTCACTTAACAGCTCAGGGGTTCAAGAGGTTTGATAAATTTGAGAAAGTAAAATCTTTGAACCGGTAAATTGTGGCATCTTTTTTATGTTGGTAACAGAATCACTGGCCCATTGATCAGCAGATGAAGCATCTGTCCACTGGTAAAGGATGAGGGAGCGCACGTTGTCCTAACAGAGATGGAGGGGATTTAGGATTTCAGCCCTGAACAATATGCTGTTAGCAGGATGCTTCACATACTGTTGGGGGAGTGGTGTTTTGCTCAGGTGACTCAAATGACACCCCCAAATCATGTAACTGTTCCTAGTAGCTGTGCCTGAGAGGCTGATGCACTTGTGCTGTGGATGTGTGAATGCACTTAATGTTAAATTAGAAGTAATATGCTGCATCCAGCACAACTGCTTGAGTTTCGTCTTTACAAGTTGAAATCCAAAAACAGTGAGATAATATCCTTCTGAGGAGCTCTATTATCAGAAACAAAAGAGTAACAACCACCAATAAGTGTTTTTTGCTTTGGTTTTGGTTTATTTTACAAAATTGTTAGAAGATATTTTTTTTTAGCCACTCCATACACCAGAAATTCAGCCTCAGTAGGGAAATCCCCTCCTCCCTGAATGACAAGCAATACTTCTGTCAGTTTGGTGTTCTGAAGTTGGGAATTCAGAGCTTGAGAAACCTTGACTTTGCAGGGCTATCTGAAAATTTTGAACTAGGTGAATCTCTTAAGCTATGTGACTGTTTCTTTGGTTTAGGCTTTATTCACCACAGCAGGCTATTTTTCTACCATCCCTTGTTGCTCTGACAGTGACTGACAGTCTTCTGTCATATAGAAATATACAGAATATTTTGTACAGTGATGAAGTTAACGAGTCAAGATTTTAACCACAATAATGGCATTTGATTCACTGAAAATCGAGTTATGCAGCTATCCTTTCTGTCTATAAGAACAGGAAGTTTTGGAAATATTTATTTTAAGAGTATTGGAAGATGCAGCGGATCTTCTATTTCAAGATCTGCTACATTCTGCCAAAATTTTGGGGTCTGGGAAGCAAAGATAGCAGTTCTGAAAATCATTAAAATTTAGAAGGGTGGCATTGTTGGATCCAAATGGGGTTTGGGTAGGACTTGCAGAACTTGAGCACAGAGGAGGTTTATGCCTAGAGATTTCATGAGATTGACTGCACCAGCAGTTGAATGGGTGGTGTTTAAACCTTGCTGGTCTTGTGAGGTTTGGATCTGAAATAGAAACTTGTAAGACTAGAACATTAGAACATGTTTTCCAATATTTATATACCTTTCATGCATCTTGGAGGTGTAAAGTGGGTCCTTTTAGTTTTGGGGCCAATCTGGTAAGTTGACAAATAAGCAATAAAATCACTATTCTTTAGTTTTTCAAGTAAAAGGTTTGCATCTTACTTCCTTTGTGATATCCTGTCAGTTTGACCTCAGTGCCAGGGAAGCTCATGGAGCAGATCCTCCTGAGAGTCATCACGCAGCACTTGCAGGGCAAGCAGGCGATCAGGCCCAGTCAGCATGGGTTTATGAAAGGCAGGTCCTGCTTGACGAACCTGATCTCCTTCTATGACAAAGTGACGCGCTGGGTGGATGAGGGAAAGGCTGTGGATGTGGTCTACCTTGACTTCAGCAAGGCTTTTGACACCGTCTCCCACAGCATTCTCCTCAAGAAACTGGCTGCCCTAGGCTTGGACTGGCGCACGCTTCGTTGGGTTAGAAACTGGCTGGATAGCCGGGCCCAAAGAGTCGTGGTGAATGGAGCCAAGTCCAGTTGGAGGCCAGTCACTAGTGGCGTCCCCCAGGGCTCGGTGCTGGGGCCAGTCCTCTTTAATATCTTCATCGATGATCTGGACGAGGGCATTGAGTGCACCCTCAGTAAGTTTGCAGATGACACCAAGCTACGCGCATGTGTCGATCTGCTTGAGGGTAGGAAAGCTCTGCAGGAGGATCTGGATAGGCTGCACCGATGGGCTGAGGTCAACTGCATGAAGTTTAACAAGGCCAAGTGCCGGGTCCTGCACCTGGGGCGCAATAACCCCAAGCAGAGCTATAGGCTGGGAGAGGAATGGTTGGAGAGCTGCCAGGCAGAGAAGGACCTGGGAGTGATGGTGGATAGTCGGCTGAATATGAGCCAGCAGTGTGCTCAGGTGGCCAAGAAGGCCAACGGCATCCTGGCTTGTATCAGGAACAGTGCGACCAGCAGGGCTAGGGAGGTGATCGTCCCCCTGTACTCAGCTCTGGTGAGGCCGCACCTCGAGTACTGTGTTCAGTTTTGGGCCCCTCACTACAAGAAGGACATCGAGGTGCTTGAGCGGGTGCAGAGAAGGGCGACGAAGCTGGTGAGGGGCCTGGAGAACAAGTCCTACGAGGAGCGGCTGAGGGAGCTGGGCTTTTTCAGCCTGGAGAAGAGGAGGCTCAGGGGCGACCTTATCGCTCTCTATAGGTACCTCAAGGGAGGCTGTAGCGAGGTGGGGGTTGGTCTGTTCTCCCATGTGCCTGGTGACAGGACGAGGGGGAATGGGCTTAAGTTGAGCCAGGGGAGTTTTAGGTTAGATGTTAGGAAGAACTTCTTCACTGAAAGGGTTGTGAGGCATTGGAACAGGCTGCCCAGGGAAGTGGTGGAGTCACCATCCCTGGAAGTCTTCAAAAGACGTTTAGATGTAGAGCTTAGGGATATGGTTTAGTGGGGACTGCTAGCGTTAGGTCAGAGGTTGGACTCGATGATCTTGAGGTCTCTTCCAACCTAGAAATTCTGTGATTCTGTTACTTTTGCACATAAATAAAATAATTTTCTTGATTAGGTGACCAAAGAGAGAATCAAACCAGTTGCACAGATGACTGGCTCTGATATTGCACAAGGAAAGTGTGTGGAAGTTTTGTAGTTCCCTTGAGTAGGCTCAGCATCAATTCATGTGTTCTCTGCAAATATTGGTAAGATCTTCTTAGGTGTGCACAATGGAAGGGGGAGAGGCAATTCACCTAGTGCTGCTAGGGAGAAGTTCTGCTTAAATGTTAGTGGGGAAAAAAAATGATAGTAAGAGCAGCCATATGTTGGATCATGCTTTCAGGCAAGCTGATGAATCTCTGCTCTTAAATAGTTTTAAAACCCAGATGAATATAGCTCTGAAAAAACTAATCTAACTTTGAAGTGTATGTGATGTTGAATTGGGCCGTGCCACGAGTAAGAGTTTTACCAGGTAACATTCAGAGATCTCTTTCAACTTAGGTTACCTTATGACTATGCCGTTTTACAAAAGCATAAAGAATAAGGACCTTCAATTCTTTATTAGGAGGGTATTTGAGATACACAATAATTTAGGTTGTTTTGAGGGAACTATCTTCTTAATTTGTTGTGAGTGTAATACTGTGGAAATAGGCTTGAAATGGCCTATGCAGTTGTATCTCTGAACACCAAACTAAGGTGTTAAATTAAATAACAAGTACCTATGATGGCCTTGTCATTTGTAATTTGAGAAAGAGTATTTCTGTCATACAATATAGTATGCCAGATTTTTTGAGCTCATTTGTAATGAAGCAAATATATATTTTATTCATTCTGTCCTGTAATTATTTGCTAAGCAAGACTGGGGGGAAATGGAAAACATTTTGGGGGCAGAGTGCCTGTTATTTTCATCGGTATGGGGAACTGAACTGCATGTATTTGGGTCTAGATGAGAAGCAGTAATAAGTGACTGTGTAGTTCAAGAGGGTGATAATATGATACAGAGTTTTTCACCTCTAGGTCACGTTTTGAAATGCACTGCAAGTTAGATGAGGGCAGCAGTCATTATAGCTTGTATGAAATGTTAGCAGTCTTGATAAGGTGTCAATATAAAAACATCTCCATATTAGTCCGGATTTCTACCTTTTATGTTTTACTAGGAGGATCAAGGAGGTGGGCATGGTATTGTGAAGACCATAACAATCTCTTTGCCCGTGTTTTCTTCAGGTCATCTTTTCAGTGCTGCTAGCAGGACAGAGTGATGAAGTTTGCACTGCCTTTCCTCATGCTGAAAATGATATCTTCACTAGGGATGGTGTCATAGGGAGGCATTTGTAACCTTTATGAGTCACATTAAAAAAAAATGAAAAATAATGTTTGAAAAAATCACATTGATTTTGTGTGAATTTCATCTTTTTCATAAGAAGAATATTTCTTGCTTTTTATTTAGTACGTTTTGTCTTGAAAATAAAATTCAGTAGTAGGGAACGGAAAATGTCTCACTTTAAATCTTGAAGCTACTTAGATTCATCTAAGATGAGAGAGTTTTCTCCTCATCTATCAAGAGCAGTTAATGTGCATCTTCCTAAAGGGTATGCCACCAGGTTTCAGATGCTACGCTCGGCGAGATCCACAATTCCCTGACAGAATAGTGCCAGCAGCACTATCACAGGTTTTAGCATGTCATGGGCTTTTTTTTCCCTGTGTGTGACCAGTGAAATCTTTGCGATCTTGCTAAGGATCTGTGCCTTTGGCAGGTCCGTAAAAGACAGTGGTAAGCTGGATTTAATCACTGTTCTCTGATCTCAGGAACATACAGAGTGCTTAAGACCCTGGTAATAAAAAGGTAGTAAAAGATTTTATTTTAGTCTTTTAGTCTTTTTATTTTTTACTATACTTCCTTATCATCTGGTCTTTCTTCAAACACTGCCATACCTTGCATGTAATCCCAGCTCAGATGGATTTTTTAATGCTGTGGTGATTTGGGACTTGTTCTTACGAGTTGCTGAATGCCCTCCAGCTCTCATTAAAGTCCCTGAAAGTCATTCTTTTACATATAGGCTCTTCGTAATAATAGGTTCAAGCAAAAGCAGCAGAAAACCCTTCCAACTAGCAAATGCCAGTGTTACAGTGAAAAGAAAGAAAAAAGAAAAGTTTTCTACTTAATCAAACAAGTGGGGTTTGCCAGACAAATATCTCTTACAGAAATTAACATCAAGAAATAGAGAAATGGAAAATTTTGTGAAATGCAAAAGAAAGATAATTGGCAAAGAATTACTTATGTTGAGTGCGACTCTTGAACAATCACAGTTGGTTCTTCCATAGATCTCTCCAAAGGCGAATGAGGTTTTTTATTTCATCAGGACCGAAGTTTTAGCAGAGAGTGAGTATAAATATATATAAAGAACATACGTTTTAGTCAAATGGAATTTCCCTAAGGAGGGTTTTGACACACACCAAAGAAGCTACAGATAAAGTAAAGGAAGGTGACCTATGAACAGAAAGATCCTGATACACGTTTATAGTGAGGGAGATTATGTGCGAGCATGAGATGAATTGTAGAAAGGTACGTTTAGATCAGTGTAAAAAAGGTGAGACATAGGAGCCCTCTTCAGTGCACAGATGAAAGTTAACTGTGTGTGTAGGAGGAGTTCCTCTCTAAGGTTTCACTGAAAGAGAGATCTTGAGAAAATAATCTTTATCTTATCTAACGTGTTGCTGATAATAGGCCAACCTCTCAACTGTTGTATTTTATTGCTCGTGTCAGATCTTCTGAATAAAAAGACAAAGAAGCACAACTGTATTATGATGATATTTATTAGAGAGATTAGAATTGCAGTTTTTCTCACCCGACTTTAGTTTCTTCCTTTGGTGGAGCCTTGAAGATTTGGTACTGTTCTGGGAACAATGCAGATTCACTGTCCTGTCAGCAGTCCCTGCAATCTCATGTAAGCAAAGTCCTGGAGCTTGTGAGGGTGCAGCTGAAGCTCTGCATGAGCCTCTGTAGAAATGAGTAGGCATATAAATTCCAATAGAATACAAGCCTTGTACATCCCTACAAAAGAAACAACATAAAACAAACAAACAACAACAACAACAAAAAACTACCACCAACAAAACAATTAGACAGATTTTTAGATGGATTGGAAGGAGTTTATAATATGTCTAAATGTATTTCAGAAATGGGATTCTGTTAAAATAGAGTGTGTAGAGAAAACTTATTTAGGAAGTTTAGTCTCCATAATCAAGGAATAAAAAGCTGAAACATTTTCAAGCTGGAAACTATAAGGCATGATAATGTAGGAATAACATTACAAAAAATATGTAGTTTTGCCTCTGCTTGTGAGCTTTTTTTTTTTTTTTTTTTCCCCGCAGCTAAAAGCCTACCATGTCTTTCTGCACAGAGAAAATAGTATTTCATTTCTCTATTATTTTTTTTTTTTCCATGAATTAAGTAGACATCGTCAAGGTAAGTGTGTTTAGATTTTAACTGGAATAGAAACCTTGCTGCTCCTACAGATTGTGTGAATAATTTACATCACAGAAACCTCAAAAGCCTTTCTGCCCTCTAACACAGATGGAGCTACTCTACTCAGAGAACTGAAGAGATGGTCTCCTCACGAAGATCCCTTGAGCTGCTGAAGATTAAGTCAGATATTAGTCAGTCAGCTGTACGTTTTTAAGGTGCTCATTTCAATGTATCCACTAACATGTGCATTCAGGAATCTTAAAAAAAAATAAAAATATCTCCACATTTGGAAGCAATTTTAGGTGTTTCCCACTGTTTCCAGTTGATTCCAGTTGGCACCAGTTGCTGATCGGTGCTCAGCTTCATCTTTCTTCTGATAAACTGTTTCTGTTCTCATCAACATAAAATTCTTGGCTCCAGTGCTTAGCTGTGAAATTATATGCTATTTCCATTCTGTCTGAGAGCCCTTTTTTCCTGAGCCAGATGATTTGTTCCCATCTCTCCTCCCAAGTATTTCAGAACAAGTTCCAAGTTCTGATCTTCATCTGCTTTATTAAAGTAGGATTCAGACCCGGTTCGCCCTAATCCCAAATCAGTAAAACTTAAAATTTAATTGTAGCTGTAAATTGATCCAGTGAACATCTGGTTTAAGGCTCTTCCTTCCTGAAAGTATTCTTCACTTCTGTGGTTGCACTGTCCCATTATCACACCCTTGGCTAAAATAGTGTCATTCTAGTGAACTGTGATAAATGGCAAAAATGTTTGCTCTTACAAATGGCAGGTAGAATTGCTTGGTTAAAACAAAGTAATCAGTGCTGCTGAGTAGAGCACTTCCATAAACAAGGATAAGTCTCCTGTCCAAGGATCCGCATACATATTTCTTCAACTTCTCTTCCAGCGTAAGAAAAAAAAAATCAAAGATGTACAGAAATGAATGTATAGTACTGTGGTCCATTTCTCTTCCTTTGTAGGAAAACCAAGGACAGGGTTGTTATCTGATTGATTTATATCTGTACGACAGGAATAGAATTTTGTTTAGTCTTATCCACAGTTAGCTGTGGTTCTTTGCATCGTGCTGGTTGCACAACATTAAAAAAAAGGTCTGGTTAGTTTAGAGGAGAAGGCAGTGTGAAGAGTGGTTAATGAGTGATACATGATAAATGAGCTAGTAGTATAATTTACTGTAATGCTGTTGTCAGAGGACTTTCAACAGGGGTGTTGGAAGGGAATAGAAGAAGTTCTTCCAAGTCTGAGTTCATGATGACAAATCAGATGTATGGATGACAGTAGCCTAAACCAAACTTCACTCAAATGTCACGAATGAGTTTAAGTGTATTGAAGTATTTTGGATGCCATGAATGGCTTTAGGTTGTATTACTAATGTATAATTTAATCATAGTGGTTTGATGAAAGCCAAAGCTGACTGAGTGGTACCAGAAGTAACCACAAAGTGCCAAAGTTGATTTAAGTTGAATTAAAGTGATGAAGCCCTTCATTTCTCTACATGTATTTTTTTCATTAGTTAAGTAGCTGTAGTCAAGTATGTTTAGATTTTAATTGTTACAAGTTACACCTGTTAGTCTGTGCACCTGTAATCAGTTGAGCACACAGATGATTCTTTCACAATATCACTCATGTAGCTGAGATGTGGGGTCTTCATGCACAGCACTAATGCAGGGTGCCTGAAGCCTTCTTAACAAGAACAAGAACAGCCACACCAGGAGGTCACTGAGTCATTTAACACAGCTGCGTGCTCCTTGTTCATTGTGGGACAAGTGTGGGACAGGCACTAAACCTGTATGAACCCTGCTCTGATGAATTTTTCTACGTACCCTGGCTTTTATTTATATCTTTTTAAAAGGGAGGTTTTTTTTTATATATATTTCATGATGTCTGGAGAACAAAGTTACCTGTGACCTCTTTTAGTCATATTTAACAAGCTTGCATCACTTATAAAGAGTATGGAGAAGTTGGAACTAGGTAATCTTTAAGGTTCCTTCCAAACCAAACCATTCTATGACTCTGTGAAAGAGTGATATGAAGTAGTTTCATTGCATTTTTATAGCCATGAAAGGTTCCAGGCTTTAGAGTTTAGAGATACTTATTTGCATTGAAAGCTGATGAACTGTTTCTGCAGAGCCTTGTGGCCAGAAGACTGTCAAGGTTAATCCAAGGTCTTACTAGCAATGGAGATTCTGGCCTTTCCCTTGATAATAATTTCATTATGTGTTATTTTGCTTTCCTACATATTTGGTTGCCTTAGGATACCTGACCTGTGAAATTCTTGGTCACGTGAATCTCTTAGTTTTCTGTGAGATTTCTAGGCTGTAGTTGGGTTTCTAGGCTGATCTGCATCTTGTACATGTGCCAGACATGCTGGAGTGCTCCATTACTGCTAGGGTTTCACCCTGCTTACTCATCTGTTGAGAAGCTGAGTATTTAATGCCCCAGATCCAGTACTGGGTTAGTGCTTTTAAAAATCACAAGAAGCAGAGTGCAGCTAAGGTTGTCTATAGACTATGATGTGTGTCTGAGATACACCTTGCCTAAAGTGCTTATAAACCAAAACAGGTAGTGCACTTGGAAAAGGAAGCATGCAAATATTAAATGATTTTCTTTAGGCACTACAGAGAGTCTCTGGAGTCCCAATTCTGGTCCATTTTTTCTGCTTGGTGTTTGCTCATGTTTCTGCACACAATTACCATACTTCCTTTTCTGTATTGGCCACAAGTGACTATGAGTGTATTAACAGTTTGATAGGCAAGTTCTCTATATTTGGGTGGGGGCATAGTTGGAGATTACATTATTTTTTAATTGCATACTGTTTGCAAAGTGATTTAGGGGTGGTAAAAGTCACTGCAAAGGCAAAAATATCTTTCTGTTTAAGGAGGAATGTACTAACTACAAATTCTCTTTTGGAAAGATTATTTTCAGGTGTTGACAGATTTGAGTCCTGACATGATCAACTGGAATTCTCTGCTGCAGAATGAGACTTGCAGATACCTGTAACTGTACTGGCTGCATGCTTAGCTGGGGATTTCCCCCTTACAGTGTCACTTCTGGACACAGGCTCTGAAAAAAAAGAAGGGAGTCAGGCTCCTAGGGTATTCTGGAGAACAGGAAAATAAGTAAATGTTCCCTAAATGCTGAAACTGACCAACTGCATAAAGGGAAAGGACAATTTTGAGGAAGGTAAAAGGTTTGTTTTCTTTTTGCTGTTAAATAGAAGCACTGTTTAATTTGTACAAAAAGAACTGTGAATTCTTTTATTGGTATGTTACTTTTGTCAACCCATCTGCTTAATTTAATTTTTGCTAACTGGAGTTGGCTAAGATATTATACCATATATATCATCATAGGAAGAAGACATCCTAATCTCTTGGGTGGTAAACTTTTGATTTTTTACATGTACCTTTTAATCTAAATGATAAAAGCATGACTAACAGTAGATCCCAACTATCTAGGCAGAAGAGTAATTCTCAAAGCAGTCCATTTGCTAATAATTCCCTTCATTTAAAAACAAAGCAATATATTATATTGGAGTTTAAAGGATAATCTCTGTCTTTATGGTACACAAATTATCAGAGGCCTGCCAGTCTGGCTGTGCCAAATGTGGAGCACCTCCTTTGCAGGAGTGAGTAACCTCTGAGAGCAGCAGGAGTTAGGGATGCTGACTGCCTTCCACTCGAGCATCGCTACCTTGGGGGATCGAGATATAACCGAGGCAGCTGTGCCACTGACTGGGCTCTGTAAGTGCAGGCACTATTAGAAGGTGCCATTAGATGAAGTCATTGAACCATTAGGAAGCCTGCAAAAATTAGTACACTTTCATAATCTAAAAGTGTTGTGGGTGAGGATATACCCACTGGATATCCTCCAGGGAAGATTTCTTTCACGCATACTGACTCTGTCAGTGTTACCAGCCAGCATTTCACTAGCGTGAGACTTAGCTTTGTAACATTTCACAGATCCCCTACATCATGCTGAGTAGTGCTGGTCATCTATTATTAACATGATGGCATTTTTTGCTAGACTAAAAGTATCTTATTATCCATTTTCTTATTAAATCTTCCATTACTTTAAGATGCTTTCAAGGTCTGTTCTACTCTCATTTTATTAGTTGGGAACAAAAGCCTTTCAAATGTCAGAAGCTAATATATGCTGATTTCTGGATAAGCAAGAAAATACCTCAGATTTTGAGGTCATTTTATTATATAATTATGTCTTCAAGCCTCATACATAGTCTTTATAAAATATCTCCCTTTGTCCTATTTGAATGCATATTTATATGCAGTTATAATTTTGCAGTAGAAATGTTAGCTGTATGGCAAGGTGAGCCTTTCTCTGGCTGTTGTCACTGGTCATTCTTTCGCAGATATACAGAATTCAAAGAACTTTTAAGTTACAGATCATGCTGCTTTAAGATGGTGGGAGGTAAGCCAGTTCACATCTGGGAACAATGGAGTTAGCATGGTGTGGTGTCCTGGTTAATAAGCCTGCTGAGAATAATGGAGTTCTGGCACAGTGCTGGGCTAATGCATCCCCAGAACTTCTGGACTGAAGCTGGTCTGGGCTTGGCTGGATTACAGGCAAAGCAATCAGATCCAGTCTGGAAGAGATACGTACCTCAGTAAAATTAACACTGTTAGACAGATACTCTGTGTCTCTCTAAAGATATAGTATCTGAGTTTTTTAGCTATTGACATTGAGGTATTTCATGGTAATTCTGACTGAGGACTCATTACCAGAGGGTCAAAATTGTTAAGGTGTTCTCATCACTGAACAACCCTAAGCAAAGTTTGGACTCCACTGATTTAGATCCCCCATCAGGATGATTAAACCAACCAAATCAGAGCATGGAAAATTACGGATTAGCATACAGAAGAGGGAAGGAGAAAAACAAACAAACAAACCTCTAAGTATATTGAAACCTGACAGTTGCACCAAATTTATTTATTTAAAACTATTCTAAAATTCCTGTGAGCAAAGAAACCCAATTTAGTTCTCCAGCACTATGTTGAAACTAAGTTCTTTAGTACAAGCTGGAGTCACCCCACTGACCAGATCAGGAATGCAGCTGGTATACACAGTCCATAGGTTCATTTTTGGATTTCATGCCTCAATCCCTTCTGATGTGGGAAGATAGGGATGGTAGGTAATAGGGTCTTTGTGCAGAGATTTTGGACCATCTAGTTCTAACGCCCCTGCCATGGCAGGGATACCTTCCATACTAGATAGAGCTTTGGAGGTGTCCCTGCCTGTGGCACACAAGTTGGAACTACTTTAAGGTCCCATCCAACCCAAACCATCCTATGGTTCTTTGATATAATCAGGGATATTCACCCCAACATGGCAGCTGGGTCAGGACAAACCAGCAGAAAAACATGGTGAGTTAACAACATGTGAAAGCATATAGTTCATTGACATTCTCTGGATGTGAAGCAGCTACAGAAAAGAGATATGTTAGGTGAACAGACTGGGTCCATAGTTATTGCTTTGTTGAATTCCAGCTTATTCTTTTGGTGAGAACATGAGTTGTTCAGCTCAATCAGGTTTTTCTCTTCTGTTGGTAATTCTTGGGCAGCAGAATGGAACAGACCGTCTTAATCCATAATACATCTGTACTGGGGTTTTAGGATTAGGTGAAAGGTAAGAATTGAGAGGAATATAAGGATAGAAGAGAAGTATATCCAGCAGAGTCTTAAGACTGCTGGGTTAATATCCTGCTGCTGATAGTTGGTTTCATCTTGACTGTTTTTGTCTTCTTCCCTCTGTGGCTGAAGCTCAGCAGAGGGGGGTGGATGCTCTGAACTGGGCTGGAAATTGCCTTATGCTTTCCAGAGTTCCCATGGAAATCTCTTGCTATTTTGATTTCTGAGGTTTTGTTTTGTAAAACTCTACACAGAAGCCATTGGTGGAATAAACCTCCACATTATTATTTAGCTGATGTGGGACTAATTTTATGTACACCAGTTTTGCTTTGTTAATTTAAAGATTCTTTCTTACCCTGCCAGTCATAAAGCTAAAACAGACATTTAATTTTAACCCTTCCTGCTTAGTTGATCTTTTTTTTTTTTTTTTTTTTTTTTTTCTGTCCTTTTTGAAGACTATTATTAATCTTCTGGGATCCTTGAGCTGTTTCTTACAGCTACACTCAAAAGTGGGTTTGTAACCTTTTACTGCTAGTGCTGCGAGTAGAAGACCTTGCATGAGGCCATAGGGAAGTTGGGACAGAGACAGGAAAAAAACCCAGACTCATGAATCCCAGACTCATGTCTTAAGCACATGATCACCATTTGTCTTTTTGAAAGCCTTTCTTGTCTGGTGCTTTCAAACTCTCAGAAAAATGAGACTTGAGCTTGAAGCGTTCATACTTTTTCACAGCATGAGGATAGATTTTTTCCTTGGTAAAGTTTGGTTGTGCCACTCTTGTTTATTTATGAGCAACAAGGTGTATGGTGATGATACAGCTGAATTTATCATCACCTGCTTTTTCTATTATTAGATCATTCAAAACTCACTTTCTCTGGCTCTCTAGCTTCTGTAAACCCATTAATGTAAATGGAGTGATGGTCATTTATATTTGCTGAATATCAGTTTTAAGAGATGACAGATGAATGCTTGGTGGTAAGTGTCCTTCACACAATCATGTTTTCAAATATTTTCCCCAGATTTTATTAAATTCTCAATAGAGTTTGAGTTGATAATGGTGTCACTGGTCTGAAGTAAGTGTATTTTAGTAGCTGCTTCTGCCACCTACCTTAATTAGGGGGTTTGTCTCTCTACCTCCTCTGCCTCCTCCATCCTTTTCCAACTTTGAAAAGTGTAAAGATCCTAAATGCAGCAGGATGCAGCAGGACCCTCACAGTTGTTTTTTTTATTATTATTATTTTTTTTTTTTAGTGGAAAGCTATTGCTGCAGAGAAGACTCAGAATACTCCTGTAATACCTAGTCTTTCCAGAACAGGTTTTTATGTCTCTTTTTGAAGGGGTATTGGTAAGGGTCAAAGATATGGCCAACAAAAGCACAGATATGTTCATCATTTTTATGTGCGTGAGAGGGAGAGAAGAAAGGAAGAAAGAAAGGAAGGAAGGAGCCTATGGTTAATGATTGTCTAGAGGACAAGCAAATCAGCTGCTCAGATGACCATTGTACCCCTTTCAAGGCAAGACCCATTGACAGTGGATGGTGGTTACATACATCAAGAGGCATGGGATGGGCTTGAGACAAGAATAACAACCAATATCTGTTGGAAATCAGAGGAACAGAGATCTCATTGATTTCAAATGTAGTTTTCTGCAATGCTGTTTGTGTTTTCCCTCTTTTTTTTTTTTTTTTTTTTTCTCCAGACACTTAAGTATACTTTATTAGAATTATTGTGAGAGGTATAATTTCCTAGACTGTGCCTGACTGAAAATCTCAACTGTAACATTATATTAACAAAATTCTTTACATTTAGTACTTTTACTTGACGGGGTAGAAACTCATTTGTTTCTGGAATCGTTGTCTAAAAATCTTTCCAAAGGTGTCAGGAGAGGCATATTATAGATGCAATCTTAACCTTTCACAAGAGAGGAAGAGCTGTGAGCCAAACCTGCAACTCAGGGCTGGAACCAAAGCATTTTACAGCAATGTGCTAAAATACCAGAAGAAACTGAGAAACTGTAATAAACAGGCACTTTTCTATGAACATAAGTCAAGAATTTTGAAATATACATCATTTCAGTTCTTATCTCAGGGAGTGGTAAGAACTGAGGCAGTTGGGATTATCATCAAGAAAGACAAAACCTGAACAGTTTTAATGATGTTTTCAGATACAGTTGCACTTTTTCATTTATTCAGGTGAAGAAAGCTTTAGCTTGATTGTCCTTCTTTTGAAAAATAAGAGAAATATCCTGATTTAATTTTATGGGAAAAGACTTATTCTGGTTTAAAAAAAAATATTTAAAAAATTATTATTCTGGTTTAGATGGTGCATGTTTTTGCATGCCCTGCCTCAGTTGGAAATTACTTTTGCTTGTAAAAAATATGGGCTAAAAACTGCTTGTTTATTTATTTATGAAAACAATACATTTCTCAGAGAAATCATAGTTTCATTTACAAGAGTATTTGATCAAGAATGTACTGTTTATACAGTTGATTCTGTCTGGAGGCAGATCATAGAATCATTAAGGTTGGAAAAGACCTCCAAGATCATCTGGTCCAACCATCACCCTGCCACCAACGTCACCCACTAAACCATGTCCCTAAGCACCACTTCCAACCTTTCCTTGAACACCCCCAGGGGCGGTGACGCCACCACCTCCTTGGTCAACCTGTTCCAATGCCTGACTGCTCTTTCTGAGAAGAAATGTCTCCTCATTTCCAATCTAAACCTCCCCAGGCACTACTTGAGGCCATCACTAATTAACTGCAAGTACCTTTCAGGTAGTTGTAGAGAGCAATAAGGTCTCCCTTGAGCCTCCTCTTCTCCAGACTAACCAACCTCAGTTCCCACAGCTGCTCCTCACAGGACTTGTGTTCCAGGCCCTTCACCAGCTTCGTAGCCCTTCTATGGACATGTTCCAGGGCCTCCGTGTCCTTCTTGTAGCGAGGGGCCCAAACCTGAACATAGTACTCAAGATGCAGCCTCACCAGAGCAGAGTACAGGGGGACGATCACCTCCCTGGTCCTGCTGGCAACACTATTCCTGATACAAGCCAGGATGCAGTTGGCCTTCTTGGCCACCTGGACGCACTGCCAGCTCATGTTCGGGCAAGCATCAGTCAGCACCCCTAGATCCTCTGCATAGCTTTCCAGCTACTCCCCCCCAAGCTTGTAGCACTGGCCAAGGGGAGGTTGTGGCCAAAGTGCAGGACCTTGCACTTAGCCATGTTGGACCTCATCCCATTGTTCTCTGCCCTTCAACCCAACCTGTCCAGGTCCCTCTGCAGGGTCTTCCTACACTTCAGCAGATCAGCACTTCCCCCCAGTTTGGTGTCGTCTGAAAACTTGCTGAGGCTGCATTCAATTTCCTCATCCAAGTCATCAATAAAGATATTAAAGAGGATGGGCCCCAACACTGACCCCTAGGGAACATCCTTGGTGACCGGTCGCCAGCTGGATTTCACTCCATTCACCACCACTCTCTGGACCCAGCTGTCCAGCCAGTTTTTAACCCAGCAGAGTGTACCTGTCCAAGCCATGGGCTGCTATCTTCTCCAGGAGAATACTACGGGAAACTGTGTCAAAGGTCTTACAGAAGACTAGGTAGACTATGTCAGCAGGTGGGTCACTCAGTCATAGAAGGAGATAAGGTTGGTCAGGCAGGACTTGCCTTTCATGAACCCATGCTGGCTGGGCCTGATACCCCGGTTGTCCCGTACATGCTGTGTGATTGCATTCTAGATAACCTGTTCCATCACCTTTTCTGGTACCTAGGTCAGGCTGACAGGCCTGTAGTTCCCTATTTCCTCCTTCCGACCCTTCTTATAGGCAGGTGTCACATTAGCAAGTCTCCAGTCATCCAGGACCTCTCTGGATGACCAAGACCACAGATAGATGATGGAAAGTGGCACAACAGTCACATGCACCAGCTCCCTCAGCACCCTTGAGTGGATCCTATCTAGCCCTATGGACTTGTGACAGTCCAGGTGGAGCAGCAGGTCTCTAACTGTTTCCACCTGAACTGTGGAAGGGTTCTTCTGCTCCCCGTCCCAGACTTCTAGGTCTGATCTCTTGTGGCTGCTTCTGACCCTGATTTCAGAAGTGGCCAAAAGGAAATGCGCTCAAGCTAAAAAAAATCTCCTAAGCACTTGCTGTCTGTGCTACTACTATTCCCTGCAAAGTTAGGAGGCAACCCTTTTACCTTTTAAAATAATGAATTAAAATAATGTTTTAAAGTGTGAGAATCTCATTAATTGGAAGCAGAAAATTGTGTACAGCAAAAAGGCCTTTTGTTTATTATGAATGAGGTCCAATGTTTGTTTTACATATGTATTATGTTGTTTTAAAAAATATTTATCAAGGATTTTAATAATAGAAGAAAATAAACAGCTGACAGGATGGGAGGGAGAGTAATGAGAGGAAAAGAGAATGAATACAAGGTATATTTTGCATGTGAGGGTCTCTTTTCTCTTGACCTTATCATTCCAGCATTATACTTTTAAAGCATCATCTGACTTCTGATAGTCTTACTGATTGCAGTGGCCCTTCTTGTAGCTCAGATTCTAAATAAAATAAGTAAGTCTGCTGTGATCAGGTTCTCTGCTTCTATTTCTTAAGTCTGGAGAGCTTGCAGTTTATCACAAAGTTGATAAAAAGCCCATTTCTGCTTAATGTCTGGCAGTGACTTAGAAACATATTTTCTCAGTTTTGGATATTACTCTGGTTTTCTTCCACGTGCATGCTATTGTGTTGCTATTTATTGAATGTACAAGGATAACCTTAGACTACCCAAGGATAATGCCTTAGACTACCCAAAACAATTTACTGAGCAGGTATTTTTTTGTAATGAATCATAAAAATTCAGGTTAGAGGAACTATCAAGTAAACCATTACTGATGCCTCAGGGCAGCATCAGCCATAGCTTTGTCTAAGCTATTCATAAAACAAAACCCATCCAGTTATGGAAGTCCTGTTATTCTACTGCCTAAGTTTCCTTACAACTAGAAAACATGTCCATGCCTTGCCCAGACACACATTTACTTAGGAATGGTACAGCCTGGTTTTTCATCTCTTGTTAGAGCAATCTGGACACATGACATTTCTATCTGTACCCTCATTCACACTACTGTTAGATGCAGTCTTGGTGTATGTTAAATTTTTACAGCAATCCATTTTCCATTTATTTTCCTTTTTCATGTGCAGCTCCTGTCTCAACAGTAGCCCTTGATGTATTTGGTTATCATAATTACCTCTTCCCACAGTTTTCTTCAGACTAAACTGTTCAAATTCTGCTTTGGAGGAAGGTTATGCTTCCTTGTTTTCTGATTGTTTCACTGCTGTCCTCTGCATTTTTGCCAGTTGGCCCACATTGCTCTTGAAATGTGGTTCCCAAATCTTCTTACTATGCTGAATTACATTCTTCCTTTTAGACCATTTTGCCATTTCATCAAAATCATTTTGAATACTATCTTGCCTTCTAACGTGACTACAATCTTTCCTGTCTTCACATTGTCCATAAACCTAGCTAGTATATGTTTTAATCTAGCAGACAAGTCATTTATAAATCTGTAAGATAATTTGCCCTGTGGCCGAGGATAAACCCTCCAGCAAAAGCCAAGTTAATTCATCTGTCAGTGAACCATTGGTCAAAATTCTTACAATACAGTTATTTAGCCAGTTTTGCATCTCATGACGTTATCACTTACTTTCTTCATTTCTTCTTCTTACTTTCTTCATCTTCATGACATTTTCACTTACTTTCTTAGATTATTTTAAGGTTATAAAATGGAAAACTATCAAAAATCTCTTTAAAGATGAAAATATATGATCCATTTTTTCCCTTCCAAGCAAGTTTTCCACAGAAAAAATCAGGTTGATTTCACAAAGTTTGTTCTCAACAGATCCATGTAGGTTGATAATAATTTCTTTTTCATTGCCTAGCATCTTAGAAACTGTTGGCTATGTTAAATTTCCAGAAAACACAGGTACAAATAAAACTCACTAATCCGTAATTTACTATATTTTTAAGGATAGGGATTATACTTTTCCTTTTCTCCGTCTTCTCATCAGTTATCATTGTGTTATCTCTGAGAAAACTAACAGTAATAAAATGTATTCGTCAAGTTCTTTATATGTTTTGGAGTGCACTTCATATAGCCCAGCCAATTTGAAAATATTATTTATCATCTTCTACCATGAGCTGGATCATATTTGGCCCTTTTAAGTGAAGACTTAAGCAAAAAAAGCAATTCAGCCATTCAGCTGTCTTCGCATTATACTTTATTTTACAGCGAATATTGGACCTACTTCTTCCTTAATGGAAAAAAAATACTCCAAACATCAGATGTTCTGATGGAGCTCTGTTATCTCCCATAGTCAATACGTCTGTTACATAGTTAATCATTTTGTACTTTTGCTTTTCTGATTTTGGGGACTTGTGTACTTGTCTAGAGTAATTTGATCGTGTCTTCTTTTTAAAGGAGAAGCCATTTGGGAACATTTAGTTAGAACATCAAGCAGTTTTGCAGCACCATCCATTGCGTATTCCCCAAAGAACAAAATTTGGACAACTGTAGCATTTCAGCGAATCAGTTGAGCTTCCTGTGATAAAGCTGTGTGTCACCCTATGGCCAGGTTTTCCGAGTCCACGGAATATTAGGTGCTGTTGAGTGCTGTGTCTAAAGTAAAGCAGCAGTTTCACATTTACCACAGAAGCACTGGAACTGCTGCCAACTTGCAATATGCACCCAGACAGCAGTACACTGTCACATCCTTGCAGATATTCAGATCTGGTTGTGACTCTGGACAGCTTGATTTAATTCTGAAGTTGAATCAACTTCAAAGTTGATGCTGCTTTGTGTGTATGGAGTGAGGGATGATGGAGCAGTGACCAAACCAGATGACTTCCACATATCTATTCCTACCTAAATTATTCTGATTTTATAATTATGCCCAGATGCAAATGTTATGTAAAGTGTAAAACTTTTGGAAACCAATAAGTTTTATTCCAACGTATTCATATATGAAAAAAAAAATCATTCATGCAGTAAAAACAAAATGTCCTAGTCTTATGTGAGTATAACATCATGTGAGTAATATAATGTGAATAATGTCACATAGATTTAATCACACAATAAAAACTTACCCTTTGGACCAAAGCTATGTACTTGTTTCAATATTTCTGCCAGATTTTCAAAAAGGGAAAACTTCCCCAATGTCCTTTTTTTTTTTTTTTTTTTAAGGTTGGTAAAGGTGGCTTTGTGAATACAAATAGGTTTTACAGTGAAGTTATTTAGCAGCTCCACCTTAGCAGCCCACCAGTAATTTAATATATGAGGAACCTGAAAGAGTTTTTAGAGGAACAATGAAGTGGTTAATGTGCAATTTTATAGTGGAAAAGCCTACATATTTGAAAAAGACGATTGGAGTGGAAGCTTAATCTCCTATGTCATACATTTATTTCCTTGGTCCTCATTTTAGCCTGCTAAATAAATGTTTTGGAAACCTCATAATTAATAACGAATGTCTTCTTGGTGACTCTGTGAATGTCTGCTAAGTAAGCCACAAGGGGGTATGTCCTACAGTCATTTTCAAGAGAGGTATTCCCCTTGATGGGATTTAGCCAGAAGCATTGCTGTTAAGATACCATTATGATATGGATGGGGGTGGAATTTCATAAGACTTACAGATCTGCTGTAAGTTCCATGAGAAAATCCTGGCACTACCAGGTTTAACATTTTCATAGGCCTTTTTTTCCTCTAACTCCTCATCCTGTTTCTGAGAATTTGACTTGCATAGATAATCAGTTTGAAAACCATGTTGTATCTGCAGCATGGCAATCTACAGGGGGCAGCAGGATTTTTTTTCTGCATATTGAGCATAATGTTTTGATATTGCCTCCTACTGTTTGTGGTTCTTTGAAGGCTTTAAGTTCGCTAGAGTTTCAAAATGTGTTTCCAGTAAGAGCTTACTTTTAATTATTATCATTACTTTGTCTTTTTCAGGGTGCACTCTGTTCTTTACAAACAAATAAAAAAGACCAACATCTTGTTAATGGCTCTAGGGTCAGCATGTCACCCAGCATCCAGTCCCTGTGGACCTGAAAAGCAAACAGTGAAACAGCCCATTTCAAGCACCAGGTCAAATACACTTGGAGCTTTGGCTTCTTTGGCATCAGAGGTTCTTATGGGAACCTGATGCTTTCCTGGTTGGTGAAGAAAAAATTATAAAGATAAATGATCAAAGGAACAAATGATTGCACTTTTTTTTTTTTTTTTTCTTAAATTATCTTTTTAATTTAGATCATTCTGTTCAGTCAGTGGAGTTCAAAGACCCCAGTTTCAGATAACTGACAATTTACCATTAATATCTTAAACTCTTTACAAGAAGGACAACTTAGTTTGTGCAGCACCAAGGGGCTGGAACACTGAGGCACATCTGTAATCAAATTAATAATTTTTTGTACATTGTGCAGATTACAGGCTATGAAATACAGAAATGTATAAGGCATGTGGTTTGATAATATGTTTGGTATCAACAAAAGTAAAGATCACATTGTATGCATTGTCTTGGGGAGTGTCTCCATTAACACACTGCTTTAAGAAAAAGCTGCCGTAGTGGTCAGCTACATCTAACAGTCAATAAAATGTGTTCCCAGTGGGAGAGCTTCCATATTAATGGTAGTTCATTATTCAGCCAGATGTTTTAACAGATAGCAAAGCAGCATGAGTTTTGGTAGCTACTGATAACAGATCTGTCAATATTTTTCATCTTCTGTTCAGTGCAAACTACAAAACTATTGATGCCATTGCCCTACAGGAAATCTGGCATATTCCTTTGCTATATGATGGTATTGTTTTACCTGAAACAAAAGAAAAGCTTATTTTTCAGTATCAAAAATACCTTCAGTGAGAATTTTGTGGCAGAACACATTCCCTTTGTATTTAGAAATTCTATCATGTTGCCTCAGTAAGAGTTGATACCTCTTGAAGTAGCTTCAGTCTCCTCTGTGGAAGTCTAGATGACTTCTGCTTTGAGTAAAGTGACATGCTTTCCTCTGTTGTCATATGATGTGAATCTGTAGTCTTAATGTGTCATGACAGGTACAGTACAGGAGAAGAGCATGTAGAAGAGAAAAGACAAAGCTTCACAAAAATTGCCAAGAAGCCTCAAAAAGCACTGTCAAATTCAGTTTGTTTGAATGTTATGCAGAATATTTCTAACTGAATACTCAAATTTTCACCTAATGTGAAAGTTGCAATTTATGCAGAAGTGTGTCTGTGCTCCAGCAGTTGTAAGAAAGAAGCTTCAGCCATTGCTGTAAAAAATACCAACATATACATACCTGGAGCAGGAAAATAAGGAAATAATTTAGGTGAATGTCACTGAAGCTGTTAAAGTGTGGTGTGTGCATTATGTGTAAACGCAAGCATTTTTCCCATTGCTTTCTTCTGCCTACCTCACCATGCAGTTGGCCCTTGGTACTGCCATTTTCTGAAGAAATTGGTCCTGGATTCCCAGGAATTGCTCAGCAAATCCAGAAAAGCAACAACATTGGAAGGTCTGTGCTTACAGAAAGCCAATCTTTTTTGTTTCTGACAGCGCTTGAACGGTTAAAGGATTTTCATGGAACAGTTTTATTATTGTGGAATCGATATTTTTTAATAAAAAAGTCTTCCACTGTAGGACTTTTGATCAGTTTGTTATTTGTGTGGAACATTTGGACTGTGCTACTGCAACTCTCCCCAATAATTCCCTAACAGATAGCGTATGCTTAAGCATAAGCCTGTGAACAGTGGCCTTGGTAATTATGAATGGAGAGTTCAGATATGAATTTTAGTGGTCCATGGATAAGCTGCTATTAATTCTGTGTAGGTCCAGCATTTGGAATATAAGTGTAGGGAAAAGATTCCCATACTGAAAGACAAACTTGTATTTGTTATTTCATGCAGACTGAAAGACACAAAATTCAATAGATTCATGCTGCTGATGTTAAATGGATACATCAGTATATCTAAGACAGGGCTTTAAGTTATGAGCACTTGATCCTTATGAATTTTATCAGGGTCCTTTTTTTTTTTTTTTCTTTTGTAAAATAGATTTTTGTTTTGTTTTCCTGACATGATTTATTTATTTATTTATTTTCATTGAAAAGGATTGTTACTCATATTAGAACAAGTCCAGAGGAAGTTGTGGTTCTTTAGAAGTTCAACGTGAGCTGGCAATGAATGTGTACTTACAACCCAAAAAGCAACTGTATCCTGGGCTGCATCAAAAGAAGCATGGCTAGCAGGTCAAGGAAGGTGATTGTCCCCCTCTGCTCTGCCTTTGTGAGGCCCCACCTGGAGTGCTGTGTTCAGCTTTGGGTACCCCAGCACAAAAAGGACATGGACCTGTTAGAGTGAGTCCATAGGAGGGTCATGAGGATGAACAAAGGACTGGAGCACCTCTCCTATGAAGACAGGCTGAGGGAGTTGGGATTGTTCAGCCTGGAGAAGAGAAGGCTCCAGAGTGACCTCATGGTGGCCTTCCAGTACCTACAGGGGCCTGCAGGAAAGCTAGGGAGTGGCTCTTTGTCAGGGATCATAGTGATAGGACAAAGAGTAATGGTTTTAAACTAAAAGAGGGGAGATTAATCATAAGGAAGAAATTCTTGGTGGTATGGCACTGGTACAGGTTGCCCGGAGAAGCTGTGGACGCCCCATGCCTGGAGGTGTTCAAGGCCAGGCTGGATGGGGCTTTGGGCAGCTTGGTCTGGTGGGAGTTGTCCCTGCCCATGGCAGGGGGATTGCTGCTGAGTGATCTTTAAGGTCCCTTCCAACCCAAACCATTCTGTGACTGTATGATATGCAAGTTGTGGATGCAGCATAAGGGCTAAATAGTGAAAGTACATCATACTGAATCTATTAATCTTACCATAAATTGTCTGGAGGAAAATTACAGTAGGCACCAAAAAAGCTGGCAACTGCATTTTCAAATTTATAGATGGAAATAAAAAGCAAGTAATTGTTGGACTTCTATGTTGTGTGATATATATACTTATATAGTCTTCCTTTTTTGTGTGTGTGCAAAGAGATTAATTTATACTTATATGTAAAAAGACAATGTTTGTGCATTTGAGCTCATAAACAATTTTTCATACAGCTCTTATTTCATAATGTTTTCTTTAGGACTTGCAAATATTTATTTTTAAGAGGTTTCATAGATTATTCTCTACTGTATGTGGCTCTTATTCTTTCTGTCTCCCATTAAATGTAATGCGGAAGGTCAGACTCCTTGGTTACAGCACTAGCAAGGGGATGTGTTTTAGTCAGTATTGGATATAGTTTCTTTCTGATGGGAATGTGATTTACTAAGTTTCATATATCTCATAAAATAACTCATGACAGCTAAATGCTAAAACAGATAGCTTTTCTTCTTTCCATAAACCCTTGACTTGGCTGTTCTGTCTACTGCCTTTCTCTAAATACAAAATTTGTGCTAACTCTTGCCAAATAGATGTTCAGAAAGTATGTTTTAAATGTGGCAGGAACTTGTAAGAATATTTTCAAGCTTCAGTTGACTCCAGGAGTCATTCAAGCTGACAGATATGCAGATGATATATCTAAGGTTTTGTTCCCTCTGGGGGCAGGACCGGTAGTTTTTCCAGCACAGGTGAAATACCTGTACTTATTAGTAGGTGCTGCTTTGAGGTATGTGAAGACAGTGGTTTCTCCGTTATCTCTTTAAAATCCACACTGACCAAATTTTCCCAGCTTTTTCCCATCGCATTGGTAGGTAGTCTGATGTCTCTCCTCCCCTCCCCCCTTTTTTTAAAAAAATAAAGGATTGTGTCCTTTGTAAAGAGGATGTAAGGTATACAGTGTTACCATGATGGGTGCAGATTTTTCATATTATTCAAAACTATGCTGAGTATGTTCAAAACAAAATAACAATGACAAGAAAAAACTTTCCCCTCACTTTGCTTGTTTGTGTGCTTGTGTATAAAGGACCATGTATATGTGTTTAAATATACATGTATATATATATTCCCAATTATTTTGTAGAAAATTTCCTGATGCCTGCTGTACCACCAGCTCTCCAAACACTGCTAGCACAGTTCTAACAGCAAAAATGTTCATACTAAAAGTAAAGATGAACTCTATTATCAGTAGTGGGCTGTTCACATAGTTTATTTTAGCTATACACTACATTTTAGTGAAATATCCAGCATGGCCAGGTGTTAGAGAAAAGTAGTATTAGAAGATTATTACTAGGAATTATGAATAAACAAAGGCTGGAAACAGTATGTGGAGTGCATTTATGAAGCTGAAAATGTTCTTTGTAAATAGTTTGTCCTAAAGCATTCTCCAAAACCCATTAGTTCATACGCTTTTTTTTTTTTCTGGTTATGTTAGGGACATGCAAACTATTTTTTGAGAACTGTTTTCCAGGGAGTGTTTATGATAGGTGTAAAATTGCAGATAGTTCCAGTAATGATTTGTTTGTTACAAAGCCGGTTTATCCAAGACTACACAGATAGTTTGGATATTTCTTGTTTAGTGCCTTCTTCTCGAAGACAAACAGGCAAGTTAGTTGTGCCATAGGATGGGAGGAAGCAGGTGTCATGCATTGCGCTTGAATAATCACCTTCACGGCAGTAATCCAGAAGGATTCAGAAATATAAGTAGATCTACCAGGAGTAGATTCAATGTAATTGGTAAAAAATGGAAAATATGAAAGGTGTTGGAGCTAAATTTAGTAGGTCTTATAATGTTTTTTAGTTTGTGAATTCTGTCCTCACAAATGTAACATCTGATCTGTAGCTGTGTCATGGGACCAGTGCTGCACATCTGCATGTGAAGATCCAACTGTGCAATATAATGGCCAAATTCTGCTCACTGGAAAAAGAATTTGAGTGGTCCTTATGGTGACAAGTGGTATCTTCTCCTACTAATTTCATTAATATGGATCTGGTATTTTGCATATTAATTATTACGTTTCTGTTTCAATGTTATAGTCAAGTCATGTAAGACATTTACTTGGTAATTTGAAGTGATGTGTACAGTCCAGGTAGTTCTAAGAAGGATTAGATACTCTCTTACAAAAAAAAAAAAAAATCTTGCTTTCGCTATAACTTTTTTTAGTTTTTAAATTGAAAATCAGAAGCCAATTCTCCATGTTTTCTAATTGTTTGAATTGAATATATAATGGAGTTAGCAGTCGGTTATCATTTTAATATTCTACAGGAGCTCTCTCTTCTTTGAGCAGAAGTACTCTGAATTTGGGATGATATTATATGAATTGCTTCATAAACACATTTCAATCAGTAGAAATAATTTTAGCGGTATTTCTCACCAAAGTTGATTTTAATCAAGTGAATAAGATAAATTTTCTGTTATCTCTTTTGTTTCTTGTTCTTTTCTGCCAAATGTATGCATGCAAATACAAATACATGAATTTGTATGCATTTATTTACTTTTGGGCTCTTACCATCACTTGATGTCATCTAGGTATTAGCTGGCATGTTCAGAATGAATTTGTTCCTGATGATTTGCAGTAGTGTCAAATGGACTGCAAAGATGTGGGCAATATAGAAAGTTAATGTAGGCTCTGTACATATTGCAATTTTTAAAAGGCAAATGTATTTTGAAAAGCTATTAATATTTGTATAAAGCTCACAGGGTCAGATTCAAAAACAGTTACAGTAATGCTTATTGTCTTCAGTAACAGTGATAATGTTAGTTAAGAGCTCACGGCAGTCACCATCACACTTGATAGTAAGTATGTTTCAATTAACAGGTGAATGTTGGTGCTTTTATGCTTTTTTAAAAAAAATATTATTTGCATGATAAATGCCACATTCCATTGCTTTCTGGCCTCAGACATACATACATTTTCCCATGAAATAGTGATTGATCTGCAAGATTTAAAATCATTGGAAAGACAAATATTCTGAACTAATAATAACCAAAACATGATTATTCTCTTATATGATAAGTTTTATTGACGCGCAGTGTTTTTCATGTGCTGTGCTTGTGAGATATACTTCCATAAAGAGGTTGAATTTTAACCTCCTTACTATGAAGTGATGGGCGAGAAGATTCAGCTGCCCTGGATAGAGATGCTCGTAAAACCACCATGTTATTGCACGCAGATTCCCATGTGGAAGAGTCTCTCCACATCTGGTGTCATCCTGCTTGTTCTAATGGAGGACTGGCCTCTTCTCTTGAGCTGATCTCTTGCTAAAACCTAGTAAGGTAGATGGATTTGAGTATGGGGCTGCAAGTTCAGTATAGAGTGTATACATGCTTCAAATTAGCCACCTGGAAAACTTTTTGGGAAGTCAATATATTAACAGATTGTAGACTCGCAGACCAACCTTTAGGCTCTGGAACATGTGTGAATATTTCTAGACTCCTGGGTTGCTGAAATTAGAAATGTTTTGGGGTGAATATCCAGTCATTGACTAACGCAACAGAAATATGGGTTCTCAGTCAAAACAATGTCCAAAACATGGAAAAGAAGGCGAGTAAGGGGAGTATTTACAGGGATGAGTTATTTTTAGGCTTGTGTTTACATCCCCTCAGTCTTCTGTGATTCTCCAATTTCAGTTTTTTATTGCTTCTTACCAGCTGACTATGACTTGGGCAGAATGTAGTTGATGATGCATGAGAAAGAATGGTATCTGCTAGTGGCTTTTCTTTTTTTTTTTTTCTTTTTCTTTTTAAAGCACTTCCTATGGATGTTGTCAGTTTCTGATTTTATGTATTTTTACTATCAGTGCAGAGAAGTGGAACAAATGTGAGCAAGAATGGATTTCATTTGCCATTCCGCTACAATTATCCTGTTAGTACTTTATTACTTACTGAAAACCTATCTTGAAGTAATGGTATGGTTCTGCTTAAGAGCAAAGTTGTGATTAATAGCAAGGTTTTGATCTTTTTTTTTCTGTTGTAATGGGGGAGTGCTAACTTCAAGCATAACTTATGTCATTTACCTTACCCACTGGGAGTTTAACGTAAGCAGTGTGGAAGATGCCTGCTGTTTGCAGTAGATCTGGTGACATTACTCATTAGACATACTTTCTTCCAGTGGATGGAGGCAAATTCTGCTTGTGGAGATCTTGCTTTTTACATATCTATGCATTATTCAGGATTCGCAATTTATGTCTATCTATTTCAGGCTCTTGGCTGTTTGGAAATGAGTCGTAATTATTTTTATAGGTACCTTTATAGGTATCAGAGCTATATGATTAGTTGCCTAAATCACACAGGATTATCTCTATTTTCCAACTGGATGATCAGGTCGTACTAGTGTGATGACAACATTGTCCTTTCCCTTTCCTGTTAACCGCTGTCTGAGCTCCCCAGGTTGCTGAGGCAGTGGGTGGCCATGGGCAGTATGGCCACAGGCTCTTTGGGAAGGTTTTCCTCACACTCGCTAAAGTGGTCACTTTGCACTGAGGCTTTTGCTGTGCCAGAGAGATACCAAGAGTTTCAGAGAAGTAGGTTATCCTGTCACTTTTGAATGAGGTTGTTAGCACTAGAAGGGTTTCTGGATGTGGCTTCAGTGCTGCTTTTGCATTGCAGCAACTGTTCAAAATGCAGCAATCAGCTTGGAGAAGAGCTTGAACCACTGGTGGTCTGTTAAGCTCTGAAACATGGGTTTGTGTTCTTTCTTCTCTGCCCAATGCAAACTGCGAATGAAATAGGTATCCCCACTTTCCTATCCTCCTCTTTTCCATTCATGCAAACACACAGTCAGACAGGTTAGATCACAACCTAGTGTTTAGAGTCATGGGTTTGAATCTTATGCTGAAGAAAATAAATTAAGCCTGTCTCCCACAACCTGGGCAAGTGTTCTCACTGTTTTGGAGAGGGAGCAGGGAACTCCCCTGGATGTCTCTAACATCTAGGGATTGATTGATGCCACTCTGAAAAAGTGACTTAAAGCGTGAAAACTTCTGCGTTAACCTCCAACTCAGTGTCCAGATTAGGATGTTTGGATCCCCTTCTTGTTTTCCAGATCCTAAGTGGTTTCAGCATGAACTAGATGTCAAGCACGTTTCCCATTTTTCAGCAGGAAGTTACATTTTAAAGTGCTGAGAGAGACCTAAGGAAGCAGCTGTGGTTAGGAGTAGTTAATGGCTGTACAGAGTTGATCAGATTCAGACTTAGGCATCCAAAACCCTGCAACACATTTAGATTATAATATTAAAGTTGCTGATCCAGCTGGTTTGGTATTCTTAAGATGTTTTCTTTGAAGGCAGTGGATCTTTAGGGGATCATAGGATCACAAGGCCTATATGAAGTGTAACACTCAGCTCATGGAATTAATTAAATGATATCAGCAAATCAGTTATGTCTTTAAATATTTCCACAGTGCTCACAGGAAAAATCTTTATCAACAGATAAGCTGCAAAAGCAATGAAATGGCAGCGCAAACCTGACCCAAAGGAAACGTAGTTCAGATCTGAGGAAAGAACTGGGCGTTTTTGCTTCTCTATATAACTAAACTTACCTTGGGACCCTCTCCAGTACTTCTGGCTTCTGTCCTCTGATAACTCTGTGCTTTTCCCTATGCTTTTCCTGTCATTTCTGGAGTGCTTTTTTGTAACTCCCAACATCCTAGCATCATCCCATTAAAATCTCACCTGGACTTAAGAAAACCCAGTATAAGCAATAATTTACTTCCTACTCACTAGGATATATGTCTGCCTAGTGTCAGTAATTGAGGAATTGTGTCTTTCCACATATCCATACCTTCCATACAGCCATACTTGTACAACAAATACACTTCTTAGTTCTTGATCCTTAAAATACCATGTAAGCTGTTTTACTGAGGCCCCTGGCATACTTATCTCAGTAATTACTTATATGCTTTATATACATAAGTAAATTCCATGTCAAGTTACTTTCATACCAAAGTGATTGCTGAGAGCAGGGCCAACAATTCTTTGCTCATTTCCAGCCGTGTTTCTTGTCATATGCTTGCAATAATTATGGGCTGGATAAAGTAAGTCATAAAAATCAAAGCAGATTTACATCAAAGCAGAATTAAATAGCCCGGTTTTCTGCAGCAGCTCTTGGACTATCTGCTTTGTCATTCATGGCACCTTTGTTGTCCGTACATGCCATCTGTTAAGAATGCACATCTGAGCTAGGAGTACAAAATTTTCTTCTTCTTTGCTACATGATTTAACATGTTTACATGTGGATATCCATATATTTTTGGTAATTGAAAAACAACAGAAACATTTTTTTTTCATGCCTTTTCAGTGCATCGACTTGAAGCTGTCCCAGTGTGTATTATTGTCTGGCTTAATTCCTGGTTTATGTGAAGTATACTACTGATGTTTTTCAAAACAAGGGCTATTGATTATTATGATACTCTCAGGGAATCATTACAGTCTTTCTAGCCCAGGTGCCTTTAACCTTTTGAGGATTGACTTCTATTTAGATGAATTGTCATCTGTCTGATCTGCAAAGAGCCTTGAGAGGATTAGAGGTGACATGGACATCACGCTTTTGATATGCAGCTTTTCACTGAGCTGAAATGCACATTGCTGTGCTTTTAATTATTCAAGATACACTTAAAAAAATGCAAAAGCAAAAAGAAGAGAACGAAATCTGAGCAAGCTGTTAATGACCCCAGAGCAAAAACAAAGTCAGAAAATATAAAGATGCAGAATCTCCTGTTAAATAGTTGTACAAAGATGGAACAGTTAAACATGCACTGTAAATTGAAACTTTTGTTTGTTTTCTCAGAGAGGTATAGGAAGTCACCAAGACATGAATCCAGGAAGTTGATACTGGCTAATAAAATCTACTCTGATTACAGCATGTGGAAACAATTTAGAAGACAATTGATTTGTCCAGTGGATTACAACAGTGATGTGTTTGAAAATGTAGGATGCATTTTATTATCTTTGTAGCAGCTTATGAACATTAATCAATGATTTTTTACACTCTGAGTTGGGTGTATGCATATATATGCATATGTATTTTTAAGCATAGGTAGGAGATGCATAGGTTTGGTCAAATTCATGGGGTAGTTTAGTCTGAAATAACAATAAACATGAAAATTCAAACATTGAAACAGGTCATTTAACACTTCAGAAGGAAACATCATAACTTTCTAGTGACTTTAAAAACTATTCCCCACTACAGTGGGGAATTTAGTGGCCCATGAAAACTGCAACATAACGGTAAATGATAAAGAAGAAACTCTTTTGAAAAGTGTTGGCATGTGAAAGTTCTAACTCTGGCCAACTGAACTTTTCTGGGCAAGTCAAGCAGGCTCACTTAGTGTCCTCATTATTAAGTGCATAGTACATGAGACATTATTAACCTATATTAAGATATGAATGTGAATGATGTCTAAAGCCACTTAATCTATCCATTTGTTTTGAAATTATCTATCCTTTGAATGAAGTTAAAAATAGTCAAAAAGCAAACCATTCTTTTTTTTTTCATTCACTAAAAAATGGAGCAAATTTGTTTTTGTATCGATCTGCAATAATAATGCATGTATATATTTATTGGAACTGTCAGCAAGGCAAAGAAAGGTTTTGCCCATTTTTCATGCCAACTCCTTTCCTAAGTATGAATAGAGTAACTTTTCCTTTAGAAAAAGAAAGGGGATTGGGGAGAAGTAAATTTGCTAAAGATGAAGAACATCAGTTGGCATTACAAGTCTGAATATCTAAAAGTTTCATTAAGAATAGGTTTGTATTAATTCTCATGAGAGGACACTACTCAAAACATTAGTATTATTTCTTCTATCTCTACATTATGTAAAAGTAACAAAGTCAAATAATAGCAAGTGCTTTTTCCTTTTATGAGGATAAAAAGATAAATAATTTGAGAATTGTTTGTAAGTATAGTAGATATCAGGACTTTTAAAAGCAGTAAATAGGTAAAAAAAAATAGGTAAAAAAATAGCAGTAAAAGCAGTAAACAGGTTCTTATGCAATAAATACAATACTATTTCTTGTTTTAAAGTCCATCGTTATCAGAGGTTAAGTTCCTTCGTGAAGACTACAGTAAAGAGCCATTTACTGAAAATACCTTGAAAACATGAAAGATGAGAATTTTAACACATTTGCAGCTTTGGTGCACAGACTAAGAACAGTTTTCCCCCATCACTCTGTCTTTTGATCTCAAGATTTGCAGTGCATACAGAGTAAATGTAAGTAGTGTGGTAGGAACAAATCCTGTCACAAAATGTGTTTATCCCCATTTCCTTGGGAGACAGAAAATTAGATTAGAAAAAGTCCAGTTCATTTTCACGGTTAGCCAAAAGTTTATTTTGTGTTAAAAGCAGTTTATGATTGTTTGGAACGTGAAAGAAGCCTATAGAGAAAAAAATACTATTTCCATTTTAATTTTTGCAGTTTTGCAACTTTTAAATAAGCATTTTTTCTATATGTTAGAAAGTTAATGGACATTTTTGGCTGAACGTTATGTATGAATAGAAGCTTCTTAAATTTATAGTAAATAATATGTCATGTTGTAAAATATATGAAGGGAATTGGTGCTTCAGGTTGGAAGGATGCTTTCCGTAAATGAGATATCCATGAAATCTTAGGAAAGACAGCACTTCAGTTTTCTGAAGTATAAACACACTATTTATACTTTTGTTTCATAGTGCAAAAACTAGTTGAAATAAATTAGAATTTGAAGATTAAAGATATACAGAGCGCTTATGTACTGCTTTAAGTACATGGGATATATATTTATATGTATAAATACCACTCCAGTCAAACCCATGAATGGGCTGGTGCAGAAGCAAAACTGATGTTACTGAATGCACATGATTTGTATGATACAGAGGATATTTTTCAGGACTATAAATAGGCTTTATTTATTTATTTATTTATTTTCAGTATTGTAAAAACAAAATAATTTCATCCAGGAACAGTATCACATCCTTGCTGTTCACTTTAACACAGCCACCATTTTCTGAGCATTGTTTATTAACATGGACAATTATCTCTTGGAAGGATGATCATGGACACTTCCAGAAGTCTGGGCTGGACTTTAGCCCCAAACCAGCCTTTTTTTTTTTCTTTTCTTTTTTTTTTTTTTTTTTTTTTTCAAGAGAATCAAGAGTTCTTAATCTTGGTCTTCCCCTTTCAGAGGATCATAAGTTGAAGGCACAAAAGTGTGATCAAGAACTGATCAATACTTCTGGAAAAATGGACAGTTTGCTCACAGCTACCTGATTTAGACACCGGTTATGTATCAGTGAAGACCGTCACTGACACTTATTTTTTATTGCTGTAAGTACTTAATTCACCAAATAGTTGGAGAATACTCCATATGTAACAAAATGGGGAGAGTAAGCATTTCTACTGGTAATATGTGGTCAGGTCAATTTAGAATTCTGTTTCTGCAGATACAGGGGAAATCTTCATTTCATGTGACTACTCAGAGTAATAAACCTGATCTCTCAAATATTGATAGAAAATATATACAAGGAGGTGGGAGCATCACATAAGGAATTGAATTGTAAAACTGAGCACACTTTTTCAGAATATTTTTTAGTCTTGTTACTTCTCTTGCTGTGTGCATTTTCTTTAATTCAAAGTCACTCTCCTTTAATTTATATGAAACTAAATTAAGTATAGACCTGGATAATACTTCAAAATATGTTATGGAATTTCAGTGTGCAATAAATAATTGATCATTTACTTAGCAAAGCAGCTCAGAGTATCAAAGTATATTTTTATTTTGTATGTTACCATTCTATATGAATCATTATGTAGCCACTTGATTTGATTTCAGTATACAAGAAAAGGCATGTAAGGTCTAAGCATAATTAATTACAAATTGTTTGGAGTTTTGAAAATGACAGCCTTGTTTCCTGAGTGCTCTAGAAGGACAATTTGCTTTTACAAAAAATATGTTGGCAATGGGAGGGCCCATGCAAGTATGGTCACCTTCTCTGAAACATTTTCAGTTTATTTAGACCCAATAGAGAACTGTTAGAAGAAAAACACATTTCTATTGTTATTGTTATTTCTATTGTATTAAAGGAGCAGGCCATCTCCTTTAATTGACTCAATATTTCTGTCAGGCAGAGGTTTTTAGTGTGATGGGGCAATGAGGCTGAGGAGCTGTCAAGCAATCTGTTTTACAGTAAATGGGTTCGTGATGGATTAGCTGAGTGCCTCCTACTGGGGCGTGACAGGCCCAGGTGACGTGAACTGAGGTCCTCTGCCACCACTCAAGCCATTCAGCATACCAGGGAGACTGATTCTCATATCGTCAACGTACAGCGCTCTCCAAGGCATGAGTTTAGATCTGAAACACCGATCTCCTGGATTACTGTCCTTTCCAATTTACTTCAATACAAATGAACTTTATTTTATCATTAGTCCTTACAAACACGGTTGCCTTGGCCTCAGAACTCTGTTTTCCCTCTAGACAGCTATCAGTATTTCTCTGAACTTGCTTATTGATGGCATATTTTAATATCACAGTCATATTGCTGTCTGTCTTCCGATATGTCTGCATCTTTTATTCAGTAGAGCTGTTTGATACTGCTAATTTGTGGTACATTAACTGTGGGCTCTTTTATTGTAACAATACTCAGAAGAACAATAACCTCGCGGCATTTTACAGGAACACAATATCATGTGTTGAAGTGATTTAATTGCAAAGCTCATGTTTTGTCATAGGATTTTGTCTTTGTAGTTAAGTATGTATAAATGGTACAACAGTTTATAAGTGATACATGTTACAATCCACATAACAAAACCACATCGTCTCATCTATGGGACTTTATACAGTGAAGATGAATGTATTTTAACTGCTCTGGGCTTCATGTCAGTGTGGTGTGCATGTAGAAACACCTTTTTGTTTTCCTGTTCTGTCTTTTGTTTTCCATGTGTCATTCTCCATAAAAAGTCTCATAATGAAGTCTCTTAACGTGGCTTTTCAGCTTTCTCCTCTCCCATCCTCTCTCTCCTTAATTGTTTCTGCATGGAAGGGGAAGCAGCTTGAGTTCCTAAACAGACATTTCATAAACCCTTCTATTCTTATAAAAAGAGTATTGGTACTGCTTTTGAAGTTAGGCTTTCTACACACAGTTCTTCATAAGGTTCCACTGCTGAAATAGAGGAGAGGATTCCTTCAGTGCAGCAGTTATTTTATTATTCATGGCTCCATGCTAGCCTCCTCCAAGAAAATGCCTACTCTCACCTGTCAGGTTTCTTCACAATATGAAGGTCTTCCTTCATATGAATCCACACTGGTTGAGCATATGTGGTTTTGGTTTCTGTGCTTGTTTACCCCACAAATTACACACACAGAAAGACATCTTCTTGGTTTTGAAACATAGCAGTTAAACGTATCTTACCAAGGTCCAAATGAAAAGCATCCATTACAACTGGTGTGCTGAAGCTAACCACTCTGTGAGATTTAAGTGGACTGGCTGCTTTCTTGGAAGTCACAGCTTTCATCAACTGTGTATACTGCATTCTGAATCAACTGCATTCTAGCTCACTGGGGAAAAAAAAAAAAAAAAAAAAAAAAGCCTTCCAATACTATCTTTAAGACCTTGTCTTCTGTTGTACAAAGTGCTGAGTTAGATTTCCACTGTTGTCCAGATTTTGTGTCCCTCAAAGAAAAACACATCCTCTCAGGCAGGAGATTCTGACTATGCCTGTGTTGTGGACACTAAGTATACACACATGAAAAATAACTTTTTGTTTTTCCTTTGCCATGTATTTTATTTGTACATTTCTACAAGATAATTAAATTGATTTTTTTTTTTTTTAACTTTTTTGCCTTCATGTGGAATTATTAAAATATGATTTAGGTATCCTGGTTATTGTGCACTATCATTAAGATCAGGACGAAATAGTCACGATTAATACTCTGTCTAATCTACAAGATTTAGGCTGTAAAAATTGTATTTAATACAGACAGATAGTAACAGTGGATTCCTTCTCTGGATGACATGCTGCTAGAACTTTTGCCAGTAGGATGGTAGAAAGGCAAGACAAGCAGTTACTGGAACATTTGCAGATAACAAATCATTTAAACTTGTTAATTCAGGCTTAGGGAAGAGTGAGTGGAACTCAGTGTCATGAAATCCTAAGAGATTCATTATAAATACATGCAAAGTAAAGTGCACTGGAAGGAGTAATTTGAGATGCCTTGGATCCAAATTCTTTATGTCCACACAATTAGATAGTTTTAACAATCCAGCTTGTTCTTTTTCTCTTCTGTCTCGATGATGATCTGTGTCACTTTGCTTTCTAGAACTAGCACTCTTAAGGTACTTAATTATTAAGGGTTCTAGTACTCTTATGGTTTCTTATTAATGGGTTAACTTCTCGGATGCCAGCCCCTCTCAAAGGAGGCACTTCATTGGCAGGATTGTTTGGGAGGTCAAACTGGAGGCATGACCCATTAGGAAACATTTTGGAGACTGTGCTTCTTGCCTGGCACGCAGAGTGTGCAGTTGGCAGCAGTAGCCAAACACGAAGGCAGTCGAGCTCCCCACCAGGAGCTTAGAAACTACTGTGAACAGTGCTTACTGTCATTGGTACCTCAGTTACAGTACTAAGTTACTGTTTTGCTAAAATAGGCAGGACAGCAGCAATTCATCACCGCTCAGCTGAATTAGCAGGAGAAATTTAATAGCGAGCTGGTACACAAAAGAAACAGGGTCACAGGGAAAGTGCTGGTGGCCAAAGGCTGGAAGCAATGTTTACCCAGGGAGATCTAATCAGTACTCAGGTGGTTAGGACCAGGGATGGCCACTTTTAATTAGTCCTCTGAGACATGAGAAACATGTGGCAAGCTACTTATTGTTCGTTTTGGATAAACAGACAATACTAAATGCCCAGCAGTACACTTGAGGCTGTAATTAAGGGTTACCATTTTTCATGCTGTTGTTTGCTTAGTTGCTAATTAGCACAGCCATGTGTTTTGATCTAAGTGAGGTTCATTTATCTAACTGTTAACTAAAGTTTCTTGTTTTCAGTTTAGATAACAATAAATCAAAACCATGGAAAAATCATTTTACCTTTATCAGTCAGTTCTGTATTACCACAAAGCAGTTCAGGGCTGATGACCTGAAGCATTCCCTTAAGATTAGTTAAAATGCTGTATACAAATTGAGTTTTGCAGCCCCACATTAGACTGCTTCCTTCTTCCTCTATACTCCCCTCTCATCAAGGGAATCCCAGCAATTGCTTAAAAAAATTACCTAAGTTTGTGGTGGTGGCTTTCTCTTTGATGTGCCTGTCCAAAACAAACCAGTTTCTAACTTTATAACCAGATCCTATCCAAAATAAAATTTTGTTATATAGGGATTTTCTTTGGAAAGACCTAGAGACAATGTACTCAGAACCGAAATCTCGTCTAGTGTCTGACGTAGTACTGATACTGATCTAGTATCATGTCTGCTAAAAGGAGTTTTTCTTCCAGTAGGGTTACCTCATGGTACCTCAGAATCCCCTAGCAAGAAAAAAAAGCTCATCATTCCTATACGAGTTTATTCATGGAAAAATGATAATTAGTGAACTGTGGAATAACCTATTACAGATTTCATATAGATTTTATTTTAGCAATCCCTGTATTCCTTCCTCATGAGGCAATATTTAAACTTCAGTTCCATTATTTTAATATTATATTTTGTAATGTATGTAATAACTAAAGCATGGACTTGTATGAACTAAATGATAATGTTAGTAGAAACAAAATTAGACAAACCACAAGTGAGTTTGAGTATGCTGTCTAAAATAAAGTGGAAATTTGCTTCTGAAATGGAAGCAAATGGAAGATGCAACACTGTCTCATATGATAGCAACTGATCTTTAGGCAATGTACCCTACTGGTACAGAAAGGAAGCAAGCACAATATGTCAATGCTGGTATGGGTTGTTTTTCCCATTTTACATACAGAAAGGAGGAATGGCAGCTCTCTGAGGCACAGTCGCTAGTAAGTCACTTTCTCTGTTGACTACCTGCACTATAGTCAAATTTCATTAAAATTAGGGAAGATGTAATATGGAGCATTTTCTGGGAAAAAAAAAAACAAAAAACTTCTGTTGAAAAACTGTTTGCCAGTCTACACCCCTCTCCAATGCTCCACCACTTTTTTTTTTTTTTTTTTTTTTTCTCCAGAAAGAGAAGAGTCTGTTTTAGACAGAATTCTGTCTGGAATAAATGGTGAAAAACATGGAGTAGTGAAAATGTCTTCTCAGTAGTTTGAAAAAAAATTAAGTGAACAAGTAGCAGAATAGTATTTGTGAGTCTCAGGCTAAGTCAGTTTGTCTTATGCTGTCAGCTGCTAATAAGCCATAGTTTCTTTTTCTTTGCTGTGTAGTCTGGAATGAACACACATATACAGATCACATCTACAGCATGGCATAAAGTATCCCTCCTGGAGTTTCACTGAGTAATGAGAGCATGCAATGAAGGTATATGTAGGCATTATGAATAACTTTTACGTTTTCACACACTAAGCCTCCAATTTAAGGGTTTTCCTTAGCAACTTAGTATAACAACGGTGTTCTAAAGCCTTTGTTTCCATTTCTTTCTTGGGACAAATTCCTAAACTGTTCCTTTTCATCTGCTCCATCAGATAATCACTCTCCACTGAAAAGTGTTACTTTTATCACAGAATCACAGCATATGAATAAGGGATACATGATGCTCATTGAGTTCAACTCCTGGCTCCACACAGGACCACCCAAAAACCAGACCATGTGTCTGAGAGCATTGTCCTTGAACTCTGTCAGGCTTGGTTGCTGTGACCACTGCCCTGGGCAGCCTGTTCCGGTTCCTGAGCACACTCTGGGTGCAGGACCTTCCCAGCCTGACCCTCCTCTGTCCCAGCTCCATGCCATTCCCTCGGGTCCTGTCACTGTCCCCAGAGAGCAGAGCTCAGCGCCTGCTTGTGAGGGAGCTGCAGGCTGCCATGAGGCCTTCCCTCAGCCTGCTCTGTTCTGGGCTGAGCAAACCAAGGGGCCTCAACTTCTCCTCATATGTCTTGCCTTCAGTATCAAAACTGTATCAAAAACAAACAAAGAAACAAAAAGTATCAAAAGCTTTCTGAAATCCAAGAAGATTACATCAACTGCCTTCCCTTGGTCAAGTAGGTGGGCAACCTTGTCATAAAAGGTAATTAAGTTATCAGCTATTTGTCCTTGTAGTCACCCATTCTTGAACTTAGTTCTGCAAGTCTATAACTTTGAAGACAATTAGACATAGCTCTATCTTTCTTGAAAGTTTAATCTTTCTTTTCATTCATGGCAGGAATAACTACTGCAAATGCATTCTTGATTTCCAGTCTTAGCAAAGAATGTATGGAGAACCAGATGGAAAGGTTGTTTCTGAAAAGCAGATTGCCATTCTAAAAAGCAGAAAAATAAATTGCATGATTTTGCAATTGCCCCACAATTAGAACATTGCTGCGTATTTATATTCCTACCAAAAGAAATCTGCATAAGTAGGGTGTGGCAGAATCTGTGAAGTCAGGGAGGATGCAGGTTTTTGCTAGGTTGGAGGCTCAGAGGAAAGATCATTTAGAAGTTTAAAAAGCCTGCCGTATGTAAAGAAAGATCTCTCTTTCTTTCAGCTGGTTGCTGCTTACATTGTGACTCTGTTTACTAGTAACACTATCACTGTGGCAATTTTTTTTTCAAAATTAACAGTAATAATTTGTACTACAGTATTGATATTTCCCTGAAATGTATCTGCTTCTTAAATAAGAAAGTTGATTCTTTTCCTTAAAGATTATTTAAAAACTGCTGGAATTTCTTCACTGTTGGTAGTTCTTTTTCTGTTTCTACAAATGCTACCAAATAGAACACCTAAGCAAACAGACACATCTGCTTCTGAAAGTGAGGAAAAAAGTCTGTGGGGTAACTGGAACACTGGAACACTTGTTTTGTAACATGTTTATTTAAAATTCTCACTTGCATGCTTTTCACAAGGAGTAGGAAAAAAAAAAACTTATAAGGACACATGAGTATATTAACAAACTTGAACTGAAACGTCATCCATTTATGCTTTGAACTCACTTTATTATACAGTTATTTCCATTGCTTACTTAAGTCTGACATTTTGGAATTCACCTTTACCTATATTGATACCTGTGTTAATGAAGAGGTTTTGATTATGCGTGCAGTTCCTGTGTCACAATTTGCAGACACTTGTCCCATAGCATGTGCCAGCAGAATGACAGAAGAGCACTTGTGGCACAAAAATAACATTTTTCCTACTGCTACCTTCTATGCCTGCCGTGTCGCACAAAAGACAGCTACCTGTGGATGTTTGAAAGCCTCCGATATTTACATGTGTGTATAGCCACAAATCCACAGATTGAGGAAACAGATTCAGTAATCACCTCCTTACATAATAGTTTTCTGTGTTTTTCTGATTCTGATTTGGTACCATTCATCAAGGAAACACAGATGAGTTCACCCCACTGAGTTGTGTGTTTTTTTTTTTTTTTTTTTTTTAAGCAAGTTAATGGAGCTTTTCATGGATACATGAACAAGGTCACACATTGTGGTTGTATTTATGGACTTGATTTAGAGGGACAGCATACTCAGTGTCTGTCAGGACAAGAACCTGTAAAGTAAAATGGTGATGGATATGCCAATACATTGATGGACATATTTTTTTTTTTCTCCCTGGGAATTTGTTATGCATTGTAGTCTTGCTTGTAATTGTGGTTTCCACTGTGGTGCCGTTGAGTGCTTCTCTTTTTAAGAACATTGCAATCTGTCACTTTTACACTGCATTTACTTTCTTAGAGAATTATAAGAATAAATAAAATTCCTGAAATCAGGTCATTCAGAGAGGACCATTATAAAATCTTCATTAGAGTTTCATCCCTGCTTGTTCTCTGTGGATACTCACTGGGCTGTTGTACTGGACCCACGACTTTCTTCCACACACTGTGACCCCCTCCTCGACTCAGCCCTGCTTGTTCCAATCAGACCCAGTATTTGTAGCACTCACACTTTTTTCTTCAACTTCTCCATCCTCCAATCTACAGTGAGCTAGAGTTATTAGAAAAGCAATAGCCCTGGGCAGATAGTCTCAGTTGTGTTCCTAGGACAAGGTTGTGCTACTAGGACAGGATCAATCACTTGCTGATGGTTCTTTCAGGGAAAGATGAAGTGAAAGGCACAGCAAGTACTTAAGGGAAGCTGTTCCAGCAAGGTCATAAACTGGAATTCATGATTTCAGGTAGATGGATTTCTACATCTACATAGTTTTGATGCACTTTAAGGATGCCATAGGCCAAAGTTTTATAATGAAAGTGAATTAGCATTTGTTGGAAAAATGCACTCAAATACATTTTCTCCAGTTGTTGATTTAACTTTTCCTTTGAAAGCAGCTGTAATCTTTGGTGACTAACTCTGTGACAATTAAAATGAGATGTGTAGAACTGCTGAATTATCTCTGTATCAGCACAATAAAACTGGACATACTTGCTAGTGTGAGTTGATCTTTTCCCTTTTAATTTACTAAGGTTATCACAAGAGTCTTGAAATATAGCCTGTATCTGCAGGTCTAATTTCCAGCCTACCCCACCTCTACTTCATGTTTTTTTAATATGTTTTGCACAAAAAATAAATTAGGTATTTGAAAGGAACTTGCTATATTTCAAAATACCCAAACGAGCCTTTTGCTGCAGGGATCATGCTATTTAATTGCGGATAATATTGCTCCAAAACTGTGGCTCTTTTTCAGGATTTGTAGTTTAACATGTTTAGAAAGCATGGGGCCATAATTTAGTAAAACAGAACGGCTGCAGATGACTAACCTTTTGCTCTCTTGTGTTATTAATTCTCTCCCGTTTGGATGGGAACTGCACAAATGCAATGACATTTTGCTGTTCCATGTATTCCATACGCGTGGTAGAGAAGACAGTCGATTTAAGTTGGCACTAATTGCACTGCCTTGTGGCTGTGCCATACACCTCGTCTTTTCTACTGGCATCTTCCATTTCCCACCAATTACTTCTATAAACACGTTGTATGTTGTCTCAGTAAAGTTGTTGGAAAAGGTGCAGTGTCACTTCTAATGGCTTTGGTATGCCTTCAGTGAGGGAACCTCTATTTTCTAGGTGCTTCTTCAATGAAATAAATGTATGCTTTATAAAAAGCTCAACAAGCAAGTTGAAAAATAGCGTCTGAAAAATAAAGTTGATACAGTAATTTTTAATTGAGTTCTGACTTGGATATTTGTTAATTTGAAAAAATTGTGAAGAGTAAACAATAAATTAGTGTCCAGTTTCCAAACCTGAATTCTCCTTCAGATTATTTGGAGACAATCTGCATATATAGATTATTCTGCATCAGTCCTGGACATTCACAAGATGGAATAATAATTTTAAAAAGTATAAAAACATGGAATGTGTGCTGTAATTGGTGTTTTTTGTTGTTGTTGTTGTTTTTTTTTTTTTTTAATCTTATTTTTTAGGACTACTCTTTAAAAAAAATAAGGAAATGGTCCTACAGTTAAAAAAGGAAAGGAATAGAGAATAATATGACAGAATGCCTTTTGCCTTTTGTTATTGAGAAAAGCCCATTTTCTAACGCTAGGACTATTAGGCAGCGTTGACAATCACAGTCCAAAATATGCAACTCCTTAGCTCAGGATAAATCATACAAGGCAGTATGGGCATACTGATTAAGGTGTTTGCCATGGCTAATTATTGGAAAGTTACTGAGTTGCATTTCATTCTGTTTTGTAGTGAAGTAGTAGTGTAACTTAAGCTATTCACCTCATAACTAAAGCCTAAAGTTTGTGGAGCTCTGCACAGGCCAGGTGTCATTGACTTTATTAAGGTGTTAGCTGAAATGTTTCTGTTGACATGACAAAATTCAGGATTGATGAATAGCTTCTTAAGGCTTAAACTTAAGCTTCTGACATGACAATTATTTGATTCTTTTGGAGCATTGGCTGCTTCACACGAGAAAAATAGTCCCTGATTTTTCTAAAGTCCATTAACTGAAACAGACATTTTCAGCCTTAAATATACATAGGTGAAGTAAAATGGCAACCATTTTATAAATACTTCAGCAGCTAACTGAGTATGTGAGAAAGCTTTCCTGATGGCAGTTAAAGGTTCATTGACAGGAGTTGTATGATAATTTGCAATGAGATGAATGTAATAATAATAATACATAATAATTCTTCATTTGGGAAAGTGTAGCTGTCAACTGCCATGAAGATAAATGGAAACTGGGAGAAGATGCCACCTAGGTTTAACAAAAACAGATTAGAGCAAATATTTCTTTAACAGGAAAACTGATTTCTAGACCAGGAACATGTGCTGGCTTAATCTGCATGGATTGCATTTGATATGATTTCACACAGGAAATGTTTCTTTAAAAAGCAGATCATGGTGATCAGTCTGAGTACAGTGGGTTCAATAGGCAGTAAGGGAAGAGGGGATGGCGGCTTTTCTTGAGTATGGAACTGTTGATCTGGAGCAAGGATACTGGTCAGGTGCTTCAAGGACTGGTTTTGGAAGCGTCTGAGCATCTGCAATGATGATCTTGCAGAAGAAATAGCGCTTGTGAAATTTGCTGGTGAATGAAGCTAGGAGGTGTCAAAATGATGATAGGGTGGCTGAATGGAGAGAAATGGATAGAAATTGGACAATGCAAAATGCAAGACCTTATATTTAGGGACTGGTATTGGGATTTACTGATCTAAGCATAGAGCTACTCTCTTGCAAATAGCTGAGGAAGACAAAGACATTTTTTCATCATTTGCTAAAAATATGTATGAGCAGTTAGAAAAAAGGTAGCAACAGGCTCGATGTGACGACCTGTAAAGTCTCCTTCAGTGTTTCTATATCAATTTCTGGTTTAACAAATGCAAAGAGATTTGAAAACAAAAGTGAATACAGAAACATTCATTGAATACCTGATTTCTTTAATATAAAGTGTATACAAGTAAGATTTTGAATAAACTAGCATGTAGTGCATGATGGAATATTTGCTCTTATAATTCAAACCTTATTTCTTCCAATTTAACTCCGTATTTCTAAATAGAGAACTATCAAGGTGATAATATTCAAATGATTAAATTTTTTTCCCCTTCATATATTTGCATCCTAGAAAATGCAAGTACAACTTTACAGCCACTTTGGAGAAGACTCTGTGCAGCTTGTAATTGAAAGACATCAAGCTTCAGGGAAGGTAACATAAAAAAAAAAAAAAAAAAAAAAGCATACAACTTTGGAATAATAGATGGGATGTGATAGGCTACCCTATTGCCTGCAGCTTATTGTCTATGTGTCTGTATTGATTGAAATACTTTAATTTTGCATTCTGTCTCAATTACTATTGTGCATTCAGCACTGCAATTCTGAGGAAGAGAATATTCTAATTAAATGATTTTTTTTTTAAGTGCAATGTTTAATGATACACATTTGTATGATTACTTGAAACTCTAACTTATTTTTGCGCTCCAGCAAATGAAACAGAAGATAATTTATATCATCTAGTGAATTTCACACAGAGTATCACAAAATGGTTCAAAAGGAAGCAGATTTTAAACAACAAATAAAATACAAGCTTTTAAGGTGTGATTTAAGCAGAGAAATTGACTTTGTGGCTGAGAAAGGAGGAGACGATTGAATTACAGACAAATGAGGCAGAGAAAGCAAAAGGATGACCTTCCTAATTGGGGAGAGATGTACAGACACCAAAATGAATGAGTGGCAAGCCAAACAAAAGGGGGGTATGTGAATGCAAGGTCAGAGAGCTGAGAAGAGAAAGTCAGTGAGAAATTTATGTTACAGAGATATGTTCTTGAAAACAATATAGTCTTTGTTTCTTTTAGGTTTTAGGTCCACCTCTGGGTGCACAGGCTAAAAATGGGAGATACATCTTTATGTCTCACAGAGTAAGACAGTTATTTGGCTATGGTGTTTTTGGTGTTTTTAAAGCTGAAGTTAGAAAGATGTGAAGAAAATGAAAAAAGTGGTTGCAAGCTGGGATGTATTAAAGTAGGCAGCCACTGCTTCCTCCCATGCTTAGTCTCTACAGAAAGATATATCTTATCTTTAGCTATTGTATGTAGTTTTCTGTTTTTAAATTTCAGGGAGCAAAAGATATAACACACCTCTGCTGTTTAGCTGTATATCACAAAATACCTCCCATCCTATTCTTGGTTAGGAATAAATGTAACATGAGAAATAGCTGAGTACAGTATGTTGTCTCTTGGTTTTGGTAAGACATCCTGTGAAAATTCACTGTAGAATAATCCTTGGGATAATTCTTCTGCCATCATTCAGAGCTGTTGAGAAGTTTAATCAGATGGACTTTGGGACTCACGGGATTTTTCTGGTTCAAACCACTATATCCAGGTTGTTGTTGTCCCATGTTCCTTGGTAGGTGGTAGGAATTCTGAGCGTGGATTCCCAGTGTGTACACACGTGTGCTGCACAGACACAGCCAGCCACTGGCAATGTAACACAAAGAGAAGGACAGTGCTTGGTCAGAACCACATGCATATATATATTATATATATATATATTTCTGCAGCAGGAATGATCTGATTGATCCTGCTCTTCTCTTCCAGCCAGTCAGGCTCTCAGCTTGCTAGTACATCTCATGCTCACGCATCCATCCATGCACACACACAGATAGATGTCTCCAGACCTGTGGGTCCTGAGAATAGCCTGCTCTCAGACTTTCCAGACCACGGATTTTCAGGCAGCTCTTATCCTGCTTGTTGGCTAGTCCAGCTTTAAGTTTGCTAGCACCTCACACATGTTCTCATACACAGAACAGAAAGCACATCTGAGCATACTTACAGAGAAAACAGCTAAGAGGAGCTTAATAAAATGTTAGAATAGACTGCTGATGTTGTTCAGGGTTTGGCTACACAAGTGTACTAACCTGCAGTTAGCTTATATTTGGATTGGCCTTTTTATCTCCTTTTCTCTCCATTCTCCCATGTGTGTTCTTTCCCGCCACCCACTTCTATCTCTCCTTGTCTCTGCCCTTGCCTCCTTCCCAAATAAATGACTCATTATGAATGATTTTTTCCTGGTTAGTCTAACTTTAACTATGCGCATAGCCAAATTTGACATTTCTGATACAATTACCTAGGTCTTCTCACCCTTATTGGTAACATATTACTAAAATGGCCACCTAGGTGCTCTTGACCTTGAAATGCTGCCTACCTCAGAGCTTGTCAGTACTCTTCTCCATTTCTCAGTGAAATTTGGCCATTTCTCACTCTGTTATTGGTTACCATCCAGCAATTTCTCATGTCATCTCCACAGTTTCTCTTCACTTAGCTAAACATCAGGCCAAACACTGATCATCTGCCTCCATACTAACATGAATTTCTACTGAAAGCAAATTTACTACAAATTCAGATGAGGTGAGACTGGAGCCTTCTTGTATCTGGCAAATGGGAAGGGTAAATGAACATCTCCTTAGAGCTCCCCAGATTCTTCTAGCTCTAGACTGCAACTATGCTTTATTAGATAAAGCCTTATTTCTAAATGTTGTGTGTATCTGGCAATAGCTCATGGCTACATCTGTAGATATAAATGCATTTGCATGTTCAGTGCTAATTTGAAGGGAGGTCCTTGCAAGAACCTTGTGGATGTTGTAGGTCTTTAACCTATATCAAATAGCTTTGTTTTTCTCTTAACTAGGTGTAAAACAGTATTTCTCAATGCAGTATAAATAAAGCAGTTATATTTCTGATAATTTACCATTCAATAAGTTATAATATGCTTTGGAAATTAGGTATTTTTATAATTATCAAGGAGTTATTTTAGCATAATGTATTTAAAGGAAGTAGCTGTACATCTGTTCTCTCTAAATAGTGAACAGCATAATGTTGGTATTTAATGAAGTAGAATCCTGTGCTTCTTTCTTAGTTTGTAATTACATTTTTCTTCACACATTCATGAAAAACCTGGCACAAAAGCATAGTCTTTCTGCTGTTGTGATGTGGCATTTGCCTAGGAAACGCATGTTGTTTTGATTTTAAAATAAGTAGCAATAAAGCATATGTAGAAGATAAACTATACTTCAAGAAATTCTATTTATCAAGCCCGCAATTCAAGTTCTGTTTCACTGCTCAGAGGAGCTTATACAACTTTTACTGTTTTAAAAAGATCCTTTGATTTAGATTCACACGTTCTTTGAGAATGTGGGCTATCAAAATATTCAGGATCCTTTTCCATGGCCAAGTGCTACATCTAATGGTAAAATACCTACTGCTTGTATTTATTTTAAAATCTAGGGTAATACAACCCTTGGGCAAAAACATAAACCTGTATCCTTAGGTCTTCCAATGTCTTTAGGATGCTGATGATAAATTTTCTTAGTGAAAGAAGTCATTAATAAATTTCCGCTTTCTGAACACAAAGTTTTATTCTCTCTTGATAAGTCATTAACTGAAGTCAAATCGTAGATTTATAAACACAGGATATTTAATACTAATTTTACATGCCTCATTTGGAAAGTTCAGAAAAAAATAAATTGTTGTTCATCTACGTTGTTGCTGAAACACAAATGACACTTAAGTAGTATTTTGGTTGGTTTGTTCATAAGTATGTTGTAAGAGGAGTTTCTTTCTGCTTAGGAAAGTAAATGCCTAAGGGTGTGTATATCAGCAATTTAATGAGAATTCCTGTTAATTATTAACAGCTCAAGGGTGAAAAATTATATCTCACCAGTGAATCTCATAGATAGGAAAAGCTGTGTTAACTAAAAAAGAAGTTTTCTATCTACAGTACTTCAAATAATAATAATAATAAAACAACAGCTGCTAACAGACTTTCTACAGTATATTAAAGCCTTTCTGCATCAGCTTTGTCAAAAGCTTTGGTCACTGTGAATGCATTTGACTGTTATGAGAATGCACAAAATCATTCAGTACCTTTAGGCTTGTTAAAAACCTACGTTTTTATTCTAATGCTCCCATAGCTCTTCAAGATACTATAGAAAAGCTAGTGTAGAGTATGCCATGATGGAACCTAAATTTTATATGCTGTCTCTGAATGAAAAATGAAGGCAAGTCTGATTGCTTCATGTGATTTATATAAAAAGGCTTCTGATACATTGCTGGCCCTCAGTAATGCGAAAGTATGCATATCCTAAGATAAGTAAAAATACATGGCAGAATTTAACAACAACGACAACAACAAAGATAAACTTGTGTTTTATAGAGGATGGCTGATGTTAGGCTATGAAACTTTGTACATTTCCCCTTTATGCTAAATTAGTCTCACTTGCGTACAATTCCTTGTTATTTTATTATCATATGTTGTTACTTGGTTCATGCTCTCAATTACATTTCTAGTGTGACTTCTTGTGTGAGCTGAGTAGTGTCCTGTGCTGCCACTGATATTTACAACCAGGAGACTTGTTTTATTGGTTGTTGATTGATTTTTCAATCAATCATTTTCATTCTCCTGTCAGACGAATGGAAAGGTGGAGCAACAAGTTAAGGTGCAGGGATGGTGCTTCACCAGAGGTGTAGCAGATCACTGAATGGATACTATATTTCAGTCAGATAGAAAAGACTGAGAAAATTGCAATCGCTATATTGAATTAATTTACGTGAATACCTGTAGCTATTGCTTTGCTGCTTTTTGTAATGTCTCCTGAAGACAGCTGACAATCTATGTTCCGAAAGTCTCGTGGAACTAGAAACAGTCTGCAAACCTGGTGCTACAGAATCTGCCAAAGACCCTGGAAGAAATGGGAATCAAGGTTAGCTCTAGAGCTAGGACACTCAGTGAATCTATTTATGTTTTCAGAATAATTAGTTATATCTATACTATAGATTATATAGGGTAACTTTTATGGAAGGGGCTATATAGGCAGTATATGTGCCTGCTAGAAACGAGAAACTGCACTTGCTGACATCCTTGCATTGCATAAGGAGAATAAAGCCATCCATACATTTTTACCATTTCCACATTCAACTTTTCCTGCATTGAAAAATACAACAGAAATGCTCAAAAATCTTCCTACTGCAGGTCGTGATTCTGTGGATGTCAAAGAGCAGGCAGTTCTTTCTCCTCAGCCTCAAGAAAAAGAGAAATCCAGGGATGCATTTCTCAGCTGTGTGTCATTCCTTTCTTTTGTGCCCAAAATTTGCACATGGTCCACTTCTTTTGTTTAAGAAAACTGTGAAAGGTAGCCTATGCTGCTCTTTTTTGGTAATTCTCAATAGTAAATTCTGATCACAAATCCTGAAAGCAGTGAATAAAATCACTGCAACAGACCTCCCACTGAATCCTGCTGGGGCTCCTGAGAAAAATAATTAATTTCAAACCTACTTATTTCAACATTGTTCACTCACTGAACAAATGGGTGGAAAAAAAGACCTTTCTGAAATAATTACCTAGTTCACAGATTATGCTTCTGACTGAGAAAAGTACTTAGCCATAATGGAGGCACCAGGCCACTTTTCTTATTTTCTTTGTGTAGGTTCCCCATAGTAAAGAGCTATGTTTTATGCCAGTGTCATGGAGAAGATATATTATTGTTAGTAATATTATTTTTATTTCTTTAGTGATATTTAGGTGCTCTTGCAAATCAGGCTCCCACTTTATTAAACATTATGCACACAAATAGTGCAAAGATTGGCTTTTCCTTTACAGGTTTGACATACATAATAAGATGAAGAGTCCAGAAAATTAACAAGCAGTTGGGTTCTCTGAAAAATAAATAAATAAATAAATAAATAAACAAACAAATAAATAAATAAATATTGCTGTGGTACTTTGTCTGCTTTGCTTTCCCTACTTTTCAAATCTGTGATGTTTCAATTATTTTTGGGAAAAAAAAAAAAAAACAAAAAGGAACAAAGTTCAGTTCTCTCATTCAAATTCACAGCAGAATATAAAATTCTGGCTTGTGAAGTACTGAAATTACATGGAAAAGACCTTTTATGGCCCAAATCATTCCATCACCTACAATAAAGCCAGCATGGTCGAGAAAAGGACCAGGAGTGTAACCAATCTTCTGGGCAAATTGTGGGCTAGATCCTGGCCCTCTAGACAGACTAGAGCCTATTACCTCTGGGGAAGGAGCAGAGCAGCCTCTGTGGTGTGGTTGCATTCCCAGTGTGCATGTGTGAGGAAGAGCTGGTGAAAAGGTGGGAAACAGGAGGAGCCTTGGCTTTGTGATTGGCACTGCAGGACATAAGAAATCCCTTGCACAATGGCTGTGAAGTGTACATCACTGTTGTCCCACTGTATGAGACATAACCCTGGTCTTGAATCAGCCATATAATAATAAAAGAAGACACTGCTCCTGTAACATGTTGCTGTCAAATCCAGGACCAAGGACTTGCTTCTTGGGTAATGTTGTGCATTTCTAGTTTCCTACCATTCTGGTCTCACTTCTGGCTGTACAGAAATAAAGCAGCAGTAATGGCTGGGGCTCTCAGCATGTGTATGCATCCATTTGATACCTACTTTTACTCGGGGTTTGATTTTTGAGTAAGAGCATCTATTTCAGGAGCAGTGCATCTGTAGTGAAGAGCTGTGTGCCCTGTTCTGATGGAGCCAGCTGGTTGGTTTATTTTTCTTTGAATTTCTCTAGGATCTGATTTTGCCCTCATCTGAAGAACAGCAGCAAATTCTTATTGTGCCAGGGAAGTCTCTGTGGAGGCTTAAAATCCCAGGCTAGACAGCAGCATAGCAGAGCTGGTTTATAACCATTGTGAAGTGCCTGTTCACTCAGCAGCAGAAGCTTTGAAGATGCACAGTGTGATGAGCACCAGGACCCCACTGCTGCCAGCGTAGTGCCAGCGGAGCTCCAGTGGTTGTGGCTTTAGGTGCCTTGTGTTGGCTACAGGAATTGTAACTGAAGGTAATTCTTCTAACAGCCTTAGCTATCCTGAAAATGAATTGGAATGCACCATGGAAAGCATTTCATTCGGAAATGTTTATTTGAAGTTAAATGAGTGGTGAAAACATCAGCCTCTTGACAATCCCTCCCTACTGTATCAGCAGTGATGGTACACAAGGCAATTTCTTGCTGTGTTTTGTTCTTTCACAGGAATTAGAAAATCCCAGGAAACGTTCAGTTTGTCTTTAAAGCACAGCACTAATGGTCTTGTTATAAGTTTACATCTGACATAGGAACAACCTCTGTGATTGCAAATGTTTTCTTTCTTTTGCTAAATAAGTCCTAGCGGTAACTCATTTAACAGAAATTTAACAGAAATTTAACAGATTTAACAGAAACAGGAATTTAACAGAATACTTGTTGCAGCACACAGTAAATAACTATTAATTCAGACTCATTTCTGAATGTTTAAATTTCAAAACAATTAACAAGGATTTTTCAGGTTGTTTCCATCCTCAACACATTGAATGCTTGTTACATCTTTGTATTGTTTATCGATCCATCTGTTATACCAGTTTATTCCATTCTTATGCTTACCAGTTGTACCTATGAGCCTGAATTTATTGGAACAGTAAAATGACATTCAATGCACTGTAGCTGGGAAACAGAGCCAGTAGCCAAACCTATTATTATTATATTGCTGGAGTTTTTTAAATTACATCTCAGTAAGCTCAGCATTATCTTCCATAGTGTTTTCAAGCCCCGTGAAAGGTAAGACAGTTTATCTTCTGAGCTGTGTACAGTTATGGCTTGTTTGCTTAATGAACCTATAGTTTCAGACATTGTTTTCCTTTATTTCTAAATAAGCATAAGTGTTTAAAACAGTCATTAAAAAAAAGCCAACAACAAAACATAACAAAACAAAGCATAAGCAAGCAGCAAAATTGTTTCAGAACCTGGAGATCTGAGGAAGCAACAATGCATGAGTCCTAATTCTGAATTAAGATAAAATTAGCAGGAAAAAATGTTCTTGAAACCAAAACCAATACTGGTATAAATGAGAGCAACTCAACAAATTTCTGTGGAAGTATGTTATTAAAAATCTAATTCCTAGTACTTTCCCAGAGTGAAATACAGTCTGTGGGCCCAAGTATGTTTCAGAAGGACTCAAAGTCTCAAGGTCTCAGTTAGATCTGGTAATTCTGAGACCTAATGATAGCTGTAATACCACCTTTCATTCTCTGTTGTAGCTATAGTGGACTAATGATATAAGCAGGTCAAAGTTTGTGAGATTTGTTGTTACAGCAATTGATATATTTTGAAACAATACACAGAATTTCAGACACGTGCTTGATTCTTTGCAAATATCAAAGAATCCACAGGATCCTCAAGATCTACATCTTTGCTGATAAGCAAGAACAAATGCTTTGAGTGAATTACACAGTAAATAGAAGCATTTGATCTCAAGATATTCCTGAATTAAATTGCCAACAATTGCCTTCAGCAAGGTCTTCATATAAATTGGGAGAAGGTTAAACAAACCCCAGTCCTCCAATTTTTTTCCAATTCAGATCATTCCTTGTTTCTTCTTATGAAGTTTCAGCTGACATTCAGATTCAAGAACACCTCCTGAAGGGTACAAGGCAACATTCATGCATTTGCACCGATTCCCCCTGTAGATAAACAAGGACAGCATGACCATCCTCTTTTTTGTCTGGTGAACAAGCAAGCAAAAGCTGCCAATCAACAGGAGATGAGGAGAGCGTTGTTCCTATGCAGTTTCACTATTCCTTTCACGTTTGCTGGCCAAGTGAGCAACGTAATAGTTATGCTTGTTTTTTAGCTATAGGATGAACTTGTTTTTCTGCCCACGTTATTTTTGGTACTATCAACAAGAAAACAAACTGCAGCTGTTTGGGAATATTAAGAATTTTACTTGTAAATGTAGCAAATACAGTATAAGCTTAGTTATTGCTGGTCTGATGGAGGTGGCTGTGCAGCTAGGCTGTACTGTGGAGGCCCGAAAGGCCGTGCTGTTGGTGAAATCCACAGTGGAGGAGAAAAAACCTCTCCCGAGCACAAGCTGTCTGTGCAGTCCTGATGCTCGTTCTTTTGTAATGCAGCTTATTCTTCTACACTCCACAAAAGCAGTCTGAATCTCTCTCTCACATGTGGGCAGGCACACGGCTCCTCGCCAGTGCTGGGTTGGGGAGGCTTCAGGACAAAGAAAGTCCTGAGTTTTTGATTTTCATGACCTGGTGGCACAGTGTTACTCGGCTCCTCTTTCATTGATGAGCCAGATGAAAGAGGGGTTGTCACAGCAGCCACAGCCAGTGTGGCATTGCCCACCTACGTCTTTTGTCATAGACCATGAAAAGAATACGTTATAGGAGTCAATAGTTGTTGCAGGGTAACAGTTGTCCTACAGCAGCCTGTTTGGAAAGCCCAGGCTGGAGGATCACCTCCCCCCTGCCCCAACTTTATCCACTGGGAAGTTTCTGTCGAGGTGTCAGGGGAAGCCACAAGCAGTGTTAGAAAATGGATGAGAGACCTCACTTAAGCTTCAGCAGTGAGTTGAATGAGACTACAGAGCCTGATCCGTGCCTCTCTGAAAGTCAAATATGTGTACTCCATAGATCACGTGTCATTGCAAAAGAGAATACACCTGTCCAAGGCAAGAATAGAGCATTTTGTCTTTCAAAAATCCTGTTAGTTTTACTTCTGCAATTGTTTCCTTTCCTGTCACATACTTTTTACTGAACTAGCATATCTGCCCTCCTAGTAATAATTCCCAGAGGGTATTCAACAACCTTGTGATGTCTGAGTTCTTAGCTTGAACTATCCTAGACCTTTTAGGAATTTACTCCTATGGCAGTTAAAAGTGGCCAAAGGAGTCTTTACAATAATTCTTTACAAGCATAGAGAAAACCATACTTTGAGAAAACTGTCTCAAATTAGCATTCTTGGCAGCTTGGCTGTTATTAATAGTGTATTACCTTTTCCACAATCATCTATGTGAATTCTGTTTGAATTCACATATAGGAATATAAATCTGCTTTTTCCCCTAATGGAGAACTAAATATGATCTGTGTGGATATATTTTTAGGTTTGCACTCCAGATTCATTCACTGTTCCTTTTAGTTGAAACATTAAAAAATGAGGATATAAGAGCACACATGTTTTCTGTGGTCTGTCAAGAACAGTGTCACTTAGTGTTAGATATGTTTTTTTCTGAATCATTTTTGTTTTATCTATGTTAGAAAAATCCCACTGGAATTTGCATGGAGTTTCTCTGCATTCTGGTACTGGTGGACATACATTCTCTCTATGACTTTCTACAACTAGATTCTCTCTACAACTACGTCAAAGGACATTCTACTGGGGTGGGGCATCATCCCTTCTCCCAGGCAACATGTAATAGAAGAGGAAGTGGTCTGAAGTTCTGCCAGGGGAGGTGTAAGTTGGGTATAGGGAACAGTTTCTTCACTGAACAGGTTGTGAGGCATTGGAACAGGTTGCCCAGGGAAGTAGGTGAGTCACCTTCCCTGGAGGTATTGAAAAGACATGTAGATGTGGTGTTTAGGGACATGGTTTAGTGGTAGTGCTAGGTTAACGGTTGGACTTGATGATCTTAGAAATATTTTCCAACGTAAATGATTCTATGATTCTATTATATGTGTAATGATAGCATTAAATAGTTATCTCAGCCTAGAAAAATGACAAAGATTTACAAAGGATGAGAATCCCTTTAATGATATTTCATTTTCCACTTAGAATTGCTTCAACTCTTGGTCTCTGGTATTTTTTCCAGCTTTAATTTCTGTATAGGTAATGCCACTGGGAACTATTGGTTAGTCAAGAAAATCAGAATGCCTTATCTGTGACATTGAAGGTGACTTTTTTTTTTAAAAAAAAGGTGACAAACTATCTGGCAATCACAGTAAATCTATGTTAGCTGAATTAGAAAATGGTTTTCAATACCAAGAACTTGGCAGGCGTTTGACCCAAATTATTTCAGTGCAACCTTGGTGATAGGAATCAAAACCATATTAATCCAGGGGAGGGCTAAATTATTTGTTATGGACAGTTTTATGTAGAGTTTTTTCTTTTAATGAACAGTTTGCCAGCAGATCAAGAACAGCTTATCCATTATATTTACACTTCAGATCTCTTTTATGTGTACTCAGTTCCTTTCAGTTTCCATGTATAGACTTCTGCTTTTGATGAGAGTTCATTTTTTCAATTTGTTGCACAGCACCTGGTATAGTTTCCCTTCCCTGCTTAGATGACTTCTGATTTAAGAAGAGTAAGAAGAAATCATCAATCCTTCCTTTTCCTAGGGAAGTTACTGAAGAGCAGACCTGCGGTGTTGACCTTTTCTGCAGAAGACAGCATTGATTCTTCACTTCAGGGTTGCCATCTAAACTCTGCTGAGGAGACTTCATTTTTATGGACTTTGTTATTAACGCTCATCAAATTTTTGGTGTAACCAGTTAATGTTTAAGATGCTCAGCATGAGGAGATAGATGCTTGAAACCTTCAGGACTGAGTTATTCCTGTAATCCTAGGTTCAGATACCTGTTTGGCCATGAGTGAGAATGAGATATTTAACATTTATCGGCTATTCAGCAGATGCTATAGTCAGCTTTCTTTTGTGACATTAACACGAGGTATTTGTGTTTGTATTTGCATGTGTAGTGCCATCTGTGAATGGTGAGCATGATCATTTCTCATTGTCTATGTTGCTTGATTGTCTGAGCAGCAGGGCTTTTCCCAGGACTTTTCAGGTAACTCTTCTGTATTCCCTGATTGGCATATATGATAAATTCAGTAATTAAACTATATGGCATTGTCTGTGGGATCACTTATTTTCATCTGTGCCATTTGTTTATTTATGGCAAGAGAACTGCTGAGTGTTCGGTAAGGTGATAGTTATGTATCTGCCTATGAAGTTTACCAGATTTCCAGCCTTTTGCTGCCATCATTACTCACTCACTCAAATCACCGGTCCACCACATTCTAGAAGCAGAAAATGCACTTTGCACTTCCAAATGAGACTCTTTTTGCTAAAAATGTCTCAGTTTCATTACTTACTGTTCTCCTTTCTGCCCTTTTGTTGAAGTGGTATTTATATATTTTATATAAGAAAGCTAGTGATTTTCAAAACTTCCTAGCTTTTTATCACCATCACTTCCAAACACAAATAGGCCAGTCAGTTTAGGATAGTCACAGATTACTTGAATTACAAGTATAAGAAAAGTCAGGAGAGTAATTTTTCATCTTCATTCTCCAGTGCTACCCTCACAAAGCCAAAGGCAGCCTATAGGATGTCCTAAAACAGTAAGCAGTGTCACAGTATATGCCTCATTAGTCAATTTGTTAGAGATTGATAATTCTGTTCTAGCCCTACAACCAGTACAAAATTCACCTAATTAAAAAAAAAAAAAAAAAAAAGAAAAAAAAAAGTTGTTATTATTCGTGTCTCCTTCACATCTGAAGGATATGCTTAAAAGTAAACTTTTAACTTTAAAAGAGTAAAAAAGAAACCTGCTTAAAAGTACCGCAGGTAGAGTAGCCAAGTTACTCTACATCAAAAAAAATAATAAAAAAGTGCAGTGAAGTTGAAGATGAATCTTTTGTTTATTTATTTATTTTTATTTATACTTTTTTTTTTTTAAATTTACATTTTTGGAAACAAACACTCAGACTTGGAAGAAATTGTCCTTTAAGGTAGAAGTAGATACATCCCATTTCAAAACTGAGATGTTGCTTTCGATGATATTAGCATTTCTTTTATTAACTGTTGTTCTTCAGATCTGGGCTTGCTCATCTGCTTTCACATCTTCTATGTAGTGCCTTTTTTGTGATTCCAGCTCTTCCTGAATCTGTGTACATGGTGTCATCGCACACTGGTTGCAAAATAGCTGTAGTTTCAGCTGCTCATGCTGAAGTTTAGGACTTTCTTGCCGTCTTTTGTTCCAGTTGTCGAGAGTCAATAGGATGCGAAAATACATGAAGAATTATCTGATGAGGTTACCTCTTTCATATTTCTGTCATGACCCTTGTCTATCGCAAAGCAAGGGGATTTGATCAGAATTGTGGAAGTGCTGTGCAGCAGCAGAACCACCAACAGAGGTGCAGAGTCCCCGATCACCCTCCTTACTGCAAGAGCCACCTTGCAAAGCAGCTCTGTCACTGCTTTCTTGTGTTCCTTGTGTTGAAGTCCATCAGGAGTGTGGCGTTTGGAGCTTGGACTGTACTGCTCAACAGCAGTTTAAAAATGATGGTGACTCTCGCTTCTTATGAGTAAAGGCATAACAGGAGAGGGGTTATGGGAATCTGATCCAAATTACAAATGCAAAGGGAAGATACATTAAGGATGACCCCAATTATAATCAAAACTCCATAATTTGCACTTGCTGTGCTGAGGTTTGCTGTTAGCATTTATGCCGAAAGAGATTATATTTATTTGGAAATACCACAGATGTGTGTGGTTGTGATGGAAGAGAAGTACATGAAGCGGATACAACAAAAGTGCATGGATGTACAATTTGTAGCCTAGCCATTCCCAATTGGTCTAAATGGAAGATTATAGTGCAAAATAACTTCCAAGCTTAGGTGAACCATAACACATACTCTAATGTTAATATCACTCTGAACTTTCTAATGTTCACAAAGCGTATTGTTGGAACTAATTAACATGCTGCTTTTTTTTCTTTTTCTTTTTTTTTTTCTTTTTAATACTCCAAAGACCTGAAGTTAGTAGTTTGATAATTAGACTGTTTCATATTTAGACAAAAATTGGAGATGATTAGAAATGCTGAGGCACCATGCAGGTCAATTGTGCATCATTATTTGAGCTATTTAATGCATTTTAATGGTAGCTGATAAGATGCAAAATGCTTTGTAAGCCAAAAGTAGAGGTTCTTTTCCATTATACATTAAATCTATAGGCATAAATAGATTTATGTTCTTCTACTTCAGTTAAAAGGAGCTGAAATCCTCCATATGGTGCTAAAATGTGTAAGCATGTGAGACATTACTTTTGGTAGTAGCATCTCCTCACATCTAGGTACATTAGGCTTTTTGGTAATTAATTGTCTTTTTGTACTTTGCCATAGGGTGAAAAAGAAAAGTGATTTTAACAATGCATTCATGTGAAGTGTACATCTTAGTGTTGTACTGCATGGACCTGCCTCTGGCAATAGTAACAAAGGCAAGAAAGTTACAGAAATTTCAAAATTTAGCAACAAAAAATTCAGAACAATTTGTGTGCTGTCTGTATCAGGCTTGAGTTTTTGGAACTTTGGACACTTATCCCCTGCAAATCAAACCTTGCCAGTATCTCAGATCAGGAAATCCTTAGAAATACGAGTTATAAGAATAGCCTGGCATTTTGGAAAAAGTCGAGAAAGGGTTTTTCCGCAAACACCTCCAATAAATCCACCTGGCAACAGTCTCTAGTAAATTTTCCTGACTATTAACATGTCTCCAGTGGTGCTTAAAATTTGCATATTTTTTAAAGGGCTATTTTGAAACTCACTATGGGAAGGGGAAAGGATGACAAATTCTCTTTTGTGGCAATGTTTTTTTTTGCGATTTTTGAGAAGAAATGGAAACTGACACTCACCTGTTGTGAAAATAGCAGCTTGCTGAGAAGAGAGGGTCCTTCAGCCCTAGGGATATCATGATGCAGAGGAAAAGAAGAATTGCTTCCAATGTCAAACTGTTCAGTATTTAGAAGCAGGTCCCCTCTGGGTATTTTTTTAATTTCAGTTGCTGCAAATTCCCACACTAGGGAAATAGGCCATGCATAAGCTGTCTTTGTCTACAATATTTTCTTCCAAGGGCCATTGCTTTTACAGGTTAGTGATAGGTATGACATGAAAGGAATGAAAAAGTGTGGTCCCTATTTGAGTATCTGTTACACTTGTAGAGTGTACTTAACAGAAAAGTTAAGTGTTTTTTGGACCTATGCTATAAGACTTGTGTGCTTTGTTTGTTAGGGTCTAGTTTCCAGACTCTGCAGTGATCTGTGCATTGGTTGGCATCATGGTTAAAGGATTCCAAGAAGATTCACTGTTAACTACTGTTACCTTAACCTTAAACTTAACAGGTTCATTCAACTGTGAAGGCAGTAAAAAAATTCTCACTTGTATCATTGAGAGTTTCATGCAAGAGAGAAGTTGTTCCCCTCTTTCTCTGCACAGGGCAAATTAGAATACCAGCTACCAGAATGTCCATGAAAACAGAAACAAGAAGAATTTAAATATTGTCCTTTCTGCTCCTTTACATGATGGAAAACATTATTTGCACTAGTACTACACAGCTGCATATGCATTGTGGTTGAATGAAAGGATTTGTAATGGGAAAACAATTGACAGATATGTCTTGAGGGAAGAGGGGAAGTCAGTGAAGCTAATGCAAACCCTTCTCTTACCAAGTGGAACCAGTTTTCATTGTATAATTGTTAACCTTTTCAATGGTATGCAGCTGAGAACAAGCTGTCAGTTGAGAACAAGCTATCAGTGGGAATGGGGTGATAAGTAACTATTGAGTTAATAGGGGAAAATGACTGTAGGTGTCCCAAAATGTTGTTGGTTGAATGTGTGGTACATGTGGTTATCCACAACTGGGAGAAAGAGGAAAACTGCTTTCAGGACAAACAAGAACAGAAAAGTCTTATCTTCAGGAGCTGAAAGGTAGCCTGCTTTCACAGGTTGGTGTCATATGTAAAACCAGGATGGAGTAAAGAGTCAAATGTCATGCAAACATTTCAGTTCAGATTTCAGTTCTGCTGTCTTATACTACTTACAACAACTACTAAAAAGAATAAAAAATTGGAAGAGCATTTGCCATTAGATATTTTTTGAAAAAAAAATATTTTGAAATATATTTTTGGCTCTTATTGAAATGGAAGGCTTTGCTGTTGTTGTAAATGAAAACAAAAATTCTTAAAAGATTTCACCTTTATCCTCCTGTTTATATCTGTGAAGAAGGGGAAGAATATGGAGCTAATCTGGATGTTGTAACTTTTTTTCTTCTCTTTTTCCAGTTTCATATTTTCCTTACGTTTCTCAGCTTTTTTTTTTTTTTTTTTTTTTTCTTTTTTTTTTTTTTTACATTTCACTTATTCAGGTATTAATTTAATTATCAGCTTTTGGTGATACAATTTGATTGCCCTCCTGGTCAGCCTAGACCACCATGCTTAGGTTCGTACTAAGTACTTTACAATTCATGGAACAAAATATCCTTATCTGTGATTTTTAAAAAATATTTTCATTGAGATATCTGTTGTTGAAGTTATTTGTTCAAAAACTTTTAGGAGCATCTGAAGGTCACTGGCAGCATGGAAAGAGGTTGTGCAGACACTGCAGAAATTTGGCAGTGCTTATGAATTTATATCTATCTGTATTCTTTATCTATATCTGTGTTTGTATCTGTCAATAAGTATTTCCATTTTGACTGTAAAATATTAAATCAAATGCACAGGTTCTATTTGGTCAGTAAGGGATGATACAGTATTTGACATTGCCGGTTATGCTGATAATAATTCTCTTATACAGAGAACCCAACAGAAGTTGCCAGTACTCACAAGTCTTTGAGTTTTGGCCAGTCTAATCAGCATACATGATTTAAAATAATGATGGGAACTTTGTTTTACCTGCTGTTGGTTTAACCCAGCCAGCAGCTAAACACCACACAGCCGTTCGCTCACCCTCCCCCCTCCCTCACTGGGATGGGGGAGAGAAACAGGAAAGTGAAGCCTGTGAGTTGAGATAAAGACAGTTTATTAAGACAGAAAAATAATAATAACAATAATAATAACAATAATGATGATAATAGTACTAAGACTAATAATGTGTATGAAACAAGTGATGCACAATACAATTGCTCATCACCCACTGACCGATGCCCAGCCTAACCCCGAGCAGTCTGGCCCTCCTTGCCCTTGCTAGCCATCCTTATATATTGTTTAGCATGATGTCAGATGGTATGGAATACCCCTTTGGCTAGTTTGGGTCAGCTGTTCTGGGTCTGTCACCTCCCAGGTCTTGCTTCACCCCCAGCCTGCCCACTGGCAGGACAGAGTGAGAAGCTGAAATGTCCTTGGCTTGGTGTAATCACTGCTCTGCAACAATTAAAATATCAGCATGGTATCCGCACTCTTCTCATCCTAAGCCAAAACATAGCATTCTACCAGCTACTAGGAAGAAAATTAACCCTGTTCTAACTGAAACCAGGACAGCTGTCTGGTTTAAAGGGCTTAAGATCACAGTTATGCAACAATCTTTACAAGGAGACAGGGAGCTCACTGTACAGTTGCGCCTTAAATTTTTAATCCTAGTGTTGGATTAATGTAAAAGGAGAAAAAATAGGAATATTCTAATCTTAACAGTATTGTTTGCAACGTTTTTTATTCTTTTAATATATCTACATGTTTGAATTTGCAAATTTAGGAGAAAATCACAAATCTCATTCGTTTTTTTAAAATTCTCTATAGCTTATCTCAGTCCACCCATAGTATTTTTGTGTCCTCACAGATGCACAGATGTACATAATTCTCACGAAATCTAGTATCATGAAGTGTTTAACTGTTTCAGTACAATAATGAGAGTCTGATCAGATCATGAAAAGATATTAGCTCTTCTTTCAAAGACAAAGGCAGAAAGTTGACCTATGTACTTCATTAGACCTTCTGGAGGAGAGTAGAAAGTGACAGAAAAGTAATAGTTTTCCAAATGGTTGCTCTGGGAATATTGAGAGCCACCAACAAGAATGCAAACAGCTGTGAGTTCAATTTACACCGCTCAGTTTCCAGTCATTAATATGCTTTAGTGTGCAACAGTAGGACATATAAGGACAAATATTCTTGTTACTATGGTGTTTATAGGAGTATATTAGTTATAAAGGTCTAAGCTGTTTTTTGGAAAATGTTCTAGGAACATTTGGAAAAAAAGTTCTAGGTCTGAGGTTTCACTGGGAGCTTTGAATATTCATGACATGGCTGCTGTACTCCTTTTTTATTCTTAACTTTTGTTTTAATGGTCTATAACGGATCCAAGCATGGAGTCAAATCCCTAAAAAGAGAAGAAATACATTAGGGAGAGAATATCCTCTGCTTCTGTGCTGCATGGATTTCGCAGGTAACTTAGCTCCACAGAAAAGGTTACTGTACAGGAAGCAGCCGTGACTTTTACTTTTCACCATTCCCAATTCTTTACTGCTTGCACACACAAACTAAAGATGACTCCTCTGTCTAAATAGAAAGAAACACATTCATTGAATCTGTCATTCCCGATACATTCAGTGGTGTGTTTAATCAGGTTCTAACTTCTATCTTGCTTTTTTTCAGCCCAATTGAAGCAGCAAAAAGCATTCAGTGATGTACATAACAATGTAGAATTGATGCCTGCTGGATTGGTGTCTCACCTTCATTCTTCTCAGTTTGACAGTTTATTGTACTGCTTGCCTCATTCCCTCCCATGTGTATATTCCTACTATGTTCTGACACCCTTCCTACACCCTTCCAATATAAAACCAGAAGACCAGCATGTATACTGAATATGTAAATGAGTTAATAATTTCTATATATGTTGCTTTTTATTCACATTAAGTGAGGGCATTAAAACAAATTAGAACATTACTTAATGTGGTGTAAAATGATTACCATATGAGAAGCCAATTAACAAGATTAAATTTGCAATAATGCCTTAAAGGTGAAATGCAAGAGCTTTTAATAATAATAATAAGAAAAGAAAATCCTTTCTTGTCCCCAAATCATTTTCAGAGTATGCAAACAACCATGAGAAGTGCATTTTACTGAAGATCACTTCATTTGTTACTGCTTCATTAAGGCCGAATCATGTGCCCATCCTCACTAGAAGCTTATGCAAGGTAGACAACACCAGGAGGGCAGATGCAGGAGAGTGCACTATCAGTGACTGGACTCTGCAAAGCCCAACTCTAAACTTACCTCATGTATTTAAACACTAGAAATGACCTCCTTTTCCTTATCCTACATCTTGTGCTAAAGGACATTTTTGACTCTAGAATGGGACTGAGGAATCAAAATCCAAGTACGCGCAAAGAACAGATGGTAAAAGGCACAGTTCTTCCAGGAGCTGTGACAGTCAGCCTGATACTCTTAGTATCTGTGATGGGGATTGAAATGCAGGCACTTGCCATCAATGATTGCTGAGCATCTGTAAGAAGTTGAATTTCTGGTAATCCGCCTAGCAAACCTTAAATTGTGCCACCAGCGGTGTTTTCCTTATTTATGCGTTCACAGCTTTATTTTAAATACAGCTCATATCATAGTTCCACAGGTTGTTTTCACAGCCTTGTCTGCTGAAAAATGCTGCCTAGAAGCTTGAATTAAATCTAGTCTGAACAATCTGGCAGTGTATATCTAAACAACATGTACAATGTACCAGACATTCACGCATGATTTCACTGACATTATTTTAACTTATCTTTTGGATGAGTACGAAGTTTGTTTTCTGAAATACTAAGGGTGCTTAATACTTTCTACATTGTGACCTTAAAATTTGTCCTCTTATATTTGAGCACTGATGCCTTTGGAAGAGAGAGGCATTGTGCTGCTTGGGTGCATTTACAAGGAAGATCCTGGGTGCGGGCTCAGGCTCTGAGTGGTCTTCCCTTGCCACAGCGGGAGGCTTGTGACCCTGCCTGGTTTATAATGGTATTTACAAGAAGTACACTTAGGAAAAAGACTACATAGAGAATTCATTATTTTCATTTTGTCTTGACCCCTGTGGTATTTAATGTGACCTCAGTAGAAACCATTCCCGAGTCATTTGGTAGTTGTTTTTTTATTTTCAATAGATGTGACTATTTGTTTTCCCAAAGGCTCTGGGCTTTTAATGCTGTAATGGTGTCCTAGCCACAAAATGTCCTGCATACAGAAGCCACAGGATTTCCATGAGTGAATCTCTTTTTCTAAGTCCACTACGTTTGACTAAATCACAGCATGTTGCTTATCATTTTTTGAGGGTCTGTAAAGATAAGGGCTTTGTTCTGCGGTGCCTTGTTCCTGTATATGTATAAAGTCCTTTGTTCCTGTGTATGTTCTTTATACCAATGTGCATGCAAGTTTTTGTTGAGACTTCAGTATTGTTGCTGTTCAAATGCAGGCTTCTGCTGCTCAGTAAAGATTTTTTTTTTTTCTTTGCAAATAATTTCAAGCCATAAAGACAGTCTGTCTGATTAAAAGTGCACTTAAAACAGAAATTTCTTTCCCTTGTACAGAATAATTTTAACAAACATTTATTGTATAATTGAGGTACAGAGAAATGAATCAGCCAACACATGTGCTAATATTTTGTTTGTTCAGCATTAGTGTTTATTACAATCACAACTCCAACGTATGCCAGAAGTTATACAGAGAGAGCTTAAAACCTAAATAGATCATGTACAATTGATCAGACATAGATCCCAACAAATTGAAAATAAATCAACAGTAAACTTTAGCTTGTGTTTCATTGGACCCAGAAATGAGAGGCACCTTCTGGCACTCTGTCCAAGCTTCAGTGAAGGGACACAGCTAAGGTATAGTCGTAGCAGATGTGTGCCTGTGTTTAGGGGAATAACTGTGCAAAGAGTCTCCTACAAAACTGATAGATTTCTTTTGTACTGATAATAACTTTCTTAACATCTGGCATTACTGCCTTGCCTTTGCAAATGAGGTTGCAAATTAAAAATGTATTACCTAGATTGGCAAGAAAAGTGCTTCCTGATCATAAGACTTGTAGCCAATAACATATGATCACTAGGCCTCTTCGACCTGTACAGGAAATTAACATAATCTTCCCCGCTAGGAAAATAGTTTGGACTGTGAGGCACTAGCTGTGCATACTTACTTATTTAATATCTGATATTTTTTATTTTCTCCCCCACTGTGGCAGTATCAGGCTGTAAAGGTGCGTGCTTGTAAACCTATTTGCAGACATTATTGTACGTGTTATGTGGAATGCACTATTTGATGTACTACGTTTCTCTTTCCAGATGTCTTTGTCTGAAGGATTTGATTGAATGAGTTGTCATATCAGGAAACGCAGCAAGTCAATTTGTTATACGGATATTTCTGTAAAATACATGAGGACTGAGCCAAGAGCTGCTGTGTTCCAAGAGCTGTTTCAACAGTCCTGTCTGATAAATCAGATTGAATTGCAGTCAGTAAGTGCTGTAGCTTGAATTTCCTTCCACCCTGACTTTAGCTCAGCTATGATGGCAGAGGTATACAAAATCTAATCACAAACAGCTTGTCTTGAAGGAAGAGAGAAGTAGGAGAAAGTAAAGAGGAAAGAGCCAGAGGAAGAGGAGGATATGGTAATTATCAGCTATGCACCCTTCGATCCTATATCAGGGTGTATTTGGACGAAGTCTTAAGTAAACTGCTCCCTGAGCAGTAGGAGTGATTCAAATGTCACCTCTACAAAATTATGAATTGAAACAGCAATGCCTGTTGAAATATGCGTAACTATTGCTACACATCTGGCAGTTTTGTTCCTTTCCACTGTAAAGAGCACAGTATCTGAAGAGACTACAGGTAGAAGGAGCAGGTCAGTGTACTATGTTAGTTTTAAAAAAAAAAGATCAAGCTGTATCTTGTATGGATGCCACTAAATGGACTTTGCATATACTGTTATTAGTACATACTGTAAGGGACCGCTGTGCAGAACACTACTGAAAGTTGTGCAGTTGCTTTATTCCATCTCCATCTTTGTGGATCAGCATCTGATGGATAAAATGTGTCAATTTGCAGGGTCCTGCACAATGGGCCATTTTCAAATTTGCTGACCTGAGAAGAAGCCAGTGAGTCTAGGCCTAGAAATAGGAAGCAAAGCAATTTACAGACTGAGAAGTCTGAAACTTCTGTCTGGGAAGTTGACCCTTTCTGGTCCTTACTTGTTCTTGGAATCAGAAACTCCAGCTTTTGCAAGAAGTTTCTAGTCCTGGGTAACCCCAAATTAACATTTTGCCTGCAACAGAGTATGGAGTCACTTTAGAACAAAAGTGCTTCAGCTTGTCCAGTTTTGTGTGGTAATTTTATATATATATATATATGTATATATATATAATGTATATGTAGGTAATTTTAATGGTGCATTTCTAAGGTCAACAAGTTCTTTAACTGAATACCATATTTCTGTTTTCTGCTATTAAGCACTTTATGGCCTTAGATCTTAGATCTTAGATGAGGATGAATTCTACTCATGATGCATAAAATTTTTACCTTCTAAGTCATTGTCTAGGCCAGGGTCACTCTGTAGTGTGAAGAATCTACTCTGTCTTGGTCCTCATTCAAAAATGGGAAATAATTAATGCTGGTTAGGACTTTCATAACATGGCTTCTGAGTGAGAAAGATGCATTGCTAAAACTATGGTTTACTACTGAACAGAAGCTGCAATTTCTCATGCAAATGAAAGGCTAAGACTGCTCACATTGAATTAATGAGATGACAAAGTGCTCACTTGGGACGTGAGAGATCCCAAGATGTTAAAGATTTGATTGGAATTAAAGCTTTGCTCTTCTTTACATTGGGTGCACAAATTTTTTTTTTTTTTATGAAGGGAGGAAAAAGGTAAAGGTGAAATGAATCTTTTTTATTTTTTATTTCATGGAAACTTTTAGAAAGTGTTTTTTCCCTCCTTAAATATTTGCAAAAGTTGGTCAAATTTTAATGGGATATAACTTAGCATTTAACTTCATCTCTTCACCAGGTTCCTGCGTGTATGTTATCAAGCACTATTGCTCTCTAGAGCTATTATTTATGTTGTTCCAGTTTCCTCTCAATGCATCCCTAATGCAGTTTATAACTATAGATCACTGTGCATGTAATTGGTAGTAATGATGTGTGCAGATTTTAGCCCACCAACAGACCTTTCCTTTGCATTTATTTCTGAATTGCTTTCAGAGGAATACTGTTTTCTTAAGTAGGATAGATAAAGTTGAATGTATCTTAAACTGAGTGAGGGAAAAACAAAGATGCTCTCAGAGGGTGTTGATAAGACGTAGACAGGTAGCTAATGTGAGCTGGCAAAACCCTTTTCTTTTAAATGGAGTTAAGTCAGCTTATGCCAGTTAAACTGCAGTAAACATTTCTTTTTTGTTGTTGTTGTTGTTTTCCTGCTTATATAGTTCTCTTGATGGTAAAAGGAATCGTAATTATCAAACTTGATTTTTTGAGGCTACACAAAAGGGCTGTACCTGCACAGGTTTTCTCAGAGCATATATGCTTTCCCTGCACTCCTTACCTCCCAGTGCTGATTACAGAAAGATCATCTTTAACAGTGAAAATGTAGTTTTGACCTTCAGCTTCTGTTTAATTTCTGCTTTCTCCAATGTGATTTCCATCAGGACTGCCAGGTGCGAGATAGATTTTCTTTCATTATCAAGAATAAAGCAAACACTGTTACATGAGTATCAGATCATCAAACAGCTACCAGGTAGAAGATGCACTGGGCTCTCACTGTCTTGTGTCATTGCAATCTAGTGACCCAAAGCAAAATGGTTTGTGTTGCTGTAAAGCCACTCAGCTTCTCCGGTTTGCTTTTCAGCTTTGGTGAATGAAATCATGGGCAACATTGAGAGCTCATCTCTATTGACCAGATCATGGTCCCCAGGCAGCTGTTGTTTGTAAAACTGCAGTGCAGCAAATTGTTCTTCCACTTCAAAGCTGCAGCCCAGGGATGCTGTGTTAGAGGGAACCCTGCTTATAGGCTTCGCTATGGCCTGATTTGGGAGGCTGGCAGGAGCATGTGGGGGAATTGCTCTGTTCCTCTAGCCCAGTTACCCAGGCACCTGAACAGGAAAAAAAAAGGACTCTTTAAGGATTCTCCCCTAAAAATGAAAGGCTTTAGAAAGTATTTGCACTGAAGGGTTGTTAGAGAGGTGTAAGTGCAGTGAGGAGTGGGAGGGTGCCCAGAATAGGAAAGTCACAAATATCTCTCCAAGCCATCTCTCAGATCATTTCTAAGTTATGGGGGCAGTGAAGCTTTTTATGAAGCCTTCCCTGTGGAATTGCTTTCGAGTGAAGTTTAAGACAGGTGTCTGAGCACAGCTAATACCTCATTTTCAATTTCTTCTGGTAGCGTAGCATCTGCAGGAGATCAGAGACAAATATAGCTTCTTACTCCATCAGTTTTCATTGGCACCTCTCACCTACAGAGACACAACATATTGCAGTCCCCTGACCCTGGCATAAACCTTTACTGTTTCCCTTCTCTTTTCTACTGTATCTTTCTGATTTCAAGTGAGGATAAATAGACAGTACTTCTAAGGACTATCAGTCAGATTCCCATGGAAGTACTGTGAATGGAAATGTGTTATTGGTGATCATTACACTACTTGCAGTGAGCTTTGACAAGATACATGCTATTTCTCTCTAATTTGTCCTTTCTTTGCAGTTTTAGCTGAGCCTCCTTCTCTTACCCATCCTTTCTCCATTCTTACTGGTTTCTTTACTACTTTGCACAATTTGCTCCTCCTGCCCAGCCTTCTGTAATGAGCCTTGTCATAGAATCACAGAATGGCTTGGGTTGGGAGATCATCCAGTTCCAACCAAAGATCATCCAGTTCCAACCCCCCTTCCATAGGCAGGGACACCTCCCACTAGATCAGGTTGCTCAAGGCTTCATCTAACTTGTCTTGAACACCTCCAGGGATGGGGCATCCGCAACCTCTGTGGGCAACCCATGCCTGTGCCTCACCACCGTCTGAGTGAAAAATTTCTTCCTAATCTCTAATCTAAATCTCCCCTCTTTCAGTTTAAAACCATTCCCCTTTGTCCTGTCATTATCTGATTGAGCAAAAAGTCGCTCTCCATCTTTTTTATAAGTCCCCTTTAAATATTGAAAGGCCACAATGAGGTCACCCCAGAGCCTTCTCTTCTCCAGGCTGAACATCCCCTGCTCTTTCAGACTTTCTTTTTAGGAGAGGTGCTCCAGCTCCTTGATCATCTTTGTGGCCCTCCTCTGGACCTGTTCTAATAGTCCCACATCCTTCTTGTGCTGGGGGCCCCAACCTGGACGCAGCACTCCAGGTGGGGCCTCACAAGGGCAGAGCAGAGGGGCACAACCACCTCCCTCCACATGCTGGCCACCCCTCTGTTGATGCAGCCCAGGATGCAGTTGCCCTTCTGGACTGCAAGCACGAACTGCTGGCTTGTGTCAAGCTTTTCATCCACCAGAACGCCCAAGTCCTTCTCTGCAGAGCTGCTCTCAGTGAGTTCTTCTCCCAGTCTGTGTTCATTTCCAGGCTTTCCCCAACCCAGCTGCAGCACCTTGCACTTGGACTTGTTGAACCTCATTAGGTTCACATGGGCCTACTTCTCAAGCTTGTCCAGGTCCCTTTGGATGGAATCCCTTCTTTCTGTTGTATCAACTACACCACTCAGCTTGGTGTCATCTGCAAACTTGCTGAGGGTGCACTCAATCCCACTGTCTATATCACTGATAAAAATATTAAACAGTACCGGTGCCAGGACAGACCTCTGAGGTATACCACTTGTCACTGGCCTCCACCTGGACATAGAGCAATTGACTGTCACTCTGGGTGAGACCTTCAAGCCAACTCCTTATCCACTGAATGGTACATCCATCAAATCCATCTCTCTTCAATCTGGAGACCAGGATGTCATGTGGGACCATATCAAAGGCCTTGCAGAAGTCCAGGTAGATGACATTGGTCGGTCTTCCTTTGTCAACTGAAGCAGTCACTCCATCATAGAAAGCCACCAGATTGGTCTTGGTTATGACAAAGAAGGAGTATCAGAATAAAAGGAGTTATTTGCCCTCTTAACATTTAGTTGTCATTTCACTGTCATTTACTTTACTGTCATTTTACTTTCTTTTTACTCACTGGAGTTATTTATTTGAAAATAGAGAGAATTCAGAAAAGAAGTTATTGGTGGTTGTTGGAAGAGTCAGATAGTTGCCTGTCTTACTCTGGCATGTGATAGGTTTGGGCTGGAAAGTACTGAGTTGGGTCAGGAGATGTCCTTTCATAAAGAACTGATGATAGCAGGACAGGATGCTTCTGTTTCTCTTGCATCTTCTCCAGAAGTTGTTTTCAATGTTACAGAAATAGGTGAAAAAGAACCCTTTGCAACAGAAATCTTTGTTTACTACTGGTTGTTAGGGTTTGAAAAATTAGTATATTCTAGGCTTTTTGGTCTGGAGCATCCTCTCTCTTCCTCAGTCTGCACAGCCAACTTGGCCTGTTTTAAAGAGACCTTTATGCTACCTACATAGTGAAAATTGTTTCCCTTGTTCTTGCCACTAGCTCTGGAATTTGTTTCTTTTATAGATGACCTCTTATTTTCTGCCTTTTTGATTTCTGTTCTGAAATACTAGGAGAGTTTGTCCTCTCTGCTCCTAGAAGATGTCGAGAGGAGATTTTTATTTTCCTTATTGATCTTTTAAGTAACACCTTCCCTCAGACCATGCAGTTTAGCTGATCAATGATGTGGCACAACACCTATAATGTGTGAGTTTGTAAGAAAACCACATGCTAGAAATGGTTTGTTTAGCCTGTTCACCAGACTGTTATGCATAACCTTGTCTCAGATAATCCACAAAGCACCAGTATATAGTTTTCACGGGAGAAAATCTAATTGACTCCATTTCTTCTGCATCATTAACAGACTAAGCACGCAGAGATATTTATTTAGATCACACACTATATTTTGTAACAAAGCAAAGTAGTAATGTCCTCTAAATACCAATGACAGCAGTGTTGCAGAATATACAAATTCTCCCATCATATGCAGAGTGAATTCTAATCCATACCAAAGTCAAGGAGAGCTTTGGCGTCATGCTCAGCATCATGAGGAGTTTGCTTACAAAGAGTATTTTTAGTGCAGTGCTAAGGCATGCATTGTTAGTATAACTCTGAAGGCTGAATCTTTTCTTTAAAATTTGAAAATACAGCCTTTATTTAACAGTGTATTAGTTATCAGCCTTTGAAGAAGTCATGCCATAAGATGAAGAGCCCTTCTTAGGCAAATATAATCCCTGAAAAGCACCTATAATACAGTTTTATATACAAAGTGAGTGCCTTCCAAAAAACTGAATTGAATTAATTAGCTCTATCTATGTAACACTGCTTCCATCTCACTGAACTGACAACTGAAGTGAAAGACAATCTCAGACTCCACAGCACTCTTACATTATTCTCCACCTCTGTAAGAGTCTCAGGGGTCAAAAACAAAGAATATCTCTGCTGTCAAAGGAAAAAATGGGCAGAATTTGCTGCTTTCTGAAAGTTCCTAAAGTTATTTTGCCCTTTGAACTGTAAAATGAGGGTTATTGGCAAGTTGCAAAGGTTACAGGTTTAGGTATATTCTGCTGTAGATTTAACATTTTTGCTGCCCTTATGCAGCTAATAAGCAAAGTCATGGGAAATAGGATACTGCTGCAGCCAGAATCTTGGTAAGTGGCTTCTGAAAGATTCCTCTATCACCTTAAATGAATAGTTCCTTCCTATCCACTTGCAATTTAACTGGTGCATACTGCCTTCAGGGCTGACCTGGTGTTGACTGTGTGGGAATAAATTTCACCTATAAATACCAAATATACAGTTAGTGTACCTGCTAATACCAAGTTGCAGGCTAAAGTGCTTTCTAAGGGCTCTGACTTGAAACAAGCAAGAAATTGTGGAGACGATTCAGGGAATGTCTAGAATGAGGGGACAGCCTGCATAATGTTTTGTTGTGGTTTTTATCTAATTTAGAAGCGGATGTCATTAGAGTGGCAGGAAACTCTTGAGACTTCTTAAAACATATGGGCAAGAAAATTCCCTTCAAATTGAAGAGAACCATTTAAAGAGTGAAAGATTCAAATCTTCAATAGTTGTTGTTTCATACAATCGGGACATTGATTTCAAATGAATTTGTCTGTTTTAATGCTCTAAATAAATACATTTAGACAGAGATACCAGAGCTGTATCTATATGTATATACATAGAAATTATAAAAATTGTAATTTAAAAACTGTTTCATATCAGGCAGCCTGTGAATTTTTCAGTATTATTAAAAAAACAAACCAAACCAAACCAAATCAAAAAAATACCTCAAACACTGAGCCCAACCTAGATGAGAAAAGCCTTTTCAGGAGCTTGCATTGTGTTCTCTTGATAGTGGTGGCACTTGTTAACTCCTGACAATAACTGAACAACACGCTACAATATCTACCATCACTGATTGTTTTTATAGTCCACATAATAGAATTGTGTCTTTCTCAAAGGCTCTTGATTCTTAGCTCAAAGATTAGTGACCTCTGAAAAGTACTGTAAAAAGAAAAAGCTGTGAGGTGTAAGTCACTTAAGGTGCAAACAGCCCTCCAGTGATGGCAAGCAGGAACAAGAGAATGATGCAAAAGTACACGTCGAAGTATTGCCTATAGTGAACATCTGAAAGATGCACACACATTCCACTGTCCTGTGCATGTGGGTAGATAAGGACACCTGGATGCCAATGCATTCAGAGTTTATATGGTATGACTGATATTAGCTGTCATGCAAGTCCTAACAACACGTGAAGTTTTTCTTTGACAGTCAATTCTGTATTCAGATCTGGCATAGATTCATTTCTAAAGGCCCTTTCTACACTTCTTGAACAGTTAAAATCCAGAACAGAAAAAGGCATTAAAAAAAAAAAAATGAACTAGAAAATGTCTAGAATCATGTACGAGTCTCATTCAAGAAAATGCCATATACCTCTGAGGTAGCCTATTCCAGATGTGGTTATGCAGTTGAAAATTTTTCAATGGTGAAAAGAAAATGTGAGATTTTCATCATTTTTTTTTAAATAAAATAAATAGGAACCAGAAGCTCCAGAAGAATCTAATGCTTTAACTTATTAAAAAATGCTAAGTATTAAAAATACTTATTAAAAAACGCTTCATAAAGCAGGAAAGACAAACAATAAACAGCACTATAAAAAGTAGTAGAGCATGCATCTGTCTGTTAACAGAGGAGTAAAACCACAGAGATGATACAGGGCGATTTTCTTTAGCCAGAACAGTTTCAGGAGGGTAGAGTACCAATCCCTGATTTAATCAGAGGCACTGGAGGAAAGGGGAGAGGGACCTAGAAAAAAAGGATATGGCCCTGGGGCAGTATATTGAAAAACTCCCTCACAGCACCTCAATGCTGAAGGACAGTATTAAACAAAATCCTAGACCATGAATCACAGTAGTACAGCAGAAGCTCTTAATAAGATTTTCCTCCCTCTTTACCTGAACAAAAATCTGGAATTACTAGACCACTTGGATATGAACTGAGCACTTAATTATTTGTTTAAGTCAACAGGATGCAAGAGTTAATGGCAGACTAAAGCTGATCACACTTGTTGATGTTTAGTCCAGTGGTTCTTATTTTCACACAGAACCTGGGGCCCAATTATGATTATTTTTTTCCTCAAGCACCCTCAAGCCAGGCTAAAAATAAAGGCCAGGCTAAAAAGAGCAGAAGGAATTAATGCCGTGTTCACATTGACCAGGCCCTAACAGAGTGTTCTGGAGTTCTACAGCCCAGGCCAGACTGATAACCCCTATAGTGCTTTTGGAGTATGGTAGGTGGTACATAGCTACATTATCAGCAGACACCTTAAGCCTCATTTCCCATAAAATGTATAAAATACCTTCAAAAGGCAAACCTAAAATTCATGGACCTAGTAGAAACATTGATTTGGCACATGGAAGTTTCCCCATGCCCTCCTCCCATCAGAAGCGGTCCTGTGTTCTGCAGCTGGTAATTGCCTCTCTCCTTTCCTCTGCCCCACAGGGACAAACAAGCTTTTCATCTGTCTCCTTGCTAAATGTGCTCTGCTCCACAGATGCCAGCCATACTCTTCTCACTATCAGTTATCTAAACGATTAACATAATTAAGTTAAACTCACTGCAATAGTTCCCAAATTATGTTTAGCTTGAAGCTTGTTTTGGTTTGAAACTAGAGATAGTATGTCCAAAGGCCTTTTTCTTTATATTTTGTCTTGTTTTGTTTTGAATGTTCTTATTTATTTATTGAAGTTTTGATATATCAGTTGGTTTTGTATGATTTTTTTTCTTTATAGATGAGAACTTTAGACAACTATAACTCACTTCATAGACTGAGACCTGTAAAAAATCAAGATCAGAGGCAATGACTTGCCTTAAAAGCCCAAAATCCTTTTCCTTTGAGCACTGCATGAAGTTATTGATGAGATTGTTAAGAGTCTATAATGACCGATCAGCAGTTTGGTGACTCAGCCACTGCAAACAGTCACTGCTGTGGTCTTTAGAGACAGAAAACTTATTTTGTGAGTGAGGTTTTGTATTTCTTCACAGGCAGTGAACAGGGAGAACATTTTTTTTATATGTCCATGACTGAACAAAGTTATGGTATCTCCTAGCTGAAATGGCTGCTTAGGCCAAGAAGAGCAAACACCATGAGTTTTAGAAGTCACACCAGTAATTGACCTCTCGTTTTGCCTCACATATTGACACAGATCAACATTACCCTAGTAGTCCCTATTTTTTCATAGTTATTTGTCTTTCAAATATGTTTCTGTTTTAGTAGTATTACAATGCTTTATCAGGTCATAGTCCTATTGTATTAAAAACTGAAGAAAGATGTACTGAGGTGAAGAAAGATGTACTGTACTGTCCCTGACCTGAATTTCTAATAATTGAAGTGGAACGCAACTGTGGCAATTGCACTAATGTAACACAAACCGTATGCAGTTCATCAAAACCCTGTATAGAAAGATTACTTTTGTTAGTGTAGCCATTTCAATTAGAGGCAGATAAAGTGAAGTGAAATAGTTTTGTTTATATATGTTTAAGCTGCGTACAGATAGTTGACTCTTCACACTGATGGAACAATATATCTATATCAATTGCAAAATTAATTAGAACAGAGTGCTATATTTAATCACTTCCTGTGATGCTTGTGTAAGGTGACCTTGGCAAGAATGAGCAATATCAAGGGATAATACTGAAGAAGAGGAGGGAAAAAAGACTAAAGACTGGACCAAACATGTACTGGCAAGTCTTCCTTGCTAACTTAGTTATCTTCCTTCCTAAGATAGTTCCAAATCCTTTTTTTTTTTTTTTTTTTTTTTTGACTTGTTGCTGCTCATTATGCTGGCTGCCTGCTCAGTCAGTCTGGGCTTGTCTCCCCAAGTACTTCTGTGTGGTGTTAGTGTGTAGAACTTGTGTTCAATTATTTGCAGTAATTTGGGGCACAACTCATCTTCTAGATGATTCTTCCTGCCACAGGGATTGAAGTGGTTCCTTTTGTTTAGCAAAACAAAACTGAATTCTAATGAGAAAGTTAATGTATTGGAAAATGACTCCAAATGGAATAAAATCGCATTTTACTAACTAATTAAATTTATTTTTTATCCTTTAACATAAGAAAATAAAATAATTTCCAGAGCCTGGTATTTCATTGTTTTCAAGGCCTTCAAGGGAAGTATTGGCACTCTATCTTGCTCTTTCTCTGTTCAAAAGATTGTTTCAAATACAGACCCATTTTCTTTGTCTCAGAGATTCCTATACTTCTCTTTCTATTGCTTGGTTTCTTTGTATTAAGGACTCCCGCTGTCCTTTGTGATCTTTAGTGCTTTTATATTATGTCTTCTTTCCTTCATTATGCCATTACAGGATGTAATCGAGGTTAAATCAGTCAGCTATTAAACATTTAATTTGAATTTTCTCTGATTTTGAGTTATTGTGTTGGTGGGAATCCTGAAGAGTTCAACATTTTTGTTAAATTCATTACAGCTTACCATTAGTTTTCATTTCATCTATTTATTTTCAGCTATTAAAGTTCAGTAATAAGAATATTGGATAAGCTATCCATTGAGGCAATCAGAATTGTCTTTGAGATCTGAGTGTCTTTGTGTCACCTTGTCTACAGATGACTGACTTTTGGCAGTGTTCTCACTGGGCCATAGGAGAAGCAAGCAGAACTCTGAAATGTACCTAATTTTCCTTATCACATTGTAGTTGTCGGTAAACTAGCACTGTTTAACACTGTTGGTGACAAGGTCAGCGGGGTCGAGTGCGCAGCACCCTCATCAAGTATGCTGATGACAGCAAGCTGTGTGTGTTCAACATACTGGAGGGAAAGGATGACATCCAGAGGGGTCTTGACAGGCTAGAGAGGTGGGCCAGTGTGAACCTCATGATGTTCAGCAAATTCAAGTGCAAGGTCCTGCATCTGGGCTGTGGCAATCTCAAGCATGAATACAGGCTGCGCAGAGAATGGATTGAGAGCAGCTCTCAGGAGAAAGATCTGGGGGTGTTGGTTGATGAGAAGTTCAACATGAACTGAAGCATGAGCTCATGAATCTCAAGCATGAATACAGGCTGGGCAGAAAATGGATTGAGAGCAGCTCTCAGAAGAAAGATCTGGGTGTGTTGGTTGATGAGAAGTTCAGCATGAGCTGGCAATGTGCATTTGTAGCCCAAAAGACAACCATATCCTGGGCTGCATCAAAAGAAGTGTGGCCAGGAGGTTGAAGGAGGTGATTGTTCCCATCTGCTCTGCTTTTGTGAGACCCCATCTGGAGTGCTGTGTTCATCTCTGGGGTCTCCAGCACAAGGACATGGACATATTAGAACAAGTCCAGAGGAGGGCCATGAGGATGATCAAGGGGCTGGAGCATTTCTATGAAGACAGGCTGAGGGAGTTGGGGTTGTTCAGCCTGGGGAAAAGAAGGCTCTGGGGAGACCTTACAGCAGCCTTCCAGCACCTGCAAGGGGCCTGCAAGAAAGCTGGGGAGAGACTCTTTGTCTCTGTGCAGTGATAGAACAAGAAGTAATGGTTTTAAACTGAAAGAGGGGAGATTTAGATTAGGTATTAGTAAGAAATTCTTCACGCAGAGGATGGTGAGACAGTGGCACAGGTTGCCCAGAGAAGTTGTGGATGCCCCATCCATGGAAGTGTTCAATGCCAGACTGGATGGGGCTTTGGGCGATCTAGTCTAGTGGGAGGTGTCCCTGCCTATGGCAGGGGGGTCGGAACTGGGTGATCTTTAAGGTTCCTTCCAACCCAAACCATTCTGTGATTCTGTGGTTCTAGATCATTCATGAGAAGGAGTCTGGGAAAAAAAAAAAAAAAAAAAAAAAAGTGCTTTAGTTTATCTTAACATGCTAAAATATGAAAGTTTAATTGTTGGCCTGAAAACTTACCTAGGAATCCTGTAAACACCGACTTTCTTGAAAGTACTCCTTGTGCCAGCATTGTTACAAGTGTCATGATAAACAAATTCTTTTCATTATTCTTCATTTTCTGATAACCTTCAGAAGTTGGAAGATCAGGGACAGGTGTGTTTTCTTTTAAACAAAACATTTTAAAAATAAAAAAAGACAGAACTATGATGTTTTGAACACAGGCTTCTGACAGTACAAAACCGAATATATTAATGATTACTCATGATTCATGTTACAGAGATGTCTGAGTTGAAGAGATGTTTGTGTCTTTTATTCAGTTTTACTTTTTTTTTTTTTTTTTTTTTTTTTTTTTCTTTAGTTTTTCCCATTTTATGCTCTGGCATCATGGAATTAGAGAATGTAAACTATTGTGAATTGATGAGGTGGCAGTTCTGGGCCTCCCACCTGCTTCCACTGATTTCATGGGGTTTCTGCTACGTAACAGGAGGTGGAATCCCAAAGTCTGTGACCTGACAAGGCTGAAGGTGTTCAGTTCCCATCATGAACAGCATTATGGAAGGACTTCCCCCACAGCTGCAATTCCAAGACCTCATCATTGCACAGACTTGTGGTGGGCATCTACCAATATACTGTGATTCAGCTCTACTGCTGCCATGAGAGCCTTCCAGACAGACAGTTACCAGTGAAAGCTTATCAAGGATTTACCTTATGGTGAATCCATGAAGCACTTTTAATTCGTTTAGATTGTTTTTAATGAAACACAATTTTATTAGGATATTGCTAACTGTTTCTAGTGTTAGATAGGTGTATTTTTATTTTTTGATTTATTGAACACTGAACAAGTTCAAGCCTTTAATGTCATTTTCAGAGTAAATAGAAGACTATGGAAGGTTTAAATGAAAATCCCAATAGATTTCATATGTACAGCAAGACCCTGGCATTTTCCTCTTGTATTGTGTGTGTACACTGGCATTTAAAGATGAAAATTGCTTTTCCTTGTTTTTTTTTTTTTTTTTTTTTTTTTAAATCTCAGCTGTGTTCAGGAGTCTCCCAAATTTAGATTATTCTAGAATAATTAAATAAATAAGGAGAACAAAAGAAAAACATAGTTTTAAAGGAGATGTGTGATATCTTTGATTCTATTTACTTCCAGGTGTCTTTAAGAAAAGAAGAATGATGTGAATAAACACCACGTGTGTATTCAAACAGATTTCACCATGTAAAGTAGAAATTCTATTGTATTGTATGTTGGAAAAAGCCCACAGAATTTGTAAAGTACTGAGAACTGATTTTCATATTAAGAGCTACTTCCTCCCAAACTGAGGTTTTATAATTGACTTTGTAAAAAGCAAATTAAGACTCTATTTGTCTCTGGATTTGAGCAGCACAGATGTATGAATCTATGAATATTTATTGGAAACACAGTTTTTGTTTTGTTCTGTTTTCTTTTTGAGTTACCATTAAAATTATTGTTACCATTGTTGTTTCCAATAAGATTACCCAATGTATAAGACTTTTCTGATCTTTACACTGTTTAGTTCCTAAGCCATTTAAATTCTGAGGGCCTGAAAGCAAAAAAAAAAAAAAAAAAAAAAAAAAAAAAGGCTGTATAGATATTTCACCCCATTACATGAAGATGTCAGTGTAGTAAATATAGTTGTGCATGGCTTGCTGTTTTAATAAATGGCCTGTTATGATACATGTAATGATCCTAGTTGGGAAGTGTCCTAGCATAGCTGTTATCATGTACACTGAGCTGAGCATTTGTGTGAAATCAGCTTAAGATTTGTGACTTCTTAAGTTTTAAAAATTACACGGGTTGAACAGTGATGTTGTTAGTTGGCAAACCCTTGTTTTTGTAATATTCTAATGTGACTTGAATGTTTTCGTTACATTTCCTGATTCTAGAAGAGAACTTCTGAACTTTTATTAGCTGTGGATTTTCTTATATGCTGTTTTCTACACAAAGAAAACAAACCAGGAAAAGAAGATGTTATCAGAGGCAAATTGCCTCTGTTCCTTTCCATAGCTATAGGTACCACAGACTCGGAGGTAAATGTAACTTCAAGTGAAGCCTTTTAACAGGATGAAGTACCATCTTTATTGCTGCTTAGAGCTTTTTGTAACACCAGTGGGAATCTGTTAAAGAGCACCATCTGATGAACAGTATTGGATCAGGGATGATTGCCAACTTATTAGCACTAGTCTGACCACAGCTTCACTGCTAGCATGTGTGAGTAGTAATTTGTGTTCAGAAAGTAAAAACAGGGAATGTGTCATCAGAATAGCAGCATGTAGTTTTGTTGTTCAGTAGAGTCACAGGGATTGTCTCATTAATGTCAAATAGTGCTTCTTTTGAGAATAGGTGACCAATTTATCATTTTAAAATTGAGTTCAGCTGTATTACCTACTACCTTATTACAAGTCCCAGTAAAATTTTAGACTGTGTTCTTCTTAAGCATCCAGACTATGCTGGACACTGGGTAAGGAATCCCAACAGGCTTTGAATCTTAGTCACTGATTTTTAATGAACTGTGTGAATTTTTACATCAGTGTTAATTTCTACTTGTGTATTTTGAACAAAATTAAAGTAGAAACCTCAAAACAAATAAACAAACAAACAAACAAAAAAACACTGCAAGGGGCACTTCATAAATGCCTCAAGAGAAGTGGTAGATGGGAGAAAGAAAAGAAAAAAGAAGAGAAGAGAAGAGAAGAGAAGAGAAGAGAAGAGAAGAGAAGAGAAGAGAAGAGAAGAGAAGAGAAGAGAAGAGAAGAGAAGAGAAGAAAAGAAAAGAAAAGAAAAGAAAAGAAAAGAAAAGAAAAGAAAAGAAAAGAAAAGAAAAGAAAAGAAAAGAAAAGAAAAAAAAGCTGAGCAGTGCTGTCAGTTTTGGTGAAAGAGAGAGAAGAAAAACAAGAAAGGACCATCTCTTACTTAAGCTTCAGGGCAAATAACGTGGAATAATATTTATAGGCTGAAATCTGTAGGTTGCTTTAGTTGTAGTGACTTGAGACAGGTATCACTTAGAGAAAATTTCTGTAACATAATTAAGAGAGAACACTGTTGCTCTCTCTCTCTCTCTCTCTCTCTCTCTCTCTCTTTTTTTTCTTTTCTTTAAAATTCTCCATTGATTTTAATTAAGCTTGTCTTGGACTCATGACCATAATCAATGTAATTTTTTTTTTCCATTTAACAGCTAGCTTTGCTAATCAAGGAACTTTTCCCAAGTGTAACATGCTCCAGTTATGAAGCTTCCTTCAACTATAGCAGCTATTCAACCACTAGAATAATTTTCTAGACTTAAAAATACCTTCAGAATATAGAGCTCGATCATGAATAGGTATAACTTTTCCAAATTAGTAAGTGCATTTTTCTTTAAATGACATATTTTCAGTTCACTGTGAATGCTTTATGTTTACTCAAAAAAGCAGATGCATTAAATATTAGATGCCCGTTGGAAAATATCTGAAAATATCTTTTTTCCTATATTATTCTTCTAAGATAAAAGAAAAAGAGGGGCACTTGCTAAACTCTTGCTTTTCATTTTGAATGATTATTACAGTTTTTGACATAGCAATTTGAGTGATCTACTTGACTGTCTCTGAAATCAATACAAGTAGTTTTAATCTGTCACAGTATATACAATAATACTGTCAAAGGAACCATACTATATAGTTAGTTAAGCTAAATTACATATGCTTGAATACTGAGAAAAAATATTTCATTTGTAAGGGATTTTTGAGTTCCCTGTGAATGTTTTTGCTAAGACTCAGAACCAAGTGCCTATTTATGTAGTGTCTCATAGTTTTTATAGCAGGAAGTAGCATCTACTGCCACTGATTTTCAATAGTTTTCTCCACCTTGTGGCTTGTGGAAATTCAGGCAGTGACCCATAGTATGGGCTCATGTCCTTCACATCCGATTACATTTAGTTAAGAGACAAAGGATTCAATAGATGTGCAGATAGTCAACAACTTTGTAATAGAGGGCAACCTGCTAATACAGGCCTTATGTAGGTAGCATTCCATTCTTTTGAATACGTGGTTATTAATTTCCTTATAGAAATACTCAAGAGCACTTATCTGCATAATCAGCGCCTCACAAATACCAACTATTTTCTTCTCACAAACCTCAACTAAGTCATTTTTCAAGTGACTAAATTTTCTAATGTTTTATTTTTCCAGGGTAGATACTTCTTTCCATTAGAAATTTCTTATTGTTTACAAATACTAGATCCTGGGATTCTCTCACCTGGGTACAACGGAAGGTGTAAGAAGAAATGGTTACCTTGAAAACTTTAGATGAAGTGTACTTTCAACAATATCCTTTAATTCAAATACTTTTAAACTCATGGATATTTGCTGTAACATTCTTCCATAATACTTAGTGATCTGAAGTGCCTTATCTTCATGGACTGAGTATTTTAATGTTTTAAATAGGCAGTTTCATAGCACTGTGAAAGAAGGAAATACAGTTACTCCCATTTTACAGACTGTGAAGTGTCAGACTCTCAGCTAATGGATTTATATTGCTCTGAGACCTGAGTTCTTGGCTCTGCTTGGTGCTCCACTGAGCTACATCCTAAATCTTAATCCAGTCTAATTTAAGCATCTAGCTGGAGTGCTTCAGTGAGAAAATCTTGCCTTTTGGTCAATGGATAATTAGAGACCTCTGTATGGTACAATTAATTACATTTAAGGTGTGAGGAGCCTAAATGTAAATTAAATGTAAATGTATGTACTAGTTGCCATTGCTTGCAGAGGTAGACTATGGTCTTCCCTTATTTTTAGCTAAGTTTAGTACCTGAGTTGCCTCAGCAAGTAGTCCAAAACCAGAAAGGACGCTTGTGAGGAGCAGAGACTGAAAGCCAGTCACTAGCTAGAGCTATTGCTATGAGACCTTTGCCCTTGTCTACTGTATAGTTTTTGTATAGTGTAAATATGGGGAGTCTCTTCACCAGCATTGGAAAACAAATCTGTCTAAATACCCTAGGAAGAAAATAAATCCCTGTGACCCTGATGCAGTTCTACAGGCCCCAGAGGCTCTTTGATTAACACTGTCACCTACCAGTGTTATCTTTTCACTTTCATTTTAGTCATTAATCTTCAGTACTGCTAACAATAAGACATATTTAATGGGAACATTAAGTAACTTGTAGCCCTTTATCTGTAGATTGCTGGCTCCTCTCCAGCTGCTGTAAAAGTGATTAAAACATGCTATCATCTTACAGCTGCTCAGTAGCCGAGACAGTCCAAGTCCTCTGTCAGTGTGTAAGTGCCCACATCAACTAGGCTCAAAGATGTATTCATCTAGTTTCTACTGAATTTAGAGTCTGGCTCTGACATACATGGAAATAAATCAGTGATGCTGCATGCATCAAATTGCATCCTCATTTCTGTTCTGTATCCACTCTGTGGCTGGGACAAGCTCTTCAAGGTTACCCGTCCAGGAACTTCTATGGACTGAATGATACTTTATAATAATTTCTGCAAATCAGGAAAAACTTGTCTTTTAGCTGTTAACAACTAGGGATGATATCTCAGAAGGGTAAATTTCACTTTGGATCTGCAGCTCCAGAGGTTTTGTTTGCAGTCTAGGATCCTAAGGGCTGCCTCGTGAAGCTGTCATCAGGACATGTTTCTTTTGCAGTCCCTTCTATTGGAGGTACTATGAGGTCAGAGATGTGAGGGTTCCAGTGCAAAGCTAGGCATCAGGTGGATCTTGGCTCCTGCCTTCTAGCAAGATTCTGGTTGAATCAAAGCTTCTTAACAGGTGGTCTGGAGTCACAAAGAAGGTCTACTTAAATTGATGGTTTTAACATTTCCAATTCAAGAGTATGGAAACCTAGGGAGCTTTCAGACTCTTGGCTACCTTAACAAAGAGGAAGGGCTTGATCATGTAGACTTGAGTTACAATTTCTGGATTTGTAGTTGTGTTTAGGTGAACCTGAGAATCTGGATCTTTATTCTACTTGAGAAAAAGATGAAAGTTCCCCTTTGAGCTTAACAAGAATGAAACATTCTTTAAAATGTCAGAATTTCCTGTAAAAAGGGGATGCTGACTTTAGAGCTGCTCTATTCTAAGTGTCTGTTCATCATCTTCTGGAGTAGTTATAAAATGGCCAAGGAATGGCATTTTTTATCATGGAGTTGATGTTAAAGTTCATTTCATTTCATTTTATTCTATATAAGTACAGTAATAGTTCAGCTTCTGATTTAATTTTTTGAATTTCTCACTTTCAGTGAAGGGGGAATGTGCAGTGGAATCATAGTTCAGGTAGAAGAAAAATGTGTATGAACTGTCCAAATACAAAAAGGATTAATTAGGAATTGCCTTATAAATACACTTTATTTTGCAAGGACACAAAATTGGTTGTCTGAAAATAAATATGTTTTTCTTTTCATTGGGAGTTATGAAGCAAATTAAAGTTTGGTGCTGAAAGAACTGTAGCATTAATTATAGTTCTAGCACCATCATACTTTCTGGAAACAAATAACTTGGTCCTTGAGGAGAATGAATGGCTTCTAAAAAGAGAAAGTGCAATTTGAGTAAGCTGGTAAGAGGTTGAAAAATAATGGCTTCATTGTCTCTTAAAAAAAACTCAGTATCTTACAGGATTAGGCTCCTTACTCTCATTTAGGTTAGGTGTCTTGAAGAGTGAATGTGAATTCACATATGGCAAGGTCAGGAGCAGGTAGTATATTTGTAGGTCTGTTGAAAGGCCTAAAACTTAGTTTAGAAATAATTCAGATAAGCTTTTATTAATAAATAAAAAGTTGAAATGTGTATAATATTTATAGAAAAAAAATGTTGCTATATTAAGTTTAAAAAGTGATTTTGCTTACCAAACCTCTTTATGAAAAAAAAAGCACTAGTGCATTATATTCATCGAACCATTAAATGAGAGTCCGACAAGTGATTAAAATTAATAGGTCAGCACTAAACTTGCGTGGACACAGATGAAAAAGCCCAGGGTGATTAGCGGTCAAAATGTTGCATCTGTTTGTCAAAGTGAATGCTGTAGTCCAAATTTTTTATAATAGCCTTCCTGTTTGGTCTTTATTATAATTCATGTACACTTGTCATCTTTAAACAGATTAAAATTAAATAGGAATTGTATAATCATCCTTTGTAACAATATACTGTAGAATACATATTGCTAGTTAACTTTGAAAAAATTGATTTTCTATTCAGTGGTGTCGGTTTCTTGAACTAGTAGGTAAGGCGTAATAGGTGAGTTGTGTTTGCATCAAGATGCACACAGATGTTTGCTAGGATGAAAACTGTGGAAGAGATTGTAGAGGCAAAAAAAAAAACCATAAAAAAAAAAAAAGAAACAGCTGAATGCATGCTGTATTTGGTAGAAATGAGCAAAATGAAATAGTGTGATCGCAGTTCTTAGTGCTATTTGAATAGACTGATGCTTTTGCAAATGAGAAAATTCATCAGGCAGGAAGATGTAGAGTGTTGATGCTTCATTTATATGTTTTTTTTTTTTTTTTTTTCTTCTCTGAAACAAATGGTGGAGCTCAGGGGTATTAAGAGTTTTTAACCCATTAGCTGCTGAATAAATGACAAATATGCTTATTAGACTGCACTACACTGTGCTACTGAATCCTAGTGGCCACTGTTTGTGTTGAAATGCTGATGGAACATCTGCAGCACAGCAGGGAGCATGCTGGACCCACAGTGAAAAGATTACACTTTGCTGCATGTCCTAATCCTTATTAATAAGTATTTTGGAGTCTTAGCTCATTTACCTTCTTCATTTATGACAGTAGACAGCCTTCCTATTTCTGTTACACCTTGTCATGGCTAAGCTTTACATACTGATGTCAGTAACTCTATCTCTCTTCTGCATTCCAAGGACTTCAATTAAACTTTTCATATGAATAGTACCGATACTTTGAATTGCAGTGAAAGAATGCTAGGTAGACACTGAATATTTTTGTATCATTTTCTAAGTCGGCAATCTGAAACAGACACTAAATTGTAAAAGTCTGACATAGTTTAATCCTTTAGTAACAAAAAAATATGCAAAGCTCCGTGTCTGATTTTTGACTGAACTCAACCTAGAAGACCAGATTCTCATCACAGTTAAGCAAGAATGAGTCTGAAATAAATTGGCTGACAGTGTTATTGTGGATTTACACTAGTATAATGGAGATCAGAATATGGATTTTGGACTTAAATCATTCCAACCTGTCACTTAAATTAAAAAGCACTTTACCTGAACCTTTTGAGATATTCTAGACCAGTTCTTAAATCTTAACAGCTCAAGTTAAGTGCACGAACCATTTGAATGACAGCAGTAATACTATCTGGAAACTAGGCAAGGGTGCCAAACAAGTTTATAGGTGTGATTAGTACTAACTAAACTTATGTTAAAGCATTCTTTGAATACATCTGCAGTACCCCTTGACTCCTTTTGAATCACCAGAATATTCCTTCCTAATGCAGAGAAATGCTTTCATTTTAAATCATGTATATTGCCTTCTATAACAAACCACAGACCGTTGGTGTTAACAGTGTAGATGGTGATGCATTGATTATTGGTTTGACCTAATTAACTCCATGATGTTAAACAGCAGTCAGTGGTAGAAATAGCTCTCAAGTCTGTCTGTGTTAATGAAAGTCATTGGATTAAGATCTTGTAAAATTGCATTTTGCTTTTGTTCTGTATTTTCCACAATAATTCTATGGGAATTACATTTTAAATGGAGAAATAGAGCAATAGAAATGATACTGGTTCTATATCTGCAAATTGTTTTATAGGGAAACAGACATGCATGCTAAAATATAGAAATGAAAATGAGAAGAAATACTTTCAGTCCTCTTATATTTATTTTATAAACATACTGAAATGTGTGTATAAAGGCTCTTTGAAGTACAGCTGGAGCAATCATATTGACTGCTTGCTCCAAAACTCCAGAAAGAATGAGATTTTTTTCCCCATTTATGTAAATGAGAAATCAATAAGGTCCATAGACATGTCCTAGAAGCTGTTTTGCCATAAGACACTTTTGTTTCAGGATGTTTCATGTTTATCAGGAATAAAACAAATTACCATTTCATATTGCCTTTTCATCTGAAAAATATTAATATTGGTGGCCACAAAATTCACAGCTGTCACTGAAATGAAACCAATATTTCAGTGGACTCCATAACAATTAAAGAAACTATGTGCTAAGTATCTGCTGTTTTAACAACCAAATAATTTGTTCAAGGCAAGAAATTGAATTTAAACGTATCTTCACCACTGCTATATAATTCTCTATCACTATGAAATCATCAAGCTATCAAGCTGGCGCAATCCTCAAAGTCTTATTGCCTCATATCTGCCTTCCTTTGTCAATCTTCCTTGCATTTAACAAGTCAGAACTCTGTCATCTGTGTCTCCTGTTTTCATTTCTCTTTTAAGAGATATTTATTGATGAAAAAGTTTCTGCATTTTCACAACACTGAACATGTTCTCTTGAATGTTACAGATTTTCACACAAATTCATCTCTGAACCAAATATGCCACATTGAGTTGCTGTTAGGAGATAGTCATCTCTTGAAGCAGAAGTCCTAACATTTTCCTTTTGTCCTAGAAGAATTTTCTAACTGCAGAAAGGATGTTCTAGCATACAAGAAGAAGGGCCATGTGATGCTTTGACGTATAGAGCTCACTTTTAGCATGGCACGGTATGCCACCTTCATGCAGGCCCTTGTAGAACCCTGCAGAAGAAAGAAGACATGTATATATATGTATATATTTAATGAAATTCACCTCTTACAGTTGTCAGGGTATTTCACTTCTGAGGAAAGATTTCAATGTGGCTGTGGAGCTGCCTTATTTCAGGTGCTCTTGATGGAATGACTCTGTAGACATGGCAACGTGCTTTTGTTAAAACATTTGGCATGGACATTGGTAATGAAGAATTTGGCTCTTGGTAAATATTTAAGCTTAAGTGATATTATTCATGTGCTTTATCTGTGTGTGTATATGTGCATACACAAATGCTAAGGAACTCAAAAGCTCAGTTTACCTACAACATTGTGCTATTTATTTTCAGACATGTTTTCTCTCATCTACTGCTTTGTTTCCCACTTTTGTAAATCCCGTCTTTACAAGCCATCTGGGAAGGTACAATATTGTCACTTTATCTGTTTAGCTCAGCTGAAATCCAGTCTTCTATACATGGAGACAGAAGTGTGTCAGAGCTGGGCCTTTCAGGTATACATTAGTACCAGAGTGGACTTAATGAAATAAGGGTTCATTAGAAAGAGGTAAGGTAATTAGAAAGTTAATTAGGTGTGATTTGCAAAGGAAATTTCCAAACTTTGACACCTTCTTCTTACAGGTTCAGAATTGATAAAGAAAATGTGACATTTGAAATAAAATAATTTTCTGACTGGGAACATTATGCTTCTCTGAAAAAAATAAACATGATGATCATATTGCTATACAATCTCCTTTCTTAAAGCTAAAAGTAATGCTGTGTAGTTGTGTAGTGCATTTGATTAGAAACCACAACATTATTTGAAAAAGTGACTATTTGTGTTTTGCAAAATGGAAAAATAAGGACAGAGAGCTTAAAGACATCTAGAAGTGTGGAGCATTTGAAATTCCACCTGAAGTCACTGTGAGCTTAGGCCGCTTAGCAACTTTGGAAGTCAAACTGGTCCAAGTAGTCACTGAACAGATTAGCATTCAGCTCCCTTCCATTTCTTGTCTATGTCTAATATCTTCGACCCTGCGTATATTCCAGTATATAGTTAATAAATAAAATAATAATAAAACCGCATGGTAATTGGTTTTATTTCTCTTTGATGTGGATTGCAAAGAATTATGGGTAAGTGCCTGTGGTAGTTTTGCTTTGCTAGGCAGCTAAAACTCCACCACAGTGCTGTCTCACTCTTGCTCCTCATAAAAAAGGGTTGAAAATATGATGAAAAATACCTCATTGGTTGACATAAGGACAGGAAAATCACCAATTACCATCACAGGCAAAACAGACTCAGCATAGGCAGATTAATAAAATTTACCTATTACTAATCATCTAGAACAGTGAGAAACAAACAAAAAAATCTAAAACCACCTTCCCCCCATTCATCCTCTTCCACCCCAAATGTCACTGGTGTGGGGACTGCGGTCAGTCCCTGACACTTCGTCTCTGCTGCTTCTTCATGGTCCCTCTCTGCCCCTGCCCCATGCGGAGTCCCTCCCATGGGATGCCGTCCTTCCTCAACTGAGCCTGCGGGGGCTGCCCACATGCAGCAGCTCTTCCAGAACTGCTCCCACACAGCTCCGTACCACGGGGTCCATCCCCCAGGAGAAAAATGCTTCAGCATAGGACCCCCACAGGTGGGTGGCAGCTCTCCCCAGACCTCTTGTTCCTGTGTGGGCTCCTCTCCACGAGCTGCAGCTCTGGCCTGGGGCCTGCTCCTGCAGGGGCTCTCCATGGGCCACATCCTCCTCCAGGCCACCTCCACCTGCTCCACCAGGGGCCTCTCCACAGGCTGCAGGGGAACTGCTGCTGCCTGCCTGGAGCACCTCCTGGCCTCCTGCTGCACTGACTTGGGGGCTGCAGGGCCACTGCTCTCACATTTCTCACTCCTCTCTTCCAGCTTTTGCTGAGCATCAGTATTTATTTTTTTTTTTCTTTTCCCTTCCTTAGCTCTGGTCTCCCAGAGGCCCAACCAGCATTGTTCCCTGACTCGGCTCTGGCCAGCAGTGGGTCCCTCCCTTTTGGAGCCGTCTGGGGCTGGCTCTGATCATGGGGCAGCTGTTGGGCTCTGCTCATAGAGGCCACTCCTGCAGCCCTCCCTGCTCCCAAACCCTGGCCATGTAAACCCAATACAGTGCAAAATGTCTTGAGAGTTTATGGACAGTCTCATGAATGAGAATGTCACCATGGCTGCACTGATGGGTACAGAATTTCCAGGCAGTGAATTTACAGAAGAGATGGAAAAAGAGAACGCTTAAGCATTATGTAGACAGCCAGTGTTTGTTCAAACACAGGGAACACAGATGTAATGCTTAATAAAGTTATCATTACTGTATTGTCTCTGCATAATAACGATGGATTAAAAAATATTGGTTAGCTGCAGAAAGCTAAAAGTTAAGCTAAATCAGTGGGTGTATAATGCTCTGCTGTATCCTAATTTACTTTATAGATGCTATTCTGTGTGTCCTGTGACTGCTGTAATGTGTCTCTGTAGATGGAAAGAAACATAATATTAGAAAATTATAATGTTTGTGTTTATCATTTGTATTTTGATTATTGAACAAGTGGCCAAGTCTACAAGTGGCCACTTAGGTTCTGCTCTGAAGATTAGCCATGTTTACAGATGGGCAGGAAGTTTTTGACATATTATTAATCTTCAAAGACAACAGTTTATTGGAGCCCAAATATTTACATGCTTTTATAAACTTTCAGCAAAACACAGCATGAAAACCTTCTGGCTTTTCCCATTTCCAGAAAGCTATGCTAAATGCAGTGTCTCAGAGTCAGTGATTTCAAGACTTCTAGCTTGCTTCATATGAACAGGAAGGCTGGGATCTGGCCTGAGCTCCCAGAAGGGGTCTTGTAGATTCATCTGTGGCTTTGGGGCAGGAAGCTCCGAAGTCCCTTCCTGACAAGGATCTTAGGGCTCCCAGAATGTGCAGTTTACAAGGTTGGAAAGGCCTTAGAGCAGCCTTCCAGTACCAAAAGGGAGCCTACAGGAAATCTAGGGAGGGACTCGTTGTCAGGAAATGTAGTGATAGGACAAGGAGTAATGGTTTTAAACTAAAGGAGGGTAGGTTTAATATAAGATATTAGGAAGACATTTTTCACTATGTAGGTGATGGGGCACAGGTTGCCCCGAGAAACTGTAGATGCCCCATCCCTGGAAGTGTTCAAGGCCAGATTGGATGGGGCTTTGAGCAACCTGGTCTACTGGGAGGTGTCCCTGCCCTTGGCAGGGGGACTGGAACTGGATGATCTTTAAGGTCCCTTCCAGCCCAAATCATTCTATGATTCTCTTTATATCTCTACTGACTAGCCAAAAATTGTTTATTTGAGTTCCCCTATTACAATGTGCAGTTTTAAAGTGTGTTGTATTTAGAGGTATTAGGACCAGTGATTATCTGCACATCAAAGTCATAAAAGAAGAAAATTAAGAGATAAACACTGCAGGAGGTATATAAATGGATAGTTCAAGGCTTTAAAATTGTCCTTCCTTCTTTCATATTCATGTTTCTTAGCACTTTGTAACTTGCAGCTGGCACAATGATTGTCACAGAATGTTTTGCCAAGAATTAAATCCATCTAACTGTCTGACCGAGCCTCCTAAACTAGTAAACATTAAGTCCTTAGAAAGCATATTTGGCAGGGCAAAGCCTTTATTGTTTCTTTCTGCTTCTGTGCACAAAGCTGTCACCTCTCCATTTGCCTTTCTGTCTGTCGTGTGTTCTCTGAAGTTTAACTGATATACTGCTAATCGTACAGGATTTTTCTCAGTAAAACCTCCGAGTATCACATATAATTGAATGCTTTAATCCTGGATGTAATGTGTGTCCTCCTCTGAACTGGGAAGTGTGTTGATTAGAGATAGTGTTACTTTTGGTCTCATCTGCTTTGTGGAAAAGAAAACTGTTGGTCTTTGAAGAAGCTGCTGGAGATGCTTGGTTTTTCAAAAGAACCCAGTTGAGTTTATGGAATTATAAAAAATAGGACAAGGAGGGATTGTGAGGTTTCATCCACTCTGTATCTTAGGCATGAAGCAAAACCAAATAGGCTTATTCTATTCTTGATAGATATTTGCTTAGCATGCTCTGAAAACATCTAAGGGTGGTAATTTTTCAATGCTTTCGTGCAGGCTGCCTTTACTGACTATCCTTGCTATTAGGAAGTTGTATTTTCCCCTCATGTCTTGTCTGCCTGTCCCAGCTGCTTTTTTAAGCCAGTCCTTCTTTTTTTGTTCTCATAGTGGATATGGGGATTAAAACATTACCATTTTTTTTACAACTGCCTTTTATATATTTGAAGACTTATCCTGCCTCCCCTTGGTCTCAAAGATAAACAGTCCTGATTTTTCTCAATCTTTCAATAATTTTTTGTAGATCTGATCATTCTTGCTGTTTGCTTTTGAACTCCTTTTGTTGATCCATATCTGTCCTGAAGTACAATGCCCCAAACTATGTAACACTGCAAAGTAGGTTTTACTCATGCATGGGTGAGCAGGAGATTGATTGACGTGGTGTATCTCACAGATGCTGTTCCTCTTTCACACATCACAGGTAGTATGGAACTGTTGGCAATAGGAGAAAAGAAAGAGAAGTTTTTAAAGGCCATGTGTCTTTCACCTTTCTTAAAAAAATGGTCCTGCAGACAGCGTTGAGCTAATTGCACAAGTAAAACACAGAGGATTCTGATTGAGTAAATGCTATCATTTTACATCATCTTCATGTTTTAATATACATTGAGAGAGATTTAATGCATTTTTATATCTGATTTTAATTTAATGTAGTTTCACATCTGTCTAAGTAGAGATAAGTATGCCAGTTATTTCAAAGTTTACAAAGTTGCTAGGTCAGTATTTTGCAACTAAGGTTTTGTAATAGTCATCATTACACCAGCACTCTAACAAAGTGGAATATGCTACTGTAGTCCATGGAGAATCATATTAGCATTTCTGCATTGCTAATTCTGACAATGGTAACATACTTCAATTTGATAAATTCATTAATGCAGCACAGGCCTATGTCCTAGTTTCACACTGCTTTAATATTAATGACAACATGCCTGAGACTAGATCACATTTAAATGTCAGTAGAACTGGTGGGTGGACCAAGATGAGAATAAATTATTCACATACAAACAAGTACATTAATGATTTTCTGTAAGACTTTTTAACTTTTGGGAATGGCACTTGGATACCTGACAAGAAGCACTAAATTTGTCAGGAGAAAACTGAAATATTTTTTTGCCAGTCTACAGGATTAACAGATGTCTATTTAGCTTTCTTATGCAAAAGAATAATTTAAATCTAACCTTAGACAGTAAATATCAAAGATATTTTAAACAAAACAGTCTTTTTTAATCAATTCAGGGAAAGGTCACCTATAAATATTTCATTAGCCAAATTCATTAATTTCAATTACACATAGATTGAATCTAATCCAATCACTCTTCATCTCAACTACAATTAAAATATAAAATGGGATGAATCCACTCTGGGATATTCAAAGACAACAATTAATAAAGTAGTATTTCAAATGAATTTTGCCATGCAGTTTTGTTGTTTATATGGAATACATTGAAATTAATAAGAACCAATCAATGCAATTCCTATTCAACCTTGCTAGCCTTGAAAAGTAAAGGTATGTCTGGCCTGAATATGAAATTTGGCCCATTTTTTTACAGGTCCCTTTGATGTAATGATATACAATATGCAAAAAGGAAAAGAAAAGAGTGATACAAATATTTTCTGCACTAGAAAATCTAGCACAGAAGATGAAATACTGAAGATCTGTGAATGAAAGACATGACAGGCTTTTTTCTTGTATGCCTCTCAGCCCACTCTTCCTGTTATTTTTTGTCTGAATGAGTTATTAGTTTCTCCTTGAGTTCCCTTCATGTGAGTGACACACTGCATACATAAGATATCAGGAATGTGAAGGAAAATGTAGAATTAGCCTCTTGAAGTTATGTATCTGTGTTCAGATTTTATCCCATGTTCAGATTTCATGTTTAGATTTTTTCAGCCTGATTGTTACATGTAGCTGTCACTGAACTGTCACTTATCATTGTCTGGACAAATGTTTTAATTAACTCTCTGTTCCCAAGAAAGTAGAAATTTCAAGTATTAGAGTTTTGAGAGGGCCAGCTCTAGAATGTAAGTGCTTTCCCAACATGCTCAGCTGAAGGCTGGAGTGAGAATGTGCTATAAGATATTGAGCTACTTTAAAAACGAAAGAGATTGTTTGGTTTCCAGTATATGAAATATAATACATATTTTCTACTGAGTATTGCTCAAAACTGTATTGCACAATCAGTGGGGTTAAGAAAAGTGTGATAGAATATACATTGGAGTCAGTGGGAGTCTCTCTGTTGGTTTCAGATCAAACCTTTAATAAGGATGCTCTGTTCTGTCACAGAAAAAATCTCAGCCTCACTCTGAACTGCCAGCTACAGTGGGACTGTCACTTGGGGAGCTGGGCCTCAGGTGAACAAAGCTGATGTGCTGCTGTAGCATAACACCAGACTTCATAAAATCTCCTTGCTTCACAAGTGTGTTGTGTCACTGATTCCTGATGGGACTAATACCTGTGTAATCATTTATGCACTTTGTGTAAGTGGCATCAGTCTTCCATTGACAAAATGGCATCAGCACTGGATTTCATGCAATGTGCAGATGCATACCAGAGACAAGATAAAGCTTAGTTTTCTGTGCCAGCGTTGTTATGGGTGAAGTAGGAAACAGCAGCTGTGTCAAGTGTTGCTGATCTCTCTGGGACCAGCTGGGTACTCCAGACAGTGCTAAGGGCTGTCTGGAAATGCGGTGGGTCAGCAATGGTCAGGGTGGGCTCTGCACTCAGCCACTTGGATTTGCCTGTTTCAGATAGGAACCGTCTAGGTTTAGACTTCTTGTACAGTTGTTAGGGAGATCCACTATTATTCTGATTCCCACCTTTATTATGACACTTGTCCTTTCTTTTTAAATGAAGCCTTCATTGTCTTTTCAGAGAACAGATGCTTCTTGCTGGTAGAGGCATGTAAGTTTGACAGCAAAGAGGCCTGTAAATTCTTGTTGGATAGCACTTCTTTTGTTTCTGAGCTCTGAAATGTGTTCATGTACTCAATGACTTTTCTTGCTTAGACTCAGAATATCTGAATGAGAACTGTATCAGCGGGGTCTCTTCTCACTTAATGTATTCGTTAGTTTGTCACACATAAAAATAACAAGGTACTCATTAGATGTGTGTTGATTACGACAATTGTTTGTCTTTAGGATGTTGATTTTTTATTCTTTCTGAATTATAAAAAAAAAAGAGAGACAAAAATCAGCCTAGATGAATGAATACCTCAAGAACTCTATACTGCTATTGGACTAAGCCTGATTCAGCCAGCCAAGTGTAAAAAGTAAGCGTAGTATGCTAGGAGAAGTAAATTACATATTGAAAACAACAACAGCAGCAAATAGTTTTGGTATTTCAAAATGAGATTAGTGCAGGGATGAAGCCTTTTACGTATGATTATAACCTAGCTGCTATGGCTTGTTTACTTGATTCAGGACGTTGAGGAGAGGAGAATGTGATATTAATTGTCAATATAATTTGAATGTTGTGGAAGGAGTTCAAGTAGTTATGGCAATATTGATTGTGCTGAAGAGTGTAGAAAAAAAGGCCTTTATCAAATATGTAAGCCTAAAAACATGCTTAGCATAGGTTATAGCCTGCACAGTTATTCTTATGACATACTTGCATAAAAGGAAACTGAGCTGAAAGACTCTCAGTCATTAGCCTAATGCAGTAGTAGCTGATATCCTCATGACAGCTATTTTACCATATTGAAAGATTTTCAATGTGTTTTCTCATCACTTTATGAAATACGTTTCTATTTAATTTCTTACTGATGTAGTAAATGGTATGGTATGATCTCAGTTACTTGTTTCAGATCTAGAAGACTGGTATCCACACAGTGTTTTTGTCTAAAGACACAAGCTGACATAAGGTTTGCCCTTAATCTAGAAACATCACCTCTTGAGATAATTGTAACTGTTAACTGTTTCAGTTAGAGGCTTAGAGCTAAGGCTGATTACTCTGGTCTGAAAGATTACTTCACTGGTGACCATGACAAGAGAGCTGTATTTCCTTCAATTTGTTGATGACTTTGTTACTTGCTTAATTGAAGACTCCAGCTCCAGAAAAGGAAAAGCTTGCCCCTAGCAGCATATAATAAAGTATTTGTATTGGTAAGCATAAGCATAGGTAAGTATTTTCTGGTAACCTGACTATGATTCATGAATCATCTGAATCAAGTTCTGGGAATTATGATCAGGCCTGGGCTGAGCTGTCTCAAATGACAGAACAATTTATAAAATTGTTTAAATGTTGTAAATAAATAATAAATTGCACATTTGTCTGCATAGATTAATTACATATAGTGGACAATTATTCTTTTGAAATCACTTACAGATCAAACAAGTACAGACAAACTGACAAAAATATCCTTTGAGCTGGGTGCTTTGCTGCCTGAGAGACCACATCCAGCTCACTAGCTTTCAGAATCTAAGTCATTATCAAAATCCAAATTTTTAATCTAGGGTACATCTTCAACCAAACAGAAAACTCTGAGAAATTTATTGAAGGATTACAAAAATATAGAGTTATTAACCAGGTGTGCCTTCTTCTTCCCCATCCCCAACTCAGTCACTCTTTAATTGTCTGAAATGTTTCAGCTAGAAGGCCCAATGAGAACCATCAAGGTGAGAGTGCTGAGTCCAACAGGAAACAGTGATAGTGTGAAGTTGATGACACTATCCATCCGAGAGGTCCACACATTTTTAAGGTGCTAGTTTGTTTCAGAGAGGTTTAGTGGAAGTAATAGTTAACAGGATAATTCAGCATTTTGAAACCGTGAGCTTCTAGCAATTGGAGTTGCCAAATCAGTGTGTAAGGAACAGCATCCAGGGTAAAATCAACAAATGTGTCTATTTGGGGATGGTTATTTAATTATGTATTGACTTGAAATGGGATGTTCAGCTTGTTCTCAATACTGAATATCACTTTTACATATAAGGGGCTGTCGCTGTTTCACTGTGGCACAGTTTCTAGCCTGCTAATCACAGCGCACTCAGGGAAATGATCTGTTTGAAGCCCTGTGGGCAGAAGTGGGAGTTGACTATGCTCATTGTAAATTGAATAGCTTTTTTGCTAGTCTAGATGCTGTTTTGAATCAAATCATACAGAGAAACATGTGTCTAAGATCAGGATCCAATGAAGAGTCTATAGTGTGTGGTAAAGCAGTATCTATGTTTAGAAATGAATAAACAAAAAAAATAAACAAAAAAAAAAAAAAAACACATGTTAATTTGACTAGGACTGTGGTGGGAATATTTGTAAGGAAGAAGCCTTGTGTACAGCTTATGCCAAGATGTTCAACAGTGACAGAAAACTTGGGCGCTTTTATGCCAGAACAGAGCTGTAGCCATCTAAGAAATTTTACTACCGAAAACTTAGGCAATAAATAGGAGTTTAGAATATCTCACACCTGGATTTCAACACCCAAGTTTTGTAAAAGAATACAGAAGTTCTGTTTATATAATTCATTCATCAGATTTCTGTTCCTGGTTTTGATCAAAAAGTTGTGAATTTTCCAGGGTAGAAATAAATGAGATATCTGGATCCAGTCTAAGGAGGTGTCAATCACATTTCAGATGAGTAATCAAATATAGGTTCTGTGTTATTGTTTAGCCAGATGATAGCCCTTCTGGTAGTGCTCTTTCAAAGGTAGATGGGAGAAAGACTGAAGAATTCCCTTTTCCTGTTTAAGCTAAATAACTGTGCAGCATGTAATGTGTCATTGGATCAGAAGTGAATCAGTGATGCTTGCTCAGGAGGAGGGAGATTTGGAGTTATAGACCCAGAGTATGTGTGTACTGTGGTTAAAGGCAGAAATAGCCTGCAGAGAGGGATGATGTTTTGATAGCCTTGATCAGCGCAGTTTCTTTTGGTCTACATTAGAAAATTTTCCTGGCCTAAGAAGCTGCAAGGTTAGATCGTTATTTGCAGAGTCTATTGGCTGCTATTCTCTGCTGCTTTTGTGAAAAGGTTTTTATGTTCTAGATGTAGTAAAAGGCAGTTCATTATTCAAAGTCCTGGTTAAGCAAGAATATTTTGTTTCCACTGTTCAGAATACAGGTTGAAATACTTTGTTCTATGCTTTCTCAATGGGAAGACTAGGCATTTTTCTCTGAGCTCATCTGGATGATCAGCGCTCTTTAAATTCATGCTCACTGGTGACATTCAAGCTCTCTTCAGAAATCCAGTAGCCAAGATGGTTGATGTTTGTCATGTTTTTTATTATTCACCCAATCAAGCAAGGGATCAGCACTATCATTCAGTCATTTTACTATTTGTGGTAACTGATGTTTTTATTTTTAGTCATGTTCCTTAAAAGCTACACATTGTGGTTGCGGTTTGCTTGAAGGTGCTATCAATGCAGTGTCCTTTCTTTTAGGAAAATAAAGGAATGAGTAACATTCCCTTATTATTTAGCATGAAGAAAGTTCATACTAAAATTCCCAGTCAAATTCCCAGCCAATGTGAGTTTTGTCTCCTTAGCCTTCTGCTGTGCCACAGGAGATGTTACTGAAAACAGTTGTCATCTTGCAGTGATACAAGTTCTTAACCTTGAAGGAACAAGGTCTTGTAGCTGATTTGAAAGTTCATGGAAATCAATAAGTCAACAGGAGAAGGACTTGATAAGCCTGTGGTAACTTATTCAGCACAGGAAATATGTTGTAGTGACCTTTAATAGTTGGTGGTTCCTAAGCATTGAAAGCTACATGTCCAACTACATTGCATTACCATGGTTCAGCGAGGCTGTGCTGAAAGTGCTAGCAAAATAAGCTGTGTTGTAATCCATGTTGCAATGAAAAATCATGCATAAAAGATGGTAAACTTTATTTTCTGCTATGGGGTAGGCGAGTTAAGAAACAAAGAATGAATAAATGAAGGCCTTGGGTGTCTTCATCCAAAAAAAGACTGTGTTGTATTGTGACTTTAGTAAGGCTTTTGACACTGTCTTCTGCAACATCGTCAGAGACAAGCTAACAAAGTATGGGTTGGATAGGTGAATAGTGAAGTGAATGGAAAACTGGCTTAATGGCTAGGCCTAGAGAATTGTGATCAGTGGCATAAAACCCAGTTGGAGGCCAGTCATTAGTGGTATACCACAGGGGTCAATACTGGGCCAGTACTGGTTAACATCTTCATTAATGATCTGAATGCTGGGACACACTTTACTGTCAGCAGGTTTGGAGACAAAACTGGGAGTAACAGCTAATACCAGAGGATCTTGATGCTATTTAGAGGGTCCTAGAGAGGCTGTAGAAATGGGCTGACAGGAATTACATGAAATTAAACAAGAGGAAATGCCAAGTCCTGCATATGAGGAAGAATAACTCCAGGCACAAGTATATGCTGGGGGATGACTGTCTGGAAAGCAGCTTTGCAAAGTGCATTGGGGTAGACAATACACTGACCAGAGACCACCAATGCACCCTTGCAGCAAAAAAAGGCCATTAGTATCCTGAGCTGTGTTACAAAGATAATTGTTAACAGGCTGAGGGAGATGATCCTTCCCCTCTACACAGCACTGGTGAGGCCAAGTCTTGAGTGCTGAGTCTAGTTCTGGGCTCCCTACTGCAGGACATATGGACTTACTGGCAAAAGTCCAACACAGGACCACTGATGCAATGAAGGGACTGGAGCACCAACTGTAGGAGGAGAGTCTGATCAATTCAGTCAACCTAAATCAATTCAATCTGGAGAATAGAAGGCTCAGAGTGGATAAGTACTTGATGGGAAGGAATGAAAGAAAATGAGGAAGCCAGTGGAGTCCACTGACAGGACAATATATAATGGACACAAATTTAAAAATATGAAATTCCACTTTTTTACTGTGTGAGTGGTCAAACACTGGAAAAGGTTGTGGAGAGAGGTTGTGGAATTTCTGTCTGTGGATGTATTCAGAACTGAGCTGGACATGAACCTGAGCAATCTGCTTTAGGTGACCCTGCATGAGCAGAGTGTTAGACTAAATGATCTTGAGAAGCCCCTTCTAATCTCAACCATTCTGTGATTCTACAAAATTTTTCTGACCTTCTCTTTTTGAGGTCACTGTGGTTTAGAGAAATAAAATAGTGATAGGAGTTTTCTATTACTTTTCATTTGACCTTACCTTGCTCTACACAGCCCAGGGTACATAAAATAGGTTTTGATGGAACAGCTAAATCTGTATGAAGCAGTTTGGACTCTTGTCAGTGGTGAACTGCCACCTAGGTAGTATTGGCGTTATTATTTCATTGCAGAGTGTGTGACTGGATGGTGCCACATGGTGCTGGTAGGGCTGCTGAATGACATGGCTTCATCCTGTTCCTGAATTTTTGCACAAATTACATTTGATTAGTTCTCCATAAGTTCTGGTTGATGGATTCATAGCCTGTGCCATGCGACAACAGCGTAATCTTGTAAATTGGATGTTAAAGGACAATCCTGACTCTAAACAGAGGCAAATCAGGCATGGTTTTTATGGTGGAAAAAAAAAAAAAAAAAAAAAAAACAGACAGACTGCTTTATCTAATCTGGATCCCTGAAAAGTCAGACTGTTGGCTAGTGCTACCATTACTTTCAAGTAATGGATGAGTGAGCATGAGCTTCTGCTGATGTAGTCAGATCCTCACAGAGGTTTCTTCAGTTTATCCTTTATGTTCCTGCAACTGCCTGCTTCTTTCCCTTCTTCTCCTTTCCCTACAACCACATTTACCTAAAAGTAGATGCCCATTTCTTGCCCAGGTCTCGATGTCTCTACTCCTTTTGTGGCAAAATTCATGTTATATGTCTTGAGAAGCGTTGAGCTGGCTCTAGGTAAAAAGAAAGTGGCATTCTTTTGTATCTCAGTCTTACTGTTTGTGACAGGTCACTATTTGTCACATTAGTAGCAAAGACAAATCATACCAGCTTCAAGATCATGAAGAAAGAAGTCTTTTGTCAGTGCATCACTTATCCTTGGATCATTATTACACCGAACTTCAGTTATTTCTGCAGTCTGAACACTGCCTTGACAGTCAGGCAGGCAAAAACTTTGTTTATCAGTTGAGTTAAGCACTGGGAAAGTCATTAGCATGTTCTGTTTAGGGTATGGCCAGGAGATGTCTCTGCCTAACCATGCTCAAGGGATATTTGCATTTCAGGCTTGTGGTAGGGGTCAGCTGATAGTCTTGTGAGAGGAATAAGAAAACTTGACATTGTAATTAGTTATCACATTCATGAATCATAGATAGTCTTCAGGAAAGTGTGAATATTGTAAGAAATCCCTGGGGGAAAATCAGTGTATGCTTATAAATCCATTTGGAGATGTTTCTCAGTCAGTGAAAGTGATTCATGGGATAAAGATAATGGCTGAGAACTGGATCCAACTACCCAAGCATCCCAACAGCTTTTTGACTGATGGAAAAGAAAGAAAAACACTGAGAACTAAACTGAAAAATAGATGTCCTTAAGCAGATCTTTCTTACATTTCTGATTCAGATCTGACACCAGTATATTGTTAATACATAGTTTATAAGTTTATTCATTGTTTTTCATTTGTCTAGTATTAAAAGTGTGATCTGAGGTGGTGGGTTATGCAGTAGCATTGCGTGAAGACTGCAGTAACCTGCAATAGTATCCTGCAATAAACAGAAAACTGTTCCACCCTCTAGTGACCTGTCCTGTATGTAGTACAAGAACAGAAATACTGTGAAGTGTTAGTGTTCTTGCTGGAGGTGCACGGTCTATTTCAGTATGTGGTAAAAAAAATAAATAAAAAACAAATCATTTTTGGGAGACACCAGGACAAGCATTAGCCAGAGGAGAGCTATGAAGAACATGGGAAAATGCCTGAACCCTCAGGCATGTAGTTTTTGCCTACATGTCACTGTTTAGGTGACGTGTTACAAATATGCTGTGAATATCCTGCAGTTTATCATCTACAGAATCCAAGAGTCCTATGTAGGTGAGTGCTAGACTGTCCTACATACTTAGCTGCATAGGTGTCAGCTGTGGGAATATCAGTGAAGCTAGTAGAACAAGTACAGCGTCTGTAGGTTAATTACAAGAATAATGTAATTAATATTTGTCAAAGGAAAAAAGAAGGCTTTGAGAAGTACTTAGTAGGAGCACTCACATAAAAAGAAGTTCATTTGTAAATATTCATGGCATCAGGATTCTTCTTCTTCTTAGGAATAAAGCTGTCGTAGAACAGCAATGGAAGCAGGAAGAATGAACAATGTCTCCTTTGCCAGATTATCTCTGAGTTTGAATGTATTGGCAACAAACCTTAGACCAATTCAGTGTCTTTTTGTGGAACAATTGCATCCTTCAAATGTAGTGTCAACCTCTGTTTCAAAGAACAGATAATGAAGACAATTTAATTTTTTTATTTTGGTATGACAGTCTAATTTCTGATGTGTACAGTCTTTGTCACATTTTACAAATACCCACATTTAAAATTCCATAATTGCATCTGTAGGCTAATAGATGGTCAGTTTTCCATTTTAACACCGTAAAACAAGAACAGGTAAAGAACATAGATAAGAGGGTAGTTTTAGATTAGATTCAAGAAAGAAATTCTTAACTGTGAGAGTGGTGAGGTACTGGAATAGGTAGTCTGGAGAAGTTGTGGATGCCCCATCCCTGAGGGTGGAATTAGATGATCTTTAAGGTTTCTTCCAACCCAAACCATTTTTTCATTCTATGAAATAAAACAGAATGCCCCCCACCCAAAAAAAAAAAAAAAAAAAAAAAAAAGCCACCACAAAATCACAACAAAAAACATGGCTTTGATATAAACTGACTTAGTCTCAAAACAGCATCACAGTTAAATAAATATTTTAGTAATATATATATATATTTCTGTTATCACTTTATTCTTTTTGATTTGTCAGGCACTTTCAGAGTAAATTTCTGTACAAATTCTGGTTAACTCCAATTCTTACCCGCGACATATGCACGTACTGGAGACCATGAGTTTGCATTTGCTACCACATGCAGGGCAGAAATCCAGCAGGTGAATGCACAAATACAAATTCTTCTTTGTGATACCTTAAAGATTTTGAAAGGTATCCGATGTCTGTCTAAGGTAATCCCCTCCATAGCCTTTTACTTGAAATCATTATTTGCTAGTGTTATATTGATCAGTTTTTCTCTATTTTTTATGAGCCATAATATTTTATGTACCCAGGTAACTTGACACTAGAATCTCATTCATCCCGCTAACTGCTGTTGGTGATTACTGTGAAGACTGACAGTAACAGCAGCTTAGAGATTTAATTATATCATTTTTAGAGATTCAAAAAAAAATTGCTGAAACAACTTCTAATCAAAGAGTGAAATAACTTTTCTGCAAAATATAACCTTTCCAATTAAGGTATAGTTAACATGCAATTTAGTTACATAATATGAAAAAAACTCTAATACATTAGTGTAACTATAGTAACAAATAGAAGCAGATTAATTCAGTATTTAAAAGAAGTAAAAATTGATTTCTTAATGACAAAAGCCACGTGATAGTAGTTTTATTTCAGCTCTTTGATTGTGTCTTGGCTTGACAGGCTATTCATCAAAATTGACACTTGGAATAGAACACTGTTTGGAGGGAAAATTTAATTATTCTTGATACTGTTCTCATGATAAATCAGAGGTACAGTAGGTTTGGAAACCCGTAGAAAAATAAGCATTTATTGTCTGTACATGCTATGACAGGAACTTATGTATTCACAAAGAGTGTTACTGAGAACAAAGTCCAGCTGGGAACTTTCATCTAATTTAATTTCCAAGTTTGACTCTTCTTCCCAGAAGAGCTTGTCTCTGTACGAGTCTCTACTCAAGCCAGAAGAACTTGAAGAAGAATTTTCAAAGCATATGTCTGACCAAGATTACTTTTCTATATCTCTACAAATAATTTTAATGAACTTCTTCTGTGTCAAATGAAAATGATGCCATGCCTTTTAATTTGGTGACCCAGAAAACTCTGTGATGTTGATGTGACCCAAGGGCTTGTGCATTAAAATTAATCTGTGACAGACACTGCATATTAACATGATGTTTGATGCTTTGTCATACTAGTTTTAGACTCTATATTTTTCATGATGTCTCTGATCTTTTCTGAAGGGCACAGTTGATGGCTGGGAATAGCACCCGTACACGAAATGCAAGTGTGCAGCCTACATGTTGCAAACCTAGGCAAAATTGCTTTTACTTCTGAAAAAGTGCATACTTGCTGTAGCTGGAATTATGGACTGGCTAATTCTAAATACGGATGAGTATCGGCTTCAGGTGATTGACCTTTTCCTGAAGCTGAAAGTGTTTTAACGAGACACATATAAGCAAAATGACAAAATTTTCTACCTCTGCCCACCTCAACTTTTGCATTTAGGAATAGGCACCTTCCTTGCCACTTACGTACTGCAAACCTGCAAGATGGAGGATCTAAACAAAGATGAACAGAGTTTATTCATCTTTAGTAGGGACAACACAGGACTTTACCTCCCATGTGGCAGCCAGCACTAACTTAATGTGCATCATCCCATCCCTTCCTTTTTTGCCTTGTGCTGTTAATTCTCTCATCCAGTGATAAACAAGTTTAGCTCACAGATATGGCACAAAATTAACTCCACAAAATTAACTCAGTAGAGATCTAGTTTGATGCCAACTCACTGGACTGAAATGGGCTTACAATATAGTAGACCAACATCATCTATCACACAAGAAAAGGACTCGATATGGCTTAGATAGCTGTGCACCCACAGCCTAAAGCTAGTCCTGCATGGTAACCCCATATTCATAGTTGCAATGTTTGTGGCATTAGTTCTCTGCCTCCTTAGTCTTGTCTTGTCTTGGTTATTCAAGTGGTAGGAATATATCGGTTATACTCGGTTATTCAAGTGGCATGATGATAGCTTTACATGAAGAAGGTTAAAGTGGTGGTGGAGAATATGTATATATTAAGCCTTTAGGGTTACAAAAGTTTAAAACTATGTGCTGACCTTCTTTTTGTTCTGATTCTGAATGCACAGAAAATTAGTAGATTGACAGTATGGATATTGGTCTCTGATCTTTACTAATACGTGGGCTTCAGAAACTCATGACCCAGTAGGATCTGTGGTGGCCATGTAAAAAAAAAGCAAACAACAACAACAACAACAACAAACAAACAAACAAAAAACAAAAACAGAAACAAAAACAAAAAACATTATAATGTGGTATTTCTTCTCTTTGCTATTTAAAGATATAACAAAGCCACTTTGTTAACTGATAATAGCAGATTCAAGATTTCATTTTGGGAGTACTACCTTTATTTATTTTATCAACAATTCTCTTTTATACTATAAAAAGAAATCTTTTAATGAAATAATTTAAGGATTTTTGTTTATTTTTAACAACTACCTCTGGAGATGAGAGTTCATAGTGACTTCAGTTTGGGTAGTTAAATTCAAAATACAGCTGAGTCATCATATTTTTACTTGGTTGTCACATATAAAATGCTCCTGAAAAATGCTGTTTTGAGATACATAGAATAAAAATAAGTAAATGAAATATTGGGATCTTAGCTATATGTTATTTGTGTGGAAAGGACTGGTCACTCAAAATGGTAAAAACAGCATTCAAATTACAAATAACTATGTCTATTGATTTGAATTGTGAGTGTGTCAAAATGTCAGCCTATGGAGCAAGAGCTTCTTGGTGAGCAAAGTTACAGTTTGAAGAGTACCGAGAAACCAGAGTGTACAGCACACACATCAAGGCACATGTAAGGGGAGTACCAGCCTTCGTACTGGGGTGAAGGATTAAGGAGTGATTGCAACACCAGGAGAATGGTGTGCAGTTAATGCACTCCTTGTCATAACCTACAATTGCTGGTTTTGTTTTTTAAGCATTTTGTGAACTTGCGAGAGATGTGACTCAGATTCCTTACAGATACATTTCAATTATCATCTTTTTTGCAGAAATGATCCATATTTTCTTATATGGTGCTATCACTTTTTTCATTTATGTAAGTGAAATATATTTTCATAATTTAACCTTTCATGTCATTGTTTATATGAACCATTAACATTGTGAACTGTAAATATTTAATACATAAAGATGACATTGGTTTTTAAATGAGAAAAACAGCTTATTTTTGGAATGGAGGGCTTAATAACTTAGAGAATTAAGTGAACAAATCAGGCAATGAACGCTGAAAAGCTATGATGGCAACATCAAACAATATAAAGAACAGAGCAATCATTCCAGGAACAACAGAATAGGTAAATTGAGTTTATTTTGGCTCTTAGGGAAGCACTATGAAACAAAATAAAGGACTGCCTGTTTTCATTAGTGAATAATTAAAAAACAAAACAAAACAAAAAAACATACAACAAAACAACACAACAAACAACAATAACGAAACCACCTTAGTAGCTATAGGAAAGAAAATTTGTTTTGATTTTTAGATTAAATTTCCCCAGGACAGAAAAATATATAATAAATATAAAATAAGTACTTAGTGGATTTTGTTTGTGCAGTCTTTATTTACTATTTTTAAAATGATGGGTTTGAATACTGAACTTCAATTGGTAGATTCTGTGTCTGTTTTCCATATCTTCAGAATTGTATCTCAGAAAAAAATTCAGGGAAAAAGGCTCTAGCCCTTGACAAATGAGTTAGATGGACTGATGCATGTTATGTCCAAATTATTGAGAATCTGCAGAATCATGTAGAGTAAATTCTTAGTGCAAAAAAAAAAAAAAAAGGATAAAGATTATTTTTTCAAATTTTCATAGAATCCTAATCTCAGACAGAAATCACAGGTTTGAATTTTCTTGGATCCAAACCTCTACAAAATAAACCATATTCATTCACATATTGGTGCATTCAATTTTTGTATTTCTGACTATTAACACATAAGCTCATCTACCGAAGGTCTAGTGTGGCTAGCAAAATACATCAGGTATCTCCATAGTAAACTAAACATCATAATTAAATCAATACTAAACAGCCCAGCAGGCTCCTGAAAGTGCTCCTCTGGCTATGTTTCAACAATCATAATTCAGTAGAGTGGTTTTCTCTAAGTTATATTTGATCTAATTTACTTTTATTAATTATTTTACAATTAGTACATGAAGAAATGCTAAGTTTTTGCCTTGAGCATCTTCCAGAAAAAAGGTCTGGCCAGTTCCTACTCAAATTAATGGAAAGGCTACCATTGGCTTTGATTAAATTTATTTTGAATTTTAAGACACTATTTTTGGGATTATTGGAATGAAGAGATGCTAAAATGGAGAGCTGGTGGGCTTTTCAGGCTTCATTAGATGCAAAAGGATGGGAGTGCCAAAACCAAACAAATGGGATGGGTGAGACACCATTCTTCAGTGCCAAGTTAAGTAATGCCTGTCATTGTTATCATTACGTTTCCTGACACTGATACTACTGGTAAGTTTGTTTTTTTTTTCCTTGAGTTTTGGAACAGACTCAGATATCTCTCAGATACTGATATTAGACAACTTTATTTTCTATCTTCCTCTTCTGCCTTCACACTAGATAACAACAATCTTCATTATATGCCTGCACATAGTTAGTTACAAGAATAACTCATACGCTCCTCATGATTCTCCTGTTTTTATGTTTCCCCTTTCTTTTGTCTGTATTATGTAGGGCTGTAAACTCTTTGGTGCTTTGGTGCTTAAACTGTTCGGTGCTACCATTCTAGGAGATTGAAAGGGAGTCTAACTGTCATCTGTGCCTGCAAATATTGCAATAAGCATGTGCTTTTTCAGATCCTACCTTTACTCAATGAGAGCTGAAGATGGTAAGAATATCCAGGACATTAATATTTTTATAAATAGAAACAGTGAAATCCATTTGATGAGTTTCTAAATCCCGCACTTAGTCGATGTTCATAAATTTTTGAATGGATGAAGAGTCATTTGAATTTATTAAAATATTAATGAACATTGACTAAGTTAACATGAAAGTATGGGGAACTTTTCATAAATGAAGAGGCACTCATTTATATGTGAATACTAATTTGTCTGTCCAGCAATGTGTCCCTGCTGGAACATGTAAGAAGTACAATTATTCATCTTGTCAGGAAACACAATACTACTACTTTAATGAATAATACAAAAGCACAAATAATGAATATAAGGAGGAAGAACATTGTGAGAAGTAAGATGTAATGGTACTAATAAGATAGAAATGGCTGTAATATTTTCACATAAAGGGTACACGGAACTATTCTGTTTCAGGAATGAATTTACAAAACTATTTTTTTTTTTTTAATAGAGCATTTCCAGCACTATGTGGTTGAATGGATCCAATATGGAAGAAGATGAGAGAGCTATTATTAATAAAAAATAATAAAAATATAATTAAGTTACTGTCTTCATGCTAAAAATTGTGACTAGTGACACGTCACTAGGCAGACAAAGTATTCTTTATCATCTTAGACATTTCTGGCAGTCCTGATTCTCAAATTTTTATTCTATTGCAGTGATAGATTCAAATAATATTGTTGCTTCCTTATTTTCTTCTTTTTTAAGAATACTAAAAACAAAAGTTTTAATTTTCATTAACATTTACATTCCTCTGTCCATTTAAAATCAAAGATTTTTTGCCAGTTTTATATGCTCATTAGTGGAATCTCTCTATTTTTTATTTTTTTTTCTTCTTCTCTCCTCATCTCAATTGTATTCTTATGTTTGAATGTTGAGTTTTAGCTCTCTAGAGCAGAGAAGAACAGGGAGCAGGGTGGGAAACTGTCCTTTCCTGAAAGGTGTGTAAGATCTTAAATTCTTAATTCTTTCCATACAGTTATGGAAACTTTTTACAGTTATGGAAAGCTTTTCTTTCTTTGGGAGAACATAAGTATCCTTTTATAGATTCACTAGAACATTTTTATATACCTCCTTTGCTGATCACCAACATGGCTCAGAAGATCAAATTAATCACTTAAAATTTTCAATTTCTATGATTTCTTTAACCTGAATATAAGCATTTAATATTTTTCAGGTCCTTACAAGAAAAACAAAACAGAAATAAAAACTAAAATAACAACAAAAAGCCAGGCAAAACAAAACTTGAACCTTATACTTTCTAGGGTTTGGAATAAAACCTAAAGCCTAGTGACCTCATCTTCATTTGAAGGTAACTTCTTCGTAAAAAGAATGGAAGAATGGGAGATGACATTGCTTAAGTACTTCTGAAAATAAGGCTGCATTTTAGTACCAGAATCACTTGAACTTGGCCAAAGAGATGTTTTTTTATGTGTTGTCTACTTTTATTTATTATTTTTTTTGAGTGTATTTTCTATCTTGCATATATTGTCATATCTCTTTAAGGAAAGGAGCATGTCCTTCCCCTTTACGACTAGCAGTGTACCTGCAAAAGCACATGGTGTAAATATGGGACTCAAATAATACCCAGCCACTGAACTCTGAGTAAGTTTGAAGCATCTCTTTCAGTCTCAAGGTCTCAATTTTTGTATCAATAATTAAAGATTGAGTAAAACAAGTGACCAGGAGAGGGATCTCCAACATCCCATAACCAGTGGAACCTCACTTTCTCACAGCCTTTAGTTGGAACATTTTCATTTTACTCTTAAAGCACGTGAAATGGACACAATGGTCCAGGGAGTATCACACTTAACAGGTATGTCAGTACATGAAGCTCTCATTTCTACCGTAGTGAATAGTTAATTCATTGTATATACAAATAGTTAATTCGTTATATGTACACACATATATATATTCATTTTTCATTCTATATATATATATATATTATCTATATCTATCTATCTCTTTATATATATATAGATATAAAGTGGAGTAACCTGTTGGCAAAAAGATGTCTTTGACCCTGGAAAGTGGTTGAAAAAATTATCTAAAAATTTTCCTGGGCAAATTGTTATTTTCAGAAAGAGTAATTTTAATGTTGGTCATAAAAGACCAACTACTGCTGTGGACAAAAATGGAAAAGTCACATAACAAAACTGAATTAATGTATTTGCAGATAGCTTCATTTTCATCATATTGTCTTCTTTCTGAAATAATGTCATCCTGAAAATCTTTCAGAAATCAAACACTGGCTAGTTATTTGCATGAATCCTGCAGGAATCAAGCTGGACCTGTGAAATAGACTGGTTTTTATACCAGTCTCCCTGAGGAAAGAAGGGAGAGTTACCTCTCTTTTGTTTGTAGATGACTTTGTAATAATAGAGGGGTTTTTGACTGGGAGGCACTCTGCAAAGGTTTAGCAGGTGGCAAGGTGTGACACTAACTGCAATTGCTTCATGTTCACCTTTCTGCCCCACAGGTTTTTATACTGCTCCATCTCCTGCTCCCCACATTACACATGAATTGTCATCTCCTTGGGGCAGTGATTACGTTTTCACAATATGTATGTATACAGTGTGTTGTACTGGAGGGCTAAGCCCCTTATGGTGGCTTTTATGTGCATCTGCAAAAATAAATAATTCAGCCCTAACAGTAAAAAGTATTTTCTTGTGGGACTATTTGTTGGTAGTACGAGAAAGCTTGTTACAGTAATGCTGTGAGATGTGAGTAATGTTGTGTTTTGCCTGCCCATGTATCTTTCCTTTCTCCAGTTCATTAGGAGCATGGCTCTCATCTCGAATGCATGAAGTCATTCAGTGACTTGCTGATATTTGTACAATTTGCCAGGGAGAAGACAGAAGTGAAAAGTAGGGTTCTCTGTTCCCAAGGCAATGCCTTCGCAATATATATCTCTGCTCATCACTTCCCTCTGTTTTCCTGTGTTAGGTACTCTTTCCCTCATGCAGTTTAGTTCAGCTGACTCTTTTTCCTCTTGTATTTTGTGTGGATATGGCATCAAATTAAACTGAAAAGGAGGGACAGAAATATCTGAACTCCTTCTGCTTTGACATCGAGTGTTTGGTCATGGGATTTTTATAAGTGACTAGATTGTTCTTGTTCCATACAAAAATAATTTCCTGCTTTCAAGTACAACTCACATTCTGTAGTCAGGATCACTTAGCATTTAGAATGGTTTACAATTTCATTGTTTTTTCTGCTTCTTCCTTCATAATTTACTTTAGATTTTAACTCTAGCCCTTGCTTTATTTTACTGTTTCTCCAGGTTTCACTGAAATGTGAAAATAATTAGAATATTCATCCATCTGTATCTTATTTGCTACTGGGGCTTTCAGGTGGGTTTGGTGAAGAAATGAACAGGGTTTTTATTTGTTTAATGTATCTGTAATTGAACAAAATGATCATAAAAGACAAGCCTACTCTTAACAGATGTTATCTTCAGTAGTCGTGCTCATTGCTAAAAAACAGCTCTGCTCTAAAATATCTCTAATCAGGGCAGAGACCAAATTATCTTCTGATTTGTTACAGCCCCCTTTCCCAAAACTGCATCTCAAAACAGGCAAAGGATTTCACACTGTTCAGATGCTAAGAGGGAAGGCTTGTAAGACATATGGGAAATTTCACCTCAATTTTAACTCCAGAGTTTTAATTAAAAATGTTTACAACTTCTTGTAGTTTGCTTCTTCTTTTCCAATCTAGCTGAACATGACTTTGCTGTGTTGCTAACAGCTAGTTGGCTTCAAGGTGCTTTGTTCAGACCAAATTGTTAGGGAAAGTCAAATACAATACTGAATATTTGACCTGAAGTCCTCTTTGTTGTCAGTCTTTGCCATGCTTTACTTGTGGTGTTTGTTTTATAGGAGATTTTCTTTAAAAAATGAAACATAAACAGGGGGTTGGAAAATCAGCTTGGCAGTACTGTGTGAATACAAAACAGACAGGGCCCAGTACTTAGTCAGGATGATATCTAAAGGATGAAAACTTATCCGTTACTTAGTTGTACCCAGTGAAAATGTATTTGCAAAAGGATTTGGTGCTAATCATGTGCAAAATCATTCAACTAATGTTGGATGTGCCAAATCAAATACTGCGGTGACAGTACAGTCAAAATGTCAGACCTGGTGCTGTTCTTCTTGGCACCAATGTTCTTGCACCAATTCCCTTTCCATAGAGGAACTTTCAAATAGTGACAAGCAGACTTGGAGCAGAGTTTAGAGAAGGAAAGTCAAACACTTTAGAATTTATTATGCAGGAGATGATATTGTGTTTATAATCATAACTGTGAAGCAATGCTCATTTATTATGTGAAGACAGGTTTATTTTCGTTTTATCATTATGAATGATAGATGTAAATTGGATGCAGTCTGATGTCTTGATTTTTCTTTTTACATGAAAAGGAAAATTAAATTTTTAATATAATTTGCACAATGAGCAATAAAGTGACACAGGAAGCAGAGACCAAAGAACTGTCATATGAAAGGAAATTTTATTTAGTCAAGTTATGATCTAATTTTGCATCTAATCAATAATGACAAAATCTCTAAAGGCAGGCAAAAAGTTAAAGAAGAAATTTCTTATACACAAAAATCTCTTTTAACCAGGTGACAGTAAGGATGATGCTCAATCATATGCCATATGAACAAAAACTCAGTTGTGCATTTGTAAAAGGTGCAGTGTATGTGTTCAAAATCAAAACAAATTCAATTTAACTATGTTGAGAAAATATTTGGGCATAAAGTGTTAAAAGTGAACAAGGCCATCACTGCTAGAGACCGTGCCCTGCAAAAAGTGGCTGTGAGCCACTGCTACAGTGGCAGGGCACGTTCTGCCTGCGGATGACGTAGCAGGAAGGATATCTGTGGGAGTAATGAAGAGATGTACAAACAGAATGTTAAACTGCAGAAAATATGTTTTCTGACTTCATGATCCATTCAGTAGGTCAGGCAGGTGGGGAGAGTGGAAGGCAAAAAGATGAATTTCATGTTTCTGTCTCCTTGGACATCCCAGCCTCCTGTAAAAAGATTTTTTCTCTTCCTTGGTCCCTGACTCTTCTAAGATTTTTCACTTCAGTTTCATGAGAATGATTTTTGCAAGTCTGGCCAAAGCATGGGAGGGGTGATGTTACCCATGTCTCAGTTCCTGAGTGCACTGAGTAGGATGAGAAGAATCACCACAGCCTTCTGGCTGCCCTGGCTGTACTGGAGGTGCCCTCTGCATACTTTGATACAGTGGAGAGTGAGTTTCTGATCCGTACAGATGAGAGTCTGCTTTTGCTTTTTACTTTACAAACTCTCTGAGACTGGCCTTCTCTTTTAACAAGTCTGTGTATAAATTCTCTATATCTGCTTAATGGTATTATGCAATATACTGTGACCTCAGCAATAGCCTCTGTATGCTACCTGAAGGAACTAATATCATGATAACAGATTCTTTCTTAAATATCATTGTATATATTTGCTCTGTACAAGCTGACAAATTAAATCCTTGACCTGAGCTACTTAAAACCTAAATGAAGACACAGAGAGACAGGTTGCAGGCAGAATTCTGAGAAAAGATTTGTCTTGAAATTTAATATGTGCTAAGTGTTTGCTTCTTCAGGGCATCATGGAAAAAATACTCTTCAGGAGAGACCGGGGTATGAAGAGACCAGTAAATCAGGATAGGAAGAATATTTGGCAGGTAGAATGAACAAGGACAAAGAGGGAGAATAACTTGAGGCTTATTTTATTGGCAGGGTTTATTAGTGAATAATAAAGGTAGAGGATGAAATATGGGATCTTGATATTCACTGTGTAATTTAGTGTGTGTATGTGCACTACTGTGTTTTCTTCTTCCCCACTCTGTGCATCATTCATATTTCATTCCATGCTGATAAGGATTCAGATTTATAATAGTTTTAATTTCTAATCTATTCATGGTGTCTATTATGTCTATATATTATGCCAACATATTATTCCCAGTTTGAAAAACCCTTTCTCACCAAGCCTAAGTATATGCTGTTCGTGGCTTGTATGCAGACCATCAATTGGTATGATTAGGAAGTTGAGTTTCCAGCTGTTGACCAAAAACATCTGGAACATTCCTACACTTACTGAATAAAAGTTCACCACAAAAACCACAGCATATAACCTTCAAAGCTGTAAATGCTAAGTATTTAATATATTAAAAGCTAAGTATTCATCCACCACAACACCATCAAGTAATTGGCTGAATGGTCTGTTTCACCAACTTTTAATAAAATTAGCTTTTCTTTTTATCTTTGGGAGCAAAATTAAAATAATATTATATGGTTGATATTTATGTTGATATTTGTAATCAAATATTACTGTAAAATTTTGATTTCTCCTGTCTCATCAGTCCTATCTTTTGGAATCATCGGGTCACATTTTTCTCAGTTTTTCAGCAGCAGGGAGTCTCACCTATGACTTTATTCAAGGGGTCACCTGAATGTCATCTTCATTCATAAAATTAAGAGGGAAACCTGGATGTTTAATGGGACTATGGAGGTTACTGAGACCTTTGGGTGGGTGCACATTCTTTAAGAACATATTACAGCCCTCTCTCAAAGACTAGTTTCAAATATTGATAGAAAAATAATCATTTTTCATGATCCCATGGGATAGTTATTAGAATTTGCTCTATGCCTCATTTGTAAGGATAAGAAAATAGTCTTTTTAACATAACCATTGTAAATGAAATGAACTATGTATGAAATTTGAAAACTGAAATATATCATTATTCTGACAGACTGGGGAATCCTAATGGAATTCAATACGACTATGTGCAATTTGAGGAATTTAAAATATTGAATGTAAAACTACAAAGACATAAAGGAACAATTTGTATAAGCTGTCAGTCAGAGCAGAAATATATGTTTTACAAATTTTTTCATTTGTCATAACTGAAGGATAAGAGAATAGGTATCAAAGCATGCTTTTGGAAATGTGGTTTATTTTAAGGGTAGGATAAACGAGTCATGATTCACACAGCTGGTAATGAAAAGAGAATCTTCCACCACAAAGTCCTTCGTTTAAATCCCGATCTGTGTTACAGTTTCCACTATTACCTTAAGACTGCTGGGGATCTTTGTGAATTGGCACTTGCACACTGGTACATAATGGTGAGATGTTCTGATAATAAAAAAACAGCACGAGGTACTTAAAACAGGAAGATAAGCAAGTGGCTAGATGTAGAGACTTTCTTGTTTTCTGATGTCCTGCCGTGAACTAAAACTCTTTGTGTATCACAGTGCTAGTTCTCTGATACACAATCAGTTTGTCCAGCCTTTCCCTGTCTGGATTTCTGCATCATAATCCTTGTCACAATCATTGAGAGTCCAGAGATCATCCATAAATATGAATGCTTAATGTCATGAGAGAGTATATAACCAGTACTTAAGAAAGATCATTTAAAGCCTAACACTTTGTTATACAGACGAGCTTCTTTTCCTTTCTCTGGCATAATATGAAGATTATCATGAGCAAACGCCATGTATCTTTTCTGCTGTCTAAGGTTTGAATTTATGGGTTTAAAGCTTCCCAAAAGTCCAGTTGAATGAAGGCAAGCAAAGCTCTGTTCATTTAATCTACAACTAGAATGTGCAGTTTGTTAAGAATGTTTCTGTCCTCATGAATTGCTACTTTGCTCAGCTTGCTGGATTCTGATTTCTTTTGGTGTTATACTGGAAACATTAACAAATGGTGAAGGTATAAAATATGTAAAGCCTCTGAGGCACTGCAAACATCAAAATGATGCATTCCACGTGTGGTATTACACTGACTCTTTTAGGGCAGCATTTGTAGTTTGTTAGCTATAGCCAGAATTGCTGTTTTGTTGTATTTCACAGAAGTCCATCACTGAAGTAAAAATATGCTTTGCAATATAATTTTAAATCCCAGTCTTTCTTTCTCACTTGATTTTGGGTAATACATATTGGATACCAAAAGAGAGAATCAGAGATATACTACATTGCCTAATGAGTGACTGAAAATGGTTGAAACAGATGTAAGCCTTGGAAAAGCTCAAAATCCCTCCACTCGTTTGGATCTTGCTGTTTCTGTATCTTCCTGAATTGTTTGTAAGAGCCAAAATATTTTTACTTAACCTAACAGGAGAGTTACTCAACCTAAGGTTATAAAACTTTTGTTTGGGCCTGGAGGAAACTCATTAATGTCCACAGCATGTGGTCCTCTCATGCTAGGTCTACTGTTTGTCATCAGCTTAGCCTGAAAGCCTTGACTGAAAGAAATGTGTGGGAGGGTACAAATATAGGTGTCAGAATAAAAGAGTATCACTGTCCCTAAGGAAGATGTGGGGAATATTTGAAACAAAATGGCTTTTAAACTTCCCCTGCCCACTGTCCAGTTCAAGCATATTAAGGATTTTGTAGTTTTTTATTTTCATTACCTGCACTCTCTTCCTGTGCAATATCTTTGGGCTAAGTTACCTGGAATTCAGACAGCAGAAAAAAAGTAGTGGCTTAACGCCTGTAAGAACCCAATAACGAAAAATGAAGAAGAATTAAATAGGATTGTAATAAGCCCTACTAACCCAGGAAGTCCCCTCTTAATAAATCAGAAGAGCAAGGGATTCAGTAAATGAGTCAAAATATGTGTCCTGCGTCATTACTAATAACACTCTGCTTAAAGGAAGGCTTTTTGTAATAGAAAATATTGTTAATAAAAAAGGCTCTTTGTGGCCATTGGGATTTTTTTATTAATAACAGTGGTGCCAGTTGACAGTGGATTTCCTAGATAATGTTCTACATTTCTAATGAGGTTCTACATTCCTAATACAGAAGCTACTGCGGGGACATACACGATCAGGTTTTTGTTGCTGTTTTTTTTCCAATTACCCTCTTCAATGCAAAAGGTCAGAAGATAAATATTTGACTTGACAGATTCTCCTTTGGGTCCGCAGTGTAAGTTCAGGCTTGTTTCTTACCAGAAATTGGCCAAGGGAGGCTCTCAGCACAGTTGCAGTTGCCAGACTGCACTTGGGGGGGTGGGGGACGAGGCATGAAGTACACAAAGAGGATGTTGTGACTGCATGGGTGTAGGAGTTTGTATGGGTGAGGTGTCATTTCACAGAGGGTTCTGCAGCTTGTGCTTCAGCTGGTGTAAATCAGTATCACTATGGTTGTGTTGTAGAGGTAGAATAATGGATGCTAGCAGAGGTTCTTGCCATACACATGTGAGTAGGAAAGGGGAAAGTGTAGATCTGATAGATATACAGGCTCCAGCTGGCATGTCTGTTATTGCTGAGAGGTTTTTTTTGTATTATAGCTGTTCTTATAGATGTCTTTTATCGTCACCTTCAGCATTTGTCCACTGTATTGCAAGGTATTTTGTCTCCTCTCTGTCTCACAAAGAAATTTGCTCTGTCACCATTCCAGGTGTAAGCTGATGTCACATTCCTTTGACATGGGTCCCAACCAGAGGTATTGCAAGCTTTCACTGAAGCTTTGTTGTAATGGTAGGTTGCTGACCTGGTAACATTGAAGTCAGACTGTATGTCCTGTCTGCACTGAGTTATAAAACTATCAGCAGACTTTTCTACCAACAGATGTAGAATATGATGTGAAATTCAACCGAGATTGAAAGTATTTACTTCTTGCTAAAATTAGTATTTATACCTATTTGGAGGTGGACAAAGATGGCTATTCCTGGCAACTGGTCCCTTTCTAACGTTCAAGAGTATGCTGTCTTCTTGTCCTTGCTACCTGAGGAGATGTGGACTGATCAAACATGCAAACGGTAAAGACGAGAATAAGAGTTGGTCTTTTTGTTTCTTGAAAAGACTGTTCTCTGAATTTCTAGTTCACTGGAAATTTTGGGGAAACAAAAATGTTTCAATCTGGAATGAAATCAAATTCTGAACAAGCATGTGTTTTGTGAAAAAGGAAATCCTGCATTTCAGCTATCTTTGTTCTGAGTAGATACCCATCTTTCAAGATATAATCACTTGAATCTCATATTTTTTATATATTGCAGATAAAAGGCAAATCCTCAGTTGAGTTAATTGACCTCAGTGATATTGTAGAAGGTACAAATCAAAGCATATTGTATCTACTTGAGAATTTCCATTTAAATCATTCATTCACTCTACTGAACTCCTCCTGCAATTCAAGCAGAAAAGCAGGAGAAAGCTTCTGCTTTCTTCTGCATTTTTTAAAAAAATTATTTTTATTTATTTTTTTGAGGGTATAAACTGGATATTGATTTCTGGCACAGAAATATGTGAATATTTAAATGGCAGAATAAGATGCTTAGAAACTTTTCTGATGAAGCTTTGTTTTTTCTGTCCTATTTAATTCCATTTCTTCTTGCAAGGTAATTTTCCTTTGAGCTTCTTTCATATGGTGCAGAAAAAGAATAACTATGACAGTTTATTAACTTTACAAAATTTCTTGGACTGATCTTTGAGTATGAAGAAGAAACATTTTTGATTGTGTAATTTTACTGCTATTATCTCTAGACTTATCTGAGTATGAGGTATAATATGCCTAGTTACATGCCTTCATATTTCAACATTATATAATCAATGGTCCCCTGTGTGATAATTACTTAGGGACAGATTCTTCAATGGTAGTCAGATTGAGTTGTTTGTTACTGAAAAGAACAAGAAATTATTTTATAGGAGGAAAATGAATTTAACCTGACCCAAAATAATTGTAGTGTGCGTCTTATTATGCCAATAGCTTACTAGGTAGATGTATTTGCCAATAGATCATGGCTTATTCAGTTATTCCTCTTGAAACAAACAAAAAAAAACAAACAAAATGTATAAAAATAGTTTGGATTCATCTGCAAAAATCCTGTTTATGAAACTAAAATTAATATATTAATTGCAAAGTCTTATTAACATTCAGGTTTTATGGATACATTTTTGGCTAAAGATGTACAGATGACTTTCATCTGGCTAAATAGAATACTTAGGAGATAAGCTTTTTTAAAAAAAACAAAAAAACAAACAAACAAAAACACAAACAAACAACCCCCCGCAACCAACAACCTTGCATTATCTTTCTTACTAACATGTCATTGCTGCTCGTTTTAAGTGTTATTAATACAACAGTTTCTGGAAGAATTTATCACCAATTCTGATTTTTAACAGTAAACTAAAGTGTATTTACTTACGACAAGGGAGTATTTAAAACATAGCATAATACCTCATATTTCAAATTGCTTTGTCTCAGTATTAGCATCCAAATTTGCTCTTTGCTAATCTGCTCAGCATTTACTTATTATTATAATGTATTATTAATATTATAATAATAATATATTTATTATAATAATAATCTTATTATTTCTGTATGTTAGACAGATGTTCAGAAATCACCCGAATATCTGCAATATTTTCACTATTGAACGTTTAGTCACTTTCTGCCCTTTGTTTGAGTTACCTCTCTTTGAGAGCTTCAAAAATAAACAGCATATGTTTAAATCCATTTACGGCTTTAAGAAATGCAAATATGGGCAGTTGTAAAGAGGTTTAGGTAATTTTATGTCTGTCTGTCTGTGCATTTGAATTTGTCTAATGTAATTAATCTTTACGATTCTACCCATTAAATATTACCAGTAGAAATTCACATTTTCTGTTCATTGGTGACATTTTTCCATATCATTTACTGAATTTAGGCTTCTGGCAGGAAAAAAGAAAAATGGAAAAATCACTGATGTTAAGCAGTTGCTGGGTATGGTATTTGTAAGGCATGCCAGTGTGCAGAGATGTGTTGCTGTATATATGGCTGTCTTAGTCTTCAATTTTCTGTTAATGTTTCCTCACATGATTTTTTTTGTCAGTCATGGTCATCTTGTAGAACTGGACAAAAGCAAATTTCTCATAGCATCTTGATCGAGTAAACAGCTGATAAGTTGTTCAGTTGTTTCTTCCTTTTCTGTATTCTTGTCTTATCTAAATGTTCTTTGAAAGTTTGATGCAGATTCAAATTTATTCTGTGAATCAATTTTCCTTTGGCCTATACTTACTGAACAATGAGTTTCTCAGAGAATTTCAACAATCCTTAGTATTAGATTAATAGCATGAGGGTCAGCATCTCTGTTGATCCAAGTGATGATCAGTTTGAGCTTTATCAATTTTTTTATCTCGTTCTTATGATTTACTTCAAGTTGTCCAAAGGAAAACTGAATATATTAACTGATATGTTACATTTTTAATTCTTAATATAGTTTCTTGAAAAGGATTCAAAAATACTCTACAAATATGTGTTAAGGAATATCTTTGTGCTTGCATGTGTGAACAAGTACCTCTGAAATTTCCCACTTTCATTATTACCTCCTGAAAAGAACTTCTCTGATACAACAATGAAAAAGTTCCCTTCTTCATATTACTTAATTGTAAAATAAGCTAAAGTCTTCTAAGTGTTATTTTCAGGTTTTGTGGGTATTTTTTAAATTTTCCTTGTTAATATATATGTATATATATATTTTACCAAATGCTTGCCATACCACTTAGTCCAACCATACTAAAGAGTTCTTTACTGTGGAAGTAGGCATTTTTACTACTTCCATACTAAGAGGGTATAGTTACTGTGAAGGATGATGAGAGGTGCTACAGAAACACAGACAGGATTTTAAGGATTTGAAGTAATTTAACAGGATTTGAAGTAGGATGAGGGTGTTTTGGAAGGCTGCAGGATGAATCTTCATCTTAGTAATAGCTGAAAAAATCTTGCCAGTAGTTGTGTGTTGAGCGGTCAGAATTAGAAATGAGTTAACAATCCACTTGCAGTAAGTCTGTTTGTGTCACTATTTACTGAAACAAGAATTACATGACTGCTTGAAAGCATACTAGTATGAACAAGAAGAGGCAATATAGACAAAGTCCTGCATATCTATTTCTCTACCTTGCTGCTGATGATGCAAAGTGATCAAAATGCTTTGACTGTTTCTATTAAAAAAAAAAAAATCCTAAATAGAAGTCTGTGATGTTTTGTGGATATTGTGATTTATTCTGTTCTGCTCTGCCTCTGAAGGACACCTACTTATTATTCAGAGATTATTTTAAAGTAAATTGTTGATCATTGTAAGCAAGAGAGGTAAATAAGAATATAATAACAGAGATGAAATACAGATGAAACTTTGCTCACAAGTATTTTTTACAAGAATTTAAATTAAACCATATAAATCAGACATATATGAAGACCCACTGTTACTCTGGAGTTGAAATTAGGTTACCAGTGTGAGAGAAGGTATGAAAACGGGGCTGAGATATTATGGAGAGCTGATGAGGGGAGATGTTAGCAGCAGTGAAAAGTTGTAAGGAAAGCTGATGTAATGAAAAGAGATGTGTCTTAAAGCTGGGGATGAGAAGTGTAAGCATGGTGTAGATGAGAGAAGAAGGTAAAGGATATTGAGAAAGTTGTTGGTTATGAATATAATCAACTCAGAAAAAAAAAATATTACCTACAAATCATAGTAATTGAGGTTGTAGGGAACCACTGGGATTCACTTCCACACACTCTTTGGTCAAAGCAGGATCAACTAGAGAAGACTGCTTGGGACATATCAGGTTTTGAACAACTTCAAAGTTAGAGACTCTTCAACTACTCTTGGACACCTATGCTGGTATTTGACTGCCCTTATAGTAAGAAAGCATTTTCTTGAGTTCAGATGGAATTTACTTTTTTAATTTATGACCATTGAATATTGTCCTTTTACTGTGCACCACTAAGAATTTGGCTCCATCTTCTTTACTCCCCCCTTTACTTGCAGGCAATGCACTGCCTAGTTCAGCCCAGGAGTCCTTTGGCCTTCTTTGCTGCAGGGGCACATTTCTGGCTCATGTTCAATGTGGTGTCCACAAAGAACCCTAGGTCATTTTCATTAAGCTGCTTTCCAGCTCCAAGAAGTTGTCATCCAGCCTATCCCCTATTACAACTATAAACCTCTGCTTAAGGGCATTGCATTAACATTTGTTGCATTTCATGTGGTCCCTGTTGGCCCATTTTTCTAGCTTTTCATGGCATCAAAGAATCATAGAATGGCTTGGGTTGGCAGGGATGCCACCCACTAAATCAGGCTGGCCAAGGACACATCCAGCCTGGCCTTGAACACATCCAGGGATGGGGCATCTACAACTTGTCTGGGCAACCTGTTCCAGTGTCTCACTACCCTTACAGTGAAGAACTTCCTCCTAATGTCTAGTCTAAATCTATCCTCTTTTAAGTTTAAGACCATTCCCCCTTGTCCTACCATTATCTACCCAAATAAAGAGTCCCTCTCCATCCTTTTTATAAGACCCCTTTAAGTATTTAAAGTCCACAATGAGGTCTTCCTGGAGCCTTCTCTTCTCCATGCTCCAGGTCTCTCAGCCTTTCTTCATAGGAGAGGTGCTACTGCCCTCTAATCATCTTTGTAGCCCTTATCTGGACTCATTCTAACAGGTCCACATCTTTTTTGTGTTGGGGGCCTCAAACCTGGATGCATCACTTCAAGTGGGGCCTCATGAAGGCACAGTGTAGGGGGACAGTCACCTCCCTCTACCTGCTAGTCATGCTTTCCAGGTCCTTCTGGTTTTTCCTAATATACAACCTATACCTCCTCTGGAGCAACTTGAGGCCACTTACTCTTGTCCTATCACTTCTTGCTTAGGGGAAGAGACTGATCCCGACCTCAGTCAAAGGCATATTCCATACCATATAAAGCTATGTTCAGTGGTAAAACCTGGGGAGGAGAAAGTGGGGTGGGAAGGGAAAAAAAATGGAAGGGAAAAAAAGGGAAAGGAAGGGTCTTTCATGTCAGCCTTTGTTTGTAGACTGTCTAGACATGTCTTCAGGTTTCTCTCTTCAATGTCATCACTGCCAGCCTGGACTGTTAAAAGAGGATAATAGTCAGAGGGGTGAACCAGGTTGGGAAGCTTTCTGGCAATGTCCCTGACCCTGGCCCCAGGGAGGCAGCAGACTTCCCTATGGGTAGGGTCAGGCCGACAAATAAGGCTCTCTGTTCCCCTGAGAAGGAAGTCGCCCACAACAATCACCCTTCTTTCTGTCCTGGTGGAGGCAGTCCTGAGGCGTGGAGTCGACTTCCTCGCCCTAGGCATCCTCCTGGGTAGACTTTCTCCCTCTTCCTCAGCTACTGGTCTCTCAGGCTCCAGGGCCTCAAACCTGTTGCGTAAGGGCACCTGGGAAGGTGGGGCTGGTATGGGGGGGGGGGGCGGGCATCACCTCTGATGTTGAGCAGGGACCTGTTTCCATTCCTCCTCAACTCCTAGGTCCCCTCCCTCTGCCCAACAGCAACAGAGCAGGGGGCCCACCCCCATTTGGGGTGTTTCACCCCAGTACCTGTCCTTCAGGCCATGCAGGGAGTTGCTCCACCAGTCTATCTCCCGCTCACACTCCTTGATATCCCTCAACCTCTCAACGTCCTCCTTTAGTTCTGCCACCAGGCAGTCCAGGTCATCCACCTGCTCGCACCTCACGCACACAGTCTCTGTGCCCCCCGCAGGTGGTAGCAACAGGCTCAGGCACTCCCTGCACCCGGAGACCTGAACTGCTGCAGTTTTGAGCAGTCAGTCGGTCTGGGTATGTACAGACTTCCTAGAGAGAGCACTGTGCCTGATGTACACCATTGCAGCTGAGCTAGTGGTAGACCGCTGTTAGAGGACTTGTTTGTATGGGTGCTGGGGAATGGTCTGCCCTTCCTGCTCGCCCTTCCTGCTCAAACTGCCGTGCTAACTGACATGCCACGCCCTACTGACACCCTACTGACGCACCACGCCCTGTTTGCCCGCCTTGTTTGCTCGCACTTCCTAGGGGCTGCTTTTGAATGGCCGGGGAGGGGACGCTGCTGGCTCCGCCTACTGATGCACTCCAAAAACCTCCTAGATTACTTGTGCCCTGCTGTTTTATCCCTTCAAAGGTACAGAAGCAGTTAAAGAATCATTAATTTTATTGTTAAATACTGGACACTTGTCAGATGTGGCTTCTGTGTGGGATACCAGGTAAGCATGTAGCATAGAAGTGATTTGTGTCTAAAAGGATAAGGGGAAAAGTTCATAGACATGGAGAGAAAACAGAAAGATAGCTCTTGAGCTAGACTGAAACAATGATGAGCAAAGCATTGCCCAATGCTGAGTTCTTAAAAGCAGGTTTTCATATAGTCTTTGTGGGTAAGAAGGATCACATTAAGAAAAAATAAACCCTGTCATTAATATCTACTCAGAAAGCAAATATTTACACAGCTCTGGAATTTGGCTAATGTCCAAAGGTAAAAAGGATATTGTTGGTATATTTTTTGTTATATCTGCTCAGAAAAGCTAATTGATATTTTGATTTTCTTTTAATAAACAATACACTGGGACAAAACTCATCTCTGATGTAATTCCATTAAAACAGCTCGGCAATAGTGAAGCAATGTAAGGGGTGCATTTGGCTGATAAAATTTGCATACTGTCTCACAAGGACTTGATGTTTTTCAAGCTGTGTAATTGGGAACCAAACAATTACTACAATAGGTCAACAACTGTCTATTCCATGAAGTGCACACCATATTGTTAGAGAAATTATAGGTGGTTTTCCATGCCACTGCACAGTGCTTTGTGAGATTAAGCAAGGTCGCAGGATATGAAAAGCAGGAAAAGCTTGCAATGCCTTCTTTATCTCTGCAAATGCATTTTCATCATGAATTTCAGCACTGTAATTTTCAATGTAATTTTTTTTCTTGCTAGTTCTATTTTCAAAGTGTTTTAGAGAATCTCCTCTTGCAACATTGCTTGCCACTGAAGCAAAATATATAAATCTCCTAGTGAAAGAAGAATTTTGCAAGATAATGTTTTTCAGTCTCCTAACTGTACATTTTCAGCCCCTCATAAATTAGTAATCTTATTCTACTGCTGACAGTATGAAAAGTCCAAGTAAGAGGAGATACTTGTCCTAGGCCTAGAAGAATTCTCTTCTTTCAATATGTTCACTCAAATATTGGATAAATTCAGTCATGACAAAACTCAATATATGTTGGTAGACTGCAACCAGGGATGAATATATCCATATATTTTCACTCAGAGGGGATTTCCTCAAGATAAGCAAGTATTTTACAGTTTTGTAGATATGTTGTTGAAAAGTCAAGAAAGAAGTAAGGAAGAACTACAAATAGGAAGAATCAGGAAGTAAATGGTAAGAAAAAAAAAAAAAGGATACATTAGAATGGCTCATATTTATCATATTTTTACAGAAAAACAAACAAACCAACAAACAAACAAACAGGCATCTAACAAAGAAAATGAAGGATAATGCTCTAAATGATTTCTGTGTGCCATTATTCAATTTTCATTACATGCTTCCTATTTCTGACTGGGGAATGAAAAGCATCAAATTGAACTCAAGGTTTGAAATTAAAGCAGAAACACCTGTCTGGAGCATAGTCTGGATTGTGAGAAAGGCAGTTTTCTAGGAAAAAAAATAAAATCTGTTTCTACCTTTATTAAAAGATATAATCAATCTCTGTTATTTTTACTATGTTGATTTTCCACCCAAGTGTGAATCTTGTTCTGAAGAAACAAATATGATTTTTGATGAACAGAAAGAAGGATGAGTTTTACTTGTTAAAGTCTTAAGTTGAAATTGGACTAGGTATGATGCACGAAGACCTCAAGTAGTATATTTTGGTCACACAGGAAGTAAAGAGCATTTTTTTTTTATTATTTGTAACATTAGAAGTCAAATAGTCATTAGATCAAAGGGTGACTAACAAGTAAACAGCTGTAAGGAACATAATATTAGTGTGACAGTGAGTATCTCCCAACAAGATAAGGAACTACTTTGCATATTGATCATTGTGTAAGGAGTTCTAATCAAGTACAGTCAAGCTAAAATTCATCTGGCTGATAATTTATTAGTATTAAGTATTTATAATAAATATAATTTATTGATTATTTCACAATAAAAGGCAAAGATTGGTTTATCATTGCTGTAACATGCCATGTTTAAACACACAACATATAATTTAAATAATGCTTAACACATGACTTACATAGGAACTTGAGTGCAAAGTATTTGCCCAAATAGAGTATACTGTTAGCAAGCCCACCTGTTTCTGGCAAGAGTTAATATGTAAGAATCCTTCTCAGCATTCTTCAGTCCCTGTCCTAGGGAAATTGAAGTCCTTTTGATATTTTGGGCCTCTCTGCATGTCTCATACATAGAAAAGCACAAGAAGCATATCAGGGAGTTGCAGAGTAACACATTTATAAAAGACTCTCAAAATGTCAATGTCATTATTCACTGGAAGACTTATTCATGGTGGAGCCCACTTGGTTTGGATTCTTAAGTTCCCACCCAGGGTTAGACCGCACTGAATATAAATCTGTAGTACGTCTTCCAGTTGGTTTCATCCTAAAAGAATGTAGTCCATGCACACTAGAACTTGTCCAACAGATGAATGAATACCTATATTTATCCTAATACCTAGGAATGATCAGAGAATTCACTACTGCTCTGAAATAAAGAACTAATATAATTGTACCCACAGATGATGATGCACTTTTTCTCCATGGGAATGCAATTGTACTTATCTTTTTTGGCAAGACTTTACCATTTTAATATTCTTTGATCAATATTACCCATGCTTATATGCCCCTTCTCTGGGTCATGTTGGAGGACTACTCCTTTTTTCAAATCCATCAGGTATTTGATCCAACTGTTGTTGCTGCAACAAGATCCTTAGGCTCAGTGGAAGGGAATAAACAAAACAGGGGAAGAATGGTGGACTGCCATGAATAAGGAACAATTTGACTCCATAACCCAAGAGTGATGGTTGAGGTAGAATGTCAAGAAAAATCCAATTTACCTAGGACCAGTATTTCTGGGCAATGTAGTTTTTAGATCCTAACTGCATTCTCCTTCACAAACTTATTGGAAAATGTAATCATTTTTATGTTTTATATTTTTATAGAGAGGAAAGGAAGGAAGAATATTTTTCCAATAGCATATTGGATCTCTTCTTTTTGGTATTTTAAAAGACACCGTGAAAGCTTACTTAAACTAAACAAGGAAGTTTTGTATATTTAAGAAAGAACACTGATAGTCACTAAAAAGAAGTCTATATAATTCAGTTATTATTTCTATCAACTTTACTTCCAACAGCAAGAGCAGAATGAATTTCTGAGCTGTGCCAATATTTCCTCAAATTCTGGTAAGTTCATTGCTATGCATACTTCCTCGAAAACTGGGATTCACAACTTTGAAAAAGGTCTTTTCTACCAGTATTTCACTGTGGAAGATGAATCTTCCATTAAGCATTCAACAGTTTGCATACGAAGACTCTTATATGTTACTTAATCAGGAAATCGATTCAAAACTTGTTCTTTACACATGGCTGATTGCCTCAATAGATTGTAAGGTATTAAATGTGTGAAATAGTCTATAAAACCGCTCCAGCCAATTAATCCTAATTTCACAACTCTGAAGTGGAGTTTTGAAAGTACCTGCAAATACTTTGGTAGCAACCTTTCTGATATATGTACCCTTTCTGTCAATACCATTCATTACTACTGCTATTTAATTCCTCTTCTATTCAAATTAAATACCTTCCAGTCATTCAAAAACTGAATTATGTTGCTGCTTCCTGCAATTGTCACACTAGTTAATTAGCTCTTGGCATGCCTGAGTGTCTGAAGAAATTGGGAAAATGATTTGTAATTGTTCACTGAAGTACAAAGAGGCACTTAAAATAAATAAAGCCACATAAATGTACAAGAATAAATGTGTATTTCAAACTAATTTAGGTGAAAAATTTTATTTTATCAGCAAAAATTAGAAAAGCTTGTTTATTTTATATACAAGCTATGTGTTCACCACCTCTGCTTTTAGCTGAGCTTCTCAAAGTTATAAAACATTCTGAAATCAGTGAAAAAAAAAGAAAAAAAAAAAAAAAAAAAAAACAGAAAAAAACAATTTTATAGAAACAAACTGCCAAATAAAATTTTAAAGAGTCCCCGCAATACAGCCTCATGCATTAAGTTGATTCTCATTGCTAGTTTGCATTGTAAGTGTATTAACCTGGAGATATTTTAATGTTATAGCACCAGAGACATCAAGATCTATGAAATCCTCAGATCCTTGCTCTAGGTCACAGATACTCTTAAAATGACTTTATGAGTCTTCATTGCTACAAAGCAACATTAAGCTAACCCAAGTAATGAGAAGAGAATTTCCTCAAAACCTTCCTTCTGGTAGCCATTGAACTTGAGAAATATAAAAGTAGGAGACATCTGTTTTCCATTCCTTGTTTCTCAGACTTGTGAGTGCAAAAGGAAGAAACAAGTTTCCAATGAATCCCTGTGAGTGCTTTGTCCTACCTGTTACACAGGGGGTGATGAGGCTTTCATTATAGTGCCATGTTTGCGATGGCCATGTCTTCCTGCATCATATTGTAAACCAACATATAAACAAAATTAATTTAGTCAAAGCAGGGGGAATGCACTGATTCAGACATGAGTAAGTTCAGTGTGATATTTCCTTTACAGGAAATCCCAAACTACATCAGTTTCAAAGGTGGTTTATTCCAGCTGCTAATTAGATTATTCACATAATACATACTTCACATGAAATGAACTGGGGAAGAGTAGGGTGTATATGCTGAGAGGTAAATGGCTCTTAGCAGGTAGGAACTTCAGAAGTCTTGTTGTCTGTTGGCTTGTTGTTTAGCAAATGTTCAGTCTCCCAAGGAGTCATGTATATACAAATGAGGATGCCAAGTTCCTTGTTAATGCAGAATTTAATGTACTGCAACAGTGGTGTCAGCTAATTAGCTTGACAGACCAATAGATTTTCCAATAAAACTGATAGTATAAACCATTCTTTTTTATTATTTAGATCAGTCATTGTAGCCTTTTGATGAAATTAAAATCAATCCAGGAATAAAGACTCTGAGTCTGTAGGCATGCTTGTAATTTTGGTCACCTCGTCTAAGAATTATCTCTGGCTCACTTCCCTTCAGTACTTTCCTGCTCACTGTAATTCAGCTTTCTTTGAAAAAATAAGCTGCAAGGGGTGCATTAATGCTCATAATTTGATCAAAAAAAAGGCAATGCAGCATGGAAAAAAAAATTTCCCAAAGAGTAGCCATTTCAAATAAATTTCCAGTATGTACAGCTTAAATTGTTCATCTTTTCTAAGTTTTGTCACTCCTATTCTTTCTTTTCAGAACAAAATTACTGCACAAAATACAGTAAAAATATTATTACTCTATGCTTCAAAGTGTCCTGTGATTTAATCAAAATACTTATTGCTGTTATTGGTAATCCACTGTATTGTGGTTGGACTCCAATGCTACTGTCTAGGCAGATGGGAAGCCGTGATCCACAGAGAGAATCCGTGCAAGGTCTGGATTCTGGGTGCTGTCTGTCCTTCTATGGTCCATCTCTGGAGCAAACTCATCTTGATCAAATCATAGGTAAAACCCAGTTATAATAATAATAATAAATAACATATATCTATATTGAATAAAATAGAAACCATAAATTGAACATGTATGTAAGTAAGTAGATCAAAATGTGGTTAAATGTGATTAAGTGATCACAAACAATGTTTATTGTCCATGATATCATTATACCATTAGCAGCTGGATTTCACCAACAGGCATAGAAAAAGTTTTGCAATAGATGTGATGGTTTCACACTGTTAGGTAGTTAAGCATCACCGTGCTGCTCTCTTCACTCTCTCTTCTCAAAAGAACATGGGGAGAAAAGACAATGAAAAAGGCTCTTGGGTTGAGATCAGGACAGGGAGATAGCTCATCAGTCACCATCATAGGCAAAACAGACTCACTATAAGGAGGTTAATATAATTTAATTATAATATCTTCTATATTATTTAATATAATCCTCCAATTTTCTCTGCTTCTCCACGTGGTCCTCTCCACGGGCTACAGCTCTGGCCTGGGGCATGCTCCTGCAGGGGCTCTCCATGGGCCGCAGCCTCCTCCAGGCCACATCCACCTGCTCCACCGGGGGCTCCTCCACGGGCTGCAACATGGAGATCTGCTCCATGTGGGACCCATGGGCTGCAGGGGGACAGCCTGCTGCACCAGGGGCCTCTCCACAGGCCACAGGGGAACTGCTGCTCCCTGCCTGGAGCACCTCCTGCCCTCCTGCTGCACTGACCTGGGGGGCTGCAGGGCTGTTTCTCACTCCTGTCTCCCAGCCCCTGTTGCACAGCAATTTTTTTTTTCCCCTTCCTTCAATCTGCTCTCCCAGAGGCCCAACCAGCATCACTCCCTGGCTCAGCTCTGGCCAGAAGTGGGTCCCTTTGGAGCTGGCTGGAGCTGGCTCTGATCTGACATCGGGCAGCTGCTGGGCTCTGCTCACTAATCTGCAGTCCCCCGCTACCAAAACCTTGCTACAGAAGTCCTATACAGAAAACCAGTGAGTTGCTTATGTAGAGACATGTTTGTATTAGGTGTGTAGAGGCACACCTAATACTGTTGCTCAGCTGCAGGTGTAATGTAGGTTTATATGCAGGTCACTTGTAGGTACAATGCCTTTATAAGCAGCTTTATGGAAGTGAGGGAGTGAGCTTAAAGTGATGTAGGTTGTTATTTTTGCATCAAATAATTTTAAAATACTTAGCGTTTTAATTGGTTATTTAAATCACCAAAATATATTCTGTGAATCTTTTTGGCCAAGTGGATTTAAGGTACAAATGGAACGTGGCAAGGACCTGTGGAAAGAAATTTGGGAAACCACTGTGTGGCCGGAGAAAACAGACGTCTCTTTAGGTTACCCTTTGAGCTGCTGGGAGAAGCAGAGGCAGCATAATAAACTGTTTCTGTAGTAGATCTTTTCTATAGAAAACCAGCCTGCAGGACAGCTTCACCTCTGTTTTTCTTCCCAGTGTTGCTCCTGGGTTATGCATTTTTTGAAAGCATGTCCTTTTTTGAAAGCACGTCCGTTTTTGAAAACGGTCACCTCAGTGGTGACCGGCGGAAAGGTGGGCAATCCAGAAGGGAGTGCCAGCCTCCTTCCATGGGCAGGCTTTCTGTGCAGGCTGGGGGAGCTTGACCTAACTAGAGAAAGCAGAAAGTCTACAGATTGTTTTTCTCTCAAACTTTTTCCTCTCCTTGCTTTGTCTCCTCATCTTTCTTTTTCCTATCTATTTCTTTCTCCGAGATTGCACATTATGTATTTTTTTTCCCAGATGCATTCTAACGGGGTCGCAGACACTTTAAAATGGATTGCCACACCAATATAGAGGAATATGAGAGACAAGGGAGTACGCCTTGACTGAAGGATGAAATGACATGTAGTTTGGCTACCAGTGCAGAGACAGCTTTGATTGAAGTGAAATACAGGAAAGGCGTAAGAGCAATCACAGGAAACTATTATAGATCTCCAAGGGCAGAATTAAAAGGCAGGCTAGGAAATGCTTATGCAGATGGAGGAAGCAGCTTTGTGGAAAGGCTGGGACACTGATCATGGGGGATACACTCAGCATCCCTCTGAGTCTAAATTGTATTGTTCCCAGTGGGATTTTAGTGGAAACAATTTCAGAAGGGATTTTCAAAAGTTTTAAGATATACTGAAATAAATAAATGAGATGATGCTTTATTGTTCCATTAATAGACAAAGAATTTTTTAGCAAGGGTGGAAGCAAGACCAAAAACAACACAAAGAGCTTTTCTGTTAGGTACCAGTGGGCAGGTATCAGTGTGTAATAATGACAGCTGCTTTTCCTAGATACAGCCACTTCATTAGCTTGCCCCTTATGCAAATTCTTATATATTTCCAACACCTTTAGCAGGCCTGGAGAATCCGAAGCTGCCTCCTGTAGGTGAGGGAGCTGAACCCCAGCCCACAACTCCTCTTCAGCTGCTGTATGTTCATGTAGCTCCATCTGTACAATTGATTTCTGCTGAGAGTCTGCTCCATTTACTGCAGAATATCCGGTGAGCAATTTTTTAAGCTGTTAATATTGCAAGGGACAGTAGTTAGTGACTGCAGCAAGTACAGGAAGGGAAGAGGAGAAATAAATGCTAAAATATCTGAGGCACCAGTGTGTTCAGAAAGTACGTTTGTGAAAGAAATAAAGATGGATATGAAATCAGGCTTGCAGGAGCTTCTGCATATGTTTTCAATAATCGAGAATGAACTGTTATATTTGGCAGAGCGCCATGGAAATCAGAGGATATAATCTTATAACTAGGAAATTAGGAACTATAAAATGTTTTAAGTACACAAGAGGGAATAAACATATGTAATAGGTTACTGTTCAAACAAGGAAAACTAGCAAGACAGCTTATAGGCAAAGGGTAAGAATGGGAGGAAAATGGAAACTGCCTGAATCTTCGTATTTCCTACAGGGTTTTCTGAACCACCCTCACTGAATAACCACTTGGGTATTCAGAAAACTTTTGAAAGCAAGAAAAAATTTTGTCAGTGGCTTGAACAGCTTAAGAAATAGTGCAAGTCTTATTTTTTTCTTATTTATTTATATGATCTCTTCCACTGCAGTCCATATTGGGCCAATCCAGACAAATAATTTTAACAGTTTATGGAAATTTATAAATAGAATATATATTTGTTATTGTAGTAACTGAGTTGAGACAGAACATCACTACTGTGCAAATGGTTTCATGTTTCAGGTACTTCCCTTATCAACTCCTTTTGTAAAGGCATGTGGCAGACTGAAAAAGTAAAGCTGAGTGCTGGCAAGTCAAACTCAAGTGTGTCATGGGATTAATTCCACAGAAATCTTTGCTTATTTGAGGAGGACAAGATAAAATAAATGCTTAAAATGGGAAATTGAAATATTTTCAAGATGTCTTTCAGTGCAGGCCTTGGATCAAGTAGGCTGGAGCACAGAATTTATATCTATGTTCTGTCTTTCTTCCAGACTCTCCAGTTAGCTGTTTCTGTCTGTGAGCCAGAGGCCAAATATATCAAAATCTGTGATTTTATGAAGAGCATAATAATATTATTAACCACAATTTGATGAAGGCATTTTGAAATTCTCAAAATAGAAAATCTTTTGAAATGAAAATTGGCAGAATGACCTAAGACAATTACAACGCTGTGATTGTCTTTATCTCTTTCTAATGAAAGGACTTTGTGAATTGTGTTAGCTTTTATATTAAACTTCATGTTAGATTTAGAATGAGATGGTAAAGATACTGGATGCAAATTTCTCTGAAGCAGGGCTATTTCCATCTTGATAATTAAAGTAAGAAAAAAAAAAAAAATCCTTATTGCTTGAGAGAGAGAGAGATTTCACTCCCCATGTTTAATTTTGTGTTTTCTGGTCTAGTGGCCTCTCTCAGTTCCCCGGCTCAAGAAGTATTTGAACATTCTGTGGTGCTTTTGAGTTGAAGCAGTGCTTTAAATATAAATTCTTGTAAGTGCTTTGCACTGGTTTGAGTGTATATCCTTGTGAGCAATGTTCTTTGTGAAATGAAGCCTGTATGAACACATTTGATATCTAAATAAAGGCAAAGGAGAAGAACATGTAATATTTAAACATTTAAAAGTTCATTTAAAATCTTGACGTGTTTTCTGTTACGCATTTTATGAAATGCTTGCCTAAATCAGGCCAAGAGCATCTAAGTACATTGTACATTCTTCTAACATATGTTTACAGCTTAAATAGATATGTTTACTAGATAAAATTCTTTCGTAAAAAGAGGACAAGTTCCGTAAGACCATATGATAGCCATTATCACAAATATAAATTCCCATTTCAATGATGAAGGTGTTCTTAAAGATTGCCCAATACTGGGAATCCCAGAAGGGTTTTATAATTATGAACCTAACAGTGATGCTGCTGTTAAGATGTCTTCATGTTGCATCTTGTGAACCCGTCATCTGATTTTAAGCCAGCCTCTGCGTTACACCCCGTATTTTCATCTAAGCATTTTGTACAGTGTAATTACTTACTTTAAATTATATATGGAGTGGGAGGGAAGAATGAAAAGAATAAATTAGTCAGAGATGATTGCTGTTCTACAGAAGAAACCTGTACTGTGAAGGCTTTTTAACAGGGCATATAAAAAGAATGACTGTCTAGAAAAGCAGACTCAATTATTATTTATTTTTTTTTTTTAGATGAATGGCCTATGGTCCATCCCCATAACTTTTCATCAGGTTGGTCCTAGCCGTATGAAACAAAGAAGTTTGTGAACGGTAGTGGCTAACCCAGTCTGCAAACTCACAAAGAACTACTTACTCTGTTGTCCTGAGCTAGGACCACAGTCCAGTCTTTGTTATTTTATGTTAGTAAGTCAGGCTACAAGCTCAAGAAATGACTTTATTTAGATTGAAAATGAAATTGAAAATGCACTAATGACATAAATTTGGAGAAGATGACTGTAGAACTTTATTGAGGTGTTTATTATAATTTTGAAACATTTTATGAGGGATTTTTTTCTCCTTTTCTAAAGCTAGTGTAAGATGGAATCTTAACTATTCCTGCATTTATCTAGCTGTCTGCATGATTACAGTTTGAAAAACTCTCTGAAGACAAAGAGTCCACATTATTTTAACAATATAACATTTCTTTAAGCCTGGGAAAATATGCCTCAACAAAATTTATCCCACTACTTGATTTTTTTCTGCAATGATTATTTTTTATAACATTTTAATATTTTTCCTTAAGAGAATAAAAAGAAAATCTGTCAAAGTACTCAATTCAACATATTTTGTTGAACATGCATTTATTTTTGCTTTAAAAGTTCATTCTATGCAACTGCTGTCCCAACTGCAAAATGCATGCTATGTGGCCTCTCTGATCAATTATATCAATGGGTGAATAGTATCTAGGAAGTGTTAACTACATACCTGTTATATTAATTTGCACATTAAAAAACTTCATGTATAAGCACAGAATACTGTACACATTGAAAACAATTGAAATTTCCTGGCATATGTGTCATAGACAAAAGACAGGTTAAACATCTATAAAAAAGTAATCAATATGAATTATTTGCTCCATTCTGCTTATTGTACAATGTTTCTGATGAAGTTTTCTGTTGCATAAAACATATTCCCTCTTTCTTTATATATTATGGCAGTTAGCTTAGATCTCAGGGGAGAAATAAAAATTGATATTTATTTATATTCTGACTTCTAAACAGGCCGAAAGGAGCTGCCTAAACCAGCTACGCTCTCTTTGATGAATTGAAATGTAAGTTGAATTACAGAAAATGCTGGTTTAGCTTAGCTCAATTCATTGACTCGCACTGTTATACTCTAGCAGCAACCTCAGGGGAGCGGGGTGTGAAAATCCCGCTTGAAAGATTTATGTACAGAACATTATGATTGAGAAAACTTCAGACCTCCCTAAAGAGATACGGAATGTTCTACTGATACAACTAAAGTGGGGTGAGACAGGAACTTGATTAAAAAACTGATTAAAACAAAACAAAACAAACAAAAACAAACAACAAAAATACGAAGTAGTGAAATTCAGCTGTAAAAGAAGAGAGGCAGATCATACATGCTGGGTTATAATATTCTAGCCAAAGCCCAGACCTCCCCATATGGTCAGAAATACGATTGCTACCATATGTCAGAAGAGTTTCAGCAGAAGATAGTCAAAGAAGTGCGAATGCATAGTAGAGGCATCACATAACACCAAGAGAGGAAATCAAAATAGATATTCATAGTCCCAAGGCATGAATACTGTCTTGAAACTTTTGATCAATTGCATCCTGTGCTCATCACAGCTCAGCTTCAGAAGCAGCCAGACAAATGTGTCTATTCTGAGTGAATTCGTGAATTACAGTTGAGTTGAGAAAGAGAGAGAAAAATCAGACTTTATAGGATATTTGGCAGAACAAAATCTAATATCCTTCACTGCCGTTTTAAGCTGGTGTATAGTCCAAGAAATAATTCTTAGCTACTGTACAGTGATAAAATTAAGCAGTAGTTCAAGCAGAAAATACCAACTTGTCTTGATTGCAGGAAGCAGTCACAGGGGGATGGATCATCCTAATCAGCACCTACAGCCCCTGAAATATCTTTTTTTTTTTCCCCTGGACATTTATTTAACCCCTTACTGCTAGGCAGAAATGTCTGAGAGATCAAAGTGGTGCAGCAGTGGCACATACGATTCTGCTCACAGCGTCTGTCGTCTGTAGCAACCCAGCAGCTGTTCCCCTGGTTCTCGCCACCACCCTCCCTATGGCTCCCCTCTTCATTTCCCCCTGTCCCTTGCAGCCAGCACCGCTCACTCATGCTGGGCACATCTGGTGTGTAGCAGCAGCCCCTCCCCTTCTCAGGCTGGCACAGCTGCTGCTCCTAAATGGGAGCTGGCCAGGCAACTGCTCCTAATGATTCCCCTGACAGCTCTTTTCCACTTACTGATCCAGCTTTCCTATTCACCACCTGCTTGATTTCCCTTCCCCAAACACCCTGGCTGCTCAAACCCACACTCTGCATCCTGTGCTCCCAGCAGCATGCACACTGAAGCACTGCTAATGCTGTTCTCCACAAACCGGTTCCCGACACCGCCAGCTCAACAGCTACTCCTGTTGTCATCTTTGAATTTAAAATAGCAAGCCAATGAATGGAAGATGAATTCTCCTGGTCGTTGTTTTGCTGTGTTCTGATTCAGATCATATTCCTAGATCATAATACTATGAATAGGTCAAAGCAAGGCTGAAGTTCTGAGGAAAAAAATAAATCTTAGGAATTGGAGTCTCAGTCTCTCTCTTATTCTGTGAAAAATGTTGTTCTAAAAGTTGTGCCCTCGTGTTGTGATGAGAGTTTTCCCATAGGTACAGTCAGTCTTGTTATAGTTCATTTGTGTAGTAATGACGTCAGGTAGCAAAACAATTAAACACTGAACCACCAATTTCTGAATTACTACTTTCTGAGACTTAAATATGATGCAGGATTTGCTTTGGAAATTAATTTCCATTTATGGTTTTACCACACAGTATGGCTAGTCGGAATTTTATGATAATTGCTTTTTGTTTTGTTAGGAACTGTTTTTCCTTTTGTTTTACATGTTGAGATGAAGCACGTTATATTCTGGTATTGAGCTTTCTCTCAAAACCAGAGAAACCGATGTCCCCAGAAGTATCTGGAGCCTGGAAAATTCGGCTAGGATATGAGGACCCCCATATCAGGAGCCCATGCAGAAGCAGAGAGTCCTGGGGGGAGCTGCCACCTGTGGGGAATCTGTGCTGGAGCAGTTTGCTCCTGGGGGATGTACCCCATGGTATGGAGCCATGTGCGAGCAGTTCTTGAAGAGCTGCTGCCTGTGGCAGCCCTGCAGGCTCAGTTCGGGAGACGGAATCCCATGGGAGGGACCCCACCTGGAGGAGGGGCAGAGAGTGACCATGAGGGAGCAATGGAAATGAAGCATCAGGGACTGACCGCAGCCCCCATTCCCCATTCTCCTGTGCAACTCAAGGGGAGGAGGTGGGAGAGGGTGGATGGGGGCAAGGTGTTTTTAGTTTGCTTTTAGTTTCTCACTCTTCTAGTCTGTTAGTAATAGGCAATAAATTCAATTAATCTCCCTATGCTGAGTCTGTTTTGCCCATGATGATAATTGTTGAGTTATCTCCTTGTCCTTATGTCAGTCCTCGAGTCCTTTCCATTGTATTTGCTTCCCCTTTTCCTTTGAGGATTGGGAGTGAAAGAGTGGCTGTGGTGGAGTTCAGCTCTGTAGCAAGGTAAAACCACCACACCAGGCAAACTTCTGGGCTGCTGTAGGATGACTACTAGTATGGCATTGCCTTTTTTTTTTTTTTTTTTTTTTTTTCCAAAATGCTGTGATGAGCAGAATAGAAATGAAGAGTATTTCTGAAATCTCAAAAAGAAAGAAAAAATAATTTTGGAAAAGTATAACACTACTCCTACTACTACTGCATATGTTCCTTCTGCCTGTGCTTTTTGTGTATGTATTCAAAGCTTTGAATGTTCAGTAACCTTTTGCAAGCAGTGGTTGACTGAAATTCATTTATATATCCAAAATATAACAAAATGTAACTTCATTTTTAAAAGCTATCTGAAGCAGTGAAGTAGGAACTCCAATGCTGTTGAAGGGATTGGTCACTAGTTCAGAAGTCATTATAGAGGATGAAGCTGGAGCATGGCCATTCTGGCAGAATAGCATTTGGTTCTTTCCTGAGTGCCCAGGGACTCGAATCAATTTCCCACAATGCAGTACTTTAAGTTTTCTTTGATCAGGTTGCATTTCACATTAAACATCAGAATTGTAAGACCTAGTGTATAGATATGTACCACTCTTTTTGCCGGTTGCTGTCTGCTCTCTGTTCTCTATCATCCTTTATGCATATTATAGCATTTCACTTTAAGCATGCCTAGAAGGAAAGGTGGAAGTGGAAGGGGAGGGTATTTCACTTTCTTATTATGACTTTGAAACTGCTTTAGCCAGTAACATGAGAACCAAGTGCAAAAGAGCAATCAAACAAACAAGCAAAAAACCTTTTGGATGCATCTTCTCTGAAAGATATGAGTGCAGTCGAAGGAGAGTTACAGTATCCCATCCTTCTGAAACCTAATTTTGAGTGCATTGGTGTTAGCAGACAAACTCTTTGAAAGGACCTTGGACAGGGTTCTAGACAACACAGTAGTCCCTCTGAATGCCATGTGAATTTCCCATTCCCCCAGAGCAGTTAGCTTCAGACCATTGTAACTGAGCTCAAAAAAATGTATTGCACAAGTTAACTTCAGGCAGTGACTATGATGTGGATAGTGGTAGAAAGAATGGGGAGTAGTGCTCTCTGGAAAAATAGAGAGCAGGAGGACCGGGATGATTTTCTTCACAGCAGCCTTTGTTGTTGCCATCAAATGTGACTCAAATGAATACACCTAATTCTAACATCTCCAGCTTTTCAGTTCCACTGGCTTCCTGTCATTTTTGTGAAATTAGTTTCTTAGCAGGGAATATTTCAATTTTCTTTCCCTCATTCCCACCAGTCTAATGATTCTTTACCATCTTAATAAGTACAATGAATGTGCTCCATTAATGGGCAGGGGCATTAGAGAATAATGTCATTTCTGAAAACTCTTAAAACATTTCACAATTAAGAAGGCATTGATTCAAGGTCCTTTTCAGATATGAAAAACCCAAGACATTTCCCTAGTGACAGTTACTGCCATATAAGAAGTGGATATTCTAGTAAGAAAGTTTCTTTGATTGTCCAGATGTTGGTCCATTTGCATGAATTAGCTTTTCCTGATCTCAGAAGCTGCCTGAAATGCTCCTTTACAAATAGCAAAGGGCTATTTGTATAAAATTTTTATTCTAAAGTGTGAATTCCAACCCAACGGAAATAGAGGAAAATGTAAATGGAAGTGATTGCATTTTTACATATGTGATATTTAAATCTATTACTATCAAGTTCATGAAGCAGCAATTATTCTGTGTCAAAAATTTGAGGAATACTTTTTGGTCCATAGTTCCTCCTCCCTTTTATTCTAATAGGCAGATGCTTTGCTTGCTTTCTAATTTCTATTAGAAATTTCTATATGCTTTCTATTCAAATAGGCAGATACTTTGCTCAGCTCTGCTCAAGATATGAATCTAAAACGATCCATTCAACTAAGTATTGCCCATTTGACAGCGAACGGCAAGTTTATGTAGTCAAGTGCAGACATTCATGGCATAGTGAATGTGTGAAATACAAACCATATCTAGTGTTAAATTCATGTAGACAAGTGATTTTACATTGCTTTGTAACACCTGCCTTTCAGGTCTTACAAAGTCTTTCAGGACTTTCTGCTCAGGTAACTCAGCCCAAAGCATGAATGGAGGTGTCTACACATACTTAACATAAACATACTTAAAATACATTAATACATACATACATAAACATACTTAAAAGCTTTGCTGAAATGGCAACAAGTAGTAGACCCACTGAAACCAGTCTGTATGGACTTGTGTGCATGAAAATAAGTATCATATTTGCAGTATTGGAGCCTTAAAGTTTCAAGCTCCTTCTTTAGGATTTTGAAGGATTCATTCTTACTAGGACGCAGACCTCCTGTTTGAGTATGTATTATGTTTCTTCATTTTTTCCTCAAATGCAAACACAGAAGGTACATCTGTGTTAACATTAGAAATAATTTGCCTCAAGAGTGTGCTTCTGAACAGAATACCCCGATTGTCACCTCTTGACTGCACTTTGTTTTCTGTCATGGAGCACTCTGGAGTGCGTGGACTAGGTTTCCTTCAAATGAATATAAACCAGGAACATTTATTCCAAGAGATCAGACAGACTAGTTCAAAGTAAGCATCTCCATATGATATAAAAATTGACATTTTGACCAATAGAGCTGCTTCTCCTGCACAACATTGTTTGCTGTCTTACTTCCTTTAAGCACACAAGCTTATGTGTGCTAGTAATGAGTTTGAATGGACTAGATGATAAAGGATATTTGTAAGTATTCCTCTTTGCAGGGAACACAAAATATTTATTTCAAATCTCAGACAATGTTGCTGCATGTGATTTTTAGTCCATTTGATATTATCCAAGTAGCTTTGCATTGTTGTTTTACTTGTGTAAACTTGCAGCCATACTGGCTGCAGCTGGTGTTTATTCTTGGAAAATGTGGTATGGACTGAAAACTTATCAGATGCCTACAGGGCTGGCTTTAACTTATCTACAATTGTCATTTTTTGTACTTTTGGTGGTTCCTTTTCTTCATGAGTTAAATCACAGCAGGCTAAATCCTCCTTTATCAAATAAAATAAAATAAAATTCCTGAAAATGCTGTACATTTTGTAATGTCATGGACTAATTCTTGATATTTGTTCTCCCAGATGTGGTTTACTGACAGCAGTCTCCATGAAGGACTATCTTTCCCTCTAACTATGGCTAATACTACAGAAGAGGTTAACAGTTTAATTAATCTCTCATTATTTCTTGTCACAGTTGAGGCATCTTCAGAAGACTGATAGCATCAAGAAGATAGATAACTGCTGATTTATGTGATGAGAAAGATCAACATTTGCTAATGTGGGACATCACTCACAGCAACAGACCATTTCACTCTGTGAGCAGTTAAGATAAAACCCAGTCATCTGCAATAGTCTTGGCCAATTTCCTTTAATCCCATTAGCAAGACAAGTCTAGTGTTGGTGGTTTTCCCCTCTTATTTTCCTTACGTTTTAGGCTGGTGGTATGCAATGGTTTAGAATACAATGTCTATGTCTGTACTTGATTTGTTTTGTGTTTGTGTAAAATGAGAAGGTAAAAGACATTATTCCATATAGTCCTATTTTTCTTTTTAATAGTTATTAGGGATTAAATTTATTATTTACTAGGACTTCCAGAGAGTTAAATTAATGACTCATTACACATGAAACATGAGCTTTCTTGCCAAAAAGCTAACAAGAATATCTGCTTCATTTAAGTATGGGTGACTCTCAGAAGATTTTTAGGTTCTTAAGAGTGATCTTGTGAATGAAGCAAAAAATGTATTCTCTAGATAGAAAAGCATTGGTCTGAAGTGGCTAATTAATACAGTTCAGGAAAAAAGAAAAAAAAAAAGGAAAAAAAAAAGGACATTTATTAATGGAATGTATTTTCAAATATCTCGATGGATTTATTTAATAAACCAAGTTTAATAAAGCTTTTATTTTCATTTATTAGAATTTATTCTGCTCAGATCTGTACATCTGCGCTACTCTTTATTTATTTATTGGCTGCGCCTTTGTGTGCAGGGTCCTTCTGAGTGTCCAGAAATAGTCTGAGACACATCTAGACAATATTGTCTTTATCCTGACAATACTACTGTTGGGTATTTAGGAAACGACCATGGTTTCCATGTAACATCTAAAGTTGAGATGCAGTGTTGTCAAATGATATGCTCAAGATTGTGGAAGGACACAATAGCACAGCTCATTAAAAAACATGGGACTTTGAATTCAGATCTTACATGTCACTAGGACTGATATTTTTTCCCTCGTGGACTCTACCTCTGGTGTCTGGATTCCTTCAGCTATCTCCATTTGTATCATTTCTGGCCTGTAATGTCCTCCTTTTAAGCTCTGATTATTGGCTTTTCCCCTGATACTACGTTGTCCTGCTGATTTCATCTACTGAGAGAGAGAGAAAAAACAAAAGTGGATCTTTGCTCTTTCAACTCACTGTATCCTATCTCAGCCATCCTTGTTCCTATAGTTTTGGATTTTTCTGCATGGGTACAGTATCAGGAAGAAGAATAACAAAAAGGCATGTTAAATTTGAGTTCATGTGAACATGTGCAAAGGTCCTTTAACAGATGTGAAAACCTCTTCCAGCCGAATGGTTTGTTCTGTAGTACACCATGTGGCACTGCATACTGTTAAAACAGATGTGCTATCAAAACAGTTTAGTGCTCCAGTGATTTATTATCTGCACCTTTCCCCAAGAAAGTCTCTTCCTATTACAATGTTATGTAACTGTAGAAGTGTTCAAAATCCTTATCTAAAATGCCTGTTATGTTCAATGAGGAAACCACTCAGAGGAGGAGGAAGATATCCTGTCAAGATATCATTGGTGAGCCTAATTGTTACAAATTGTAAATATGTAAATGAACATACTTCCAGGAAGTCCCAAGAAATGCTCAATTTCAGTTGGTGTGAGATCTCTGTCTAATGCATATCCCTGATTTACAGAACTATGTATGAGATTTCAAATCCCAAATGAATCTTCTCAAGTATTTGGATGTATGTTTCACCAAGGTGTTGACATTCATTTATGCAAAGGTGGTACATCACATTGCTATATGGACAATTAAATCCTGGACCACCAAAGTCAATAGGAGCTCCCTGGTTTCCAGGTGTTGTGTTCACAATATATAAGCTAACATAATCAACATGTAGGCAAGGACATATGCTTTGGCTGTGTTGATAAATATTTATTTGATCTCATTAGGCCTAATTGGTCCCTGATTGGGTTAGTCAAATGCTTTGCTTACTACTAGCTATGTAACAATCCGTTTTCTTTTCCTTTTTCCTCACACTAATGCAGGCTTTTGGGGTGGGGAAGCATGGGTTTTGGCAGTGTGCATCTCTTTCTGCATATTAATATATTCAGCTTCAGCTGAGTTTTCTGTAGATGTCTATGTTCACTGGTTCCATGAAGCTACATGAAGTCACTGGCCCCGTGAAGTCACCAGTTCCACTGAAGTTACGTTCTCCCTCTGTGGGGAATAAGAAACTGAAATGGCTTTTATCCTGATTTTTATGACTAATGACTTCTGGAAATATCAAGGGGATGAGATGATGATTTCTTTGTCCTTTCTGGTGCTCAAGTGCTGCTGCTTTTCCCACGGATGGTCCATATGTGCCTGCAGATAAAAAGCCTTTTTTAGGTGAGATCTGTGCGACAGCAGACAACTGAATGGAGGCAGTGCATTGCAAATGACAGCAAGGGAGCAGAAAGTCTGCAGAAAAGACATGCACACAAATAGGATAGGGGAGGAAGGGAAGTGGGGGGTATAGAGTGCATTAAGTGACATTTGGTGAGACACTGTCTAATAGCTATTACTGCCAAGTTTTATTATTATTGTTTTTATTATTGTTGTTGTTAGAACATGTAAACATTGCAAGAAAGCTTCTTTTAATGTCTAAAACAGTTTTTCATAGATGACAGGTTGTACAGGTTGGAGGTTGGACTAGATGATCTTCAGGGGTCCCTTTCAACCCATTCTGTGATTCTGTGACAGGTCTGATAGTCAAGATTTTTGGCGATTGGTCTTATTAAGAGTATGAATATGAATTGGCACTACAGAGGAGTAGCTGCTTGTTCCTATTCTGTGGATGATTTTTTAAAGATACAGATTACAAACAAAGTTGGGCATCATTGGACTGCTTGTGTTAAGATTTAAGAAAACTTGCAGAAGGGTCAGGGATACGTTGACCTATAATCTCTCTATAAAGCTGTAAAACACCCTTACTTTTTTTTTTTTTTTTTTTTTTTTTTTTTTTTTTTTTTTTTTTTTTTTTTGTAAAAAGCCTTTTCTGATCTCACCTTTCTGCCCTTGCCATGATGAACAGTATTTTTTCCTTCTTTCTCTGAGTGGAACTGCTATTTCTGATAACAAACTGTATCTGACTGGATCTGACAGTAGTCTTCTATTGGTCTTGAAATAAAAACCTCTCCTCTTTTAAACCTGCCCTTACAGGTCTCCATTCTGGTCAGTAAGAAAGATTCTGCTCTTTTGCTGGGTTTAGAGAATCTATGTAATATCAACTTCCCCACAAAGTTTTGATGCCATACCTATGAGCACTTAGCCACCTCCTCCCAAACAACCTTTTCTGGCACTAATTGTCTAAAGAGCAGAGAAAGAGTGGATGAAAGACTGGTTTCTTCTCTCTGCTAACTTGAACTGTGCTAATAGGACTGCTCCTACCTCATATTGCTTTAAAAATTCAGGCTCAACAGGATGTGGGAAAAGTAGGATCCAAGGGGTGAAGATGAGGGGAGAGTAATAAGAGGAAGAAAGCAAGAAGACACAGGAAGATGTGTTCAAGTAAAGGATTATTTACATTATCAGAAAGGAAGGCAATACTTTCTGAGAGGAAATGAATCCTCTGAGGCAAACTCATTTGGGAGCCTCAGACTTAAGGCCATCTTTACTTAGCAGATACTCAGGAATTGTTTGGGAGTTTCAGCGAAGTACTGTTAGACCATTTCTTCCTCTGTCTTTGTTCTGCACCATCAGAGGTCATAAGGCTATTCCTTTACTGGATTGATAATGAGCACCCCAGAATATCAATGATATTACTCTTCAGAAGGTGTATGCTCTTAAGAAGAAAGTATTTCCCTGTTTTGTTCCAGCTTTAGAATGAAAAACCTGAAGAAGATGAATTACTATGTTCATTTTTATCCCAGAGTAGACTGTTTAACCAGCTGCTCCTTCTTGAGCTGCCTGACTCAGTATTTCTATTTCAGTAACTGCAGAGCTCTTTGGGGGCTACTTGTGCTAGGTGCTGTCTGCACATGGTCTGGTGCTGTCTATAGTTTACTATCCTAAACAGATGGACAAAGATGGGAGTAAAAAGAAATAGTACTACCTGTATTTTACATATAGAGGACTGAATGACAGAAATTACGTGCCAGGTGTTTGACATAGTTAAGCCACTTCATAAATGGAGTGTGATTGCCTGAAGACACATAGGAAGCCCTTGACAAAGCTAGAAATAAGCCACAGTTTAGTCTAAGCTCTGTGACAGAAGTTCAACGTAACCTAGGTTTATAAAAAAACACACCCAATCACTTTTTTTCTCCATCTGTTTTTACTCCTGTTGAAGTTTTATGGATATACCAGCCATGTTTAAGGGAAGGGGGAGGGACACCCAACTGAGGCTGTTGGGCAGTAGGGCTTTCTATCAGACATGACACATCGCTAGACTTTACAGAGACTGGACAATAGCTATACCCACATTGCCCTCATCCCTTTTCTCAGAAAACAGCTGTCTGCATTATCTGGCTTTATTGACTCCATAGGTATTCCAACCATCCAGACATTCCAGCCTTCATGCTGTACTGCATACGTATGCTATCACAATTTACACTGGAGGTGTTTCTAACCTGCTTTCTGTAGTTGGCTGGGTTAAGGGGTTAGCACATTTACATTGAAAAAATTATGGTCATTTTGCAGGCAGAATGCTTGTCTCCCCATAAATATGTTTGCATGGCAAAAAGACTGAACTTTAGTTCCAATACACATAGTGGTATTCTGACTGTTCTGCTGAGGTCCCAGACCACTGCTGGTCCTACTGGTGCTTTTGGTAGGAGTGTGCTCTGACTGCCATGTGGTCCCAGGAGGATGGGCATGTTGGAGGAAACAGGAAGAGAGAAGAGGAAAGGCTGGGTGTGCCTGTGCATGCCTGGGTTTCATTCCAGCATGGAGTCAACCAGAGACTGCTCTGGACCTGGGAGCTCAGAAGTTCTCATACATGTATTTTTAGGTATAACTAGTATAACTTTAGACATAGACCAGGTATAACTTTAGACATAACAAGCTGATGAACATTTCCATTCTTCTTGATTTCTTTTCTGGAAAGTGGCAGCTCATGTATTTTTTGTGATCATTCCTGTGTTACTGCTTGAAAAACTCTCTGCATGGTCGTCAAGTTTTACCCTATTTTAAATATTAAAGATCTGCAGTACAAAGAAAAATATTTAAGTTGTAAGGATAATGCCAGATATAAGCAACTGTCTGTTTATCAGCAAATCTGGTATGTGTTTCCTGTGCTTTTGTGTAACACTTTGTAGAACAAGCATATGACAGAATTTTGTCTTTTGAGGGTTTTGTGGAAAACATCAAACAGGGTGAACATTACAATGGAGGTGAAGTCCTGAATATGTCTCTTAATAACAGTTCTCTGTCAGCTGTCAGTATTTAGTATATGCTAAAATGGCTTTAAACAAAAGATATTAGTTCGTGAGTCAAACAGCGTGCTTTCTATTCCTACATGTTGCTGTTGCAACATTCTGTTTCATTTTAATATGTGTATTTCAGCATACTAATATTCAAATAACACATTATCCTCTAATCATCTTTCAGAGATAATTATTCAGCACCTACAGTTTGATCATAACATATAATATAAATCAGTGTCTTCATGGCTGAAAGTAATGCAGGCATCTCAGTCCCTTTTCAGATTCTCTGACTTTCTTTCAGTAAAACACTGAGCATATTGGAAGTGAAATTTTGGTCCATTCACTGACACATGCTGTCTTCTAGTGAAATAGAAGCCAACAAAGATATTGAAGCAAGCAAATAAAATGTCTGCATCTTCTCTGTGCTTTGCACATGCTAAGAGCCAATTTTCCCTATTATCAAAGATTAATATGGATCTTAAAATTTCTTCATTAGTTCGCCATAATGAACCTTAACATACCCAACCACTTCTTAATCGATACTAACTACAAGGTTAATATCTAGTTAAATGTTTGTTTTTTTTTTTCTAGACTCTTATTAGCCTGTGGGATGCAGAGAGGTTCCACTTCTCGTATTTTCACCACAGAGGTAACATAATGTAGTCCATATGGAATGTAGTCCAGATTGGCTGAGATATTCCCAAATTATGTAAAACCTGAAAAAACACCCATCTCAATTCACAGAGGTCAAGAGAGTGGAGCCCATCTTTCAGAGGGCCTGAGCCCATTGGTGCCATAGCTCACACGCCCGTCTTTAATCCTTGTTATGCTAATCCTTCTTACTGCACACTTGTTCAGTCCTGGTTGTCTGAACTTCAGAGACAGCAGGATTTTGTGTATGCTCAAGAAACAAACTAAACTTAGGAAGCACAACAACCTCCTACTTGCCTTTCTCTGCACAGCTGCTGAGACACAAGTTTGTGATTTTCTCTTTCTCCAGACTTCACAAGGACTTTTAGAGGCTCTGGAATAGGCAGCCTGGTTTTCTACAGGTTTGTCTGCTGGTTAAATGATTTCAGTGTAGGCTTTGATGAAATCACTGCCTGGTGTTTTACCAAATGTGACTTCTTCTTGTGACTTCTTTTCCTACCTAAGAAAACATCTCTCTTATACTGTTTTCTTGAAAGTGTGTAGTTATCTTTGAGACCTCTGCTCCTGGTTCATGTTTCATATTTAAACATGTAATTGAAATGGGCCAAGTGAAGAACAGGGAAACAGGGATGGGGACAGACACAGAAATATGCTCATGCATAGGTGATTACATGATCCTCATTTACTTAGTAGACCATGTTAAAAATATATTCCGAAGAATAAAGGGCTTATTCATGCAAAGTTTTAGGGGTGTATATAACAGTTATCTTCTAGTCTAGATGATTAGGGGGTTGTTTGTTTGTTTGTTTGTTTGTTTTAAGATTTTAAAATACTTTCTATTTTATTTGGAACAGCTTTTCTTTAGGGGAAATCATGCAGTGATTGACCATTGTTTGTACATATATATTGTTTTTATCCATGTTCTTGAAGTAGACTGACTTGAGCATGGAATAAAGCTTTGTTTGTATGCAAGAGAAACATTTAGCAAAACAAAGCAGGTCATGTGTGTAGCAAGAATTCTTTCTGGTCTACTCCATCAGAATTATTTCTAATCATTGTCTGTGTATACATGTACGTTGGATGTTTATGCCACTAGAATAGTAATAGCAATTCTTAACTTAGAGTACCTTATTCAATCGTTTAAACTGGTTTCAGAAATAATTTCCTTGTCAGACTCATCACTATAAACTTCTCTGATATGTCTGTACTAACACATGTTGATTAATATAAAGTGTGTCCCATTCATGGTGACAATAACCTGTATGGAGAGGCCTTAGCAATAAGCTTCGCTTAAGATCCTAAAGCAGAACTTAAGTGCCATGCAGGTGCTCCCACAATTTGTTTGCATGGAAATGCATTTCAACCACAGATAAGGTAGTAATAAGGATTTCTCCTGCAGCTTCGTAGCGGAGGAGCTGGGATATATGCCTATTTTGTATCTGGTCCCATCTGATTATACTGACATTTTGACATCTGCAATTTGTCATCATGTATCTTTGAAAGCCGTATCTTTTTTTTTTTTTTTTTTTTTTGACTATGCTATCATGTCATGGCTGTGAAAAATACTTGTTTCACAGGACGCATACAATATATGATGATGACTCTTTCATCAGGTTATCATTTCTTTCTAGTCATGCCATAAAGGAATCTGTGTCAATGCCAGAAAAATAAAAGGAGCAGCAGAAGAAAAAGGAAGCACTTTTTTACAGTCAGCTAGGATTATTGATTTTACAATATTTTTTGATATTTTTTTCTTATGATGTTAATGATTCTTTCTCTGTTTTTCACTTGCTATTAAAAAGTTGAATATAAGTGAAAATTGATCCAGATAGAGAATCTGTCTCCTTCAAATTGAAAAAAAAAAAAAAAAAGAAAAAAAAAAAGTCTTAGTTTTCTATTTTTTATGGAATAAGTTAATACACATTTTCTTGTAGTTTGTCAGTAGAATTAGTCGAATTATGGTGTTGAAGCTGTCTTTAGGTATTAGCTGTTGGGTGCTTTTATAGTAATACTTTGTTGCATGTATAGGAAAAGTGTACTTTATATGAAAATGTCAACGTAACAGGAAAGGATATGCAGTAAAAGGTAATCATAGTGGAACAAAACTCATTTCTCTGAAGAAGGTTAATACAAAGCTTATGTGTCTCTTCAGTACTTACTCAGGCCTCATTTTGAAGGGTTAAATGTGAATTTAATGATGCAGAAACTGCTCCCTCTGGCTCTATGCAGAGGAATTGATTTCATATCCCTCAAGAATATCTCAGAACCACTACAGCTGATTATTTCATATGGGGAAGAGGTACAGACCACAAATGAAGCATGTTCAAATACTCCATAAATATGATACATAAGTGATATATTGAATGTGACTCCAACAAGTGAATGCACATAAGCTATATGATTTGAAATTAGCTGAAACTGAACATTTTGTTTTGGTTAAGCACAGTTCAGAACACAAAGTTGGAAACTTCTGACTCTTTTCCTAATTTTAGTCAAAGGCAGACTAAAAGATCTAAGATGCTAAATATGGGATGAGTTCCTTAATTTCTCTAATTGACATCATTGAACCTTCACAGTGTCGTTAGTGAGAAAAACAGCCTCAGGTCCTAGTCTTATTTTTATAAAAGAGAAATCTAATCTAAGTCAAGGAATTCTCTTCAGTAGTCTGTAGTATGTTGTCTAGTGAATAAGAATTCAAGTTTCAGGTTTGCCTGTAGAAATATATAGTTATTATGCCAAGGCACTTGAGGCCATGTCTTTAAAGGTGTGTAGGTTCCTGAACATACAGACAGATACTTTTGGAAAACCTCTGGGATGCTTAAATACATCCTCAGGCATTAAATCATCATGGACCACCTCTGAAACACCAACAATGGTCATGTTTGGGCTCTGTCCAAAAGCTGCTGTCCAGCTGTAGTGAACAGGTCCATAGCAAATATCCTGATCTGTATCCAGTGCATTATTACAGGTATGTATGTGTTCATATCCTGCTTCTACTCCAGAGTATGAAGAACACAGTTAAAATTTAAAGAAAATTTGAACTTTGTTGACTAGCCAAGGTTCAAGATCTAGCATACGGCGAACACAAAATGTTTTAAGATCATAGAGTAGTGCTTCCCTTTAGGTTCCTTTATAAATACCTCTTGCCTTTTACTGAAGACAACCCAATCAATAGTGTACTTTCATAGTAGACAGTACTTTTGTGTATGAATAATATGGTTTAACGAGATTTTGTTGAGTCCTCAGCTGAAACAAACATTTTGAACATCCCCTTGGTATGAAACACTTGTTTAGTATATACAGTGTAGATTTCTTTCATGAGGGGCTTAACATTCAAGACAGCCTACACAATATCCACCCTGAGAAACTGAAATGAGATTGAATTTGGTTTGAATCCTAATTAGGTACAATGACTAGTCTCTCAGCAGAGCCTGTGCTGAGGAGCTGCACTATCAAAACAAAATTCCATGTAATGCCTACGGAATTTAAAGCAAATCATACATGCTGATAATAAAATAAACAGAGAGTGAACAAAAATATGTGTTTTTAAGTCACATGTGATTCATGCAGGATTCATTGCGAGCCTCAGAAGAGGGAAAAGATGATTTTCTGACACAATAGAAACCTGTATAGGCAATTTAATTTCACTTGATAGGTTAAACTTTATGAAGCTGCCTTGGTAATGAAGTTTTATATGTTTCAAAGAATGAGACAATGAGATCTTTTCTCAGATTGTCTCCTAACTGGAAGAAATCATTACAAAAATACACCTGATCTCTGAACAGATGAGGAATATAGTTTGAGCTATGAGGAACAAGGGAAACAATGCTGAAAAGATGTCTGAACCTTCCATCCCCTTCATATATCTTCCTTAGAGTTTCTTAAATCAAATGTAAGCAGAAGAAGCAGGTCGTTTTAGCAATTTTGTTAATGGTGATTACTCTCAAGAATGAAATATGTAACATAGAAATTATTTATATTTTGGGGAAAAATAAACACATAAAAACAACTCCTCATTCATTGTGTATTATCATAATGGGATTGACTTAAAGGAGCTGTGATATTTATGGCAGGCAAAGGTCTGTCTCCTGAGATTTAATTCTTTTCTCATTTACATTGTTTTAAGCATGCCCAACTACTTAGCATTTCAAGGAGTTATTACTGATTTGCCACAGTGTGAGAGTAAAATCAGGGTGACCTTTTCATTGCTACAAAAGAAAGACATTTGTTTCCTGATGCTAGTACCAAATATCCACTGGATATGAAGGACTTACTGTTAAACTTCTCCAGGGTTAGAAATACTGGTTCTCTTTAAAGTAAGACATAAGCAGTATGTGACGCTTCTGTAAGAAACAAATGAGCTTGATACCTCTTGGGCCCCAGAAGGGAGTTTATTTTGAATGCTTTGTACAGCTCACCCTATATGGATCCCAGACCAACTGTTCTCATTTATTTTAGCTTGTTTCCATAATTCCATTTTGCTTACAAACCTTTCTTTCTAGAGTTACTCAGTTTGCTGAATTGCACACTTATCTCACAGTATGAGCTCTTCAATAATTTATAGGAAATGCATTCTGGTCTGTTTGAGATCTAAGTTAATTTATATGTCCTTGTATTTGTGCAAGGTCTGGATGTTTCACCTTTCATTTCATTGGGCTACAGAAACAAGCTGGCTTTTTAAACAGGAAATAGCCCAGTTCTGGCTTTATTTTGGTGCTCTTTTATGAAAATTTGAAAATACAGAAGTTAAAGGAAAATGACAGAAGATAGATTAATAAAAATGTTAAGGTCTAAATGATCCCAAAGCAAAATGTACTTAAGGTATATAAAAGAAGTCTTCACATTACTTACATATGCAATCCTTGCTACGATCTTCAGGTATTGATCTATTTACATAAAGACACATCTACATACATACAAACCCTCCTACCCTTAGCTTTTCACACATCATGTGCACTTCAAAGAGCAATTTTAACACATTACCTACATCCCACATATCTGACTAAAGATTTTGGTTGAACCACCTATTATTATGCAGATGACATTACATTTTGGATTTTTGAAGGGTGGCTGGAAAATTTCTGATGCTGTTAAAACAGAAAAAATGAAAGAAAAGGAAGGAAGGAAGGAAGGAAGGAAGGAAGGAAGGAAGGAAGGAAGGAAGGAAGGAAGGAAGGAAGGAAGGAAGGAAGGAAGGAAGGAAGGAAGGAAGGAAGGAAGGAAGGAAGGAAGGAAGGAAGGAAGGAAGGGAGTGTGTCAGTTTGGGGAGATTCCTACAGTCCTTGAAGGTTTCCATTAGAGACGTGAGATAACTTCTGCCTACTTACAACCATTCTGGCCTGCTCACCCTAGCCCTTTTCTGGCTTTTCAGTATGTTAACTGGTGAGGAATTTGAGACCCTGAACACCTTCCATCCTGGAAGAAAAAGGTGGATCCTATGGTATTTCAACATGAAAAAAAATACTGGAAGTTGTTCTTCAGAAATGCAATTTGACTTTCTATTCTGCTCTATCTCCATTCTTTTGTATAGAAAACAGAGGGTTGTTCCCTTCCTTCCCTTCCTAATTTCCCATAACAGTCTGACATGCATATCTCCTTTTGTCTCCCACTGATACTGCAGAAACAGCACCACTCTTTCAGCTAATATTTTAGTTTGAAGGATCACCCTTTTGCACTAACGAAGAAGAATGTCTCTGAAAGCATCTAATGAAACTATGAGGCAGAAAAGCTTGTTCTGTTTCAGATGTGACCACTCATGCACATCGGTATTACCTTGGATAAACTGTGTTTCTTAAGCACAGTCTTGAGCAAACAATGGTATGTAAATTGCTTCAACCTATGAATAACTCTGGGAAGCATTGTGCCTCGTACCACAGTTCAGAATAATTGCTTACCAGCTTCCTCTTGCTCTTGGGGGATAATAATCAGCTGCTTACCTCTGTCTGTAGTAAATTCCTAAGCATCAGCACGGAAATCCTAACATAAATGTGTGCTTTCTCATCTGCTTCGTTTAGCTGTTAAAGCTTTCATATCACTCACTCTTAATTTGATGCATGGCATGCGAGTCCTTACTTGCTTCCGGTGTATTTGGACTATTAGGACTCTATCTCCCATAGCCATACAAAAATCTTATTTTTATGTTCTTGCATGCGTACGAAGTTCAGACAAAAACGTAGCCCATAACTGTTGTCTGATTTTTTTTTTTCCTGATTCATGGAATGGAGATAGTAAAGCTTATTTGCACTGCTAAAACACTTAAGTGCTGATTCAAAATTATATGTAGAATATAAAACTTATTTATACTGTCTTCATGTTATAATGCCATAATGGTGTAAAATATCTACTCCCTTATGTGACAAACCATATCAATACAAATAATATTCAGTGATTTTTTCCATGTGAAAGAAGTAGGATTCCACTTTGTGCTATGGGAATATAAGATACTAAGAACCTGGTGTAGTTAATAGCTTGTGTCATGCCATGCCATAGAATTGGTTATATTGTCCCTGACTCATTACAGACAGATCTAAAACGTGTTATAATTTCACATGGAAATATACTTACTAGATTATTAACTTGTTTTGAAATTTCCAGTGTCACTTAAGAGACATTTCCTGTTTGGGGATTTACATCATGATTTGACCCAATTTTAATTATCAATTGATGGAAAAAGTAATTCAGTGTCAATACTGGCAACATAGAGATTATTACTTTCTAGATAGTAGGACTGAATAGAAATTATTGAAGATCTACTTTGAAGGAGAAAACACAGCAAGCCTTTAATTTGAGTGGTTCTTTTGGTTTTACCCCCAAAGATTCTGATTAACCCATGCAGCCCCAGGTAATTGTACCAATGTAACATCCACCCCCTCCCCATAACATATGGTATTTTGGCATTTCCATGTCTTGTTGGGCCTTGAGGGTATCTGATTTGTTTTGCTTTCCTTTTAAAGGCTTTCAACATAACTGATATTTATACTCTTTTATTCTAAAGAGTATTTTTCCCTTTCTATAGGAAGCTCAGACTGCTCCATGCTTGCTCCCAAGCACTTCTTGACATTTTGATAATGAACACAGGTCCCTAGAGGCCAAACAATGTGCTCAGATTTAACAGCTGTTCAAGTTAGCAGTATATACAGTCAAATTAAAACCTATTAATTGTAGATAAGGATTAACATAGACTTAAAGGTCTCTGAAATCAGTGCCCACAAGATAGCAATCCTTTACCCTGTCACCTCCACCTTCAGTAGTGCCATTACATTTAACAGGTGAAAGGCCCTTATTAGTTTCTTCAAGCAGTGCCAGCTTTGTAATTCCAGCTACCAATTAAAATAATGGTGTTAGCTATAATGGAATAGAGTGGTATGTTGAGCACTATGCCATCAATTCTCATCATATTATATTAAAAAATATTAGTACAAGCGTTCTTATGCATGAATTCCAGTCATGCCAAAGTTCACCTACCTACCTAAGCAAATATGGGGGAGGTCCAAAGAGTTTTCAACAGCCCACCAGACTTGAGTAGTGACAACTGCTACAAAATATGTATTTCTGTCTCCAAAGGGATCTTGGGCAGTAGATTTCCTTTTCTTCATCACCTTCATCATCACTGCATATACTTATTTCTCCACATGAGAAACACTGCCAAGAGTTGTGATGGTTTACTCTTGCTGGGTGGTGAGTGTAGTTTGCTCATTCTGCTTGATACTGCCATCTCAGAATGGTTTTATTTTGAGGTTTCATCGTGTCTTGTCAATACTTCCAAACAGAGAAAACCTTCTTACTTGCATCATAGGAAATTATGAAAGACAAGTTTTATCTGTTTACCTTTAATTATCCAATCTGAAATCCAGGGATCTCAGATGATTTAAGTGGGTGTAGCTAGCTACTAGTGGTGCCTGTTGGAATGCTAATGGAGTTTATATCTTTAAGAAAAAGCAAGTATTCCACTAACTTAAGCACACCATATCTTAACCTTTGTGTAAAGGAGGTGTTGATAGTTTCTGATGGAGAATGAGCTGGTTTTGGATGCAGATATGTCAATAGGCTTGGTCTCTGGATTAGATGTTTAACCTTGATTTCCTTGCTAACATGGATTTCTCATATAGTGACAGCACCAATTTCAATATGGTGACAATATGGTATAGATACTAGACCAAATACATAGTCCTTTAATGCTTTCATAATCTGTTTTGGGTGCAAAATAATACCACTGAAATTCAGGTCTGTAATGTGTTTCTTTCAACTCATTTGTTGTCCTCTTTCTAAAGAGAGGACCTCTGGATTCAGATATTGGTTAATAAATATTGTCTGGCATTTTACTGCATTTTGATGGAAATAGCAGGGAAAAAAAAAAAAAAAAAGAATGCAATAAAATTTAAAAATATGGCTCTGAAACCTACAGCTGTAGGTTTCATCTCACAGTGTTAAATATGATTTTTTTAACAGCAACTATTTATTATTCGTTCTGCCCTTTTCTGCACATACATACTCATACTCAGCAGAGATTTTGAAGTAGTTGTAGTTCCCCAAGGGCTATGTCATGAGGACCATAATAAAATACAGGAGCAGAATCATTGCCAGCATAAAGCAGTTTTATCAACCAAAAGCCTCATTCACAATTGATTATTGATTGCAATACTGATGTAGCTGTTCTATTAATATGGAAACAAAGGAAATTGCCTGAAAAATGAGGAAGCAATAGCTGTACACAAGGGGAGCTTTTTCCCCTGTACATAGTTTCCTTATGTTGCTTAGCTCAAGAGATACAGTAGGATGATAATGAGGAAAGATCAAAGCATGGTAGCTTTGCAGTGTTCTGCTAGATTGCTCTTGGGACTATTTTGTAAAATTGTAGAGTAGAATAGTTTTTAAGGATTCTACAAGTATGTTTCATTGCTTAAAAAAAGGTCTAGAAAAGTAAATTTATGATATAGTGCAACGAACAAGACCCTATACCTAGAAATGACAGAATATTTTAAGCCTTTTTAATTTAAGTGTACAAAAGTAAAATAAAATAAATTAGCTACATAGTGATTACATTATATAACTTAGTGGGATTTTAACTAAACCACAGAATGTACATCTTGGGCCATGGGAAAATAAATTTCTCTTCCCTTTACTTTCCCATAAAACTCGGGAAATGAAGATCACTTTATTTAGCTTTAGAGTAACACAGAAAATATTAAATCTAATGTAACCAATGTTAGCCTTTGAATGTACATACTAGAAAAGAAAGTGAAAGACCATCATGAAAAGATCAGTATCCAGTATGTAGCAATATATATATGTATCTGAAGCAAGAACTTCAAATATAGAGCTTCAGATACACAGTCAAAAAAAAATTGCTAAAATCATCGAACGAACACGAGAAAGAAAACTGTAGCAATAGAAGTAGGGTATGGAAATATGTACTTGGAGATGTACTTGGAGTTAAAGAATGTTAACCGTGACGAGGGTCTCTTAAATAGTGGTCAAATTGCTTAAAAATGTAGAAATGACAGAAGTGATTAATCATTATTTTTTCTCCATTTTGGGAGGAAAAAAAAAATCCGAAAAGAAAATGATGCAGGTGTTTGAAAATGTAAGGATGATAAAACACTTTTTGATCCTGCAGTAATTTGAGAGGATTTCTAGCACTAACTATTAAAGTGACAGACATTTGATGTGATATACATTGATATACATCCTTGCATTTGCATTGAGAGTTTTTAAAAGAATTAGGCAAGAAATTATCTGATGGTATATATGATCTTGTTTTCACCACATTCTAGAATACAAAAGAAGTTCCAGAAGAGTGCAGATGTTATGTTACAATTTTGAAAATCTCATAAGTGAATTATTTACTATTATATTCAGTGTTTAGTAATGTGTTTAACCGGGGACCTTATGAAATTTCAAGTGTTATGAAAATATTATGGCATACCTTAAATATAGGAAAAACAGAGTAAACCTAGGTCTGAAAATGACAATTTTCTCAGGGATTTATTCAAAAATATTATGTTTTAAAGCTCTGTCTTAACTGTCATATAGTTTTTTTTCGGGCTCCATGCCACCAAACATTAAAGTAATAGGCAAACAGAAAACCTAAAATCATAATTTAAAAGATTTGCAGGGATGTGAAAATAGGAAAGTGTTAAATAATAAAGATAAATAATGAAATTAGTGTTCTTTTCTCCAAATGCCCGTAAAGCCCAAAAATACTATATTGGCAATTAAATACTTTGTTTCCAAAGTAGCCAATGCTACACCTTAGTTTAGTAGTCACTGAAAGACAATCATTTATTTTGGAAGAGGGCTATAATATATATTGTGTTGCTTTCAAAATTATTATTATTTTTCAAATACAAGATATTGATTTAACAAGATCTTTCTTCTTAGTCGTGTGATATTGGACTTTACCAAATATGAGTCAATAAGCAATATTGATATACATATAGAAATATCAATATATTTTTAGGAACTAGCTCCTTAGGCCCCGAATTTGGATATTTGCATGCATATGCACATACATGACTTTCCTTCATGTCTGATGCTAGTCTTCTCAAATATCATGCACAGCTTTATGGGAAAAATATAGGAACCTGTTGTAAATTTCTCCTTAGTTTTAACTACAGGACTATTCTTTAATCATAAAAAACAGGTGTGGATACTTTGAATATATAGTAGTGGAACGCTTAGAAATCAAAAAACTGTATTCTGTTTCCAGCTTTTCCAAAAGCTTCATTGAATGACTTCACTGAAACATTTTTTCTGATAAATGATATATTTGTATTTCCCTGGCTTTCTGTGTAAGACTTATCATCTTTGCATGAGAAATGCAAAATAATTTATAATTACATGGAAAAATTGAAATGAATACTGAAGGTGGCTAAAAATGTAATGCAACAGCATAATCTAGTTAGATATACTTTGCAAACATTAAAAACTACTTTCATAATGTAGTGTTCCTAGTAGACTCAGCATTTTTCATTGTGTTTTGATTGAAATATTAGCCTTGTGGTATAGTCCTGTGTTTGTGTAATGGGACTAAGTCCTCAATAAAAACAAATTTGAAGAGCTTTACACTCTGAGAGGTACTTAGGAAAAGGCAGAAATTTGGGATGTGAAGAGAAAAACATGATAGAAAGGTAATGGTTCCATGTGTACTCCTGAAGCCATGCAACATCTCCAGGCTTTCAGGACAAAGTGACTGCTTTAATTTAGAGTACTGCTTGGAGAAATTTTTATAGCTCTGAATTGAATTCTTTTAGGTGGATAATACAAAGAGCTTATCAGAACAAGCACATTTTTTAAACCACAAGTCACTTTAGGGTATATACTATGAATTCAGAAGTAGGAACTTGAATTTACGTTTAGTGAAAATATACTATAAGTTAGATCATTAGAGAGTCAGAATGGAGATAAGATAAAAGATATACCTGAGGACATACATGTCTTGTACATTATCCCTGACTCAGATTCCTTCCCATTCTTTACACTGAGAAATGAATTTGCATTGGTTGTGGAGAAAAATAGAAAGAAGGTGGGTGTCTTACCTGGTTAAACAGGTGTTCATTGCTTAATAAGCAATATAGATAATAGTTAACTTTATATTATGTAAATTATGTTAGAAACAGAATTTGAAAATACGAAGTGTAATAAAAGGCCCTGCAAGTGCCAAATGAACTAAAACATGGTATTTTTTATACTACCAAACAGAGAGGGAAAAGAATCCCAGCAGGCTTCTCTAGGCTCTCTGTGGTGTAGAGTGGTGCAAAGGCATAACCACTTCTGTTGTTTGTGGCTTTCTTGTCTTCCAAGAGTCTGAGGTGAGCTTGAAATAAAAGGTGAAATGTGTTGCATCCCATCAGACATTTTTACAGTGTGAAACAGAGTGCATGTATATATTGTTTACCAGTGTTGGGGAAAAACAGAGGTGGGGTATATGAAGTATTAGAGTGTGCAGATGTGCTTGGAAATAGAAATCCTTCCAGGGCCACTCTTGTGCATGCTATTTTTAAGAGTGGGTCTAGGAGCCGGCTACCTTTTGAATTTTGTGAAGTGCTCCCTTGAAAAGAGCTGAATGAAGATGCCAAAACCAGAGATGGACACTGTGGACAGTCGAGCACCACAGCTCTAGCCACTCCCTGGCCCACTTCTGTTTAACAGTACAGTGCCCACCCAGATATCAAGTAAACCGTGAGCAAGCTGAATAACATTTGAGAAAGTGAATTTGGGTTTTGTCCTTAACCAGTGTAGGGAAACCTCGCTATTGTCTGCATAAATACTTCACGTGCTACCATCTGAGTATAAAGGGTATTTCAGATGAAGCAGCAGTTTCCTGACTTTTATAGAAGAATACATTATAAAGAAGGGAATACGAAGAGTTTACGATGGAGAATGAAGGAAGCGATGACAAGCTTCTCAATGTGTTTGGTTAGTATCACAGAATCACAGAATTGTCTAGGTTGGAAGAGACCTCAAGATCATCAAGTCCAACCTCTGACCTAACACTAACAAATCCTCCACTAAACCATATCACTGAGTTCAACATCTAAACTTCTTTTAAAGACCTCCAGGGATGGTGACTCCACCACTTACCTGGGCAGCCCATTCCAATGCCTCACAACTCTCTTCTCAGTAAAGAAGTTCTTCCTAATATCCAACCTAAAACACCCCTGGCACAACTTCAGCCCATTTCCCCTCATCCTGTCACCAGGCACGTGGGAAAATAGACCAACCCCCACCTCACTACAGCCTCCTTTAATGTACTTATAAAGAGTGATAAGGTCACCCCAGAGCCTCCTTTCCTCCAGGCTGAACAAACCCAGCTCCCTCAGCCACTCCTCGTAAGACTTGTTCTCCAGACCCCTCACAAGGTTTGTCACCTTTCTCTGGACACTTTCAAGCACCTTGATGTCCTTCTTGTAGCAAGGGGCCCAAAACTGGACACAGTACTCAAGGTGCAGCCTCACCAGAGCCGAGTACAGGGGGACAATCACTTCCCTAGTCCTGCTGGCCACACTGCTTCTTATGCAAGCCAGGATGCCGTTGGCCTTCTTGGCCACCTGAGCACACTGCTTGTTCATAGTCGGCCAACTGTCCACCAATACTCCCAGGTCCTTTTCCACCAGGCAGCTTTCCAACCACTCATCTCCCAACCTGTTGCTTTGCTTGGGGTTATTGTGCCCCAGGTGTAGGACCCAGCACTTGGCCTTGTTGAACTTCAGACAGTTGACCTCAGCCCATCAGTCCAGCCTATCCAGATCCTCCTGCAGAGCCTTCCTACCCTCAAGCAGATTGACACACGCACCTAACGTGGTGTCATCTGCGAACTTACTGAGGGTGCACTCGATCCCCTCATCCAGATCATCAATAAAGATATTAAAGAGGACCGGCCCCAGTACCAAGCCCTGGGGAACACCACTAGTGACCGGCCTCCAACTAGATTTGACTCCATTCACTGCAACTCTTTGGGCCCGGCTATCCAGCCAGTTTTTAACCTAACGAAGCGTACGCCAGTCCAAGCCACGAGCAGCCAGTTTCTTGAGGAGAATGCTGTGGGAAACGGTGTCAAAAGCCTTGCTGATGTCAAGGTAGACCACATCCACAGCCTTTCCCTCATCCACCAAGCGCGTCACTTTGTCATAGAAGGAGATCAGGTTCGTCAAGCAGGACCTGCCTTTCATAAAGCCATGCTGACTGGGCCTGATCACCTAGTTGCCATGTGATGACACTCCAGATAATCTGCTCCACGAGCTTCCCTGGCGCTGAGGTCAAACTGACAAGCTTAGAGTTCCCCGGGTCTACTCTCCAGCCCTTCTTGTAGATGGGCCTCACATTTGCTAGCCGCCAGTCGACTGGGACCTCCCCCGATAGCCAGAACTGTTGATAAATGATGGTAAGTGACTTGGCCAGCTCCTCCACCAGTTCTCTCAGTATCCTTGGGTGGATCCCATCTGGCCCCATCGACTTGCATACATCCAAGTGCTATAGCAGGTCACCAACCATTTCCTCATGGATAGTGAGTGCCACATTCTGCTCCCCATCCCCTTCCACCAGCTCAGGGTACTGGGTATACAGAGAGCAACTGGTTTTGCTGCTAAAGACTGAGGCAAAGAAGGCATTAAGCACCTCCGCCTTTTCCTCATCTTTTGTAACTAAGTTCCCCCCCACATCCAGGGATCCCTGCTGGAGATTCTCTTTAGTCTTCCGTTTTGCATTAATGTATTTGTAAAAACATTTTTTGTTGTCTTTGACGGCAGTAGCCAGATTGAGCTCCACATGAGCTTTGGCCCTTCTAATTTTGTCCCTGCACTGCCTCGCAACATCCTTATAGTCCTCCTGAGTGGCCTGCCCTCTTTTCCAAAGATTGTAAACCCTCTTTTTTCTCCTAAGCTCAAGCCACAGTTCTCTGTTCAGCCCGGCTGGTCTTCTTCCCTGCCAGCTCATCTTTGGGCACGTGGGGACAGACCACTCCTGCGCCATTAAGATTTCCTTCTTGAAGATAGCCCAGCCTTCCTACATTCCTCTGCCCTTCAGAACTGCCTCCCAAGGGACTCTACCAACCAGTGTCCTGAACGTCTCAAAGTCGGCCCTCTGGAAGTCCAATACAGCGGTTTTACTGGTCCCCTTCCTGGCTTCTCTAAGAATGGAGAGCTCTACCATTTCATGGTCACTCTGCCCAAGACAGTTTCCAACCACCACATCTCCCACCAGTCCTTCTCTGTTTGTGAACAGAAGGTCTAGTGGGGCACCTCCCCTGGTAGGCTCAGTAACCAGCTGCGTCAGGAAGCTATCTTCCATGCTCTCCGGAAACCTCCTAGACTGCTTTCTCTGGGCGGTGTTGTGCTTCCAGGATATATCTGGGAAGTTGAAGTCCCCCACGAGAACAAGCGCTGACGATTTTGCAACTTTTGTCAGCTGCCTGTAGAACTCCTCATCAGTCTCCTCATCCTGGTTTGGTGGTCTATAACAGACCCCCACCAGGATGTTTCCCTTGTTGGCCTTTCCACTGATCCTAAGCCATAGGGACTCAAAGGACTTGTAAGACAGTACTTGTAAGACAGATAAAGGTTGATATTTTATTCATTTCACTGAGTTGCATAGCCTTGGAAGTAGTGATAAATTGCAATAAGTTACTCCCAGAAATTTGAAAACATTTAGTAACAAAAAAATGGTCATACTGTATCAGAGCAAATACTTAGGTAATCTACTGTCTGTAACAGCAGTCAGATTTGTAGGGAGACAGTGTGATAAACAAACAGGGATGTTTTGCAGATTGAGAGTCAGAATTTACAAAAAGCTTATGTTAATATACTATTCTTGTGCCATCAAAAAGCATTATGGTTTAACTAATTCTACTAAAGAATTACAGTAAGAAAAATTTTATCCCTTACTAGCACACCATGCAGAATGCTCTGAGCACAAGACTGCTCCTTGTTCCCAGCTTCTTTTCTGGAAGGAATAGGAGAGGCAGCAGAGTGCAGAGCTGGCACAGAAAATAACCTGGATCTGTCTCATGTCCTATGGTTTGCTTTGGTTCTTCAATGAAAGTACAGGCAAGTCATTAACACTAATAATTGCTATTTATTTCCCATGCAGTCATGCAGCAGAACAGATAGACATCAACCTTTAATTGAGACCAGAATAAAGGGTCTGTAAGGCATAAATATAATGGCAAATGTGTCCACCTTGTGGCATATTTCCAAATAAATGTTTGTCATCTTTTTGAGCATTAAATAGCAAAATATAGTTAATATGGTGTATTTTCTCTGCGTTTTTGGAATACAGACTTGTTGGCAAACATAAAGCGTCCAGCAGTTTAAGGTGTTTGTGGTTTACCTTAGATTCTAGGAGTCCATTAGAAATATCCAGTGCACCAGGTGGCAGAACATATCCCAGATGATGTAAATATGCAATAATCATTGTCATGAAGAGTTTACAGCAGAGTGTGTGTGGGACATACAGTTGGTCATGAAGAAGTATAAAATAGATCTGGAGATTCAGTGGGCAGCATGTCCCAAAAGAGATGTGTGAGCCTGCAAAGAAGTGTTTATGGCAAACCAAGACAAAAGACATGCCAGTTCAGGAGGAACCAAGAATAAACATGTCTGCAGCCCTTCCAACCCTGAAATGATAAAGGAGGTGAGACAACAGAGATATGGAGGCATGCCTCATAAAAATATAAGCAGGTTTTCATTGTATCAGCTTCCTCCATATTACTCCATTTGCTGAATCACTGGATTAAAGAGGCTTCTCTTCGTACAGTGTTTTTTTGGGGGAGGTCCTGCAAGATAATGAATGTTTATCATTTCTTGCCATGGAATCAGATAAGGCAGGCTCCATGACAGTGCCTTGTCTTTATGTCTTTTCCAGCAACGATAAGAATAGAGATTACAGTTTGCCTTCCCTGGAGTCTGAAAACTCTGTGTCACTGACTGATTGCCTAGCCTTGCTGAAAACAGATGTCTCTCGCCAGAGAGATGAAGCTGGAATAAACATCCCTACAGTGACTGAAACCCAGTGGATGTATGAGCATGTGACCGGTTAATGTGGTTACTGGTATTCACAGTGATACCTAGCATTACATTTTCCCTCTGCAGTCTTCCCTTTTTGAACTTGCACAGTAAAATTAAATGAGGCAGGTCTACAGCAGGTCTTTTTTTCTGGGATTAAAGTCTTCCCTTCACATTTTTTACTAATCCAGCTATTTTTTGTAGATAAAATGTGAGTAAGGAAGGAAGGCAAATAACATACTTACCAGCTCGGTCTTTTTAAAGATTCTTTTCACTAGTTTTTAAGAATCACTTTCATAGCAGTAAGACCTTCAAACAAATACTACACTGACAATGAAATATACCTATTTAGTAGACATAATTTTATTCATCACATTTTATCACTGCTAGTATTGTGCTCAAATAAGAGTTTGGAATCTTCTGACTTATTTAGTTATGAATTATGAATCAAGTCATAATACTGAAATTTTGTGCCACGGTGACCAAAATCTGCCATCATATAAATAGTAACACTTCTTAAAAGTCTTGAAGTAAATAGAATTTAGTAAAGTCCAGTTTTATAGAGGTAATCTCTGAAGCATCACACTTCAGCTGGGCAGTTTGGAATATTTTCTAGCACTGTAAACTAGAAAAAAAATGTAAAAAAGCTGTAAAAACTAAAAATTTTCTAGCACTGTAAAAAAAGAGATGAGCCTCTTTTGCAGAAGACAAGAGAAAGTCAGTGTTCTAAGACATGCTTAATTCCATGTTCATGGAGGAGACTAAAGGCATTGCAGTGTTTCATCTGCATGGACTGTCATTAATACGAACTTCAACAGTTGTGTAATAAATATCCCTAGATAATACTGTCTAAAAGTCACAAAGTCTTACAGTTCCAATAGTAGCCTTCTGGGATATAGGTAGTGTGAGAGATTTCTAGTAGCAGCTGGTGTTCCCAGGCTTATTTTTGTTCAAACATGAAGCCAGCAATACTGTCTCCCTCTACATATGCTAGAGATACATTTATTTCTCAATCCTTACCTTACATTTAATTCACTGATCAATCGATTGGTTAGTCTTACACTTTTCTTCACAGCAGGTTTCTCTAATCAGATTCTGATTCATCTGACATTCATTTCAGTTAAGTTAAACCATCATGATTTCAGTTAAGTTAAATCATCATGATTTTATACAGAAAATTGCATAGTGCCATGATGCTCTAGTTGCATCATGAAGATCTGTTTTTATCTCATGAAGCCGCAGGTAAGTTTGGGCAGTTCCAACCTTTGGCATACTTACCATTCATTTGTGTGATCCTGTAGCTCATACATTCCTGAACAGCCCACATAATGTCTCAAGAAAAACTACTGAGAATAAGTTTTCTTTCCAGAGCCTTTGCCCTAATTTGTCCTCACTTCTTGTTATCATCTCCTTTCGTCGCCCTTATGAAATAGCAACTTGCTCAAGTTTATGAGTTTGATCCTGATTTAGTCCTTTTGGGTCTGCCACAGCAAGAAAAACAGCATCTTTTGATGAGAGAAACATACCTTGGAGTTTCTTATGTTTGCACAAAGTTACCCCTTTTCCACGGTTACTGTCATAGCACATCTATGGAAATTCACTAGAAATTACATACTGAGAGGCCCTGAAAAAGGACACTTTTTTGCTGTGCAGGTGACTGAGAACTAGTGCAGGTTGCTTGCAGAAGTTGTGGAGTGTCTGTCCTTGGAGACCTTCAAAGACCACCTGGACATGGCCCTGGGCAACCTGCTCTGGGTGGCTCTGCTTGAGCAGAGAGTTGGACCAGATGACCTCCAGAGCTTCCTTCCAACCCCAACCATTCTGTCAAGCGTTTTTGCCCTGCTAGCACTCAGGTAGAATCTATGCATTTACTTTAACACTGGTCTTATATGAAATGATCTAATCTTTTTGTGTTTTCTATGGGGCACTTTGTACAGCTACAGATCATATCCTAGAGGTATAGAGGTATTTGTGCAACAGCTGTTAACAGTGAAGATCATGTCTAAAGCTAATTATGAGGTCTATCTTATGCAGCACAGTGGCTCTAGTATTTTTGTTATCCATAAATGGACTAGGCAATGCAAATGATCTGGCCGATACAGTATAGTACTGCAGCTCAGAAAAGAGCTGCACAAAATTGTGGCATTTGACAGCTAATTAGGGCTGTTGCATTCTTATGTCAGTTGTTTTTTGAATATAACATATATAGTGTTTATACAAACACCCTTTCTGGTGATGCACTGGCAAGTATTTCAGGAATTTTGCAAACATCTGAGATCAGGGATCAGTACACTGAAATCCAGAGGAGAATTTTTGTAGAATGGGTATTTATTACATTGCATGACTTCAATCACTCTTCCCATTTGCCTGTGTAGTCTTACTGCCTGTGTAGTCTTACTGAGCATCTCTAGATAATTATTTTTATACTTTGAGCAGCAGTGGTGTATTTCGTGACATTGTGATAGTCCCCCTGTTTTCCTCAACTTGTTTTTTATGTTCCAGTCATTTTGAAAGACAGTTGACAAGCTTGGGTATTTCTGTTTGCTGGCTGAGATTAGGAATGGACAAAAGGACTGCTGGGGAAGATTTGACTGATGGGATAAATAGAGAGAATACTGCTGAGATAAATGAAGAGTTCCACTGAGTATCACTAGCTATCTTATTTTTGTAGTGCATACTAAAATACCACCAGTGGAACTAGTGGAGAGCAGCAGGAAAAAGTAAAGGGAGATAATTGCTATATGTGTGGTTTGCAGGCACAAGGCTAGATAAACTTTTTAGGAACACAACAGAACAACTGCTAAATTAGTGTTGTTTGTCAAAGAGAGGTCATTTGAGGGAGAAAAATCAGAAGTCAGAGGATTAAATGGAAATAATGAGACAAATGGAAGCAAATCACTGAGAAATGAAATAAGGTCTGTAGACTGGAAACATAAAGATTAAACAATTGGAACACTTATTTTATGAAAGAGGTCCAAAAACGGTCACATATGACAAATTTTTTTAGTTCTTTATATATAATTTAGAGTTTCAAAATGTGTCTGAAAAGTAAGAGTAGGAGTATCCCTACTCCTAAATAATTGTTTTTCATTCAGATGATAATTCATCTGTCACTCTCTCATAAACTATGGATTATCAGTTAATTCCAAGCCAAAGTTGAGATATTTTTATTTGATAGCCAATGAAAATAGATATTTTCAAATAAAAAGGTACAAATGAAAATTCATCTGCACAGCTAAGATGATTCTGACCAAGGATGTTCAAGAAAGATGAATTCAAGGTGAAGCAGGTGCAGCACATTGGACTTTGAAAGATATGTCATTTTGGAACTGCGTTCCAGAAAGGGTAGTGGGAACAAGCTAGTTCAGATATCACCTAAAGAATTCTTAAAAGCAGTAATAGAATTGAATTGCTTTTGATAACAGGGAATGGGCTTTGATGACCCAAAAGACAATCTTTTAGTCCCCTGTAGCTCTATCACAATGAATCTTGCAGCGTTTTCCAGAGGCACAACTCAGTGGCTTTGCAGAATCCTGCACTCAGCAGAATATAACATCCTTATGGCAGGGCACTTCCATATTTAGGACCTAGATTTCTACAGTGTACATGCTGTTCCCTGCTTTTGTTGACAGATTTATTGGAAACAAATATGAGTGTATATGTATATATACACTTTGAGAATTTCATTCTCCATTTAACAGGAATGATACAAAATCACTGGAAATTTCGGGTGTTATTTCTTCAAGAGAATGGCCAGATCTCAGAATAAATATAAAAGGCAAGACTTAAAGCAGGATAGTGCTGTGTTGTCACCCACTTCTAACTGTAGTTATGTTCTTCCATGTTTGAACTTCATACGTCCCATTATTTTTAATAGGAATGTTCTTAAATGTCTATATGAGCTGTAAATGCCTTTTAATGTACCAATTTATATGCTATATACAAGACACTCCCTGTTCAGGAGAATATGGTCTGTTCATACATGATTAAGCTTACTTCCCTGCCCTATGAATGTATTGAAATGGCACACTGAGTAGCACCTTTATAGGTAAATTTCATTTAAATCTGCTTTTTACATATACATGTACTTTAAGTGCTCTTCAGCATTCTTATTTCTAAAGTAGCAAAGTAACATGATTAACATGTCAGCCACTGACACTAATTTGGGCATTAACGTAACACCTTTCTCTTCCCAGTTCTTCAACAAACCTGTAACTCATATTTCCATGAATTTAGTACACACACACATTTTATTCTATTCCTCACAGAAGGATCTGAAGAATGCTTTCTAAAATACAGCCCTCTACTGGAAGTTTTTCATAAGATAAAATTTATGATAAATTACTTTAGATAACATGAGGTCAAAATAATTTGTCATGCTGCTACTCAGTCCTATCATTTTCTTTCCCTTAGTGGGAGAGGTTAGAAAAGGAAAAATAAAACAGTTGCCCTACTTTTTGCTGATAGCACCTGGCAGGAAGATGCTCATGGGATGTTGTATATGTGTCCAGGCTGCAGGATCAGATATTAGATATTAAAGTTTGATACTTGAAAGAAAGGAAAATAAAAAAAGATTTAATGCAAAGGACATGCCACAAAAAATTGGTGGTGGCCTACTTCCAGCAAGTTGACTGGGTCCGTAAAAATTAGAAGATCCAAGCTGGTATATGCCAGTCCAGATCCTGCAGTATGTTCTGAGAGTTTGCAGGATTTCAGCAGACACCAGGCATTAAATGGAATGGATGCTGGAAGCATTAAGTGTTCTTGATTATACAGAAGATTGAACAAAGAACAGTTTTGAATTTATTATTTTTCAAACAATGCCCTGGACATCTGCTCTAAATGCTTCTGCCTTAGGTTCATTTACTTCAGTTTACCTTCTTAACAACAGTGTAAATTGACTTGCTCAATTATAATGTCATGAACAATCTCATTTGTCTGGCCTCATGGAGGTGAGCTGGTCTGCCTGTGGAGATGAAGCAGCACTCTGAAGGGAAAAGAAAAAGACAACAGTAAAGAAGACTTCTGAAGAGACTGAGGTAGATTCAGTACTCCCTAAATATCTTTTTCTCTCATCAAAGAAAAGAAAAAGCAACAGCCTTTTCAACATGCTGGAGCATGTACTTTCTCTATCCAGACAACAATCTGTCTTCTTGGCCAAATAACTCATGAGGCTGAGGGATATTATTGCTATGCTGTAAACTAGAAAAAAAACAAACTTCTATTTTATGTGGCAACGGGAAGCAGTCTATTATCAGAGAGTTTTCTCATCTAACCCATATGCAATGAAGAAGTCAAAGGATCCACAATCCTTTTCTAGTATGCTTGAACCTGGTGTTTGATAATATAAGAATGAACTGCAATGTAGCCACCAAAATCTTCAGTTGTGTTCTTAGACTTCTGAGTGTGTACAAAACTGCTCCTTTTTCCTGTGTGCATCTGGGGACTCCAAGCAGCTGCACACTTGTTTTTGTTTGTTTGTTTGTTTGTTTTCTATTTCTGCATAGCTGGGTACCTGAGAGAGGCACTAGACAGAATTTTCTGGGGAAAGAAAGGAAAAGTTACTCCTCCCAGCTGTGGGAATAAACTCTATTCTGTGTCTTATGTTAGGAGGAAGAGACAGCACCTGATTTTTATTACTTTGCTCCCTGGCTTAATACTTCATTTTTGTCTGAAGAGAGTTGATGATTTAGGATATCCTGTCTCTTTGGAACCACAGTCCTAAAGCCTAACAGAAAATTCACCATCCTGTGGGAAACCATATGTTTCACAAAACTTGCCATAAGCTAGTTTGTGCCACTCGATGTTTTATGCCAAAACTCATATCAAAAAATCTGGATTGGTTAAACTTGGACCTTGACCAAGTTGACCTCTGTCTGACTCCTGAATTCTGAACATGTGTCTTCCTTTCCCACCTAAACAGAGCTCCAGCTGGTTGAATTTCTGTCTTCTTTCGGAGGGCGCATTAAAACCCAAGGGTTTATAGGGCATAAAAGACTACTAGACGTATTTCATAAGACAAGGGGATTGTTACTTCACCAAAATAAGCATGCCATTCATCCATTAGAGGCCCTAAATACTGTTTTATACACATTACAGAGATTTCAATTTGACTCATGCATTGCAATCTGGATGCCCATCTCACAGCCTCTCTCCCTTCATACACTCACAGTCTGTCTGTTCATGCTGGGGTACAGATGTAGGTACACGTTGGTACAGATCCAGCAGCAAGTGCTTCCAAGTCTCTTACTTTCTTCTTTCTTCTTTCTTCTTTCTTCTTTCTTCTTTCTTCTTTCTTCTTTTTATTTCTTTATTTATATTTTTAATTTTTGCTTGATACATTGTCATCAGAGTCTACAATCAATCCAGGGCTGTTGGCATCACTGCTATCAAGTGCTATTATCATTGGTTACCTCTTCTATGCCTTAAGAATTCCAAGAAACAATAAACATGTTTTTTCACTGTTGTTGATTTATCAGTAGCTGCTTTACTTCACAATTTTGTAAGCAGCAACTCAGGAAGCCTCTAAAGCTACATAGATCTACTAGATTTGTTTGAATGTGCAAATAAATAAAAAATTGAAAATAAGTAACAACCTACATTTATGAGAAGTTAGGATTTAAGGGTATCCAGGGTTACAATGGTGTGACAAAGCCATTCTTTTGGATTAAAGCTCCAGTCTATGTAGCTTGGTATAAATACAAAGAAGGTATATTTTTATTTGCTTTTCCACTTTTTCTGGTATCTTTTGCCATGGACTTCATCATTCATAAAATGATTGAAATATTTAAGAGTCTTTAAACTATAACCATCTCTTAGTCTATCTTTTGCTGTATGTGTGCTGGCATTTAAATAATCAGCCAAGGGAATCTTGAATGCCCTTCAAGCACATTCATTCCAGCTGGTTGTAGGAGTGTACAAGTCATCCAGCCAAGGGGCTTGACTGTAGTATTTGGGGATCAGTTACAGCTTCAATGGAGGGTTGAAATTCAATCTTAAATCACTGTGCTGTAACAAGTTGGCGCTATGAGGTTTTACTGCAATAGCTGGCTTCTTCCCTATCTTGGCTACCCACAGACTGCAACTGTACTTTTACAGTGTTTGTTTGATACAGATGTAGTAGTCAGCCTTGGGTATGTCACACTGGCATCTATAGTGCTCTGGGAAGTGGGACTACTTGATGCCGCCTTTTATATCACTGCAGTCAGGTGACCCTGCAGAAAAATAATGTCAGACTCTTCCTTTTATGCTGATGATATTCTTAAATAACGTACTATTGCCTTTCTGAGCCAGGTCCTGCAGTCTTGATGCAGTCAAAGCTCCTGTTGACTTCTGCAGGGATATTATCTGAGCCAAAACTGGATGTTTGGACTCAGTTTGATGAATATACACAACATTTTTCTTCAAGAATTACATTTGGATTTGTGTGTGACTGATAATGTTAAACAATGCTGTTAAAAAGACATTTAGCTAAGGAAAAAAGACACTGAGCTAAGGAAAAGAACCTTTTCAATATCTGACAGTTACTTTTGCAGATTTCTGAGACCTGCCAGTTACTGCCTCTCCTTTTTACACTTTGGTCTGAATTTTCAGATGATATCAATTGTTTGCCAGTTGTTTAGTGGTGGCTGGTTTTGAGAAATTAGTACAGTGTGTTGGCTTTCAAAAAAGAGTGAGCATATACTGTTCTCTACTTACCTGTCTTTTTCCTTAAGCAGTTCTCAAAGAACTACTGATGGAGTATTGATGACTAACAATTTTTTTTCCCCAAAACTATTTTGAATTATTTTACCCAAATATGATTTTTTTATCTGTAATTTTATGTGCTATCAGTACCATCCTCCTCTAATGCACTTATTCACTAAAGCACTTACAAGAATGGTGGAAAGACCATCACCTTGTTCTGAATATTTTCCATATGATCCATATGAATTGAATAGCTGATGAAAAGGAATAATCTTCACTTTTGAAAGGCAACACAGAATCTCTTCAAAAGGACTTTTCTCATACCTGCCTTTCTTCTCTTTGTTTCTGTGCTTTGGCTTTCACTAACCTTTGCTACTTCTCTTTTACTAAGCTCCTTCAGCAACAATCCCATATATTTCTTTCACATTATCTTTTATCCACTCTTACCACTATCCAAATGACAATCCATTACCTATCTGACCAACAATGTGAAGGCGCTTTTAATATTAGATCATCAGGCTTATTTTTCCTTTGACAACAACTTGTCAGAAAGCTAGCAGTTTATTTTTTTGCTACATGAAACTCAATGTACTATAAACATCAGTGATTTACTCCAAACCTTCCTTGAAATTCAATAACCTTCATGCCACATAATCTTATAAATGTATTTAGTGAAGTTTTATAAGGGATTACTATCTTAAAATCACCCCAGAGCTAGTATTTTACCTAGACAAGTGAATTGAGATCATTAAAAATATAATGGGAATCTCCTCTGTGGTCAGATGGTTGCTTTTTAGCTGCTGCTATCTTTATCTACCCAACTAAAGAGTCCTTCTCCATCCTTTTTATATAAAACCCTTTAAGTACTGAAAGGCCACGAGGTCTCCCTGGAGCCTTCTCTTCTCCAGGCTGAACATCCCAGCTCTCTCAGCCTTTCTCTCGTAGGAGTGGTGCTCCAGCCCTCTAACCATCTTTATAGCCCTCCTCTGGACTCACTCTAACAGCCCCACATCCTTCTTCTTCTGTGGGCCTCAGACCTGGATGCAGCTCTGGGGGCCTCAAAAAGGCAGAGCAGATGGTGATAATCACCTCCCTCCACCTGCTGGTCACACCTCTGTTGATGCAGCCCAGGATGCAGTTGGCCTTCTGGGCTGCAGGCACACACTGCTGGCTCATGTTGAGCTTTTCGTCCACCAGAACCCCCAAGTCCTTCTCTGAAGGGCTTCTCTCAATGAGTTCTTCTCCCAGTCTGTGCTCATGTCTGGGATTGTCCTGACCCAGATGCAACACCTTGCACTTGGACTTGTTGAACATCATTAAGTTCATATGCACCCACTTCTCCAGCTCCCTTTGAATGGCATCTCTTTATTCTTCGTTATCAACTGCACCACTCAGCTTGGTGTCATCTGCAAACTTGCTGAGGGTGCACTCAATCCCATCATCTATGTCACTGATGAAAATATTGAAAAGCACTGGTCCCAAGACAGACTCCTGAGGGACACTGCTCATCATTGGTCTCCACCTGGACTGAGAACCATTGACCACTACTCTCTACATGCGGCCATCAAGCCAATTCCTTATCCACCAGATGGTCACAGAATCACAGAATTTCTAGGTTGGAAGAGACCTCAAGATCATCGAGTACAACCTCTGACCTAACGCTAACAGTCCCCACTAAACCATATCCCTAAGCTCTACTTCTAAATGTCTTTTGAAAACTTCCAGTGATGGTCACTCCACCACTTCCCTAGGCAGCCTGTTCCAATGTCTAACAACCCTTTCAGTAAAGAAGTTCTTCCTAGTATCCAATCTAAAACTCCCCTGGCGCAACTTAAGCCCATTCCCCCTCGTCCTGTCACCAGGCATGTGGGAGAACAGACCAAGCCCCACCTCTCTACAGCCTCCTTTAAGGTATCTGTAGAGAGCGGTAAGGTCGCCCCTGAGCCTCCTTTTTTCCAGGCTGAACAAGCCCAGCTCCCTCAGCTGCTCCTCGTAGGACTTGGTCTACCCTTCAAATCCATGTTTCTAATTGAGAGATTAGTATGTCATATGGGACTGTGTCAAAGGCCTTGTAGAAGTCCAAGTAGATGACAGCAGTCAGTCTTCCCTTGTTGACTTATGCAGTTACTCCATCATTGAAGGCCACCGGATTGGTCAGGCATGATTTACCCTTGTTGAAGCCATGCTGGCTGTCCAGGATCACCTCCTTGTCCTGCATATGCCTTAACATTGACTCCAGGAGGATGCCTCTGAACATCAGGATGCACTTTGTTACTGTGCAGGTGACAGAGAACTGGCATAGGTTGCCCAGACAGTCTGCGGAGTTTTCCACCTTGGAGACCTTCAAAAGCTGCCTGGACTTGGTCCTGGGCAGCCTGCTCTGGGTGGCCCTGCTTCAGCAGTGGGCTTGGACCAAGCATTTCCAGAGGTCCCATCCAACCTCAGCCATTCTTTGTCTGTAATTCAGGGTAACACATCGGCTGTGGAAAATAGTGATAATTGTAAAGGGAGCAACAGTCCTCAGGGATTTTTCAAGTCCTAGAAACTGTCTTTCTAAAGCCACAGATTAAATTTATGGTAATAAGATGAAGCAGAATTTTGGAGAAAATGTATTTATCCTTAGAACCACTAGTTAGTATGTATGATGTGCTGTGTCCTGGCACTTCTCCTGTGATCATTATTAGTCACATGAGCCAGCACTGAGTCTTACATGCATAATACCAATGGCTTGGATAATTCCTGACTTGAACTTAGAATATGAGTACTCCAGACTATAATTTTTGGATTCACTATTTTTTGTACACTATTTCATTTTTTGAAAGCTTAGGGTATTATGTCCATTTGGGAAGTCGCCTTAGTTTGTGTGGGTATTAGTCATAGTTCTTATAATAATTTTTATTTCAGAAAAGATTTCAAAACTATAAAAAACTATAGTTATACATCGTATTGAATTTCATGGTTGCACTTAGATTTCTTGAATGCAAGTTTTTTAGGTATAGAATGGATAATTTTCTACTTATTATTTCTGGGGATTGTTTTACATGACAAGCTGAATCAGATTTTTAATGTCAAGTGGAGTATATTATACTTTCTCAACTTCGTAAACTCTGTGATTTATAGGGTATCAAGTTTGAAGATTTTTCTCTGTATCATTAACCTTTTATTTTTATGTGAAGCCACTTTATATTTCTATGTTTGTATTAAGCCATTTTAAAGACTTTTCTTGTCTAAAATGATGTGTTACATACAAAATCTCCTTTTTCTTGATCCAGTGACTCCTTCCATTCTGGATGTATCTATTTGGATGTATGAATGTTATTTATTCATCTCAAAGTAACATGTCTTTTATACAAAAGCTTTTTGATTAAAATATAAACCTGAGGGTTATCCATGGAGTTTCTGACAGAACAGGAAATTGTATTTTTACACTTATTTTGAAATGTTGACTTTGGAACTCTGCTGTGCTGGCTCATCACTCAGACAGCTGCTGATATATATTTTGAAGTATAATAGGACCTGAGCATTTAGAAAAGGACATAATTCCATAGGGATATTTGTTGGAGCCTGATCTCAAAAACGTTTTTTGATCTGTCTGTTGACTAGGAGCGTCTTGGTGATTTCGTTATGTACATGCTATGTAACATTGCTGATCGCTGCCTCATGTTCATTTTGTTACTGCTTCACCATAGGGTCACTGAGGCTACAGCTGCCACATTTTGTCTGTTCGAGGTGTCCCAAATGTGCTGCATGGATGATCTTGTTGATCCACCCAGGTGGAGAAATTTAAAATTCAAAAAGATTAGCTCACTTTACCTTTTAACACAAAATGACTTTGACATGTTGAGAGAAACTTCAGCCTGTGTGATTTTAGCGCAGCCCAATCTTGCAGTTTAGTACTTCCTCCTTGCACTCTAAGGGACACAGGGAATGTTTGATAGACTTAGTGAAACAAAGAGGTACAAGAACAGGAAAAATGTGGCACGTCTTCATTAAGTGATCTGGTAGAGTCCCACTAGAGCATTTTACTGCTAGTGCTGGTCTCCTGAGTTGAGTACTTTACATTACAAGATTGTCAGTGCTGATGATGACTAAATATCAAAGCAGTCTCTTGGCAGCAATAGTAAGAAGTATTACCTTTCCTTTTCCTCGTGTTGTTATGAAATAAAAAAATGTAATTTCCTATTAACTTTGATATAATTTTTAAAGTTCTCACAACCTCCAGTATTTAACTTTCCAAAACTGAAACCCTCTTCTTTTGTTTGCAAGAAAAATCTGGAGTTTCTTTCTGCTTTTATGCTGAGCAGTAAGTAACAATATCAAACAACAATTTTTGATGGAAACTCCTAAACTTTGTTGTCTGAGATGTCACTAGTAGTGAAGGTGCCAGCCTCCACCAACACGTGCCTCTTAAGGAAGTGATATGACCTCCTTATCTCCTTCTGGTAAGCAGCAAACCCCCAAATTACTTCAGTATACCCCATTTCATTTTGAGTTCCTCTGCCCTTCTAATTTGTACAATCTATTCTTCTATCAATGGGGTAAGTTGAGCCAGCAAATTTTGGATACCTCTGTCTCGCCTTCAAGGTTTATCTGGTTTGGATTGTCTCAGAATAATCTGAAAATGGGGTTGAACACATAAATTCTCTGGGTAAAGTAACTCTTTGAGAAAAGCAGTCTGAAATTGTGCACAGATACCTCTTTCCCTCCTTTTATTCTGTTGATTTCAATGCAGTTAATTACCTTAATCATACTCTGGGTTAGAGTCTGCTTTTTTGTCATTTATATAGAGCTAAAAAGCCTGTGTCCTTCACCTCTGCTTGGGGATTCTTTTGGGTGAAAAAGTAGAAATAAGAACAGTGACATATATCTCTATTAGTGGATATTGCTCTTCGTATAAAGAATCCAGAAGTAAATATATTTCCTCTACCATTATGATGAATTGTTATTTTTTTTTAACTTCTATCTGTGCTGTCCGCAAGATTTTGTAATTAAGAATAGGATAGTAATTTGAGCAGGACCCACGTGCCTCTACCTCTTTTCTGTAGATTTTTTTTTCCCCACTAATGTATTCTGAAGGTTTTAGGGATGAGACAAATTACTCTGTGTTGGCGACATGAACAAAATAAATGAGACCTAGCTGCACAGGCAAATCTTACTGCATAACCCAATGGTGAAAGCCCTTGTTAGTGGGGAAGAAATGTTGCTGTATATTCAGCATCCTGCTCCCAGGACTCCTGTGCTTTACGTGCTGTCATTGTATATAAAAATAAAGAGCCCTACAGGCAAGAAATACAAGCAACTTTCCCAATGCCAGATAAGTGCCCTAAGCAGTAGGCTATAAACTCCCATTTCTGCTTGTGCTCTCTTCTGGACTCAATAAATGTTAATTTTTAATATTTTATTTTATTTTATTTGGCTACTGACATTGCTTCAGGAAGAAGCTCTCCCCTGGGGATCATAGTGGATAGGAGGTAGGAGAAGAATGGATGTCTATGTAAGTGGGAGGAGAAGAAATTGAACCTTATTTCTCAGTGTTTATGGTGGATGCCTTTATCACAGTAGCCAATAAAAAGGCTAATTTTTATTTATTTATTTATTTATTTATTTATTTATTTTGTATGTGTGCAAATGCCTAAGGTGCATATACATATCTGTAGAACTCCATTTGGGAAGGTGCTTCTGGCCACTGCCCAATTTTATGGGAGCCCAGTCCTGGCACGTGTAGCTCTGACCTTGCTTGGCAGATACCAAGATGGACACATGAAGGCAAACTGTTTCTGATTCAGATCAGGCATGAGCTGGGTACCAAGCCTGTTAACATGGTCCTGTTGGCAAAGTGTAGAGGCTGTGTTTGTTGCCGTTACAGCACAGTCTTCCAGGAATTTAAGGCACTGCTCCAGGTATCTCTGAGAGATTGCTCCTAAGAAGAGGCACATACTAAACAACTTCATCCATATCTGTGCTTTTGGCTCTCAGACTGCTCTAGGTGTTTCAGATATGCCAGGGAAAGAAGCCAGACACACCACTGGGGGTGCAAGTGAGCTGTCAGGAGTCCTCCCTCATGTTAAGTGAGCAGGTTGTGACCAGTTGTCTCCCCAGCCAGTGCACTCATGCCCAAGGGACCATTTTGAGTAGGTAGATATGAATCTGGGGCACAGCTTCCCTTTTTCAGAGCCAAGGACTCTTCATTGGAGGCAGGAGGGAAATCCTAAGCCAGCTGCCCTCAGTGCTGGGAGCACTACATGACGTGCTCAATTCATTATTGCAGGTGAAGACATAGGCTTTGCTAGGTGAGAGCTTGAATGAGTATCAGGACAAAGGTGGTTGATGAGCAGGTTTGAATCTGATTTTGAGTACAAGTGTCAGCTAATTAACTCAGGCTGTTCCAGATGCAGACCCTGAAATAGTCTTTGGTACAATCACACATGCAGGTGCAGTTTCATCAGATTTTCCAGCAGCTCCTTCACAGCATGCGCCATCCCCTGCTTAGTTGTTGGTAACGTTGTGGATCCAGGAGGAAGATATATTGTCTCTGAAAAAAATACAGTCAGTGAATTATTTGAATGTCTTGCTGATCCCAAAAGATCTCCCCTTGCAGTGGTAGGAATTGCTCTGGTTCTGATATCATATTTATGATATCATAAATATCTTCTGCTTATATCCTCTTATGATATAGGACAGGCGTCTTGCTTTGTTGTTGCTAATACCTTAAATACTGAGTTCTGCCTGTGCCAAAGAGTTTTTGAAACTCTCTGTCATTTCACATGGGAACTGGGGCACCCTTGCACTGTATTGTGTGATGTATCCTATGGTTTAGGGAAGCTACAGGCAGGAGTATTCCCAAGGTGAGATCATCTGAATTGCCTGAGGGAAGGCATTGGAAAGTGGTTGAAAAAGCTAGTGATTCTGAGGCTCTGCTAGTGAAGTGCCAACTAGGTCACTATTATGATGAAGCTACTGAATGTCCCTGAATCTACTACAAGTTGAAAACATGGTGAGGATAACATCAGGGTCACTGTTGTTAGAAAGACCACATATTTTTGTGTAGGTGACAAACTACTCTGTGAGGATTTTACACAACTAAAATTCCTCCTGAGGTCCATATGCCATTTTTCCGGATTTGGGCATTGACTTCTGTAGTTATATTCCATACCTACAGGAAAAAAAAAAAAATCATAATAATAAAAAAACACAGTTAATATGCTACAGAACAATAAGTTAGTAGAAGAGAGGACAGTGTGAAGTAGGCAAAAGTGAGGTAGAGAGCTAATGCCACATAAGCGGACAGCTTTCTCACATGAGTGCTGTTCCCTCTGATGTTCTCCCTTACCTACTGAACCAAAAGAATGAGATGAGCATCCCACATGTCCAGGAGGATATTATCATTTTAATAGTCTGCTGTGTGATAATTTTTTATTTATGTATACCCGGCCAGATGTTTAGCTGATAAAGATCAGAGAAACTTTAGTAATTGCAGAGGAGCTGCACCAAGTTTATGGTTTAACCTTTGTTCATTTAATTGTTTAGATTTATCATATTTAAGAACCTCAGCATAGAGACTCCCGATTTCATGACTTAAATAAGGGGTGATTTTTGTACAGAAAGGATGTATTCTGCTCTCAGCTACACATAGCCCCATCTTGTAAGTGAGAATTGAATCAGGCCATTATGAGTAGAAAGTAATGTTTTACATCAAATACCCACATATGATAATACTTTGATTGGTATTCGTAGGGCCATGCTTACTCCATCTGTCTCGGTTATAAATATTTTAAGTGCATATTTCAGTAAATTTTAGAGTTTGTAACAATGTAGTAAAATCAAGTAGATGTGTAATAAATTCTGACAAGCACAGCAACTCAGTTGTTGCTCAATAGGGTTCTGTTTAGCTGCTCAAAAAAAGTCTTGCTAGGCTAGAAAAATATTGAACCAAGTTTAAACTTGAACAAGTATGCTGCCAGGAAAGCTCTGGGTTTAATGTCTTTAGAACAATAGGCTGGATTGTCAAGAATGAGTAGAAAATGGGTTTGTCAGCATAAAGCTGGCATTCTAGCAGAAATATTCAGAAATTGCTGGAGGAGCTGAGCAAGAAGATGATTTTTATCTGGCTTTTTATTTTCCTCTTTTTTTTTTTTCTATATATTCAGAAGTGCAGAAATACCTAAGGATGCTGCTTATTTATACCTAAGGATGATGCTTCTTAGCTTCCTTCATTTCTACACCTATAAAAATGCATTCCCAAAGTACAATGTGGATAGTGGGGAGAGAGCCATTAGGCTGCTTCTGTGTCTTTCTGAATTAGAGGTGTCCAAAGTATCTTAGCAGCTTTTGCCAGCATGCAGGTAGCCCATCTGGCCCTCAGTTTTGGAGCAGCTTATTCCAAGGTCTTCCAACTTTTTCTACAGCCATTCATTCTCACAGCCTGTATCCTTAAATCAATGAAGTTCCAGCAGGCTTCCTTAATTCCTGCATAAGTGAACTCCCAGGAATATATCCATGTAGCTACATCTAGGATTCTTCTGAGGGGATCTGAATGCTGACTAGTAGCTATTTTCAGATAGCAGCATGTTGACAACACTACTAAGGGCTACACCCAGGAACTACAGTTTCCAGAATTTTGCAGTATTTCAATCTAGTGAAGCCTCGTACAAATAACAAACAAAAAGTGAAAAGTGTTCTATGTCACCCATAATTAAAAAGTGGATGTTCTGTTTATGTGTTTTCTTACAGCTGGCAGCATTAGAGAGACAGATCTTTGACTTCCTTGGTTTCCAATGGGCTCCTATCCTTGGCAATTTTCTACAAATAATAGTTGTCATTTTGGGTTTGTTTGGAACCATCCAGTTTAGGCCTCGATATATAGTTGTGGTAAGTCTCATTTATATTATATTATTTTTGCAATTGGTTTTAAAACTTGTCACATTACAATGCATAATCTTCTTGGCCTCAAAACACCGGATGTTATTTCTGTAGAAAGTTCAGAGTCCCTATGTATTTTTGCAAATTGAGGACTAGTGAGTAGCATTTCTGAAATTTTGGAAGTTATAAGAATGGATAGCTTAAAGAAAGAGCTGCAAAAATATGACAGTGATACAAGCTATTAGTAAGATTCTTTATAGAATTAAATACTAGGATGGGTCATGGGAACATCTACAATTATGTTACATATAAATTAAATGAAGAAAAGAGGTAAAAATATTGTTCACTTTGCAATATAAAAACAGAATCAATGGCCATTAAAAAAATAATAATAATAAAAATAATAAAAAAGGAACAAGTCATATTTGGCTACATCTTCCTCTTAAATGGGGAGAAGCAATTTGACACAAGGGTTACAAAGACATCTTGCTCTTACTTACATATAACTATAACTTGACCTGCCAAAATGTGTGTTTACCACCTTGACCCCAAATTGTTGTGAATTAACTCTGATGCTTGTAACTTGGAGCTTCACAGACTTCTTCCTATGTTCACAACATAGCCAGAAATAATAATAATAATAACAAACTCAACAACTTTCAAAGCTGTGAAGGAACACGCATCAGAAATATCTCTTTTGCTCCCCCACCACCTCTTCTTAATGGATGATTATTACATTTTCACCTGGCATTGTCTGTATCTGGAACATTTCAGTTGTGTTGCCAGTAATGGATTTTAAGAGGCTAAATTTGTTGTGTTTTTTTCTTTTTTTTCTTTTTTTCTTTTTTTCTTTTTTTTTTTTTTCTCTTCTTTTCTTTCCTCACAAGACTGAAATAAATGTCTGCTAGGAAAGGCTCATTAAAACAGTGCTTAAAAGGCTTCATCTTTTCTAGTCAAGCCTGAAATCCTGTAATTCTTCTTGATGTCTTAAATGTGAACAAAAACTGTACCCAAGGTAATGTTGAGGTTCTTTACACTCACATTAGCTAAATTTCACAAGCAGACTATAAATAATTGAAAATGGATTGATGTAAATAATAACATTTTTATCTGATACCTGTCACTGGAGAACAGAGCATCATCCATGTATTGATCACTCACCTTTCTGCTTCATGTTCTTCATTTTATACATAAGACAATGGAAGCAAGTGAGGGTAAGCATCTGTAAAATTACACAAGAAATTGGTGTCTGAAGTGCAACAACACAAATCTCTTGTCCCTCGAGTTCAGCTCTGCTGTTCAGTGGTGGAAGCTCTGCTTTTGCTGTCAGAATGAAGAACAACAGATGTTGACTGCTTCTATATTTTTCAAATGTAAATGAACATTTTAGACTATATCAAACTATTTTAAAGTAAAGGTTTAAAGCTTGGTAATTAAAGAAACATCCCACCAAGATACTTTTTCCTCACATTTAACTTCACTTACATCCTGATCTAAGCATATATTTAAGCGATTAATGCAACTGTGAATACTCGTTACTTGGGAAGATCAAGACTTTTGAGCAGTTCCCATTCCTACTAATGAAAGATTCCCAGTGAATTAGGAATGATGAAGTCTGAAGAGTGAAAGCACACAGGCTGTCTAGTACCAGTCTCACAGCTCAACATCAGCAGAAGGGGTGTCTTACATGCCTCCCTATTCTGCATTTTCTTCTACCTGGCTGAATACTTCTCCACAGCCCCTCCACCAACTTTGGCAGATGTTTACCAGACCCTTAGGTGAGCCAGTTCCAATCCCAAGCTCTCAGAAAACCAACCCAGCAAAAACTGGAGAGTATTTTGCTAGTTCAGTGAAGTTAATACAGTCTGTGAGGTTCCCAGTTGGTGCCAGGGCCAGCATAAGATGGGGATTGGGACTGCACAGTCATGAGCAGCAGTGCAGAGGCATCACGGAAGAAAGGAGGTGCAAGACTGCCCTTATTGTTAGCTACAAACTTGTCAGCTTAGCCTCTTGTTTAGCTTCACCCTCAGGCTGAAGACATCGAATGCCTCAAACCCGCATAAACTGTAATCCTCCCTTTGCTCAGCTGCTTCTTTTAGTCCCTGTGCTGATCCTTCTTTTGCACCAGCACAAGAGTCACTTCAGCCACTTGATAAATTGTCAAACTAGAACAGATTCAGCTGAAAAGCAACCATTTTCTTTTGTGGTGTTAATTTAAGTGCAGGTCAGCTCTCTGACTTGGTTCACTATAAGGCTTGCTCCAGCAGAAGGGAGAGGTGGGAGAGGGGAAATGGGAACAAGCAGTCAGAGGAGGGGGACAAGTGCATTGATTTCTTCTGCAGCAGTGAAGGCTTACACCAGCTTAAAGTGCTCCTTGAGCTATAGCCTGAGGATCTTCCAATAACATGTTTCCCAGAAACTGTGCTTCCTCTGGCTTTGCCAGCAGCTGTCCTCAGAAGCCCTAAAGAAATGCATGGTGTGGACAGCAAAGACTCCTATGAGTGCCAGCTTTAGGCTGACTTGTCCAAGACAAAAAGGAATCTGAAGGCATCTCTCCTAGGGGAGGACATAGACTGTCTCCCTGCTTCTGATACTCTATGAAATCACGTTCCACCCATTATAGTAGTAAACTTTTACCACTGGCTTCAAGTGTAAAGTCTATTTAACGCAAATCTTCACCACCAACCTGAATTTCAATGTAACTTAAACACAGAATGCAGCAAGATTCCTAGCCAGACTGAGTAGTGAATTGTGCTCTAAATGGGTTTCCAAGTCCATATCTGTACTTTCAGCCACATCTAAGCTCCTGGATATGATCGTGGTTGGCATCCCACTCCAGAGTGAGAGTTTGTTTCTGTGGGTTTGGCAAAAGAAATATTGTGATGTGTTTTTATGTACTCTGATTACTGAAGTTTCTGGTTTAGATTAAGCTAATTGAAAGACTAATCAAATACTTCATGAAAAGTTCTTAGTATCTATTGTTTTTTCCTTAAGACTTCCCTGGAAATCATCTTTGCTGAATTTTGCTTTGAATTCTGATTTTATCAGAATTCAAAAAAATTAAAGTAATGAAAAATCATGTCAGATACAACAGTTTACTTGTGTAAACTGTCTACAGAAAATTGATCTAATGCACATGTCCGCAAATTGTCCCTATGATATTCTATCATACTTCTATAGGAACCTTCAGTTGGGCTGACCTGCTCTATGGACCCTGCTTTGTCCTAAAGAGATCTTTAATGTATTTTCTGTGTGATGAAGGCTGTGACTGGAGACTTCCCTGACTAAAGAAGTTACACAAAAGCCTTCACTTTGCTATTCTATGCTAAGTATGCCATGTTCTCTCTGCTCAAACTTTAAAATAAGCCAGGGATGGGAAATAAATAAATAAATGTGTTACATGTAGGGCTATAATTTGAAACACATCTATACTGTAGTCAAATATGAGAGTGTTGTTCTGCAGACACAACTGAAAAGGCTTTTGGTGCAGGTACCTGGAGCCATCATGCTCAGTGAGGGCTGCAATAGAAGCTGAATAAACTCAAAAGCAGCTGGATGCTTCTGCCCCTCCCACTGTCATTAAACCCAAGCTTGTTAGTTTAACACTAGCATTTAATAACTACATAAGCTGTAGTAATTGATTTGACAACAGTATAAACATAGCCACTGTGAAGTAAAAGTCTGAATAAAAAAAAAAAAAATAAAAAAAAATAAATGAGTTTTGCTTATAGTTTGAGTGATATGAAATTTGGACTGAGAAACGCAACTCATGAAGCATCACTGTCAAATACAATTGTTGTGTCTGACATTCTTAGTCTACTGGCCTTTGGATACAGGACTATAAAAATGGTCATTCTGAAATAAATCTGGAATTTCACTTGCTCATAAGTAAAATTCTGAGTCCTCAGAACAGCTTAGGAAACACAGAGAGAGAAATAACATTAACTTCAAATGTCCTAGTTAGTTTTAAATATAATAATTATTTTTAACAGTTTTTATGTTAATTTCTAATGTAGATCAATTCTTGTGAACAATTTGTCCTGTCACTAAGCAGTTGTGTTATTTTCAGTACTTGGATATTTTGTGGCTGAATTAAATCAGTGGAACGTTCCCAGGAGACATAAAAATGCTGAGCCGATTCTTAATTTTCCCATATTGGCTCATCTGAAATTTACACAACAAACATTTGCAAAGAAGAAAAAAAACAGTTAAATCTGAATTCTAACTACAGTGTAATACACTGGTCACACAGCTCCAGAGCTTTGCTGTGATCTGTTTCCCTATGCATGCTTTTCCTTTTTTTGATAGAACTTGCTATCACCAGCAAGATTTTCAAGCTGTTAAAATTGATTAAAGATGATGATAGGATACTTGTTAAAGTTGTCTTTTTTTCCCTCTTTCTATTTCTGATATGGGACTTCAAAAGCTTTCCGAACTATGAGTCATATAGATTAAATTGCACAAACCTGGCCCAAAGCTGAACATGAATGTATTAATGAACAGTGAGAGATGAAAATAATGCACTCATATAGGGGGAATAGAAAGAATAAATCTCTTCTTTACTTGCTGTAATTTATTCCAATAAATAATATTATATATAGGCAATCTGTACACCTGAAAAAGCAGTTTCTCTAAAAAAAAAAAAAGGCTGGACAGTATACAAGACTGCTTTACACAGTATTCAAACAAATGCTGTACAAAGACTTGCTGTTTCAAAACACGTGAAATATTTAGATAACCGGAATTATTCCTTGAATACCCTTTCTGTAAGTCCTGAGTTGTTACTGTTCCATCATGTTGATTTATGCCACTTTCCTCGTCATCCACAAATACAGCTAAGCAGGGCTGTGTGAGTACTGGTGCCTCTGAGGCATAGCCAGGTACCTAATAGAAGAAGATCTGATGATTCAGTAGTTGCTGCCTTTCCCTTGAAGCATCTCTGAGCCAACATTTATTTCTGCTAATGCCAAGACACTACATCAGAAGAGGTGCTGAGATTATTCATTAAAGCTAAAGTTGTCCCACAACCCTTGTAATATTCAGACTTAGACATTTCCCTTTTCTCTCTTATCTTTCAATTTAACAAGCCATTCTTCACAACTGTCCTTAACCCTTTCTATTTGTGAAATTGTTCCCATCCAATTGCAATGGTTTAACTCTGGAAGTGGTTATATTTCACTGGTGTACGAAAGGTATCCTTGCAACACTTTCAGTGTGCAAGTGACCTGTAGAGGCACAAGAGGCATCCTGTTACAAGGAGCCTGGCGTTAAGAAGGGATCTGAAAGGAACCTCCTGGGATGAATACTAATTTAACCTGTGATGTTTAGGGAGTACACTCTCTGCATAACTTACAGGACACCAAATACTACCTCACCCCAAACATTCCTAGGGCAAAAGTCCAAAAGTAAGAAAACATACAGTGCATTCTGGGGAGAAATCAGCAGAGGTTATCACCAATGTCCTAGCTTCTTTTCAGCAGAAGGCACCTGTTAGGTGATAATATCCACATTACCTTTAGGTAGTGCATGATGTGGAGTATAAAATAAAAAAAATAAAAAAAAAATAAATAAATAAAACACAGCTTCCCCTATTACTTCAATTTATGTGGAAAATGATGACAGATACAGGAAGGATTTTGATGCTGAGCATTAGACCAGATGGGCCTGGCAGAAACTGAATGGGGCTGGCCAAAGAACTGGGGCAGGAGAGGCTGGATGTGGGTAGGATGAGAGTGTGCAGACACAGCAGGATCACCTGGGTAGTGTTCAGGACATGGGGCAGGAGAGGTTGAATGGCAGCTCAGGTCGTGAACAGATTAACTTAAGTGTCTTGGGAGGGAAATTAACCCTGTGGATCAGCTTGGACCTGATGTTTCAGGCTGACCACTCCTCCACTGAGAGCAACTGTCTGACACCTCACATGACATGCTCCTGTGCCTGTTGTCCCATCACACAGAGGAGAACAAACCATCACTGTAGTCAATTTTTCCACTAGTTCAAAGCACAGTTTTTTGTAATGGATCTATAAGGTATTCCTCTTTTAGTGACCTAAGCAGGTGTTAAGTGTGATACCACATCATGGAATATTGTTACAAGTTGTTGTTTTAAACTTTGAAAGTGTATATACATAAAAAATTACACACATACACATAATGCTCAGAAAGTATTATAAATTTTTGTGAACACACACAGAAAAAAAAAAAAAAAAAAAAAAAAGCTAAGGAAAACTATTAATAATGTACAATCTTAATGGTATCCTTTTATATATTTTCAGTTTTGAGCTGCATGGATGCATACCAATATTTTCATAGTGACACCTCACTTTCAATAGAAAGGACAGACATTTTGCAGTTTTCTGGTGATGAAAGCTATAGAATACAAACTTGATTTGCAGAAAACAAAAGACATGGGAACAATGAAACTGAAGGAATAAAGGACTGCTTTTGCTATGAAGGCAGTTATGGGTAGCTGAATTTTTTCTCTGCTCTCAACCAGTGAAACCTTTTTTGACACAAGGCAAGTCACTCAAACCAAACTTCTTGCATGCTTTGTTTTCCCCTTGTGTTCTGGGTTCTTGACTGGAGACTTTGTGGTCTGATTTGCACACATGCTGAGCACTCAGCCTCTGGGAGCTGAACACTGAGATTGTAAAGTTCTGTATAAACCCAAGTGTTCTGAAAAACAAAGTCTTAAGCATCTCAAATTGGATGCCTATAATGTACGAGTACTTCTGAATGTAATCTCTGCATGTATCAGAACATCATTTGCATTCTGAGAGCTGTAGCATTCCCTTATAACATAAAATAAATTAGTTAATGTTTGTGCAGTTCTAACATTACAGCGATGAGCATCTTAGAAAACCTCATGAGGAAATTAATATTCTGTCTTCAGAGCAGGGTCTGAGTGACAAAGAGAAACAAAGTGTTAAGTTAGCTGTTCAGTGAGTGAGTAAGGTAGGATCCTCTAAAATAAAAATATATATATATAATGATTTAATTGATGTTTGCATTGTATTACACAGCCACGAAAAGGAAAACTAATATAGCATGTATAGCTAGAATTCTATTTCCTCATTTTGCTTTCTTGCTTTTGTTTTCTTTAAAGTTTTCTATTAATGCAGTCTTCCTTAAGCATCTATGATGCTATACAAGGAAAAAATATGCTACTTGCAAGATCAAAAAGCTGTGTTTTTAAGTGTGAAGAATAATTTTCTTACTTATAAAAATTAAGTAGGACTTATTACTGAATATGTAATTATGTAACATGTACTTAACCAATACAGAGCCTATATTTATATTCCTGCTCTTCAGTGAGTGTTGGAAGAGCCACCTTCTTACACAATAGCTGGGTTTCAAGGTACACATTGGTTTTGAATCATCACTTCTCCTTCAGTATTTGTCAAGTGGATATGTAACTGAGCAGGTCCTGACTTTGTAAAACAGATAGGTTTTGCCTGTGTGGTTTATAATTGCCCATAGAATTGCACCCATGTAACAGAACGAGACCCTTAACAGATTTGGCATGGCCTGCAGATCAAATATGTTTCCTATTTTTATTATGATGATAAAATTCATTCATTGACAAATGAAAAAATCTTTCTTAAAAAGTGGAATTCTCCTCAATATTCAGAAATCTGCTGTATATGAGCAGCTGTGCCTTAATAAGACTGAAATTCCAGCAGCTGGCATTGTATTAAGGATTCATTAATTTTGAGCACTCTGCACCTGATGTTCTTAGGACATACAATGGAAAATCAAGAGTTTGTGGTGAGTTACTACAAAGTCAGCAAACAGGAAAAACTGTGATATCCTCTTCTAAGTTAATCTTCTGAATAGACCTTATATTGTTCACAGTCCACAGCTGCTTTGTCTAATTTATAACACAGCCCTTAGTTTGCCACCCTGCCCTTCTCTGGAAGCCAGCAGAAATGGGCCAGGAGTGTTACTTTAATTTTGTCTATTAATGATCTACTTCTTATGTCATAGACATCTCCAAACATCCTAATTACTACATAAAGAAAATAAATTAAACCAGCTAACCTGCGTACAGAAACTGTTATATTCTCGTGTAATCAAAGAGTGGAAAACTTCAGCCCTCTTCAGCTGAACCTATCATTGTATGCCATAGGAAGAGGAAGGAGGAGGAGAACATAACTGAAACCTGCCCAACAAAGCCAAGCTGACAATGTGCCTGGAATGGAAACAGGATCTAGCATAGTGCAGATTAGGGTGTTAAGTTTTTCTGAGTGCATTGAAGCAAAACAATAGCATATTAACCTCACCTGGTCACAGCTAAGTAGACTTGCAAAGCTATTTAGCAGCAGTTCTCCATTGTGAAGGTTATAAGCACATACATGTAAAATTGTGCTGCCACTGCTCGTTATATTTTTATGTGGGTGTAGCCCCAGCATGGTTGGGTATGCACTTGACTAGTCAGACATAAATGCTTCTGAGCTGAGCTGTTTGGATAGTTAATTATGCATAGTTTTACTGTCATATATAGATAAACAGCATAAGGAAACAGTGCCAGTCAATTATGCTGACAATTAAAATGCAAAAGATGATTTAAGACAGACAAATTAATCTCCCATACATGCTGTGGGTGGAGTATAGGGTCATTCTTGCACTAGAGGAAAGCACTGGAGAACCCAGAAGTGATGTAGATACATTCATCCAGTAAGGGTGCATTGTAGAATCATGTTCACAGCCACAAGGGTTGGAGAACTAATGAGCCAGACACAATCAGCTGAAATAATGATCTAATTAAAATATCTTTTACTTAAAGACTCTTAAAAAATATCCTAACCTTTCTCCTTTTTGTTTTCTAGCAAGTTCTAAATATCAGATCAATAGATTTTCTGTTTTCTTTGACATTTTGTTTTTCCTTGTATCTTTCTTCATAATATTTTGTAGAATATGGAGCATTTAAATTACTATACTATTCTGAAATGTGCATTAACAGAGCTAAGTCATGATTTACAAATGACTCACAGTTGTCCCAAAAGTCAGCATTTTGGTTTTAATTGGTACCAGTAGAGTAGTGTAAAACTGTAAAGAATAAATCTGTTTTATTAGTATGTATTTAGAACAGCAAAGAGTATTGGATTTGTAATTTCCTGTGATTCTTAGGGGACTTGTGCAGGGAAAACTCCTTTTCTGAACTCTGCCCTTGACTGTTCCCAGAAGAACAATGCTTATTGATATCAGTATTTTATTATTGATTTGCTCAGTATAAAGTTCTTTCATCTTCACGTTTTATTTTTCTGTCTTTTTGCTTTCATCCGGCTTTGTGTTTAGTACACGGTGTGGACTGCCCTGTGGGTCACCTGGAATGTTTTCATTATCTGCTTCTATTTGGAAGTAGGCGGACTTTCTAAGGTAGGTCTCTTATCATTCTTTAGGTTTATGGGAGGGTGTTTTAACTACAGAACTCATGGATTTTAGAAGGCTGGAACCATAGAGGAAAAATGTGGCTGTTTGAGCATACAATCTGATCTTCAGTGTTTGAACTTGTATATGATAGTAAATAATCATGGTTTTGAAGTACATAAATGCAATGAATCTAAACTACAGTTGCCTTCTGAAGCACCATCTGAAGAAAAATTATGTTATTCAGTAGAAACTTTAAAGTTCTTTTTGATTCTTGAAAAACAGACAATGCCATTTTGGGTGAATTTCCAAGCGTAAGTGGAAAACGTATCTGAATTTCTCAGGCTGCTTTGAAAGCAGCTAAAGAAAATTACGAAGAAGGTTAATGTAGTAACTTGTAGAGCAAATTGGTCTTACAGTGAGAATGTTAATTCTTTTCTTTAAAAAAAAAAAAAAAAGGCAAAGGATGACTTTTTTCACATCTGAATAAAACTTTCCTTTACATGGCACTTAATGCTCTAGGCCATTGATTCTCTATTCAAACCTCTGATTAGAGCAGAAGTATTTGCTGGAATTACCAGGATATGTATTGCATTCATAAAACAGAGTGCTTATGTTAGTGTAGGTTATATTTAGCATTGTATCTACAGTGAGTTCCATACAGTGTCTGATGATTTTTATTCTATTGTTAGACAGAAATTAAATTAATCTCTGTTTACCACATTCATATTTAAACGTTTGTAGGCACAGTATGCCAATAGCACAAGTGGATCCTGGAATTAATAGAATAAATGTCCCTGATACTAGCTGTGGATTTAATGATATAGATTATGCTACTGTTGATTCATGCAATGCTTTTAAAGAATTCTGAACTCCACTCAGTTCAGATAGCAATGTTTGTGAGCTATGTGATTTTCTGGGTTCGTCATTAAAACTCATGGCTTTCGGTTGACAACAAATAAAAAAACGGTGAAACCAATTTAATAAGAAATAAAATTTAATTTACTCAGCAAAAAAAAAAAAAAATCTATTAAAATTAAAGCTTTCAACGAAAGCTTCTTTTGGTGATAAAACTTTGTAATGAAAAACTAAAACAGCTTATTTTTTCTGCAAATGTGATTTAGTTTGCTCGGAGTCATAGACTTGATGGGGAGATTAGTGCACTTCATAGATCAAAATAACTTATTGTATTGGCATGTTTTGACTTAAAAATCTATTGTGTACACAGAAGTGATGAATGCCTAAAGTAATTGTTCTTTTTCATTTTGCTGTACACATAGTTTGCATTTTTTTTCAGTTCGTTGATGACTGTTATTATAGGGACTATTATATTTTTTTAAAGATTGCTAGTATTTTTTATCTAAATGCCTTGGACGTGAAACTTGTAGTGTGACCCCTAAATTTGTGAAAATCAGAGTTGCCTTTACATAGATTGCAAATAATTCTGATTGTGTCCTTACCAATATAAAACAGTAGAAATAAATAGAAATCCTTTATCTTCCAGTTTCACCAATATGCTTCACTTTTAGGCCTTTTTATTTAATATATATGACAAAACAAAATGCAGAGATGTAGTACAAATATCACTCAGTAATTAAGAAAAATCTCTTTTATTACTATTTATTTTGATTGATCTTTTTGGTGGAATTTTTATTTTGTCATTTATAATTACAATGTTTGAAAAGTGATTTCAAGGTGGTACACACAAAATTATCCTCATGGAATTTAACTGCTCCTGAACAAATTACATCACACATTACATTGTAGCACTGGCATCAGGACCAAGCTAGTAATAATAAAATCCAGAATTTTGTGTAAATTGTGCCAAGAAATTCCACTAAATGTAATGGAAAATTTGAGTAAGAAGGACTTAGCTAATTTATACCCATTCTTTGCTGTGAGGGTTTAAAGAAAACATTTATCTTTCAGTTACAATGCATACTGTTCATATTTTCCAGAAAGATAAAGTGATTATTTATTTATTAAAAGAACAGCTTGATTTTAATTTTAAGTCTGTGTGTGACTGTGTATATATATATATGTAGACACATATAATAGATACTTAAACTTTTCTTGATAAAGAGTGATGAAAACTGTCATCCATTCTCTCATTGTCAAACACCACAGAAGTGGCTTGAACTTTTCTATTCTTTCAGCAAAGTATGGTGCTTTTTCTTAAGAGTTTCCTGGAAAGTTTATGTATTTTTGAAATACATAATATACCAGTGAAAACACATTTCATGTTTTACAAACATATTTCACCTTTGCCAAAAGAATTCAATTTCACAAATACCCAAATATTTTGACCCAAAAGCCCATTTAAGTTTTTGTTTTTAATAATCTTGTGAGAGATTATTAAAACCTGAGGGGATGTATATAGTCTATATACATATGTAATCTGGGGCTATAGGACCTCTTGTGGTCAAGGAATTAACTTAGGTCTCAGTTAATTAATACTCAATTAATATGGTATTATAAACAGGAATTATAAATATAAAGAAGGAGAGTTGTGCAGAAGAAACCAAAAGCAGCTCATCCCACAATAACTACAACGTGGTAATCAGGGAAATCTCCTGAGAAATTAATGATATGGATTCCAGTCTTCTTGTGTGTGGAAGGGGAATAAACTTGGCTTTCCACCAGCTGGAGTGTTTTAAGCACAAATCTAATGAGTAAAGGGCTCATCTTTAACTATCCTATAGACAGTGTAAAGTCAAGATCATTTCTCACTTCTGTTACAGAATTGCAAATAAAACATTAATATTTTCTTTCAGGGCTAAATAAATATTATTTGATCAGAAATAGAATAGTTAATTCTTTGTTTGTATTAATTTAGATTTTTACTTGTCTTTTATTTCTCATTTTAGCAGTACAATCCCACCAGCTCTCTATTTGCCTACCAGTGAAAAAACTGTCCCTGTGAAAAAATGAAAATTGCCTATATTTTTAATTTACTGCTTTTTTGAAACTCAAAGCATAATTTTTAGTGTAAACCACCCTGTGTGACAGAAACAAAGCTGTTGTTATAACATGACCTTTTAATCCTCCACAGCAGGATGACAGATTGCTACATCCACACACCTTTTAGTCGTGGAGCTCATTAGTTGTTTGGATCTTATTCTATGTCTTGAAATGAAACTGTTCTAATTGCTGCATTTGAGAGTATGGACAATCTTAGATATACAGACATAAAGAAAAATCTCAAGAATTAAGAGGCAAACAAAACATTCCCTAAAACACATTTGAAAATAAACTTCAATTGAATCTTACCAGTACCAGAAGTTGTCCTTTTGAAATTTTATATGTTCTTAAATATGGACTAGACATAATCTATCTTATATAAGTCAGCCTTCTATCCCTAGCAGTACATTCTTTAATGTACTTTTTACTTTACAAAGGATGCCTAATTTATTTAGTTTTCAGAGTTAATATTTCTATCATTTACCTCCCACTAGTATTTCAGAACAAGTATGAAAATAGTTGTGTTTATTTGTATTTATCATTTGATCTGCTAACTGGTACTTTTTGGTAGACCATTTTTCTCCTACTAGATTTATTGTGGGTTACTGTGACATTTGCTCACACATGTTACTACCCTTTATCCTGTAAATGTATGGCAGCACTCCAGGGCTGCATATTCCTTTCCTGTTTTATATGCCTTGCCTTACCAACTGGGCAATGTTGATCAGCTAGTTTCTTATTCTATGATGTTTCCATCTGTTCTTCGCTGTTTTTCTGTAGCATGCTTCTTAAGCATGAACTTTGCCTAAATCTAGGTTACTTTAAGTTCAGCTTTCAAGGTTGAGCTGTCTGTTAGCTATGTCTAGTGCTGCTTTTGAGCAAAGATTTCCATGGCACACACTCACATATTCAGTAGGAAACTGCTTCTAAAACAGCTTACGTTTATTATCCGGTCCTTAATTTCTGAAGTCGAATTGAGGTCAATGTGACTTCTTTAATGTGTCTGCGATACTACACACACTGAAGCCAGTGGAAATTTTGCATATGCTAATTAATAAAACAATCTTTTTCACATTTATTTTCTAGTAATATTTATTTATATCAGTGTGTCTGAGGCTCCCAGCCAACTTTATTAAACTAGAGACAGAAATATGGACTAAGTTTTGATATAGCTCTTTAGTTGGTGGATAAAATTATAACTGGTAAAATTAATTTGTTCCCTCTGAGGAAAAAATGGACTAATAAATTACTTAGCAAAAGTGCTGTGGGAATAGAGACTTAATACTCTTTTCTAAACAAAGTATTGTAGATCAGAATAAGGGCTAATCAGCTAATCATGTGCGCTTAATCCTGGCTACTTCTGGAGTCCTCTTTATTCCATTTGGTGCATGTCAGTCAATTCTTAATTATTGTACAGTTATATCTAAGTATCTCAAATGGATCAAGTTAAGCTCAAAAATAATGCCATTTTTTAATTAATAAAGATGTAAAGGTAAAGTTTGGGGGCTCGTGGTATTTATTTTATTATTTTTTTTTAATGTGAAATGAGAACAGGAGCATTGCTTAAATTTAAGCAATGGAAGTTGGAACTTAAGCAGTGAGTTGGAAGGGACCTTAAAGATCATCTAATTCTAACCCACCTGCCATAGGCGGGGATGCCACCCATTAGGTTAGTTTGCCCCATCCAACCTGGCCTTGAACACCTCCAGGGATGGGTGTTTTCTTCACCCATTTTCTTCAACATTGAGCCATTACCACAACTCTCTGAGTGCAACCATCCAGCCAATTCCTTACCCACTGAGTGGTCTGTCCCTTAAATCCCCATCTCTCCAATTTAGAGACAAAGATATCATGGGGGACAGCGTCAAATGCTTTGCACAAGTCCAGGTAGTTGGTTGTCATGATGTCAGTTGCTCCTCCCCTATCTACCAGTGTTGTAACCCCATCTTAGAAGGCCACCAGATTTGTTAGGCAAGATCTACCCTTAGTGAAGCCATGTTGGCTGCTACAATACAAAATATGTTGGCTAACAACATGAAAAAAAGTCATTCTCATTCTAACATGCAGGTATAAATGAGAAAATTAAGGCAATTATTTTGGTGTAGTTAGCATCAAAATTAGCTCAATGACATAGCCCACTCTGAGAAACATTTGAATAAAGTTGGCAGCATCTTTAGGAGAGGAAGAAGTGCTAAACTTAAAAAATAAAATAATAAAATAAAATAAATAAATAAAGCCTATATAGAAAATCAGCAAGGAGAGTGGAAAGGATTTCCTGGCAGGGCATAACACATCTACTCAACTGTAAATGATTTTTATATGGAGGCAAGTGTTCATTTTTTAGATCTACTCAGAAGAAAGTCAACAAATAACTTTTTGAACATGTGACAAATACTTGTCTGGAGGTTAGGAGGAGCTTTCTAGTACTAAGTGCACTGAATAAGGTCTAACACTGTTGTAACTCTTCATCACTAGATACTGTGAAGAATTAAGTAAAGGAATAGCTATCTGTGATGATCAAGGTAACTCTTCCTCCTTGCTATTTTTAATCTATAGAAATAAGCCTCTGTCAAGGTAAAATTCCAAGGTAATATCCATGGATGGTTTGAGGTATGAGTGTTACATATGAAAAAGTGAATAGATTTTGAAAATGGAAAACCTCCTCTTCAACTAACTGAGAATTGTGTTAACTTCAGCAGGAGTGGTGTTCCAGCTGAGGATCTTGGGGTGTCTCTGGCTTTTTCCCTCAGCAGATGTGTAGGGACACAGAAAATGGGGAAACCCAATGGAGGCTTCAAGGCGGCTGATGGCAGTTCTTGTACATGCATGGATGGGATGTTGGTGTTCAGCTGTGTGACACCAAGTGGGAGGCGATGCTGTCGCTGCTGTTCACTCCTGACAGACACTAGGCATCTGTTAAACACAAGACTCATGTTCTCTCAGTTCTTTTGATGGATTTTTAATTGAACACAAATCATTGCCATTCACAACGCATCCTTCACCAAAGAGAATTTAATACCAGTAACGGTGTATTTCTTTCCTTTTGGACATGGTACATAGTCATGTACAACTCAGCTGAGAATTTCTTCCCACACACCTATGACTACTATCAATTGCTTTAGGTCAGTGTCTCTTAGGCCTTGGGAGGCTACGTATCCATTATTCTTATTCTTCATGCTCCTATAGATCCATTTGTTTCAGCTGATGCCATCAACTGCTACTAACTGTGATATCTGCAATAATGGATCACACTAAAGCAGTGGATGTAGCTGGAGGCATTTTGCAATTTCTAGTTGTTACAGATAACTAGTTTTATAGCAGTAGTTAAATATAATCTCTTCTTAGTGTGTATTTGAATAAAACTCAATTAGCAGAAATTAAACCTGAAGAAAGGAAAGTTTTCATTTCCTTGAAGTTTGGACCCTCTTACTTCCTCCTACTTTCCTGACTTTGTTATTCTAAAAGAGTTTAAGGAATTACTGTTTTTAAAGTTATGTTCCAGAGTGTTTTCTGGTATGGAGAAATGAGGAATGCTAATTAAACACCACTTCAGTAAATAGAATTAAACTTATAGTAAGACACGGAAAAGTGGGCCCAGTATACACATTTCAATGCTTGCCTTGTGCAAACAAATTCATCTCAGCTTTCACTCTTTCTTTGAACCAGCTCTCATAATTAACAACAACAACAAAAGGATGTGTTAAGAAACACCTGCCTCTCTTTTTATTATTGTTATTATTATATTTCCCTTTCTTACAGTAGAGATTCCACTGAAATGTGTTTGCTACAGCATAATGTTCTAATATGACCTTCTTTATGCACGTTACTCCTCCCATCGTGCTGCTTTTTCATAATAAAGAGAAATAATATCCAGGTTCATCTGTATTTAATATTTTTCCATAATGTTCTGTTCTAAGAACAACCTTTTGAATTTTTAATTATTTTGGCAGTAAACCTGGAATCCAATTTACTGTGATGTTATGCAGTGTAATGCTGAACAGAAACATTTCAGAGCTTCAAAATAATAACCATGATCTTGCCTCAGATACCGTTAATCATGAATTCAATATATTGGTGGTGTGCCTTTCCACAGTATTTACAAACAATATTTTCTGATGTTCTGTTATATTGACGTTGGTACTACATGCAGTTTCTACTGCTGCATATAGTTTCTGTTTAGAATACAATGATTGTTTCCATTAAAAGTTAGCATACTATCTGCCATGAACTGTGAATCATAATAGTGAAGCTGTGGTAAAAAGTATTATGTTTTTATTAACAGTTTACACTTCTCATCCAGAAAAAAAAAAAAAAAAAAAAGACAAAAAAAAAAGGAAAAACTACACATCTGTGCTGGTGTTATTAAAATAAATCAAAGGAATGCTACCTGCAGACTGCTTAACAAGATTTTATATGTTCTATATTAAAAAAAAAAAAAAAAAGAAAAAAAGAAAAAAAAAAAAGAGAGAGAGAGAATATCAGAAGAGTATTAATCTGTTAGTACTCTAGTATTAAAATCAGTTCATCCAGTTTGGAATTTTGAACAGTCAACTGGCCTCAAAGGCTTCTATTTAGCTGAAGAGACTGTGGAAGTTTCTTGATGTTCCAGATTTTACATGACCAAAGCCATTTTTTTTTCATTCCGTTTCTGTGTGCTGAGTAAAGCTGCAACACCATGTAAGTTTTAATGAAATATATGTTTATTCTTAGAAGGACAATTTAGATAGCAGATAGCTGGATGCCACAGTTTCAGCATAAGGTCATTTTGGAAAAAAAAAAAAAAAAAGAACAAATGGGACACTGATAAATGCCACAGAAACTGCAAAATGTGTCATCCTGATGTTAATTGTTTAGGTGATAGAATCACATTGCAGAACAACTTAATCAGGAGTACATTACAGATGGTGCAAAAATTGAATTTCATATCCTTTCAGGTGACATTTAGAGTGGTTCATAATATTTTATACAATCAGCACCATTCAAATATGTTTTTTTAAAACAGAATTAATGTCCTTTTAAATAACCTTAATGTTAAAGTCTAAAGCTGATATTTGCAGGAGGTACCATCCTTCATCAGTTTAAATAACTGAGATGATACCTCACTGTCTTTTTTTATTATTAATTATTTATTTTTATTTTTATTTTTAAGTATGCCACTGAAAATCCACGGTTAATTGGCTTTTGGAATGATGGATGTGTTATATATGGTTAGCTAACTACTACACAAATAAATTTATTAATATAAATACCGCATTCATATTTGTTTGAGTTTATTACCTTAATCGTTCAAATATTTCTAGGATCTTGAAGTTAAAAAAAAAAAAATCCAATACTTAAAACAAGTGCTAAAATGTATAAAAAGTCTTACAGGGAGGAGGCAGGTAGCTTGCAAAATCTCTCCAAAACCACAGTTGGATATGAAAAAGAATTAATGATGCAGTTCCAGCCTGAAATGGGTCATGTGATGCAGATGTGCATGCTGTTATAGCTATTGTGGCAGAGAGATTAAATCCCTGTGTACCTTATAGTATAACTGCCTGAATCCCCTCACAGAACTTGAAGAAGGATTGGGTATTTATATAGAGAACAATAAGATGTAGAATAAAGAGTCAGAGCATGTAAAGAGAGGAAGGATCGTCCAGTCATCTACACTTACCTGATGTGTCCGAAAGATTGCTGCATTTTTTCATTTTCCTGTGTTCAGTTTAGTCTATTACACTAACACAAATTTTTCAGGATCCTGAAGAATCAATCAGATTGTGATAGTTCACTTATGATTAATCACCTTAGTGTTAAATACAGGTACCTTATCTTTTGTGTATGTTTTTTCTTGCTCTTAAATATCCAATGCTTACTTAAGTAAGGATTTAAACACTGTAGAGAAATTGCATTTCAGTCTAAAATTGCTCATTAGATCAGGAGTTTGAATTTTGGTGTCTCATATCCAGCATATGCTGTGTTTTCTCTGCTATTAAGTGTCTCTCTGCCAATTAGTTTTTCACTGCCCCCACCTCTCCACAACTCATCTATAAAGAGACTGGTGAATAGGTGCTGCTTGAGTACCTGCCACAGAGCAGGGTCAGTGTGCGAGGATGGAGAATTTGAATTTGTTCATGGAGAGAGGAAGGGAAATTCCTCTAAATCATGGTTTGGTTGTAAGCAAGTATGGAAAATCTGTCTGCAAACAAGGGTAAACCTAGGTTTGATTACTCAGGGTATCATTTTATGTACTTATAGACAACTTAATCTATTTTGCATTGATTGTTATACTCTTATTGTACAAAAAGGAAAGATTGCTGAGATTTTGTTTTCTGTATATGATGTCCTGGCAAGATTTCAAAGAAATATTTTGATTGCTTCTTTAATCATATTCTTGGTTAGGCATTGGATTGGCCACAGTTGCTGTCTGTCCAGTTGTTTCTAACTATTGACATGAGTGACTGCTGTGTCCAGATTTTAATGCTTCTATAGGGCAGTGTGTTTATTTTAATGCTAGTGTTGGCTCTGTTTTTTGCAAGCTGAGGTCAAATTAGTTTTTTGTTTGTTTGTTTGTTTTTTACTATTTTTTTTCTATACACTATTTTTTCAGTTGTATCCCACTTTTCAGAATTTGAGTTCCTATGTTGGTCAAGTAAGCCGTTCTTCCATTTTATGAGAAGGCCTATTATTTAGTCTGTCCTCTAGTAAATATCAGCATTCAACTGATGTCTAGTTTTAAGACAGTTTTATTGTTTTGAAGGGAGTTTTGCACTGATTCATATGGCATCTTTTTCCATTTGAAGACAATATTCACTAGGAACAAAATATAATATGTTTTTTTTTGGTAATAATTTACACTTAAGAGTAAATAATTTACACTCAATAGTGCTTGATGAAAGTACAGAGGACTTATTGTAGAATATGAAAAAGTTCTTCCCAGAAATGATGATACTGAATTGCATGAAAGTTTTTAAGTATGCTAAGTGCATCTTACAGAAATTCATAATAGTGCAACTTCAGCATATTGCTTAGATAGATATGTTAACGTGGAACTATCTTTGACCTGTAAAAGAAATACAGGAAGCAGGTGATTCACCATCACCACCAAATGTCATCCAGAAGACTGCACTTTCATCCTTTGGGATTCATGAACTCTGTCTAATTTAGTGGAAAGACAAGCAGCAGTTCTTTGGTTTACATTTCACAGATCTGCATTTGACAACCAAGGTGATTTTACTAACTACACAGAGCCTGTGTATCCAGTCAGAGATATCTTAGGATTTTCTAGGATCTCAACAGTAGACAATCATTGTCTTGAACTTTCTGAATTAATATCTGCTTACAACAGCTTTGTTCCATGGGACTGGTATAAGCATTTTACCTTCTGAGTTTTACACATTTTTTAAGTCTGGTGAGCCTATCTGAGCCAGAATTTCATCAGGTTTTTCAAAAGCATCTGCAAGAAAATTTTGTTCTTTAGCTCCCATGAGATGATTCTTACTTGCTGCTCAGTAAGGGGAGCCATAGGGCAGGTGTCCCTGGTAGATTTCTACTACTACTTTTTTTTCAAAGACTTCAGCAAACAGAGAAGTGCTGGTTAGTTCAGTAGCTCACCTCGGGTAAACTTCAAATAAATTTCCAAGACATCTGTTTTGGCAGTATTTTGTTTGTGGAATGCTTGATCTTTATGTTGTATTAATCTGTCTTAATTAGAAAAAGACTTTTGATCACATAGATCACAGGAAGTAGTCTCTTAATCTTTGTGGTTCAAGACTTGGAGCAAGTTTATATCCTATGTTTGGTTTCTGTGTAATAATATATTTAGCCTCAGTAAGAAGGGATTGTTCCTTGGGTAGATTATTATATTCTCTTTCAGTTGTAGAATCACCTTTCTGGCTTTTCTTTTCCTTTTTTAGCTGTCCTTCAGGGAAATTCTTGAGACATATTGATGTGACTGAGTTTATTATTCATGAGTATCAGCATTCCTTTGAACAGAGGTCTTCAGCTTGGATTAATGGGGAAAGAGTGAGAGAATCCCACTGGGGATTTGGCTGACCTCCTGCCCTTTATTTTGCTGGGAGATTTATTGTCAGTGGCTTTACTACACTAGGAATAATACTGGGTCTTTTTGACCTATTCAGTCAAATGGGGAAGGTAGAAGCTTTGGAGAAGTCACAGTGCTAGAAGGAGTGCCTGCCTGAGACTGTCTTCCAAGGGCAGACACTATTTATGAATAATTTGTCTGTGTTATTTGTCCATATTGCATTCTGTATACTTAAATTACCTCTCCACATATGCCTTTAGAGAGCACGTAGAAGTCCATGTTGTTTTGGAAGAATGTTTCCTTTGCAAGGAGAGAATATATTATACTTGTCTGTTGAGAACAGATAGGCTTTGGCTCTTCTGTGTTACTGCTATGGATCTTCTGCAGGCATGGAAACAGTCACCCTCCACCCCTCCTTGGTAGATCAAGAGATTCAGGGTTGATTTGGGAGTTTCTTCTGGAGTTTCCTTGTTTATCTCAAAGTTGTTTGAAGGCTTGGGCATTTTTTATGCTGAGACTGAACTTTCTGAGCTGCCTGCTGAACTCTCTGCCTAGTGTTCTGCTAAGAGGAGCACAGATATTATTTCTAAAACTCAGATTACTTGCTTGCTGCAGATAAACACACTTGATTCATTTTACCTTTATTTTCTGTGAATTGTGGATGATACTTTCACTTTTCAGCTTTGTGTTCACTATTCTGTAATTTTCATTATTTTGAACAGAAGTGACAAACTACAGTCTAACTTTCTCATGATCAGTATTACCAGGGCAGATTATTTTCCTTTAGAGACATTTCACCCTGACTAAATTAATGTTTCTTTCTTTTTACCATTTCCTGAGGCATTCACAGCTGTCTTATTTTTTTCCACTTCAAAGATGGCTGTTGGATAAAAGACAACATTTATTGAGGGGGAAAATATATGTGTGTGTGTGCGTGTGCATGTGTCCAGTTGTGAAGAAACTGTGATATCCATTATGTCTTCATCTGAAATATATTTGTACAATATTTAACTTCAGAGTCATTTGTGCTGTTTTGGGGCTATTTTTATATGCTTCATGTTTACCCTGAGTTTCAACTATGTTTTGCTTTAGGGCATCTTGCATCCCTTTGTCTTTATTTTTTTTTATTTTTTTTTTTTATCTGCATGAAATAACTATTTTTATTGTTACATGCTGTGTGCATGTAGACTTTGTGTACACCCTACAAACATTAGCACAGTCATTGAAAATAGTTATTTCAGAAAAGCCAGTGTTATAAATCTCTTAGTAATTACTTTTTACTTCATACAAATACATTTTAATTTGTACATATTGATATTTTTATGTATCTTAGGTTTAGCTTGTGTATACTTATAATAAATTGATTCATAAGGGTAAATCTGGTTATTATTTAAACATATACTTTCTATTCCAGTTTTAAAACAGTAATTTCCTGTAAAAACTTTTTGCATCACTCTGATGCAATACGCTAATATTCATGAAAATGTCTACATATTATAATATGCTTTGGACACAAATTTACCTAGTTTTAATACATTAAATAACAAAAAGGTTTTTAAAGGTTGTTTAGGACCCAAGGGAATGGCTTGAAGCTGTGTCACGGGAGGTTCAGGCTGGATTTCAGGAAAAGGTTCTTCAGTGGGAGGCTGGTCGAGCACTGGAACAGGCTCCCCAGGGATGTGGTCATGGCACTGAGTCTGGTGGAGCTCAAGAAGCGTTTTGAAAATGATCTCAGATATATGGTCTGATTTCTTGTTGTTCCTGTCTGGAGGGAGGAGTTGAACTCAATCATCCTTGTAGGTCCCTTCTAGTGTGGGATATTCTAGAGAGTTTTAAAATGTTCTTAGACCCTAGCAATGAGAACAATATCATAGGATTTCTCCATTTCTGTCTATGATCACTTTTTATAGCTGTAAGTAGTCACCTTGCTTCAACATTTCAGGATCATATTTATTTTTCCAAACATTTTATTCTCTGGGATGCAGTTTCCAATTCTGTTACACAACTTGTCTTTCCTGCTTCCAAGCTATATCACTTTGCTGGTGCCTATAATTTAACAGATTTTATTTTGCTGATCCCAGTTTACCAAGTAATCCAGATGGCCCTGTACAGCTGCCTGCCTTTTCATTATTTAACCTCCTCCCTCTCTTTGTGTCATCTGCAAACACATTCACTATAAGCAGTGATTTTATATTTACTTCTAGATCAGTGATGAAAGTGTTGAATAACATCAGACCTTAGTTGAGTCCCAGGGGAGTCCTGCTAGAAACACTCTTATTCAGTTATGATTTTCCATTGACAACTATGTTAATTAGCCAGTTTTCAATCCATTTAATTTTCAGTCCATTAAAAATGTACTGACTTTGTAATTTTTTCAATAAAAATGTTTTGTGAATGCCTTATATAGAGGACTAAGTAAATTACATTCTTGCAGCTGCTTATATCAACTCAAGTTTTAACCTCTTAAAGTAATGAAATCAAGTTGTTTTTTTTTAACAAGTTCTAATGTCTTATGAATTCATAGTGACTGGCATTGATTACACAGCTTTTGCTGGTTCTCGAAGATCTATTTTTAAGATCTTGTCAATCTTTCCTCAATTTCTTTGTAACTGGTGCTAGACTAACTGTTCTTGAACCATTGCACATGTGTTTTGTGAACTTTGCGTCAGCTTTAAAATTCTTCATTTTCATGAAGTTCAAATGATGTATTAAAAACTAACTTCTCTACATTCATGGATCTCCACACCCAAGTTTTTGCATGGTTGTAAGTTCAGTGCCAGACTTGATATGATTTATAAATCACTAAAACCAATTTAAGCCATTTACTTATGGTTTTGAAAGTACCTTTCCACTTCTTCTCATTCTGTTCTTTACTAAATAAAGAACTTGCATATTTATTAAAGAATGTCTACCTTTTTTGCCTCTTTACAAAAATGACAGACTTCATCTACTTGTAGGTCTATATCTTCTCTACAATCTCTTTTATTTCTAATTAAGCATTATGAGGTACCTCTAACTGCCTTTAACCTTGCTAGTATGGATTTTACCTGACATTTTTCTTCCCCATTAAATATTCTCTATTATGTATCTTCTAATTTATATTGACTGAAATCTTTTATCCATTGTTATTCTGCCTTCTTGAGGAACAGGCTGATACAAAAGAGAGAGAGCATGAGTGTTTATGTGCCACTGAAAACTTTCATACCTATTGATTGAACAAATTTTTACAAATAAATATTTCATGGTTAAATTCATGCATGTGTGCCATTACAAAGGAAAAATGTAGCTGGAAGAGAGAACAGAAGAAACTGTGTAGCATCTCCATAGACAAAAAGTGCTGCAACTTCTTATCAGAAACACTTGCTTGATTGCTACTATCCAACTGCAAATAGGCAGCTCTGCTTCATAAACAATATTCATAAATAGAACTTGCTTTGTTCTGTTTCTGAGAGATGATTGTTCTACGTACTATATAATGCTTTATTTATAATTGCTGGTTTTGGTTTACACTAAATCAGAAGAAAGACCACAGAGGAGGAGAAGGGAAAGAGATCATTTTGTATTTCTTCCCAGCTTCTCTTCATCACCCAAATCACCCTAGCTCTGCACCCGGGATACCCCTTGACTTATTAACCTCTGAAATTCCACCTAGGGCTTCTGCAGCCCTTCTCACCGGGGTACTTAGTACCCTGGATGTTTTCTTTCTCTGACTCCTACAGAACAGCATAGCAAAATGAATTTTCCCTTGCTGAGAAGTTTTTCCTGTGTTGTTAATATGCACAGCCTCTACATCTGGAGTGCTGCAATGTCTGGCTATAGGCTCTTCAGAAGGGACAGGCACCATGGAAGGGGTGGTGGTGTGGCTCTCTATATCAGAGAGAGTTTTGATGTTGTGGAACTTGAGACTGGAATGATAAGGTTGAGTCCTTATGGGTTAGGATCAGCAGGAAGGCCAACAGGGGAAGCATCCTGGTGGGGGTCTGTTGTAGACTGCTGAACCAGGATGAGGAGACTGGAAGCACAACACCGCCCAGAGAAAGCAGTCTAGGAGATTTCTGGAGAGCGTGAAAGATAGCTTCCTGACACAGCTGGTTACTGAGCCTACCGGGGGAGGTGCCCCACTAGACCTTCTGTTCACAAACAGAGAAGGACTGGTGGGAGATGTGGTGGTTGGAAACTGTCTTGGGCAGAGTGACCATGAAATGGTAGAGCTCTCCATTCTTAGAGAAGCCAGGAAGGGGACCAGTAAAACTGCTGTATTGGACTTCCAGAGGGCTGACTTTGAGCTGTTCAGGACACTGGTTGGTAGAGTCCCTTGGGAGGTGGTTCTGAAGGGCAGAAGAGTGTAGGAAGGCACTCTTCAAGAAGGAAATCTTAATGGCGCAGGAGTGGTCTGTCTCCACGTGCCCAAAGACGAGCCAGCATGGAAGAAGACCAGCCGGGCTGAACAGAGAACTGTGGCTTGAGCTTAGGAGAAAAAAGAGGGTTTACAATCTTTGGAAAAGAGAGCAGGCCACTCAGGAGGACTATAAGGATGTTGCGAGGCAGTGCAGGGACAAAATTAGAAAGGCCAAAGCTCATGTGGAGCTCAATCTGGCTACAGCCGTCAAAGACAACAAAAAATGTTTTTACAAATACATTAATGCAAAACGGAGGACTAAGGAGAATCTCCAGCCTTTACTGGATGCAGGGGGGAACTTAGTTACAAAAGATGAGGAAAAGGCGGAGGTGCTTAATGCCTTCTTTGCCTCAGTCTTTAGCGGCAAAACCAGTTGCTCTCTGGATACCCAGTACCCTGAGCTGGTGGAAGGGGATGGGGAGCAGAATGTGGCACTCACTATCCATGAGGAAATGGTTGGCGACCTGCAAGTCGATGGGGCCAGATGGGATCCACCTGAGGATACTGAGAGAACTGGAGGAGGAGCTGGCCAAGCTGCTTACTTTCATTTATCAACAGTTCTGGCTATCAGGGGAGGTCCCAGTCGACTGGCGGCTAGCAAATGTGAGGCCCATCTACAAGAGGGGCTGGAGGACTGACCCAGGAAACTATAGGCCTGTCAGTTTGACCTCAGTGCCAGGGAAGCTCATGGAGCAGATTATCTGGAGTGTCATCATGTGGCACTTACAGGGCAACCAGGCAATCAGGCCCAGTCAGCATGGGTTTATGAAAGGCAGGTCCTGCTTGACGAACCTGATCTCCTTCTATGACAAAGTGACGCGCTTGGTGGATGAGGGAAAGGCTGTGGATGTGGTCTACCTTGACATCAGCAAGGCTTTTGACACCGTTTCCCACAGCATTCTCCTCAAGAAACTGTCTGCTCGTGGCTTGGACAGGCGTACGCTTCATTGGGTTAAAAACTGGCTGGATAGCCAGGCCCAAAGAGTCGTGGTGAACGGAGCCAAATCCAGTTGGAGGCCGGTCACTAGTGGTGTTCCCCAGGGCTTGGTATTGGGGCTGGTCCTCTTTAATGTCTTCAGGTCTAGGGAAGTGATTGTCCCCCTGTACTCGGCTCTGGTGAGGCTGCACCTCGAGTACTGTGTTCAGTTTTGGGCCCCTCACTACAAGAAGGACATGGAGGTGCTTGAAAGAGTCCAGAGAGGGGCGACGAAGCTGGTGAGGGATCTGGAGAACAAGTCTTATGAGGAGCGGCTGAGGGAGCTGGGTTTGTTCAGCCTGGAGAAAAGGAGGCTCTGGGGCGACCTTACCGCTCTTTATAAGTACCTTAAAGGAGGCTGTAGCGAGGTGGGGGTTAGTCTATTCTCCCACATGCCTGGTGACAGGATGAGGGGGAATGGGCTAAAGTTGTGCCAGGGGTGTTTTAGGTTGGATATTAGGAAGAACTTCTTTACTGAGAAGAGAGTTGTGAGGCATTGGAACAGGCTGCCCAGGGAAATGGTGGAGTCACCATCCCTGGAGGTCTTTACAAGACGTTTAGATGTTGAACTTAGCGATATGGTTTAGTGGAGGACTTGTTAGTGTTAGGCCAGAGGTTGAACTCGATGATCTTGAGGTCTCTCCCAACCTAGACAATTCTGTGATTCTTTGATCTGCTTCAGAAAAGCAGTAAGAACAGCATACACCCAAAGGGCTGCTGCAACCTAAAGAACAGGTGTAGTGGATAAAAATTAAAGTGGTTATTGTCCTATATCAATGTGTGGTTCCAATAAGATTTCTGTACGCTTTCTTTTGCAGCTTCAGTTCAGCAAGACACATGATTAACTTTAAATGCATGAGTAGTCTCATTAAACTCAATAAAATTACTCACGTGCTTACTGTGCTTTTAAGTAGTTTGCTGAATCAGCATTAAAATAAGAAGCAATCTATAGACCTCTTCAGTTTTCATATATTAAAGTTTGGGAACGGGAGGAGGCTTGACTATAAAAGCTGAAAAAATCCTGAACATACATCAGGCATGGAATTCTTGCTTTATGCAGTAAAGTTGAAATGCAAAGATGTAATATATACTAACATATTAAATAAATTCTGTTGTATGGGTCCATGTAAATTATTATATGTTCTTATATGATGAATGTTACAGTATGTTTATAATATCTCTTACCAGCATGTTCAAATCATCTAGGTTGCATTTATTTGTATTGATCTTGTATATATTACTGTGGCACCTCTACTGTTGTGCTTGTGCTTCATAAATGCTTCCAATACATGACATTAGATGAGAGAATTCAGTGAACTGAATTCAGAAAAAGCGAGGGATGAATATGTATGTATATGTATGAAATTTGTGTTATTTTTTTTTAAGCTATCTTCTGCCTTATCTTACTTTTCAGTGTCTCTCTGAAATATTCATTTAAAAACAGAACAATACAAAAGTTATAATGTTTATAGAAAGGGAAAAACAAAACAAAATATCAACAAGAGCAAACACATAGCACACTGGGAATTAAAGCTTTTCTTAGGATCCAAAAAAGATTCAGAGACAAAGGAAGCATTAGGTTTGTACGTAAAAGACTGCACTATCTGTTGCTTTTTATGCTCTGCTAAACACACTGCCAAGAATAATTCATTACAATTTCTTCTGTTTCATCATATCACCAGGACTATGGATATTGTAATAAGTAATCTTTCTGGCATAGTTTGTTTTTTAATTTAGTGTTTGTAGTTTGAGCTCCATTATTAGTATGGAAATATGAATGAGTTCCTGTATTTAGGTGTTTTGCCAAAAGTAAAATAAGTTTGTGTGTCAAATAAGTGTGATTTAATAGTTCAAAAGATTGTGTTCTGCCTTCCTAATGGAGTTATCACTCCCTTTTACTTGTAATTTCTCTTGCCTTAATAGATTATTTTGTCAGTCCTTTTGCTATTTAATTCATGTTGTACCATAGACGAAAAGAAACACAGAAGCTTATGAGTTACACTATAATAAGGAGAAGGTATTACACAATAACTACTGAAAACAAAAGATAGTATTTTGGTTACTGTATTTTTTCTACTGCTAATGTATAGGCTCATGGTAAATGCTATATTTAGGAGGAAAAAATAAAGTTTTGTGAATATTTCATTTTATGAAATTCTGTTAATATTTCAAAGCTCTTGGCTTTCTGCTGAGCTGGTATAAACTAACACAGCTACAGGAAATTCAACTTCGGATCACACAGGTTAGATAAAAAATTGACTTTTTTGGTCAGATATTTCTTTAAAGTAAACAAAGACATTTGTGTGCAAAATAAACTAACCTTAAAAAGAGGTGGGGTTTTGCAAAGCCACTGGTCATGGTCTTAGATCATCTAAGAAAATAAATGCGTACCTTGGAACTTATGAAGAAGTTTCTCTTACCAAGGCACAGGCTAACTTTGCAGCTTGTCACAGAAGTTTTACAGATCTCTTCTGTATACTCCAGCAAAGGTAGTTTCCTTTTCTGAGGAGGAAAAAAACCTGGAGAGCAATGATGTATAGCTAACTTGACACCTACAATGAGTTTTTAGGGATGCAGACACAGGTTTCACATAGGCTGCTCATAGACTGTGCCTCAGTGGCAACTCTCAGAATGAAACTGTCTCTCTGAGTCTTGCTGTCTCTCTAGAAGGAGCAGAGCACATCATCTCTGTACTCAGACTTCTCCCTTCCAAAAATAGATCATACCTCTTCCTATCCTAGACGGAGTGATGCTGCAGTCCTCATCCAACTACCAGGATAAAAGAAATTTTGCTGTCATGTTTGTGGTGTTTTTTTGTTTTGTTTTGTTTTGTTTTGTTTTGTTTTGTTTTGTTTTCTCCACAAAGCACTGTCCACTAACTTATGCCATTGTTTTTCACCCTCAGCTGTCCTCTACTATTTTTTTTTAATCTCTTGTTGGTTTCTGGACAGCCATTGCTTAGATATTTGACTCATGGAAGACAACCATAAGGTGTTCTGTTTGTTTGTTTCTCCCTTGGATTCACTGTGTTTAAAAAAAAAAATGTGGGTGCTGTTGTGTTCTGGATCACTGGAATTAAATACCACTAGTCCTGAGGCACCTGAAAACAGCCTAAAGCATTGTTTGTAGTTGTTGGGTATTTGAAAATATTGGCCACTTAGGCTTGATAAGTGAGTCCTAAAATGTTATAGATCTTTGGTACCTGGATAGACTTTCAGTCTTACATTTGAGAAGCAGAAGTCAAGTGTAAGATTTATATTTATCTAGTGGAAAGGCAGACTACAGGTTCCTGAAATCAATGGCTCTCAAAATTGCCCAAACATTGAATGATATGCTTGAATAATTTAAGACTGTTTTGTTAAATGTGCAAAAGTCAAGTTATCTTTGCAGTGAGACTCAGTGTAAATCGACAGCAATTTACTATGTTTCTGAAAACCACAGGCAGCAATTTACAGAAAAGATTAGACCTGTTACTATACACATGTGACATTTTCTTGATTTAAACTGTCATTCTGAAAAGCTGTTAACTGACAGCCAGAGTTTAGAATGAGGTTATAAAGTTTAGTGAAGGACTCCTTACAACTGAGGTTGAGCTATATTTCTGCTTGGGTAGGGAACAGCACATAGACCTCCTACTGCAACTGAAGTATGTATGCATGCAAATTAACATTTTCAAGGGAAATTTTACATGATATTTTTAGGCATTTGTGTTCTGCAGTGCTGTATGGTTGCTGTATGGTTCTGTGCTGATATTTTACATCTCATTAACACAGTAATATATTCCCAAAATACCTTCTTTCTTCAGAGGTATGTCAGAAATCCTGATTATAAATGCTTCAGATGGCTGGGAATACAGCAGTATGCATCAGCTTCATCACTTCATCTGGTTTCTTTAACTGATGGTTACTGGAGTTGTTTCTGAAGCTGATCTGTTGGTGCCAGGATATCATATTGGACCAGAGAAGGAGATATTCAGCTTTATTTGTCTGTTTGTTTTAATTATCAACTGAATTGTAAGTCTTCCTATTGACTCAGTTCCCATTATATTTCCATGGCATGTTGATGTGCAGTGCTTGACCCAAGGAATATGTTTCATTGCTTTCTTAACTACTTTCCTTCAACATCATGGGTTCAGTGTAAGTGATGATACCATTCACCTTCTTTGTCTTTCTCTAATGATCTTCAAAAATGAACATGCACTCTCCAGAAATTTATTTTTGACACGCAATAACTTCTGCTCAGATTCCCTGGCTTTTAAATAGTTGCAAAGTACTTTCCAGTAGTCACTCATTCAAAAACCTGTCTAGTTTTGTATAAAAGATGTCTTGGTATAATGAAGTCACGGTAGTTAGTGAATTATCCAAGAATCGTTAAAATAGAAAAAGAGAACTTTATTTTGATAAAACAGCACTTTATAAGGAATGTTTTACCACTACATGATAATTTTTCCCCAATTTCTTCACTGCAAGTTCCAACCCTAAACTTCTTTTTAATTAATTAATTATTTTGAAGAAATCAAATCAAGGGATATGACATCACTAGATTCTGCATAAATGATTTTGCATAAAAACTTCTGAAAACTCTGCTTTCAGTGACTCTCCCAGGAGAGGCAGAAATCCAGTCAGTCTAAAATTGTATTGCCTAGAGTATTGTGCACATGGTGTCCAAGTGAGTAAAATCAGACATAAAACTCTCTTTCCCCATTATGCTGTCAGTACACCAGATTCTTCTAACTTGGCAGACAGTCATGAAGAGGAATTTCTCGTAGTGCTGCTCACCTGGAAAATTGTTTGACCAGTAGTATTAAAAGACAGGAAACCATTAAAGTTGAAAGTGATCATAAACAATGGAGAACATTTTAAACAGCCACTGTGAGGAGGTGCACTGTAACTTAAACATTCAATATTTTTGGAAGACTCTTAGGAAAAAGGGTCTAAGTATTGTACATAAAAAGAGACAAAACAGAAGACTGGAATCTGAATTAAATGTAAGTGAAAAGCCAGAGATAATCCTGTCCAGCTGTACAAGCCAGTGATACCTGAAGGCCAATGAGCAATTTTGTTACAGGTGTGTGGTAAAGAGAGGCAATGAAAATGTCTGGCAAACCTAGGAGAGGTTAGAGTAAAAAAAGAATGAACCTCTTTGTTGTCACCCAGTAATCAAGGTGATCTCTCAGATGTTGCCATTCCTATTACTCCAGCCATGATATTGCTAAATTTCAGCCAATGTGCATCTCAGATAACAGGTCTTAGCTTCTGACAGGTGATCCAAGTTTAATTATACACAACAAATGGATATTGTTACTGTATTATATTATGTGAATTAAATGTTTAGTATTCCCTGTATTAGTATTAGTACCCATGTGTATTAGTATTTACAAGTGGGTTAGGTGCTCTTCCGGGATTCCTGTACCTTCTCCAGTCATGCCAAGTAGAGTTGCCTATGGAAAGTTTTTTTTTTCGGGAAGTGTTTGGTAGGAAAGAAAAAATGTTTTTCCTCTGGAACAACTTTGCAGGAAGACTACACTAGTTCAGTAGGATTGTAATGCACAGAGCAAAAGATATTGGGATATTTCATTACAAACAGATTCTTAAGAATACTCAGCAAAATCTCTGATTTATTTAGAAGTCAAAACTTCCTGGCTAAATGTCTTGCTATGTATCTTTGATTTATAATTCAGTCCGTGTCCCCTCCATACTGGCACATAGAGCCAAATAGCAAAGGAGGTTCCAATGCATTTTTATGCACAGAAAATCTCTGTTTTTCAACTTCCTTTATTAAAAGTTGTCTTTTCCATTTCTGTAAAGTGGGTTTGCTATTCACGTAGTTCTCTTTCCTGTGGAGGAGCATTAGTCAGTCTGCCTGCACAGGATTTTGTGGCAGTGTGAAGTGGTAGAGGCCATGGTGCTGAGACTAGTACAGTGCTGCTACTACGAGATCTCCTTCCTCAAATTTAAGTACATGAATTCACATCACTTAGGACTAATATGAGTTATGCAGTCTCCCAGGGACTTTAGTAATGCTGCTTTGTGTATAAACCCTAAAATAAGCAAGGAAAGAGTAAACGTTGTGTTTTGTGTTTCAAATCTCCCTACTCCAAATTAATATCTGCTTTCATCTTTGATGGTTTATTTTAATGTCATCTTTCATCCAGTTTTTCTCAAAAAGGGAAGCTGTGACAGTTTTTTAATAAATGACTAGTTTTCTTTCCCCTTTGAACTTCAATGAATAAGAACAGAAAATGTTAGAATTTCATCATAGGAATTAAAAAGTGAAGTGGTCAATGAATACAGATTAATAATGGCCCATTAGTCTGGTATTACATGACTTATTTCACAAGTGAGATCAATATTTCACAAGCTAGGTCCTATGAAATCTTTCTCTGCTTTTGATTTTTCAGAAGAAAGAACCTTAAATTGGGTCAGCAGTAGCAATTATTTCACCAACCAGACCTCAAGCATGGAAGACATGGGCTGTATGTTATTCATGAGGTCATATGGTCTGACCTGGTAACAGGAACATTACTTTGAATTATGTGGAAGAAACACAGTTTCTTTTCTCAGATTCTCTTCTCAAAAAACAACTTTCCCTAATGGGGAAAAGCTAAATGCAGATTTCTAGCTCTTTTGAACTTCTATAAACTAGCTTTATTTCCAGGGTTAAGTCTAAACAAATTAGACTACCAATTTATTTTTTTTTTTGTAAATACATTTTAGAATTACTATTAAATACTTTGCTGTCATGTGTGAGCTCATTTACTTTGTCTCTGTTTGATACTGTACAAATACAGTCCCTCCAAATGACCATCCCTGGGCTGTTTGCTGTTGGTTTCTCTCTGATCTTGTGCCATGCCTTATGTTTTTCTTGGCTGCCTGACATCGAACAAACACAAGTTCTTGTACATACCTAATAGCACCACAAAGGAACAATAAGCAAGAAGCATTTTTAAATTGCTACCGTTCATATTACCCTGTCTCAAGTCTAAATAGTTTGTTTAAAATTTAGGCAGATAAAAAACTATTTATTTAAAAGACTTGGTTGAAAAAACTGTTGATTGTAGCGTTGTGGCTAAACATATCTTAAAAATGCAATTGTAGATTCTTTCATATTACTCAATTTATATGTGCACTGTATCTGGTTTTGATCTGAGGAAGTTGCTGTCAACTTTTAGCATGCATTTAGTATGCTTCCAAAATAACTTGGAACTCCCAACTTCAAAATGTTTTATAATAAAAAGTAATCCTGCAAAGGAACCTTATGTTGCTGTTTGTTTCGTTATCATTTTAAATTGAAAGATGTCAAAATAATGTAATCAAAACAAAAATAAATCTTGACAGTGAAAGTTTAATAATTAGTGACTTGTTTGAAGATCTCTGGAATATTGGATGCAATTAAGAAACTAAGTAATATCTCATGGTGTTTTCTACCAACATGTCTTACTATCTAAGTCATGTTTTAAAATATTCTGGAACACACAAATTATAATTCATTGTTGCTGTCAGTTTCTGATTTATTTTTTTTTAATCTTTCTTCTTTTGGTAAATGCAAGAAGGATCTTATTTTATATGCTTCCACAAAATGAACAGAAATGGAGCAAGTGACTTTATGGTAAACTCAGCTTTATAAAAACTACTTTCTGCTATCTGTGGATTTCTGTTTGAGTTTTTCAGGCAACATCTTCCCTTAAAATCTGTGTGTGCTCTTAGCTCTGTCCTTTTATCACCAATTTTTATATTGGAAAATGTAAGCTAGTTTGACATCTACCTATCAAAATTTTTTGAGAGGCATGAGTCATCTGGGGTTAATTCACTAGGGGAAAATGCTTTATGACGAGCAATGAAGATTAAAAAAAATGCTGAAAAAGATGAAAGCATGTTCTTCATTTCTCTAGCTTCACCTCATTGCAAGAAATTAACCAAGTTAGTTTGTAATGAATTTATGGAATATGTTTAAATGAACTGGCTAAATAGTTTTGTCATGAGTTTCCTTTCAGCATGTTGTGTGAACTTGAATTCTGACATGAAAATGGGATAGAATATAATGGTTATGAGTGAAAAGCAGGGTATGGTCATTGTGTAGACTCCACATGAGGGTAGACAAAGGATATTGTGGTTTGTATGTTGTGTGTTATTCTCTTGATCAAAAGTGTCATTGCACATTCTATCCCCTCAACAGTCTTTGTACAAAATGTAGGAAACATACCCCCAGAGTGGGAGAACACTATAAATTCACTAGATTTTATTTTTTTCTTTTGTCAAATAGTAATTTTATATGAATCTAATTCAAGGGCAAATTTTAAAAAATAATATTTTTACATACATGTAAGTATCAAGCCTCACCTTACATTCTGGAAATGTAAGAATAGAAAGCTCAAGAAAATGCACAAGATGCATAAGCAGAATTTCTGATTGAGATATGTTTCAGCTGGAACAGACTTCTGAAAGGTTAGGAGCCATGACCTCAAGCTTGCAAGCTACTGCTCTCTAGAGCCCATCATAACTCATAATGTGATTTCTAAATATTAGCTATCACAAATCATGTCTTCATGTATTGGGTCTTTTGTTGTTGTTTGTGTTTTGTTTGTTTGTTTTGTATGCCTGTATTTCTTCAGAATGAGTGTTCTTGAGGGGGTAATTCAATATTTACATAAAAATATCGATAAATCAGTATTTGGGGAAGTAAGTATTCACTTTTGTATATGTTATTTTAGTAAAAAGGAAAAAAAAAAAAAAAAAAGGAATATCAACAGGAAGATGTACCCTCACTTCAGAGACATATGTACACACATGAAGCACAGAGGGAAAGTTTATTTAAAATGTGAACTTTATTGTGTTTATGGTATCAAAATAAGCCTTTGTGGTTATAACTAGTTTATAGTAAGAACCTGTTGTTTACTCAAAGTGTTCATTCAGAAAAGTCTATCAGTTCTAGAAATTTTATTGCAAGTCTCAAAGAAGGAACTTTATTTTGTTGAGGAAAATTTTGTTCTTATTTCTGGTAATTCAAAGGTCAAGCAACGTTATTTAGTTTTAGAAGACTTGAGTTTTTCTTATTTTACTCAAAGTAGTTTGTTCATTCAGACTACCTTTTTGGTTGACCTTATTCAAAGAACCTGTGCATTATTTTCTTGTTTTAGACTGCTCTTATTTTAGACTTCTCACAGTGAGGCTTGTGTGACAGATCTCCATCCCCACAGAGGGGCCCTATACAAGCAGGCCCTATAGAGATGTCTAGTTTGGATAGTTGTTCCTTTTGTGCCATTTGAAGAGAGATAAAGGAAATGGCTGGTCCTTGTTTTTACATGTTTAGTTATCTGAATGTACTTACACTCCCTCATCTTAACGGAGGGTAATATTTACAGTTTCAATATTCAAAGTCTTGGTACCTAACATGTTAGTTTCTTTAAAAAAATCTCAAGAAAGTTTTACTTTGCTGATCCACAAATCTTAATTTGAATTATATCTTTTAAGCTTGCCATCCAAGCCAGCTGTATATGTCTTTTATATCAGGAAGTGGTGCATATGACATGTAAAAGCTTTTCTGGTGAATCCTGTGCAGCAGTGATACTATTGCTACAGCTAGAATGTGGCTAAAAGTATAATTTTAATTTTCTGTTTGTATCTGAGAACTTATAAAGCTTGTCTTTTTCCCAGTCTTCAAGTCATCTTAAAAAGGCTGACATTTTCATACATTTTTGGCCGATGACTAAAATAACTAAAGGTGCCAGCTGGTCATTTGAGAACCACAAGATATATCAGAACCTAAAAGGTCAGGTAAATTAAGGGAAAATGTGGAGCTGGCGCACAATACTGTGAGGCTGGACATTAATTCCAGCTAGTTTCCTGGTATTGATTACACAGATTGTGAGTGCTCATTTGCAGGCCAGAAGGCAAATAAGTCTCTTTGCAGGCCATTTGTCTCCTTTAGTTTCTTAATTAATATTACAGATTTGAAAACTTGTGGTCATGAAATTCGCCTGTTAATTAGGCTAGTCTTTGGCAGTAAGACTTTGATATCTTTTTTTTTTTTTTTTTTTTTTTTTTTACAATGCAGTTATCATCAGTCTTGTTAAAATTATACTTGTTTTACTTTTTGCAAAGATGTCTATGATTGAAACAGTATGATGGAAGCAGATAATAAACACATTTTCAGTTTGGTAACTATTTTAGCATAACATTTCAGAGAAAAGTACTGATTTTGAAGTCTTTATTTTTTTTCTCTGGACATCTTCAACCTGCTGCTTTTTTTTCAGTTATATCAATATCTTACATTGGGGTTTGAGGTGTTCTTCATTTAGAACATTTTACAATACATTGTAAGACATAAAATATTTTGATAGAATTTTCCTTGGCACAGTCAGTTCTCTATGATGATTGTGGAGGTCCTTTCCAGAACCACATGTTGTAGTTCAAACCAGCAGGCAGCTGAGTACCACACAGCTGCTTGGTCAGTTTCCTGTCCAGTGAGATGAGGGAGAGAAACAAAAAACATGAAAGTGGCAAAACTTGCTGGTTGAGACAAGGACAATTTAATAAGAAACAAAACAAAACAAAGAAACAAAGAAATCAAATAAAAGAATAAACAAAGCAAGTGGTACACAATTGCTTACCACCAGCTGACTGATTTCCAGCAGGTCCCTGAGCAATGGCAGCCCCACCAACCAATTCCCTCCAATTTTATGGTTGAGTAAAACATCCTATGTTATAGGACTTCCTTCTGTTCAGTTTGGGTCTTATGTCCTGACTGTGTCCCCTCCCAGCTTCTTGTGTACATCCAGCCTCTTCACTGGCAGGGCAGTTTGAAAAGCTGAAAAGTCCTTGGCTTCCTGTAAGCACTGCTCAGCAACAACTGAAACACAGTGTTATCAGCAATATTTTCATCCTGAATCCAAAACGCAGCACCATACCAGCTACTGTGAAGAAAAATAACTCTATCCCAACTGAAAACCAGGACAGCACAGAAAAGACATTTTCTCTAAGAGTAAAAAAAAATAAGGCATAGCTGTAAAAACAAGAAGAGCTACAAGGTCACAAATGATAGACTTAGACTTCTTAGCTAGGTGCTATATGGTGAAAATTTTCTTTTTTTTTGGTGTAAATTAATTTTATATTCTGAGTCCTACCTTCAGTTAAAAGAAAAGTTTTCTTTAATTTCTAATTGGTTGCAATCTCATGCTCAGTGTTATTCATGGTTAAATAAAATCCCGTTTTTGTTGATCTCATTGTATGTCCTGTACACAATGTAGGACGCAGATTTAGTCACACGACCTTTCACTACCTCCTAATATTGCTATCAGTTGGGTTGCTAAATGAATATTGCTATGTTTTAGCACATCTTTGTTGGAGTGAATTATATTTACATCAAATAGAACAGAAAAATGTAAAAGTCAGAAAAAGAGTAGATTTATTAAAAAGGTAAGCGATACCGCTGTAGTGTTAAGATCAGAAAATGTGTTTTCACAGTATGAAATACTATGGCACATTTTGGACCCCCTCTAAGAAGTGTATGTAGGGAGGTACAAGTAGGCATAATTGCTCATGTACACACACAGAAAATCTTCTTTAAAATGAGCACTTGCATTGCCCCAGTTTTTCTTTTGTGTGCTATTCGGAACATCCTTTAGGAAATGCCCAAGATTCTCTGCTGTTTTAAGGTAACAACAAGGTGTGAAATATTGCTGGAACCTGAACGCACTCTAAATGAACGTCAGAATAAAGGAATCTATTCAAAAGTGCTTTTGTGAAATATTTGAATAATCTTTCACTGCATATGGCCTTACATATACTCAAAGATAAATATGAATTCAAGCAACAAAATAAGCTACTTATTCTTTCACTGAACAACTAAAGAATATGTCGATGTACTTTGCTTAAATTTTCCAAAAAAACATAGGGATTAGGAAGAAAGATTGAAAACAGCAGTTTCCTCAAACCTGAGATTTAAATTATTTTAAAATTCACAGTGTAAAATTGCACACTAATTTTTACTATGATTTCTACTTCTCTACTGTATGTTTTAAGTTAATTTTTCCATGCATTTAAACTAAACAGTAGAGCTCAGAAAACTTTAATTATAATTTGTACTTGCCTGCTGAAGTAACTGTGCTCATGGAAAAGTTTATCTCAGTGGCATTGCTTTTGGCATTTTTAATAAATCTTGACAGAATTAACAGTTTCTGTCTTGGCTTCACTATTTTTTTTTCTCAGAGCTTTCTGAAGATGTTTTTCCCCTTTTCAAGCAGACTATAACATACTAGGGTTATTGGATAAATCCAGCAAATCAATCAGTTCTGGCCCACCTTATGAGACATACAACCACCTAGTATTTCCCAGGCCACATAATTGAAGCAAATACCTCAATGCATACAAAGTAAAAATAAAAAAAATCAGGAAAAAATATAATCAAACTGTGCATCCTGCAAAGGTTAGTTCCGTTTTCTTAGCTAACAGGGAAAATGAAGCTGGATTAAGAAAAGTGGACATGAAGGACAGACACTTCCTCAGTTGCCATGTACAGTCTTTTGAATAACCAACAGTTCTGTCATGTAATCTCTTTGAAAAACTAGTTGAGATTCACCCATCACTTGTTACATATAATGTGATTATATGACCCATGTCATTTTATTTTGCATTTTCACACTGAGTTTTGTGATCCACGTAGCACATAATGACTTGAAGTTGCAAATTTTGGATTTATTGGATAACATCATAGACTTCTCCTGACACTAAGTATTTTTTACAATTTTAAGAAAACTGTTTACCTATTTTGTTTCTTTTGTTTCCTCCTTCTCTACACTTCAGCATTGTAATAGGCTTTTTTGTACAGAGACTCTTACCCAAGACTGCTGCCTTATAAATTCAGCACACCATTCTATCTAGCACAGGAGAAGAGAGAGGGTGGTTTTGAAGTACTACCCTCAGACTGAACATTTCTATTCCCGAAGAAGAAACAACAAAACACCTTAAAGAATACAGCTTAATCCCTTTTCAGATAAGCAGTTTGTCACAACCATGCAAAAGGTGCCTGTAAGGACTGCATGTGTTTTTGTTCTTAAATTTAACTGCACTGAGGGTCTGTAGATAGATCTGATGAGATTACAGCTGAATGGGAGCAATTATGTTGTTTTATAGGACTGTTGCTGTGGTCCATTGTTGTAAAGGAAAACATTTTTTCTATAGTCAAAAGTAATGATAAAAAAAAAAAGGAAGAAAAGAAAAAAATGGACTGTCTTCATTACTTCAAATATCAAAACTGCTAATTACAAGCCCTATCTTTGTATGAATTGCACGAAATACAGTAATTTTTTTCTTTTCCTTCATTCTTAGCTACCTCTCACTATCAAGATATGGAAAATTATGGCTCATAATTTTGGGGGGATGGGAAAATAAAAACAAGAAGAAACAGCAAGTTAAAACATCGCCTGAGACCTTTTGAGGTGCGTTGAGAAGATATTTAATATAGTATTCTCCAGCCTTCAGTCACAGACAATGTGCTGCCTACAAGACTTTTCACCTTTGCTTGTGGGCATGGGAAAGTGCCCACTGCTCATTCTGCTTAAGTAATGTTGCCTGTGGTCAAATATTGGGACCGCTGTTTTGAGATATATCTCAAAGTGATAATGTGTTTCATCTAACGCATTTTAGGTTACTGCTCTGCCTCTGACCTGATCGAAGAAGGGGTAAATGTGGAATATAATATTTTTTTCTACTGTATCATCATTTTATTTCATCATTTATACTACAAAATGTCTGTTTGACATTAAGTTGAGGAATTCAATACTTACCATAAGCACAGCTCATATAGTATTTCAAAAAATCCAGTATTTGTTATGATAGGTGCAGCCCATGAGAAGTAAGATCTACGGGTACTCAGAATATTTTTCAGAAACCATTTAAAATTTTCAATGAAAGTAAATAGAAAACTAAAAATTTCCCCAAGAAACAGCACATTTACTTGAAACATGAAAATTTAGACTCAGAAGTGTTCAGTCTCGTATCTCTAATTCTCTTCCCTGATATACAGATCTGATCTGACCACATTTCCCATGTTCTCTAATCATGTTGAACCAGTGTGACACTATGATCTGTAGTCAGCTGAGAAGAATAGGAAGAAGAAATATGTAAATTATAGATGCTGTAAAAGTCAAACTGGTATTTGAGAATCATTTCTTTTCCACTCCAAATTGTTAGCACATAGCTGTTAGTTGAGGGGGGCACATTTTGTTTCACAGAATTATAGAATTTAGGTTGGAAAAGATCTCCAAAATCATCCAGTCCAACTGTTAACTAGCACTCCCAAGTCTACCACTAAACCAAGTCCTAGTGTCCTATGAATACCTTCAGGGATATGTGACTGTCCTTCACTGGGCAGCCTGTTCCAATGCCTTATAACCCCTTCAGTGAAGAAATTTCTCTTAATACCCAACCTAAACCTCCCCTAGCACAACTTGAGTCCATTTCCTCTTCTTCTGTCATGTGTTGCTTGAGAGAAGAGACCAACCCTTACCCCATTAAAACCTTCTTTGAAGTAGTTGTAGAGAATGATAATGTCTCCCCTGAGTCTCCTTCACTCTGAGTTGAATAACCCCAGTTCCTTTAACTGCTCCTCATAGGACTTGTTCTCTAGACCCTTTACCAGTATCATTGCCCTTCTCTGGACATGCTCCAGCACCTCAGTGTCCTTCCTGTAGTGAGAGGCCCAAAACTGAACACATTACTCGAGATGCAGCCTCACCAGAGCTGAGTACAGAGGGACACAATCACTTCCCTGGTCCTGCTGGCCACACTATTTCTGATACAAGCCAGGATGCTCTTGGCCTTGGCCACCTGAGCACACTGCTGGCTCTTGTTCAACCAGCTATTGACCAAATACCCCCAGATCCGTTTCTCTCAGGCAGCTTTACAGACACTCTTGTCCAGCCTGTATCATTGTATGTGGTTGTTGTGCCCCAAGTGCTGGGCCCAGCACTTAGCCTTGTTGGACCTCGTACAGTTGGCCTTGGCCTATATAAAGCCTAAGATGTCACCAAATAGCAGGTATTTTTCACTCTTTAAGAGTGAACAGTGCACTTCTAGAAAAAATAATTTTAATAGAGCAGTTTGAACAATGTTTTTGAAGAATTCTGTAGTTTGGTTTTTAGTTTAAAGTTTCTCACCTTCAGCATTTTTTTAAATCTGAACTGCTAAATAAACTCCGTATAAGTTCTATTAATTACATTGCTATCCATATGGGATAGCTTATAAAGGTAGGACTAGGTACAGAGAAACGTTTGCTGGATCAGAGCCCAGCCATTAGGAAATTGTTTTTAACGCTGAGAAAGAGCTCATGAACTGCATTTTAAAACATCCTTTTTCAAATGTAGTAACTGGCACCGTTCCCAATACTCACACTAGAAAAAAAAATACTTAAAAATATATGCAAAACAAGTTGGCCATATATACACACATACTGCTATAGCACTAATATAGCAAGACTGTGTTAACCTTCTTTGTTAAGTGGGGTGAGGGATTGGATGGAAGAACAAGATGTGATAAAGATTGCAAAAGCATTCTTCTCTGTATAGTGCCATGTTACAAGAAGCAGAAGCAGCCATGTGCACTAGACCCATCAGGTGAGGTCCAAAATGCATTAAGGTGTGCACTGTACACACTCTTGTGCCAGCTAGATAAGCTTGCTTTAGCATCAAGAGGGGAATATTTGGCACCCTAGATGGGCATAAAACAGACAGGTTTTGTAACAAATTCTAAGACTTCGTGTTTATTCTTTTCCGCAAAAATGATTAATCTACTGAAAAGCAGAAAGAGTGATCCAAATTCTCCCCTAAAATTAAGTATTTTGTTTTCCCTATTCTAGATTCAGAAACTGAGTGAAAATAGTGATGCCCCTGTGCTTTCTTTCAGTCACCAGTGGTGGAGGTTCACTTTCTAAACTGCTAGTGCACAGATAGGTAACACTGCCAAAGTCACAAGGGCTGTCTGCAGCAAGGCAAAGCATAAGAAGAGATGTTTGAAAATTAATGGATTTTGTCAGTCACAGCTGCTGGTGAAGGGGCAATGAGCAAAAAATCATAGGGTTCAATGTGAGAGTGAGGTGGTTCTGGGCAAAATAGCCTAGTAATTGGTGGCACAGGGACATTTCTTTCCTAATTTTACTGCTGAGAAGATACTTCTGTTCTGTCTTTTTATAGTTTAGACCTGCTCTGGAGAGGATTTATTTGATTAAGTTCTAATATTTTCTATTCCAAAGTGGACCTACTTTGCCATGAGGGCTTTTTTTCCTTTGACCCAAACTAAAATATTTCTTATGCAATAGAATGACTCAAAAGGAAACATCCCCCAGAAGAGTGTAGCTTGCTGTCAAAGCAATTTTCTTAAAATGTGGATGATCATAATTTAAATCCCTCCTTTTGATCAAAAAGGGGTATCAGCCTGACTTTTACATAGCCTGGATGAATACCCTAACAAAAAGATTGCTCTAAATTGCTCTAACAATTAAGTTAGTTCTATGATTCTATGTTTCTAAGTTTATTGAAAAGAACTTTAACGAAATGTTTCAAAGCAAACCCAAATACTAATATGGATCTCTCTCTTTTCTCTTTCTCTTTCTCTTTCTCTTTCTCTTTCTCTTTCTCTTTCTCTTTCTCTTTCTCTTTCTCTTTCTCTTTCTCTTTCTCTTTCTCTTTCTCTTTCTCTTTCTCTTTCTCTCTCTTTCTCTTTCTCTTTCTCTTTCTCTCTCTCCATTTATATTTAAAGGTACTTAATACCATAGGTTTTTCTGATAATGAAACACATTTTCAACTCTGTCATGCCCTGTTGCTGCTGCACTGCACTGCTTGCTTTAGTGTGCTTTGAAAAGGATATATTAGATGTCAAACACTCTCGATGTTGAGCAGCCATTTAGTGGTCTGGCAACAGTGGACTATGCTGTGGTATACCTGCACTGCATGTCAGATGAAGATATTCTTGTGTATTAGTCAGCAAGGTCTGTCTTGAAGGGAGTGGAGGATTAGGGCACTAGCTTTCAACTTTCATAAATGAGAGAGAGAAAGGAGAAGATTTGTAGGTGATCACATCTTTCATTCTTATAGATTAAGTGCCACCAGTTAAATACCTTGCAGGCTTCTTTCTCAATCTCAGTTCAAAAGCTAGCTTCAGACTTTGCTGGATATTGTATTTTCCTCCACAACCACAGCACTAAATAAATAGATAAGGATGTTAATTGCTTTTAGTACCTCATTTACAAGCAGGGGACAAGCCAAAACAGAAGACTTTTGAACTGTTGAAGTTGGTGCAACAATTTTACCTTTTGAATGAATAAATATAGAATCATTTAGTTTGGAAAAGACCCTTATGATCATCAGGTCCAACCATCACAGCCAATACTACCAAGTCCACCAATAAACCATGTTCCTAAGCATCAGCTCCTCTTAAATACCTCCAGGTATGGGGAGTCCACCACTTCCCTGGGCAGCCTAACCACCCTTTCTGTAACAAAATTCTTCCTGATATCCAATCTAAACCTTCCCTGGCACAACTCAAGGCCATTTCATTGCATCAGTTATTTTTTTCTAGAAGTTGCTACTATTGCTGATAAGAATTTGGAAAGAAAGGCCAGTCTTCTATGATTCTGTGATCTTATCAGCTGAGAAAAGAGACTGATAGCCATTTCACCACAACCTCCTTTCAGGTGGTTGTAGAGGATGACAAGGTCTTCCCTCAGCCTCTTCTTCTCCAGACTAAACAACCCCAGTTCCCTCAGAAGCTCCTCATATGTCATGTTTTCTAGTCACATCACCAGCTTTGTTGCTCTTCTCTGAACATATTCCAGCAACTTATAATGTATTGTAGTGAGGGCCCCAAAACTGAACACGGTGCCGTCTCCCCAGAGCCAAGTACAGAGGGACAATCACTTCCCTTCCCTCGTCCTGCTGATCTCACAATTTCTCACACAAGTCAGGATGGAACTGGCATTCTTGGCCACTTGGGCACACTTCTTGCTCATGTTCAGCTGGCTGTCAACCAACACAACAAGTTCTTTTCTGACATGCAAATTTCCAGCAATGCTTCCCACAGCCTGTATCACAGCATGGGATTGTTAGGACCCAAGTGCAGGACCCAGTACTTAGCCTTGCTGAGTGCCATACTGTTGATTTTGATTTGCCTTGGCCCATCAACCCAGCCTATCCAGATCTCTCTGCAGAGTTTTCCTACTCTTCATCGGATCAACACTGACACCCAACTTGGTGTCATCTGCAAACTTAGTGAGGGCGCACTCAATCTGCTCATCAATATCATTTATGAAGATATTAAACAAAACCAGCCCAAGTACTGAGTCCCATGCGACGCCATTGTGACTAGCCACCGACTGGTTATAACTCTATTCACAGTGACTCTTTTGGGCTCGGTCATCCATTCAGATTTTTACCCATCAAACAGTACATCTGTCTGAGGTGATGTACTGTACCCAGCCAATATTACATCCAGCCAATATGACTAGATGTCATCTTCATCTTAATAAGTCTTTGATACTTTGACAGTTCCTGGGGAAGGTATTTTTCCCTTCCATATAATATGAGTTATGTCAAATATTCAGATCATCATATTGTTTTGTTTTTAAAAGAAGCTGAGAGATGCCACAATAATGCTGTGCTAACTATGTGGGATGTTTGTCTGGGAGTCAGAAGCTATGTTTCTTAGTCTCTAGATGTGAGGATCTCAGAAATGCCTATACCTTGGGGGCAAAATTGGTAGGAAACCTAGTACAGTAGTTCCCTTTCCCAGACTCCCAGTGCTCTATGGTCAAGCTTGATGCGGTGGATATAGCAGGTGTATGATCTACATTGACACAAGTGAACATAGACAGACAAAGTCTTTCTGACCTGTGGGAGTGGTTCACACAGCAATGTTGCTGACTACACTGTAGACTCCAGCTCCAGAGTGTTTTGAGACCTTCTGTCTGAGTGCCAACCATTCACAGTTGCTAAGGGCCTGTCCTCTTTCCTCACAGGGGCTGTATCATGTCTTTTGCCTCAAAACTGGAATTTAATGTATCCTCAATTGCATCGCATACAACCTGCATTCGTAAATACTGGGCCTTCTTTTGCTCACATTATACCAAATCTCAACAGCATTCAGAAGATTACAAAATGAATGGCTGAGGTGTAGGAAAGGGGTGGATACAGACAGTAGATGGTTAAGAAGGAAAACAACACTATGGTCATTATCTTATGGTCACTATCAGTCTCATTTCATGGACTCCTGCACTTGGAGCATAAAACCTGGTTATCATGAGACTGGGTAGAAGGTTCAGATGTCCAAATCTTCTGCCACACTAAGTAGCAAAGTATATGTACTACACAGCTGTGCTCTTTTTTATCTTTTGAACAGCTTTATTCCTTGTGCTTTAAATGAATCAAAGTTAATAATAAGTACTATCAAAGGAAAAAAAAATTAACAGTGAGAACACAAATATTCCACTTAGGTTGCAAAAAAAAATTACTTTCAGTCTCACAATAAAAAATAAATAAATCCAAATATAGATTTATCTTTTTTTTTTTTTTTTTTTTTTTTTTTTTTTTGAGACTTAGCTACATTGAAAAGGGGAATGAACTGTGAAATGACATGTAAGTCTGAGTCCACCCTGGAAAAGACCGTATGTTGTGGCAAAGACTTCATATATTAGCAACATTAGCTAGTATTTTGTATCAGGTTCCAGAACAAAAGAAAAAGAAAGTATTCTAACAACAGAACCTTTTCTATTTATCTGATTTATTTATTTATTTATTGATGTTTGACAGCATTAAGAATGGCATTAGAAAGTTGCATCATGAAGTGTCATTATGGTGACACAAGTTTTAAGACTATGTTTGCCGTATGAGCAAACATACAGAAACATACCCTGAAAAATCTACGAATACTAGAATCTTCATATGTACTAACTACTGTATCTTAATACCCACTATGGAGATCCTGGTCATATAAAATATGTGAATTAGTTCATTTCACTTAAAACATGCTGATATCCACACCAAGAGTTAAACAAAAGTAGACAGTGTGCAATAGTCTATTTTATTTTGGAGCAACTTCCTAGAGAAGGTTTATATTCTAAGAAGTCCTTCAGCTTCTGCTAAATATATGCATTAGCTCTCTCAATAAATGTTTCTGTTTTTAACAATTTCGTCTTCTGACTGAGTTGTTAAGTAGCACAAAGACTGCTCACTTTTCTTGAACGTCAGTTTCCCATTGAAACTGACTGCAAACCAAAGTACAAGTAAATTTTCTATTAGGCATTAGTGGATTACTGATGAATTTTTGTTATTGTTAGGCATTTTCCACTTAATCTCATAGCTGCAAAGACATATTAATGATGATGAGTGCAGCCAGTACCCTAAAATACTAACCTTTCCTAGCAGCTCTTTTTAAAGAAAGCTGACTTCCTGGGAATTTAGCTTTATGTTATAAAAACTGTAGCCATTATAAGCACTAAACAGTTCCTACATAAAGTTTTCTGTGCATGTCTTCTTAGTTTCTGGAACATTTTCTACTGAAAATCACCAATTTTAGACAGCACTGTTGCTACCTAAATCTGTGTAAGAACATTTTTTTTCTGTGTTTGTTTTGTTTGTGGTGTTTTGTTGTTTTTTTTTTGAAAGGGGGGGGGGGGAGGGAGGGGGTTGGGGAAGGGAGATGAGAGTTAAAGAGGATCTAGCATAGTTGGAAGTACTCTGAATATTGTTCTTATTCTCCCTCACATCTCCTATTGTGTATTCCCATCTATTTTAGATCTTTTGAAGTTATGGAAGGCATCTGTCAAACATAATATTCACGCCTGTGTTAGAGGTTAAAATTTTCTCTCAAACGATCTATACTGAGTCCTGGTTTGAGTTTGTAGAGGTAGAAGTCTATGAGAATCTTTTAAAGTTTTGACAGACTTTATCAGGACCCAACAATATAAAGCCCTGTGCAACCTGACCTGATCTTACATCTGAGCCTTCCAGGAGCAGGAGTTTGGGTCTCTTAAAGTCCCTTCCAATCTGAAGTATCCTTTTACCCTATAACTAATCAGGTGTCATGGTTTGTTTTTCTTGCAATCTGGTTAATAAACGTTAAAAGTTTTGTATCTGTGGTGCTTCATGTTGTCTTTGCCTCTTCAGTAATTTGGAGTAAGGGAACAGTACTAATTACGAAATTTAGGAAGATGCCTTTTGTTAATGTATTTTGTACCAGCTGGACTTTCTGGAGACTCTGTTGTGCAAATTTTTCTATATCATGGAGAACCTTGTCTGTCTGTAATTTTAAGTTTTGTCTTGCTAGGCTCAAAATACTCCCAGGAGAAAGAAAAGGAAACAAAGCTAGCTGAGGCCTGGAAGTTTTCTCTTACAGCAATCTGAAATTAGAGGAGTCTTCTCCCAGTGGTATAGACACATCTATGTGAAGCTTTTTCTCATTTCTTTTGATTAAAGCTTCAGATCAATTTCTTGGTTTGTGGGTTGATTTGTCTCTCAGCAATTGAGTGAAATAAGTTCTTCAGTCTCTCGTTAGGCCAGTTCTTGCAAAATTATAAGAGCCCAGCTGCTACAGTTTCAACTGTGAATGAACAGGCAGAAACGATGCAGGATAATGTGCAATAGTGTCTGCTGCCTGAAGCCACCAGCTGTTATGTATTGTGGATTAGGCCTTTTCTTGGCCTAACTACTATAGTGTTCCTGATAAAAAGAGATTGGTATGAATTGGTATCAGACTGGCATCAGACTTTCTTGCTTCTCAGAAACCAGCATGACTTTGTAAGGTCAGCTTTACAGCTGAATGTCAATACCCACTTACGAGTCAGGCCATGGCATGTTGCTTGCATCTTCCCCTCAAAACAGCATGAAATGAGTTGTCATAACCTTTGAACCCAACAAACTACTGTTTGTCAATAAATAATTAAAAAAACTCAGTTCCCCCTAACCACTTACTATTGGGTTTGGCCACTAGCTGACCCAGTGCTGCCCATCTTCTCCCAGCTTCTGGTTTTCTTGCGCTGCTTCCTTCTGGTGGCACCACACAGTGAACTACCTGCACCTCCTTTACCATTGGCCAGCTCTGGAGAAGTTTATACACCTGTGCTTGTGTTGGCAGTCAAAGAATTACCATTTTCCTGTGGTTTTCACCTGGCTTTATAAGCTTTGTGGTCTTCATGGGGGCTCTATAGATGGTTTGGGAGTTGGGAAAGAATGCAATGCCTTCATTTACTTCTTGCAGGATGCATGACTGCTCTTTCACATCTCTGCCAGCCCATAACTGACAGGCTCCTGCCAGGTAACGTCTGTCTCTGTGGCAACCATATCTTTCTACCTCACCTGCAACCTCTTTTCCTGTGGCTGGATAATCCATTAGCTGTATCCAAGTAGATGAGGAGTCTTTCTTCACCCCTTAGATGCTGGCCCAGCATGAGGTAGCTCCCAATATAAATATCGTGATAGTCATTAGTTGCATGTTCCTTATTTAGGTTTATGTGCTAAATCACAGATATAAAAAGAAATAGTCAACAGTTAAGGAAACATATCTATAAATACCATGAGTCCTTAAGGTGAAGAGAGAGAGAGAGAAAAAAAAAAAAAAAAAAGAAAAAAGAAAGCATTTGTTCATGGACTAAAGCTTTTATCAAACTGCAAATGTACAAAGGGGACAAGTGAGAACCGCATAAGCAATTTTAATTCTTGCACTTAGTAACTTTTCAGTGCTTGACTCTGCAAAATTCACGTGCTTTCTTTGGGCTTCCATGAAGGAGTTTGATAAAACGACTGACTTTGTAAATTAGTTTCTTGCCAGTGGTAATCAGAAAGAACTAATGTCTTTAAAAATAGCACTAGTAAATAATACACTTTGATATTTTGGGGCTTATGAAGCATAAATGAGATTTGTAGGAGCGATTGTTATTTTAAAAAATCACAGCAATTTATTGTTGCTAATTACTCTCTTGGCACCGCATGTATTTAAGATTAATTGGAATGTCTGTACTCAGTAATGAGGTCCCATGTAGTTTACACTGACTGACAACATCTTCTTTTATCTAGAAAATTACTACACTAGAAAATTTGTAAATAGGGTAGTAACTCTTGGCAATCAAATTTTAAAAGTTTTACTTGATACAGTAGCTGCCAAATTGCAATAAAAAGATCAGACGGTTCCAGTGTAGTTAATAGGAATAAAGCAATCCACTGGAACTCTGACATGTAGGTATAACTTACACACACAGAAATGGATGTTTGACTCCTAAGTAGACAGACTTAGCATTCAGACAAAGACCTGATTTCTCAGCTTGATACAATGTCATGAATTAAAAACTGCAGCATTTCTCAGTCCTTTCATCTCTATCTTGAAAATCTGTGAATAAATAATGGTATGTGTTGATGACAGGATTATGTTCTAGTGTGCCACAAGAATTATTTCTGAAATACACTGTTTGTGCATGTTTGTGTATTTAAATGTTTCTTTGGCAGCTGGTCTATTTCTGTAGTTCACTTAAAAATGGGAACTTTATGTCAATCTTTCATGGGTGCATTTTTCAGGTGAGGCTGATAAAGAATCACCTTTTACAGACTTCTTGTCAAAGACTGGAAATGACAGCTGGTGGTAGAATATATTACCAAGGGAACCAGAAACCTGATTTTCCCAGCTGCAGGCACATTTCTGGTCCTGGAGACAAAGAAATATAATAATAATAGTACTAGTAATAGTGATAATAATAATAATAATGATCTTCACTCCTGCATTGCAAAATTGAAGCTACTCTGAATAAACCTAGAATAAAAATATCTGTTTTCTATCAGATCCTGATTTTCTTACAGAATTCCTCAAGTAACAAAGAGGTTGCATTTTCACAGAAGCTGTAGGGGTGCAAATTTTCAGATAGGATTTGGAAAATTTAATATCAATTCTTCCTTCCAGACACTTTCCAGTACATCTATGCAGTCTGTAAAATTTTGATTAATATTGTCTTTACAGTCGCAATTGTCTTGAGCATTTTTGGGTGAGCTCTTGAATGAAAACAGCCAAGTTGAAACATTAATAGCCAACAGGTAAAGAGATTTGTTATCTGCCTCCCTTTAGTTTTTCTATGTTTTAATTTTATAATTTCTCAGAGACTCACCTCTGCTCAGCTAGCGATTAGATGAATTATCATGATGAAAGTTATAGTTGTACCTGCTTGTATATGTGTATTATTGTTGATGCTTGAGTTGATTTGGAATTGCTTTTGAAATGGGAAGAGCATGGATATTTACACTGGCGTTTAATGAGACTGAATTAGTCTCAGAGCACAATTCTATTATAATGATTTTTAAGAGAATGGGGAAGAGATGAGTTCCTGACCATTCTGTTCTAATGATTCGTTTCATGTCTTCAGAGTATTTAATAACTAAACTGTGCATAAGTAAATGTGTGTTGGTAGACATAAACTCTGAGTGATTCTGCCCATAAAAGATAAGAGAATGCATGTTCCTTTTCAGCTGGTCAACACCCCAGCATGAGTCTGGGCTGTGGCTGAAACTGTAGTTCTCATTTTCTGGGCACCTCTGGGGAAATTTGCACTTTAGGAGTTGATAGAAGGAGCAGTCATTACATTCCCCAAATCTTGTCTTTGCCCAGAGAGTGCAAAAAAAGAAGCAAAACTCCTCATAAGCTCTTGGCAAGGGCCAGGGAAAGTCTTTCTCTCAATTAACAGTGCTGTTTATTATACACCAAATGTTTATTCTCTCCTCAGTATCAGCATTCTGACCTTCTTAAATGACTTAGAGTGAAACCAGAGAGGCTTTGTGCATTGACTAAGTGTGGCCAGGTGCATCTCCTTGCTAGCAGCGCCCATTGCAGGCAGCCAGAAGAACCATTGAGAAGGATGGCATCAACCTCATCAGTCTTGTCACCATTTTTGTCACTGTGTAATGTTAAAGGCTGGATGCAGCCCCTGGAAGTTTATCAGGACCTATATACTACATCCATGCTTCAATTTTGCATCTAGATTTTTAAAGCAGTTTTGGTCAGCTGTTCTGGGTCTGTCCCCTCCCAGATCCTGCTGCACCCCCAGCCTGCCCACTGGCAGGACAGAGTGAGAAGCTGAAAAGTCCTTGGCTTAGTGTAAGCACCACTCCACAATGACTAAAACATCAGTGTGTTATCAACACCATTCTCATCCTAAATCCAAAACATAGCACCACACCAGCTACTAGGAGCAAAATTAACTCCATCCTAGCTGAAACCAGGACAAGGGGAGTCTGGCAATCCTGCTGTCATTTTGTGTTGTGAAGGACCCAGGCATTATAAAGGACCAATAATTTCTTCTCTCCTTTCCCTTTCCCTTTCCCTTTCCCTTTCCCTTTCCCTTTCCCTTTCCCTTTCCCTTTCCCTTTCCCTTTCCCTTTCCCTTTCCCTTTCCCTTTCCCTTTCCCTTTCCCTTTCCCTTTCCCTTTCCCTTTCTCTTTCCCTTTCCCTCTCTCTCTCTCTCTTTTTCTCTCTTTCTCTCTCTCTCTTTTTCTCTCCTTCTCTCTCTCTCTCTCTCTCTCTTTTTCTCTCCTTCTCTCTCTCTCTCTCTCTCTCTCTCTCTCTCCCTTTTTCTCTCTCTCTCCCTTTTTCTCTCTCTCTCCCTTTTTCTCTCCCTTTTTCTCTCCCTTTTTCTCTCCCCTTTTCTCTCCCCTTTTCTCTCCCCTTTTCTCTCCCCTTTTCTCTCCCCTTTTCTCTCCCCTTTTCTCTCCCCTTTTCTCTCCCCTTTTCTCTCCCCTTTTCTCTCCCCTTTCTCTCTCCCCTTTTCTCTCCCTTTCTCTCTCCCTTTCTCTCTCCCTTTCTCTCTCCCTTTTTCTCTCCTTTTTTTTTTTTTTTTTCTTTTAAGTAATTGAGTCCAGCACTATCTCAGAATTGTTTGTAAGGTCAAGTACTGTTAACCCAGACAATCAAAAGTAATGAAGCAAGGCCAGAAATATAATGAGATTTAAAAATAATATATATATATATATATATTATTTTTTTTTTGCCTTCAGATGTTTTTGATCTGTAGTGTATTTTCAAAATGCCTTCCACAATAACAAAAGCACTTGTATATTGAACAAGGTACAGTTCTTAAACTATTGTTCTTCTGCTGCAGTGGTAGCTTAGCATATTACCATGGTAAGTGTTGCAACTACAGATAAAATCATGGTATATGGCTACCAAGTAGGCTAAAATAAACAGAGCTATGGAAGAGAAAACAGAGAAGAGATTCAAGTCCTCTAGAACAGGGTATGTTATGATTGCTTCATCTCTAAGTGTGTGAAAAATGATGGGTGATGTTTTATTTTGCCTTAACAGTAGAGGTCTGCCCACATGAAGCAATGACAGAGACTGATATCGGGGAAATGACATAGATCAGTCATCATACACTTTTACCCAACAGGTAGCTCAAGGCTCCAATGAGCTGTAACTCAGCACTTAACTTAAAGGTACACAGACATTCATAGAATCAGAGAATCATTAAGGTTGGAAAAGACTTCCAAGATCATCTGGTCCAGCCATCACCCTACCACCAATGTCACCCACCTAAATCATTTCCCTAATCAACACATCCAACCTTTCCTTAAATACCCCCAGGGACAGTGACGCCACCACTTCCCTGGGCAACCCATTCCAATGCCTGACTGCTCTTTCTGAGAAGAAATGTCTCTTAATTTATAACCTAAACCTCCCCTGGCACAACTTGAGGCCATTCCTTATAGTCCTGTCACTAATTATCTGCAAGAAGAAGCTAACCCCCAGCTCCCCACAGCTTCCTTTCACGTAGTTGTAGAGAGCAATATGGTTTCTCCTGAATTTCCTCTTCTCCAGACTAAACAACCCCAGTTCCCTCAGCTGCTCCTCACAGGACTTGTGCTCCAGGCCCATCACAATCTTCGTAACCCTTCTCTGGACACATTCCAGGACTTCAATATCGTTCTTGTAGTGAGGAGCCCAAAACTGAACATAGTACTTGAGGTGCGGCCTCACCAGAGCAGAGTACAGGGGGACGATCACCTTCCTGGTCCTGCTGGCAACACTATTCCTGATACAAGCCAGGATGTCGTTGGCCTTCTTGGCCACCTGGGCACATGTTCAGGCAAGCATCAATCAGCACCCCTAGATCCTTTTCCTCTACATCTCCTTTTCCTGTCATCCCTGAAGTCCATATAAAACTTTCCAGGCACAGAAGCCTTTACTGTAAGCACCAGAGTCTGGATCTAGGTCAGAGGAGAGCTGCCAGCCTAGCTGGCCCAGTATAGAAGGTGTTCCAGATTAACAAATGATCCATGTCAAGAGGTCTACTGAAGCTGCAATAAGGGAAGTTTCTGGTTGGTAGTAGCATTGGAATAAAGGGATCACAACCTTTAGGTGTGTGTGCTTCTAGTGAAAGACATCAGGAGACTATTGGCAAGGTGTGCTGCTTAATTCTTGAATTGTAGAATTTCTTGTCAATGCCTTGATTTGGTTATTACCTTATAGAAAAGGCCTTTTTTAAATTCAGACAGAAATCAAAGTAAAAGTAGCAAAATCTCTATAGGGAGCTAATAACACAGCACAGACTTTCTCGCTTATCCTTTGAGTATGCTTTTGTTTGGTTGGTTGGTTGGTTGGTTTGTTGTGTGTTTTTTTTTTTTAACATTAGAAATGTCTGATTTTCAGATCCAAACCTGTGTCAATGATTCATGATTTATTAAAACTTAATTCTTATTGCTTCTTTATCAGTCTCTAATCTCTTGATTAGAATTTTGATTACCTTTGTATCTGTGGATGAATTGATATGTTGTGGTCTTGTGCATTCAAAATTGTCAAAGCTAGAGAATAGAGTTTTAAGTTAATTTTGCAAAGTGAAACCTGTGACTGGTTTAAGCTATAGAATGAACATGATCTTAATCTCCCATTAGCTTCTTTAAGAGTTTTCATCTGAAAATTTTCCTTATGTAAGTTGGCAGCCTCATTAGCAGCCGTCACCCAAACAAATCAATCTGAGCCAGGTCACTCCAAAATAATGAGATTGTCTTTTTATTTTTCTGAAGTACTCCTTCTCTTTCTGTGTTACATTAGTCTTCCGTACAATTAACAGCTCTTTTTATGCATGGTGATTTTGAAAGCTGAACAGTAATGCTATTAATGTTATTTAAAGGAGATGTGGATTTGAGCATTTTATGTAAGATGATGATGTTTTATCCACTGTTGCCTCCTTGGGTGTTCCCAGTGTTTGGAAGATGATTTGAACTCAATAGCTGAAGGTATTAGATAAGAAAGTAATGTCATCTTTTCAGGCATTTATTTTGAAAAGTCCTTAGAAGTGAGGAAATGAGTGAAAGACATGTTCATTACAGATGTGATCTTAAAGGAAAAATAATGTTTTTATAGACCATAAGGGTAGATAAAGCAAAGTTGATGTAATATGTAGTAGTTTTTAGTAATATGTAAGTTGTTCAGATGTTTGTTTTCTTTATGATGCTTTACAACTCCTTAGTCTTGTAGGAATATTCTGAGGTAAATCCAAATAAGAATAAGAATAACTGTCTATCTGCTGTAAATTGACTAATCCTACTGTATCTCTTTTTGATCAATACAGAAAAGCAGATCCCATAGCTGCTCACTACTAACTGCAGTTATGAGAAACAGTGGGTGCCTTAATAATGTGACGGTCTTTTTAGTCCAATAAATGGATGCCCCATAAGTACCTTGTGGAAATCAAGAGGATTTTCCATGCTATATTTTTATTTAAACCTTAAAAAGGATCAAAGAAAACATCCCCAAATGATCATTTGCTTCTTAAAAAAATCATCCAAGTGAAGACTCATTGTCTGCTTTTTCTCTTCCACTGTTTGAAGAATTCTGCTTTTTTATGCTTCTAAAACTGATTTCACAACATTTTCAGATCTTAAGCTTAAATAAATTGCACTTTATTCCTTACAAATTATCTAACCACTTTGTTTTTTACTGGCTTTGGTAGCTGAAAAATGCATCAGTACATTTCTGTTGTAAGTTGGGTGTTCTCTTGGTGAGGCAGCAAGTTGTATAAATGAAAGCTGCAGCTTGTGCATACATCTGTGGCTGTGTTCAGCCACCCTATTCCTCATAATTCACTTGGAGATGTGGATTCTACTGTTACACTTTTCTTTTCTCAATTTGTTATGGTATTTGCACCTTCATTCTCTGGAACCAAATAAGGTGCCTCTGAAGTGATACTTTGCTACTGCTATGGGGATCTCCTGTTTCAGGAAATATCTATTTATTTTTGTTTCTGTGTTTTGTATAATACATTGCAAATCACGCTAGAGAGACATCTGTAGAAGGGGTTTGAAGATCATATATCTGTATATTTGTTACAAGGATGAACAGAAGTCATTCTGAACTGAGATAGCTGTGCATAAGGATCTATATGTAAACTCTGGGATTAGGAGAGAATTTCACCCATTTGCCCTGTCTAACAATGAGGCAAGTGTATTTGTGTATCTTTTATTTTCTAAAATATCAGATGCAGACCACTGTGAGAGACAATTTATTGGGACTAACCAGTAAGTAACCAGATCTTGCAAATCAGATATTTTGTACCTAACATTGTTGAAGGTAGCAATGTTTCAGTCGGGTGATCTGTCTGCCAGGGTTTCATAAATTACTGTACATCTCTAAGCTGCAGTAACAGACTGTGTAGCTTTTCTTATCTATCTTAGAGATAAGGTCAATTGTATCAGTTCAAGTCAACCTCATTCCTAGTTTCAGTGGAAAACTTAAAATGAAAAGCAGCTGGGGTGCTTATAATGCACAGGACTCAAAATCCTTGAAGTAAAGTTGCCAAACTTGCTTGTGGTTGTCATCAGCTTTTGTTTTTTGTTTGTTTCTTTTTTTTTTTCTATTTTTATACATTAATATGAATTTATTCCAGAAAATCTGTTCTACTGTTTCCTCAGTTAAATCGCTAAAGACTTCATTCAGTGAACAGTAAAGAATCCATTAAATGAAACAAAAACAAAAATAGAGACACTGAATGCAAAACCTGAATTGCTATGCTGTTTTCATCCCCCTTAAACAGATTTTATAGTGAGTTTTTGTGGCTCGCTAGCATCAAGTTTCTACTGTTACACAAAAAGAGACTCTGCTGAAAAATTGGGAAGAAATCCAGACAAACTTTATTTTTTTCTGCACCTTTAGAGCCATATCTACCTTATGAATTGTACTGTGGTGAAAGGAAGACAAAGGTTGAAAACGTATGTGTGAATGGTTACTTTGCCAACTCTTGTATGGCAATTATTTATTGCACAACTGGTACACAAGTGCATCTCTGTATAGGAGAGAAAATCAGAACATTTAATGTCTCAGGTCACTTCAATTGCAATTAATTGCTTAGGATTGGGTTGAATATGATGTATAAATGGCAATTTAAATACTGTTTGACATGCTGTAAGTTAGAAGATAGGTATAAGGGCAGTTATTATTTCTAACAATATAGACCATCTTTCAGCCCAACACTTTTAGGAATGACTGACTTTTGAGTTACCCCTGTTAAACCCAGTATTTACTTTAATGCCTTCACAAATGATCATCTCAGCTGAATGTGCTGAATACATGGAAAGTGATGAAATGTGCTGAATACCCGGAAAGCAAATAAAATGCCAAGTGCTTTGCCTGAGGAACATATATACTAAAGCAGTGGTCCCCACCTTATGCTGGCCAATAACTAGCAAGACCATTAATGTACTGTATCAAGCATCATAGGTTGCTCTCCCTGTGGGACAGTTTACATTGTTTTAATCTCCTTGCTCATGAAGCACGCCAGATGTTTTCCTGAGCAACATGTTTGTGTAGTCCATAGCCTGAGGACAACCACAAAAAGGCTTATTTGCACAATGATTATCCTGGCCACTTACAACAAGTAAATATTTCCATGCTAGATCAGGGCAAACAGTGTACGCTTATGATCATTTCTATGATGATGCTGAATACCACTTTTCCCTGCCTGCTTTTTCAATTGCACTCTGAACTTTGTCAGTTCAGCCATACCTGTTGCTGAGGCATGTTGCTGGCAGCAGTCATTTTCTTTTTTAAGAAAAGCACTTATTCCTCCTGGCATTTACAGTTTTATATATGAGAGCACAGACAGTGTAGCCTTGAGGTCATTGAATTTTATCAAGTATATTGTTCCACTCCTCCTGCTCTGGCAGAAGTGTTAATTATCACATGCTATTGTTCCACCATAGTAAGAGGCCTTAGAGTCATGAAGTACAGCTGAACACAGTCAGTTTACATTAAAACTAGGTCTGAGCAATTAAAAATTACCCAATCTTTCCTCCCTAGTTGAAAACACCTTGCAAGAGTGCTTCTAGAGTGTATTAAGCCAATGTATTAAAGTAAGTCTGAATATCTCCACTCTAAAATAGCTTTACCATTCTCAAACACCAAGTAATTTTTATGTAAACTACCTATTAAAGCACATGCTATTCATCACCATAGAGATGGCTGTAGTAGCTACCTGCCACATTTTTTTAATTTTAAAGCCCAAAAGCAAGATAAAAAATAACATGTTTTTGATTTATGGTGTTTTATAAGAAGCATCTAAGTAATTGTAACATTAAGATGTAATGATCAAAACAAAAGCAATGCTAAGTGAAAGGAATTCAGGTGTAAATTAGCATATGCTACAGGAACACCAGAAGCCCATAAATGATGAAACAAATGAGATAACAACGATAACTGGTAAGACAGAAAAAGAGAGAACTTTAAAGACAGAAAAGAGACAGTGAGTTTAATTCTGTCTTCACGTTCTTAAACCTAGCTTCATCTTTCAGATATACGCCATAGACCTCCATGCGTTTAACTGCCACTAAAGTATTTACTTTTCAGCAAATTCTCGTATTTTTTGCAATGCCCCACCATTTTTATTTTTTTTTATCTTTACAATAGCATTTGAGTTATATGCATAATAACACTGTATTTTGGCTCCTGTGATTGTATGTGTATATAGAAGTTATTTTATATTTTTCCTATGTATGTACAACAACAAAAAGGAAAGTAACTACTTTAACTCATGTACCTCAGCTATTTTGCAGGTTCTGTTGACAAAAGCTTGAATACCAAAGCTGCAGTGATGACTATTATGGAAAAAGAGATCTGGCAGGAAATACAGATGGCCACTCAAAATCCAGCATTTAATGTGTGGCATGCATATTTGTGTTCATGTTTTTCTAGATCTCATACATTACGGCTTACTACATATAATACCTACGAATTGTTTTCACTATGCTGAGGAGTGGTAATCAGCAGATTTTGTGGAAGAAAGAATGGCAGTCTTACTGGTGGTAATGGCAATGATACAGAAAAACGTTTGGAATTGTTTATGCAGGGACATTGCCAGAAAGCTTCCCAACCTGGTTCACCCTTCTGACTATTATCCTCTTTTAATAGTCCAGACTGGCAGTGATGACATTGAAGAGAGAAGCCCGAAGACCATCAAACAGGACTTTAGGGGACTGGGACGGTTAGTGGATGGAGTGGGAGTACAGGTGGTGTTTTCATCTATCCCTACGGTGGCAGGAAGGGGTACAGAGAGGACACGGAAAGTGCACCTGATAAACACGTGGCTCAGAGGCTGCTGCCAACACAGAAATCTTGTGTTTGTTTTTTTTTTTTTGACAATGGGGCAGTTTACTTGGCACCTGGCCTGATGGCCACAAATGGGTCCCTATCTCTAAGGGAAAAACGGATCCTAGGCCAGGAGCTGGTGGGACTCATTGAGAGGGCTTTAAACTAGGTAAGAAAGGGGACGGGGCTGAAACAAGGCTTCTTAGAGCTCTGCCAAGGGTAACAATGGCAAGGCTGGGTTAGTGAGCCTACCAGGGGAGGTGCCCCGCTAGACCTTCTGTTCACAAACAGAGAAAGACTGGTGGGAGATGTGGTGGTTGGAAACTGTCTTGGGCAGAGTGACCATGAAATGGTAGAGCTCTCCATTCTTGGAGAAGCCAGGAAGGGGACCAGTAAAACTGCTGTATTGGACTTCCAGAGGGCCGACTTTGAGACGTTCAGGACACTGATTGGTAGAGTCCCTTGGGAGGTGGTTCTGAAGGGCAGAAGAGTGTAGGAAGGCACTCTTCAAGAAGGAAATCTTAATGGTGCAGGAGCGGTCTGTCTCCATGTGCCCAAAGATGAGCCAGCATGGAAGAAGACCAGCCTGGCTGAACAGAGAACTGTGGCTTGAGCTTAGGAGAAAAAAGAGGGTTTACAATCTTTGGAAAAGAGGGCAGGCCACTCAGGAGGACTATAAGGATGTTGCGAGGTGGTGCAGGGACAAAATTAGAAAGGCCAAAGCTCATGTGGAGCTCAATCTGGCTACAGCCGTCAAAGACAACAAAAAATGTTTTTACAAATACATTAATGCAAAACAGAGGACTAAGGAGAATCTCCAGCCTTTACTGGATGTGGGGGGGAACTTAGTTACAAAAGATGAGGAAAAGGTGGAGGTGCTTAATGCCTTCTTTGCCTCAGTCTTTAGCGGCAAAACCAGTTGCTCTCTGGATACCCAGTACCCTGAGCTGGTGGAAGGGGATGGGGAGCAGAATGTGGCACTCACTATCCATGAGGAAATGGTTGGCGACCTGCTACAGTACTTGGATATATGCAAGTCGATGGGGCCAGATGGGATCCACCTGAGGATACTGAGAGAACTGGAGGAGGAGCTGGCCAAGCTGCTTACTTTCATTTATCAACAGTCCTCGCTATCGGGGGAGGTCTCAGTTGACTGGCGGCTAGCAAATGTGAGGCCCATCTACAAGAAGGGCCGGAGAGTAGACCAAAGGAACTATAGGCCTGTCAGTTTGACCTCAGTGCCAGGGAAGCTCATGGAGCAGATTATCTGGAGTGTCATCATGTGGCACTTACAGGGCAACCAGGCAATCAGGCCCAGTCAGCATGGGTTTATGAAAGGCAGGTCCTGCTTGACGAACCTGATCTCCTTCTATGACAAAGTGACGCACTTGGTGGATGAGGGAAAGGCTGTGAATGTGGTCTACCTTGACATCAGCAAGGCTTTTGACATCGTTTCCCACAGCATTCTCCTCAAGAAACTGGCTGCTCTTGGTTTGGACTGGCGTATGCTTCATTTGGTTAGAAACTGGCTGGATAGCCGGGCCCAAAGAGTCGTGGTGAATGGAGTCAAATCTAGTTGGAGGCCGGTCACTAGTGGTATTCCCCAGGGCTCAGTGCTGGGGCCGGTCCTCTTTAATATCTTCATCGTTGATCTGGATGAGGGCATTGAGTGCACCCTCAGTAAGTTCGCAGATGACACCAAGTTAGGTGCGTGTGTCAATCTGCTTGAGGGTAGGAAGGCTCTGCAGGAGGATCTGGATAGGCTGGACTGATGGGCTGAGGTCAACTGTCTGAAGTTCAACAAGGCCAAGTGCTGGGTCCTGCACCTGGGGCGCAATAACCCCAAGCAGAGCAACAGGTTGGGAGATGAGTGGTTGGAAAGCTGCCTGGTGGAGAAGGACCTGGAAGTATTGGTTGATAGTCACCTGAATATGAGCCAGCAGTGTGGCCAAGAAGGTGGCCAAGAAGGCCAACAGCATCCTGGCTTGCATAAGAAGCAGTGTGGCCAGCAGGTCTAGGGAAGTGATTGTCCCCCTGTACTCGGCTCTGGTGAGGCCGCACCTCGAGTACTGTGTTCAGTTTTGGGCCCCTCACTACAAGAAGGACATGGAGGTGCTCGAAAGAGTCCAGAGAAGGGCGACGAAGCTGGTGAGGGGTCTGGAGAACAAGTCTTACGAGGAGCGGCTGAGGGAGCTGGGTTTGTTCAGCCTGGAGAAAAGGAGGCTCTGGGGCGACCTTATTGCTCTCTACAGGTACCTTAAAGGAGGCTGTAGCGAGGTGGGAATTGGTCTGTTCTCCCATGTGCCTGGTGGCAGGACAAGGGGGAACGGGCTAAAGTTGCACCAGGGGAGTTTTAGGTTGGATATTAGGAAGAACTTCTTTACTGAAAGGGTTGTGAGGCATTGGAATGGGCTGCCCAGGTAAGTGGTGGAGTCACCATCCCTGGAGGTCTTTAAAAGAAGTTTAGATGTTGAACTCAGTGATATGGTTTAGTGGAGGACTTGTTAGTGTTAGGTCAGAGGTTGAACTCAATGGTCTTGAGGTCTCTTCCAACCTAGAAATTCTGTGATTCTGTGATTCTATGCAAGGACCTTAGGTGTTTTTTATTTTTTTTTTCCCACAGTTTTACAGGTATTCTTAATTCAAATCCACTGCAGAACTTAAGATCAGAGAATCCAAATCAGCTGAAAAATATCACAGGAGGATATTGTTCAGTAGAAAACAAAACTACACAGTAACAACTGTGCCTGCATGGAGAGCAATAATGTTTCTCCTCAATTAACCTACTCTAGTGCCCAAGCAAATAGCACATCAAGCAAATCTCATAACTGAATAAACAAGGACACCAATAAGAAAACAACTTGCTACAGGAAAAAAAAAAATATATAAAAGCAAATGTTTTAGGAACATTAATAAACAAAGCACATCAAGTCATAAAGGTTGATGAAAACACAGGTAAAATTATATCATTCTCATAATTCCTTTCTCAGGGTAAATCAGCTTAAGCATCTTCTAATGTAAGAGCTAATATTATAATTAAAATAAATAAATTCCATATATTTAATATTGGAGATAAACCATACAGTGTCAGAAGACCTGACTTTTGATTACACTAGTTTGAATTATGTTTTTGGCAGCACAGGAGAGACTCAGAAATTGAGAGGAAATGTTAATAAAGTTCTGTTACTTGAGTGAAAATAATGAAAGGGTACTCAGGGCCTCATCTTCTCCAGCACCTAGCAGGAGGTCAGTGGTTGCTCTGGCTGGAAGCCTCTGGCAGAGCTTCAACATGAAGGCAGCATCCCCTCTGCTCCAGATCACCATGGTGAAGGAAAGAATCTAGTGAAGTATCTGATCATCCTCACCAGATCTTGCACTGCTCAGGTCTACCCAGGTATGGCAATGAGTTCAAATTTCTGCTCCCAGGATACTTTCCTCACACTCGAGGTTGAGCCTTCCTGAAAGAAAAGCCTCCTGAAACAGCTGACATGGTTGATTCCAGGGGCTTCTGGTTTATTTGGCTAGAAAAGCCATTTCTTAGTTGGAGATGGTTGATGGAAGCCACAGGAGAAAGGACGAACAGGTGCTGTTGAATGGACAGTTGCTCTCATTCCTTATTTTAACATAAAATGCCTTTATCTTTGGGGACTTTTGCATTGGAAATGCCATGGCCTTCAATATCTTGACTGCCTCCTACCACCCTCTGCTTTTTAATGTCTGTGGCAGTACTCTGTGTAAACCCATTGCCTAGTAAATGTAATAACCCATATTCTGATAAGATCTTGAGCACACCAGTGTAAGAGCTGTACTTGGTGACTCACCAGAATGGGTAGACTTCAGGTGTTTTGGGAGAGGAGATTCCAGATGTGGTCACCACATGGGTGAGGTGCACCCAGTCTGTGAGAACTGATCTCCCAGGTGAGGCCTTGCAAGTGCTCCAGCAAAGTGCTGCTGCATCCAGATACTGTGGAAGAAACCAAAGCACTTGTACACATGCTTGGAATACAGCAAGACAGGGGAGCTAGTGGAATTGATCACAACTAAAATGTTTGAAAGGGAAATAAGTGCTTTTCCTTTATTTTTCCATGAGCTCTCACATGCTTCAGGATGTTTTCAAATGGAATGATTGATGTCCTGCCTCCTTCTCTCTCCCACTGCCTGAGTACCAGATACTCTTAATGAAGAAAACAAGTAATCTTTTTGGATGGTCACCAATGCTTGTAACCACTTGGTGCCAGAATTTTACTGAGTGGCAGGTTGCAGAATATATAGATTTAAATATTGGATGTTTAATGTGTGTCCCCAGCATGCTGGCAATTACTTTGTGTGTGTGTGTGTGTGTGCGTTTGTTTATTCATCACTTGTAGAAGAGTGTTTGAAAATAAAGATTTCTTCTGGCTCAGCTCTAAGCATAGAATCAGCTTTCTCCTAAATTAACAATCTTTGCTCTCCATGGAAAGAAAAGGCTTCTATTAGAAGAGCTTCTTCTTAGTCTCTTCTCATTGTCTTAATTGAGCCTTTGAACTTCAGTCAGTAGAAGCTCCAAGTAAATATGGTATCCAATCAGATGTATATTTTTAAATTAATCTACATTTGAATACCGTCCCTGATTTCCCACCAGCACCTGCAAAAAAAAAAAGAAGAAAAAAAAAAAGGAAAAAAAAAAAAGAAAAAGAAAAAAATGTTTGAAAAGAAAGGGAATACATTTACAACTTTAATTTCCTTAGGGAGAAACAGGCTTTTCAGAGCAACTTTGATATACTTCTTTCTTCTTTGTGTAACCTGTAGTTTAATTTTTTTTTCACACTTTTGCATTCACATTTGCATGATAAAAGAGGTTCTACTTTTTTTAGAAAGACTGTTCCAGAAAGTAAAAATTATTCATAGGAGAAAACCAATATTAAAATGAAAAAAAAAAAAAATTAAATTGTCTTCCCGTTTCAGTAAATTGTCTATATAATCCATTATGATTACCAGTGCTTTCACTGATATGAGCAGACTGCTATGTTTTTTACAAGGTTGCATTGTCTTACTATTTTCATGGTAATTCTGTACTTTCAGTCTGCATTTTTCATGGAATGCATCATCCCAAAGATGGAATTTTTGAACTCCAGTGTTACAGATATTTTCAAGAAATTTTCTCCAACACAAGCAGATGCTTGGGCTGCTCAGCATCCCATCTAAAAGCTTCTTTCATGGCATCCATCCACAGCTGAGTTGATTGTAAAGCCAGGAGTGAAAAGTCCTCAAAGGATATAGGAAATCTAGAGTGGAGCAGGGAATTTCTCCTGCTTGTCTTTGTTAGAAGTAGAACTGGATGGAGGTTTATGGTTTATTTCCTGTTCAGACATGTTTTACATGGATTTTATGAGTTGCTTTTCACCACAAAGAAAGCAGAAACACCACCACCTAGTAACACACAAATATATATCTATAAAAGAACAAGCATATATTTTATGCTTGTACTCACAAACCTTCCAAGGCATTACATAGTTATCTTCAAAGCACTTCATATATTTCACATGCACAGGCATACACATACATGTACATGTCTTCTGCCTGAATATTGCCTTATTGCATGCATGTCCTTGCTACATTTGGAGTAGCTCCAGCTTGGAAGTGACGTTTTGAAGTAGATGGCATAAATATGGCTATTCACAAACCCAGCTTCATCTGAACTACGGATCCCTTGTGTCCTTTGCCTGCCAGAAGTATTATTCAGCATTACTCAGCCCCATACTGGGTCCTAACTGCCAGCTTCTATTCTAATTATCAGCTAAAATGTTATAATTATCTAAACCCATAACATGTTCTGATTAGAATCCTCACGTACAGTAGTATGAATTTTATAGAGCACAATTCTCCATCTACCAAATAGTTTGAATCCTATCTGTGTAGATTCTTATGTGGCATAAAAACACAGCATCTAAGCAGCTCTGGTATTTCATGAATGATGAGCAGAGACAACCTTTTCTCTTTTATTTTCCTGATCTGGATGGAAGAGGAATAACTTGGATAATAGAGTCACTTTGCTTACTTATAGTTTTTAGCAGGGACAGGTAGAAGGATAGGTGAACAAGAAAGAATATATTTAGGGAAAACTGTGAAAGGTTTGTTGTTGATGTTGTTGTCTGAGCTAGCAGCTTTCCTGCATAGTCCAACTCCTATTCAAATTTTGGTATATCATGTTGGAGTTTTTTTTTTTTTCTTTCTTTTTTTTTTTCTCCTGAACTTAATCTTTTTCACTGTTCCCCAGTTTAACAGCTTTGAAGTGCACATCATATCTAACTGTAGAGCTTTAAATATTGTCACAGAGATCTTGATCAGGGACAAAGTAAAGGGAAGACACATTCAAAGATATCTAGCAGAAGAACAGTGTCTACTGTCTGATGGTAGTTCTGTCATCCACATTATTATATTTTGCTGGTACAAATCAAGTCTCACATGTGCAAGGACTTCTTTTTTCTACTCTCCACTTAATTGTAGCACATGAAATCTTTTCCCCAGCTGGTTTTTAGACTTTCAAGAGCTTTGTCTACTTGAGACTCAAAAGCAGCTTTTAAGGAGTCTGGTATTTCAAACAAGCTGGTGGAGACTGCATCCCTAGTGGGGGATGCTCTAAAAGTATCACATTGTTTAAAGAGCATTTTTGTCTCAGGAAATCCCTCATTTCAATGTTTTGCTAAAAAGGAGTATCACTTCAGCAGTTTTACTTGGCCATTAAGAAAACTAAGAGATGGGTGGATTGTTTTTATACAGAAGAGTCTTTAAGTGTTTTTCATTTTAGAAATCAGCCTGCGCTGTCTCACAGCACTTGTTATTGCACGCAACACATGCAATAGCAGAGGGAGAAGATAAGCCTTTTGGCTCTTGCACACACACACAAAAAAAAAAAAAAAAAAAAAAAAAAAAAGTTTGATGTAGACAAAATATTGCCTGTAGGGTTTCAGTTTGAGCAAGATGAACCATTTAAAGGTTGTTCCCAAGCAGCCTTGAAGCCTCTTCGATAGAGAACAAATACATTTGGTGTTTGCCAGTAACTAATATTAATATCACGGAGTCCTTGAAGAGGAGTATTGAATACACACCTCACTGATCGGTAACACCAGAGCACACCTTCAGATTAAGCTTTAAACTTGACTCTGAGAAGGAAACACTAACATACTCCTAATTCCCAGGTTACCTTCAGGGTAAAACAGAGAATTTATATGGTATGAGAATTACAACATTGCTTGAAACAAGAGGTTTTCATAGCCCGCAGTATCACTGTCACTGTGGCCCCATGTTTTTTCTCTTAAAGAAGGTCAGGGTCAAAGCTATAGGTGATGGCCCTGATTGCATCAAATGTTACTATTGTACTACTTTGATAGCAGATGCTATTTTTTCTGGTCTTTTTTTTTTTTTTTTTCTTTTTTTTTTCTTTTTTTTTTTCAGGCAGTAGTGTTTTCTGTTTGTTTCCTGATGACTGTCAGACCATTAAGGATGATGAGTTTGTGTAGTTCTTGTCCTTCCTTTTGTGCTACTGTACTGTGTAACAGCAGTTCATCTTGCTTCATTTTCAATAGATTTTGTACTTCCACAGCATTGATCACAAAAGCTTTTTCCACTGTAAATTTCACACACATCCTACAGACAATGAATCAAATCCTATCCTTCCTAGGCAAGCTTATATCAAGTACATGCATGAATTTTGAATGTTGGAAATATATAGGATTTTTAGTGGCCTGAGGTATGACAGAAGTAAGCACAATAATTATTTCTTACACCTAAGTTTATTTTTCCTATTTTATTATATCAGTGTTTTTATGTTATCTGACAGGTACACTAAAGGTTTCTTGTTTGATCAGGAAGTTGAGCAATAAAATGTTTATGGTTCACACATTTATTTGCTTTCTGTCAGCTGGATGGATTATTGTTTTTCCATTATGTCCTCATTATTTATAAATTATAAATTTATTTATAAATTATTTATAAATTTTAGAGTGGCAGGATTTTCTGCATATTTGTGTTGTCCCAAGTTTTAAATTCAAAATTTACTGCATTAATAATGGTTATAAAACCTTGACCAGGATGAGGAAAAATATAATCTGAAATAGAAACCTTAGGACATAATTTATATTACCATTTTTCTCACTACATTTAAAAATATATATATTTCTGTTGATATAAATACATTTGCCCACAGAACCAAGCCCAAGTCTTAATAATAGGATCACAAGAAACATTTCATATTAAAAGAAACAATTTGATGTTCTGATCTTCTGATTTGATGTTTTGATCTTCTATGCTTCTAAATTATTGTTCAGCCTAAAAACTTTCTCTTCATTCTTTCTCTTCATTCTGTAATAAGCACAATAAGTACCTTTCTTACACAGCTTTTCAAATTTTCTATCCATAATTCTTCACCTGTCAGATGCAAAGGAAGTCAGATCAGCTACAGTCATCCCTTATTTCCTTTTACTTTTCCAGTTTGTATTTTAAAAGGACCATCTGCTTTGCTGTAATAAACAAGGCTCATTTATTCAAGTAAATCCACATAGCATTTCATTTAGTTTGGTGATTTACTTTAGTGTAAGTAGTAATAGAAAAATAGCTTATAACTTTTTCTACATCAGCCAATATATCACGACTTTTCTCCCACCTCTTAAGAGATGCCTCTTAAACAAGTTAAACAAGGCCTCACTTTAAAAAAAAAAAAAAAAAAAAAAAAAAAAAAAAAAAAAAGATAAGAAAACTGTGTGCTATTGGTACAATAAATTACCAAAGTAAGAAAGGTTTATATGCCTGTATGAATAACAACACACATTAACAATAAATAAAGCAATAAATAAAGCAGATTAACAAAATGCAGGACTTAGAAGTGAGATGCTTCAATTTGTAAAAATGAAGCAGCACTAAGATTCTATTTTCATGGGGGTAGTTTATTTTCTAATAAGGGTCCTGTTGCAATTTCAAACACTTTCATCTGAAGTTTGGTTGGAACCAATTCTCACAGGAAAAAGAAAAAGAATGCTCCAGGTTAGTTCTATTGTCTTCATGATACTGTGTTTGGTAAGGAAGAAGAGCAAATTGGTCTCCACTATGCGACAATGAGGTTGTCACTGGTTGTGAAAAAAAAAGGTTAAAAAAAAAAAAAAAGCAGTTTTAGGTAGATAGGTAGAAGCCCAAGCCCAAATGCAATGGGGAAATAACACAAGCAAACTGAAAGTAGCAAGTACCATACTGGTATCTTCAATAATAAATAGTTTTGGGTTGTTGTTGTGGTGGGTTTTTGTTTGTTTGTTTGTTTGTTTTTGTTAAAAACACATACCACTTCCCATGAAAATAGACGCATTCAAAGAAAATACATTATTTACTGGTACATTTAATTTTGAAAATAAATTTGTGTTTTCCCATAATAAATCTGCTGAAACATTAGAAGCAAAGTACATTACTGGCTATAAAAGAATTGAGAGCTAACTAATGAGATTAAGGAACTGTTGGCATGATGTAGCCATTCCCTGCCAATTGCATGCCAGAGAACTTGCTGAGAATGAGGTTTTTCTTCATTTTGTTCACTTAACAGGTGGATGATTGGGTTAATTTGACTTAATGATGCATTACAGCACAGATTTCTTTCCTTGCAGTCATGAACAGCTTCACTATATGAAGGAGCTATCGTTGTATGGTCTGCTGGACAAAACGAGGAACAGGGCCCTCCCAGAGCCATCACACTTAATTTATTCAATGCTTAGTACTTTCTGATCAAGATTTAGCGGTATGTTTGGTTACATAGAGGTAGAATCTTTCTGGATGAATAAATGAAAAATTTTATGCTGAGATGCATTCAGGAAAAAGTCTATGCACTTTTACTGAGTGACTTTAATGTTTGCATGGACTTTGTCTGTCCATGGAGTCTGGTTGGGAAATGTCAGTTCAAGGCAGCAAGGGCCTGACGCGTAAATTAACATTTGGCTAAGGCTTTTCAAATGACTGAAAATACCAGCTATGTGAGAGTGGAAATGTGTTAATGGTAATTGGTTCCAAGGTGTTGATCATTCTTTTCCAGCCTGGGAAAGCAACTGATAAGTCCCACTAAAACTGAATTTATTACATTTGAACCCTTTGTCTGCTGTTCACAGCCATTGTAAATGTGTGGTGGTTTTTTTTTGTTTGTTTGTTTGTTTTTGTTTTTTAAAGTCTATTTATTGTGATCATTCCCAGAGCTGATATCTAAATTAACTTAATGCGTATTATTACTGGAAAGTTACAGTTAAATAGTTCAGACACAAATACTGATTTAAAAAAAAAAATAAAATAAAAACAAAAGCTTTTTTTTTTTTTAATTATTATTTTCTTAATTTATTTTTTTTTTTTGAGAAATAAAATTTAATGGGGGCTTTTGAAAGATATCAAGAAAGTGGCCACCTCTGTGTCAGGCATGTTTCTTTCACTAGGCTCATGAGCATTTAAAAAGAAATAAAGAAGAAGAAAATAAAAAGAGAAAAAAAAAAAAAAAAAAAGTCTTCAAAAAGGTTTTCATGCATTTAGAAGAAACTTGTTTGAATGGGATAGGTATTACCTTGAAAGATTCTGCTGTGCTTACCTCAGGGCTTTTGTAGCTGGTTCTCTCCTCTGCTGAATACAAGAACTGAGCTTGAAGAGCTCGTCTTTCCCTCCTCAGGCACTTGAGCAATATAGGAGAGGATTCTGCATTATGAAAGGGCTTCTCAAACATTAAAATGGTTGCAGAGCCTATGCCAGGATAATCTGACTAAGTGATGAAGGAGACTGAGGAAACTGAGTAGGGGAAATAGCAGAAGTATGCAGTGCAGATTGACTGGGGAACTAGGGAAATTAAAGTAGAGGATGGCTGGTGTGTGGTGGTGATCCTCTGAGGAAAGGCAGCACTGGAGAGATGTTGTGGTAGAAAAGAAAGTTGGGCTTCAGACTAAAAGTTCAGAGGAGGAAACAATGGGCAGAAGTGGGATAAGACTTATGCTGAGTGCAAACTGACACAGCGGAAGGAGGAGGATCAGGATACGTGGATCAGGGAGCACACCAAACCAGGGAGAGACATCAGGTTGCAGGACAGATGAGGCTGGATGGGATAAGAGCAAAAATGTGGAGGGGGAAAGGTCTGTGAGCACAAAAGGTGTGCTTTACCCATATTTTGCAAAGGAACTTAAAAAGCCTTTCTCCTTTTTGCAGTCACCTGCCCTATTCCTAATCAGCTTTTCAACAACTTCAACAAATGATAAGTGCATCCTCCAGAGAATCCTCTGCCTGAAAGAGCAAGTGCAGAATTATTGGGAAATACCTGCTCATGGCTCAGAATCAGAACAGACTAGAGCTCCTTCTTTACCTTACCATGTAAATTGTTTCTTTAAGTGGGGATATAAAGCATGCAGGTCCAAATTTGAGTAGATCTGGAGGAAATTTTGTGTATAAGCAGAGTTTGTTCCAATAAAATGTTGTCTTCTTTCTTAGGTCAAAAGCCATTAGGGAAAGCCATGGCTGTTCTACTAATCTCCCAGATCCTTCTTAGAAAAGAAATCATGACATTTTAAGCAGTATGGAGAACAATAAAGTACTTGCCAGGAAGAGAAATGTGCTTAGGATGTGCTAATTAGTTTTTGAAACAGACATGATTTTTATCAAGTGCATTTCCAATATCAAGGGTTGGCTGAACCACACAGGTGATGTCAGTACAAGCCATGGGGAAAGAGTGTGAAGAGGATGCAACTGCATGATCTCTCTGGCACAAGGTGCAGTCAATAGAGCTCCAGCATCTCCAGTCCTTCTCGTCCCTATATCAGATCTGCATTTGCAGCTACTGCCTTTCAACTTTGAAAATAAAACTTTCCTCGCAAAGCCGGCTTTACATCTTGCTTTACATCTCATCTCATCTGTTCTAAGCTTGAGAAAGCAAGACCATAGTGTTGTGTTACTTCCCTGCATGATTATTCCAGCTTAGTTTGGCAAATTGTTTCTGGATATACCTAATTTTTCAGAGTAAGTAGTCCTGGAGCAGACTTAAGATATTTACCTATTGTACATGAATAAACAAACCTAAGAATTGCTGCTATAAGAGGAGCAATTCACAATTGACTTTCCAAAACTCTCAAGTTGATCTAACTGGGCTTTAAACTATAAAAAATATTCATTGAGGCAGCACAAATAGTGAGCAAAGAGGATGCTGAAGACAGGCAGTTCTTCTGCATGTGTCTATGTCAAAATCCAAAGTTACAAGCCCTCTGAACATGCTGTCTAGAAGAAAAAGAGTTGAAAACTGTGAATAATTGATGGGATTAAACTGAACAGCCTGCAACCTTAAGAAAGGCTTGTCCCACCTGGTTGGAGAAAATGGTCCTCACGAATCAGATTGTTCAGCAAAGAAAGGCAAAGTAAGTGCAAGCCATTTATTGCTACCAGTATTTTAGTAAAAGGATACTTCAACTACATGTATTATTTGTTTCTGTATGCATATGCTTGCACACAAAATCAATCTGTCATTGAATTAGTCATAGGAATCTTTTGTTACGAACACAGCTGATACTTTCTGATAGCAGATATAAGGAGATTGTACTAATGTAAAATTGCTGGATAGCTTTATATTCTTAATCTGAAACAAGACATGGTGTTGAGTCCTTGTGCATTTCTGCAGGTCTTGAACTCTTTCTTGTTTCCAACAGCAGTTAGCTAGTCAGCTTTAAACTAGCTAACTTGAAAACTGAAAATATTGGTATCACAGCAGCAAAATACTGAAACTCAGTAAATAGTGCTGTGGTTATCCCTCCCTGAGTACTGCTCACCATGGGTCAAAGTGCTGTAATTGCACCTTTAATCTTAGTGTGAAACAGTTTCTATGGATCCCAAGATCCCGAGACTTTCACATTGTTCACTTGTTTTACCCATTTCTGAGTTGTGTAAACCTCTAATCTAAACCAGAAGATACAATGATTAAGTCTTGAGCCCTGCCTTCAGGTTGATCATTATGTTCCATTTTAATAAAGAGTAGTATTACAGTAAATGTGCTATCATACATATCATGTATATTTTCTTGTTTAGGATTTTAAGTAAAATCTAAATGCATGCAGTAGTTTATTCAGTTAGCTTTTAGTATAGTTTATGAACTCAAAAGCCACAAACCTTATATAATAACTTTACAAATTACTTTTCCATGCTTCCATGTACTCATGTCCTTCACAAAGGCTTTCTAACCTGTTTGTATAACATTTCTCAATGTTTTTTGTAAAATGGATCCTTTGTAGGACAAAGAATGTTCTCCATCCTGCCTTATCTAAGACTTAGTAGACTTCATTGAAGAATATGTGCTCTAGTTTTGACAGTAATTTAAGTAGGATTTGTAATCTTCCCTAAAGTAGGGAAACTGTAGAAAAATAATTTGGGGTTGGTCTGACTTTTTTTTTTCTTGTTCATCTTATGAGCAAAAGCAAATTATGCATTATCCATGCAAGCCTTTGTATCCAGCTGTTGAACCAGAAACTAAAATCTAGCTGCTTGTATTCATTTAATTTTCTGTCAGTCCTGCTTAACCCTATTTTCTTTACTGTAATCTCAGTTCAAATGAGAAAGTCTTAGTGTGTCCTGCAATGCAATGTTCACCCTAATGTCTCTACTACAGAAATAAAAATTGCAAGAATAGAAAATAAATTACCTGGAAGCACAGTGAGAAAGAGAAAAATTTACAAAAGATTGCCAGGGTGTCCAGAGATTTTATGTTATGCTTTCCCTGTCTTCTTTCATTTGATTGCTTAGAGCAACCATTATTTTGCATTTATTTGGTTGGTACAGTTGTATGGAAGAAGCTGTGCTATGATGGATGGTGATGTTTTAAATGCTGCTGAGTTGGATGTTTAACTACTGGGCCAGTGCATTACATTTACTAACAGCTGTACTGTAGGAAGTCATAGTTCCCCTCTCTTTTCAAGCTAATAAAGCAGAATATATAGGGGAAACCTATATAGATTTGAAAGTAATTTAAGAGGTACTTTTCACTCCTGTAGAGGCTAAATGTGTCAGACAGATGATTTTACAAAGGTTCTGTCCTCAGATATTTTCACTCAAAAATGAATAGTGCCCTTCTAACCTAAACACAGATCGAAGATGAATCCATGACAGTATCACATATTTATTGGATGGAACTTGGAGACCAAGTCTAAAGATTCTGAGCACTTTAATGGAATGAGAAAAGTAGTGTCATGAAAGGACAAACCAATAATACTTTGTTTTATAGATTCTATCCTAGTTCTTCCTTCTAAATCATATCACATTGACATTTCAAATTAAAATACTAGGTGCTTTATCTTTAGATAAGTTGTCTCAGTCTTTCTTTGTTTCTATATTCAGGGGAAGCTGCAATTGCATATTCTATAAGTCTTCTGAGTGAAACATTTTAACTGTATTTGAAATGTCACAGGTCTTTCTTCCATAATGAAAAACAGGGAGATCTCTGTATATTTCCTTCTGGAGCCCAATATCTTCAGTAGATTCATATTGCCTATCTATGTGTATCCAAAATGACTTATAAATTTAGTTTTAAAAATATGTAAAATGTTCAAATCAGTATGTTTTAATGTAAAATTAAATAATTAGAAATAAAAAATAATAAACTGCTTCTTTTCACAGATTTGATAATCTTTGCAACCTGGTATGTGCACAAGTCTTCAAAACTATGTTAGGTAGTAGTAACCTCATTTTATTGAAGGTGAGAATTAAGATTAATTTCCAATAGTTTAGCTGTTTGAAAAAGGCACCAATGAAGTAATGTGATTTTCAGAGGCACTGAGCACCTACAGCTTGAAGTTATGCCAGGGAGCTTCCAGCTCATCTATTCTAGATGTCAGATTTGGGTTAATCCTAATTGTGATCCTAACTAATGCTAATAAAAAAGTGATTCCAAAAGTTGCTAGCATATCCAGTCCTGCTTTAGCTCAGCCATTTCCAATAGATTGTTTTATAGCATAAGTATTTCTTCATCACTTAAGTGAAAGACCTTTGGTCAATTGAATTTGATTTGTTACTAAAAATTCATTTGATTCACAAAATTTATTATTGTGATTTATATATGTATATACCTATATATATATATATTTTAACCTAGGATACCTTCTACTTTTGGTGTGTTCCAGAAAGTGCATTTTACTAGACAAATCTTTTTTCTTTTTTTTTTTTTTTCTTCCCATAATCTTTGGTATCCATGCTAAGCTTCTATATGACAGTATTTTGTAGGAATAGGATAAAATTGTGCATTAAAAAAGGCTAGTATAATGAGCACCTTTTTGCTTCTTGAACAGAAATGAATGTTTTCATCCTCCTGACCTGTACTGGGTAAAGAGGAAGGTGATGTAATTTTTTGACATCCATTTTTAATGTGCTTTGTAGGACTACTTATTCCAACACTACCAAACACCTCTTCTTTCCCTATGAAATGTACCTGTTTGCTGTTCAGAGCAATGCATTGATATCAAGACATTATTTAGCCAGAATCCCTACACTCCAGAAGTGTATCAAATACTCAGTTACTAGCCTTAAGTTTATTATTTGTTTCTACTATGATTTAATGATCAGCATATCTGTGCTAACTGCCTTGTTCTTAATCAATAGCAATTTTATACACAACTGACAAGATTTTGCTAAATCAAATATCTTGCCACAGGAACTAGCCTCCTGTGGTCCTGTGGCAAGGATGTGGGTTTTTTTATGAAGTCCCTTCCTCTTTCTAAAAACACATCTTGGAAGGCAGGCTTGTATGAGGTAATATTCAAAGTGAAGATTTTTCTGTCTAAAGTTTCAAATTTATGCAAGTGTCAGCAACAGCAAGAAAAAAATCTGTAGTCCTCAAGTTGCCTACACATGAGGAACCACTTGCTGACTTATCCACATAATCATACAAATTGGTTCTCCATGTGTAAAATTGCCTAGAGATGAATGCATGTGCATGTGTAGTTAATGACTACATTCTTTTAATGTCTAAAAGAGCTTTCAAACACCTCTGCATTAAACAATGTGCAGCCAACACAACCAAGACTAGAAAAAACTGTATAAGCACTAGTTTTCAAAATATACAATAAAAATATTATTTTGTTTATTACTTTTGAAACTCTTAGTTTAAGGGAGAATCTTATTTCCCATGGATCCAATTCATCTCTGTTCTCTGAATAAGAAACAAGAATTAGGTTTCTGAAACAATCACTGTTTTGGCAGCCACAAATTACGCTGTGGTGCTGCTAATTCCTTGAGGGACACAATGCATTTGCAGGCTCCTTTTTATTTTTTTTTTTTTTATTGATTCTGTTAGCCTGAGCTAAGCCCTACAATAGTGCTACAGAATTTCCAATATAATTTTTAGCAGAATTATATTATTGTTGTTGCTATTATTGTTGTTATTACTACCATTACTACTGCTACTACTACTACCTATTATTATTTTAATAGCTTTTCTTCTATGACCTGTGAAGATTCAATATTGCCAGAAGAAAATGAAATAATTGTATTTTTCATCTATTGGTAATGCTCTATTTTCTTCAATTATTATTATTAATTTTTTTTTTTTTTTTTTTTTTTTGGGGGGGGGGGCTAAAGCAGCAATCTGGTCAAGCAAGTCCCACAGTTATCTCTAGTTTACCCTGAGTGCCTTGCTTTAAATAATATTCTTATGTGCCCTTCTACCATCTTTGATTCTCTGGAAGTAATGTGGTTCTTGGCCAAGGTTCTCTTCCACCTCCTCCCCCCCTGAGTGGCACAGGGAATGGGGACTGTGGTCAGTCCCTGACAGTTTGTCTCCGCCACTCCTTCATGGTCGCTCTCTGCCCCTGCTCCACGTGGGGTCCCTCCCACGGGATGCCGTCCTTCCCCAGCTGAGCCTGCAGGGGCTGCCCACAGGCAGCAGCTGTAAAAGAACTGCTCCAGATACGAGTCCGTACCACGGGGTCCATTTGCCAAGGGCAAACTGCTCCAGCACGGGTACCCCACAGGTGGTTGGCAGCTCCCCCCAGACCCCTGCTCCTGCATGGGCTCCTCTCCATGGGCCGCAGCTCCAGCCCAGGGCTTATTCCTGCGGGGGCTCTCCATGGGCCGCAGCCTCCTCCAGGCCACATCCACCTGCTCCACCGGGGGCTCCTCCACGGGCTGCAGTGTGGAGATCTGCTCCATGTGGGACCCATGGGCTGCAGGGGGACAGCCTGCTCCACCAGGGGCCTCTCCACAGGCTGCAGGGGAACTGCTGCTGCCTGCCTGGAGCACCTCCTGCCCTCATGCTGCACTGACCTGGGGGCCTGCAGGATTTGTTCTCTCATATTTCTCGCTCCTCTTTCTCCCAGCTGCTGTTGTGCAGCAAGTTTTGTTGTTGTTGTTATTGTTTTGTTTTGTTTTGTTTTTGTTCCCACTTTCTTCAATCTGCTCTCCCAGAGGCCCAGCCAGTGTCATTCCCTGGCTCAGCTCTGTCCAGCGGTGGGTCCCTTTTGGACCCAGCTGGAGCTGGCTCTGATCTGATATGGGGCAGCTGCTGGGCTCTGCTCACAGAGGCCACCCCTGCAGCCCCCCTGTAACCAAAACTTTGCAATGTAAACTCAAGACAGATGCATAACACACTTCCCTTTAAATAATTATTTTTGCAGGCTTTTCTATCTATTATTAGTCTCTATTTTTTTAATATATTTTTTAAGACTAGGTTGGTATATTCCTCTAGTCTCCTTCCTTCAGGATGCAATTACTTCTCTCTCTCCCTCTCCCTCTCTTTTATTTATTTATTTATTTATTTATTTATTTATTTTTATTCAGCATCCTTTTCCTCCCTGCTTTTAATTCTCCCCTGGGAGATTTTCTCTTTGTTTTTGGTTGAAACTTAGCCCTCCATTTCTTTACCATCTCTGTTGCATTTCTCCCTCTACTGTTAATTCTTTGTCCTTTTTTCTTCCCCCTCTTTTTCCTGATCTTTTTGCTTCTACTTTAGCAAACAGAGGGCACAAATGATACTTCTAGAAATTGTCACCATGCTCCAGAATGTGACAGTGGAATGGTGTCTCCTTGCTTTTCTTATTTTTGATGTTTTTTTCTCACATCATTTGGAGCATCTGTCCAGTGCGTAAGCTTGGGTTTGAGGAAAGAGGGCTGCCCTCCATCTCCAGCAGGCAAACAGATGGGCTCTGGCAGCCTGAACTTGACATGCCACTAATGGGAAACCAGCTCTCAGACACAGTGTAGTAGAAGAAAGGGAAAATAAAGTAAATTTTATGTATTTGTTTATTTATTTATTTACAAATATGGGTTGTATGAAGTGGGACTCAGGAAGATGATACAATACTGAATGTGTTTGGGTTTATTTTGTTACATGGTTAGTTACACAGTGCAAGGTCTCCACTGAGAACTACCTATAGCTTACAAGAGAGACTAGAAGAGCCAAGTGGTTGTTGTATTGCCATGTCATCTGGCCTGGGAGAACACTGCAGCCTCTTTGGTTATTCCCAAACCATGGTTCTGTCAGCATGAAATGGCGATGTCTGCACTAGTCATGTACAAAAGAAAATAAATAGATAAATTAAATTAAAATATTCTCTGCTGCTCTGGAGTCCATAGAGAGCTTCTCTGTGGGAACTGCCACTATTTCTCCTTGAAATAGAGGTTCTCTTTGAATTGCCACACTTTCTCCTTGATCCAGGTCTGGACATGCAAGTGGGCAGCCTGGCCATTCATCCTAACTCTGCAGCTGGCTAGCTGCTGGTCGAGAATTTCTGACAAAAAGGTTTTCTAGCAGAAAGTGTTCAGCTCACAGAATGAAATGGAAGGAGTATATGGATTTCAACTGACATTTTAGGAAGATTCTTCTCCAAACTTTTCATTTTGGTCACGTCAGGAAGTATCCATTTTACTTTACTGTTACAGGTTTTTTCTTATGAGAATACGACATTGTTTTACATAGACCAAAACAGGCAAATAAATGCTAATCCAGGTTGATTTGATGTTTCTAAATACAGAATAGTTTGGATGACTTCTATTCTTTGAAATCTGGTTATTTTTTTGTTTTTTTTTCTGCTTGTGACAAGAGAAAATTCTGGGGTATAATTTTTTCAGCAAAACAGAAAATTGAAATTTGATTTTTGACTGATGGGCTTTGTTATACTTCTGTAGCATATTTTGAGGTGTCAAAACTATTAACACGTTTAGATTTGAGCTTCCTGATCCACGGAATAGACTTCTGTCATTGTAACTAGTAGAACAGTGGCTAGAAAAAGTGGTTTGGCATCTTGGTGGATCAAAATTAGAATGGAAGAAAAGATTTTGCCCATGGGTTTTGCAGGGGAATAGGAGTTTTGGGGCTCCTTTCCCTGGCAAACAGGTAAGTTTCTGAAAGCATAGATCTCTGGGGAAGAGAAATGTTGGCCACTTACTGCTTTGTCCTCCCCAACTTGTCTCTGTCTTTTCTCCCTCCTTTTGTCCTCTCCTGCTCACTTGTCAGTCGCACTCCATTATCCAGAAACCTTATATTCTACCTGATTTGTATTCCCTTGATGTCTCTGCTGTTTCCTGCTTCCTTCAGTGGTGTATTTCTATTAAGACTGATAGTCCCAGTCTGCCTTTTTGGACGTTTTGTCCAATATTACCCTTATAGAGTATCCTTCTCAGCTACTCCCAGCTCTCCAACTGCACATAAATCCATTTGTTATGCAGCTGTTTTAAAAAATATTCTAGTTTTGCATCTTACCTGAGCTTTATTACTGATAACAAATCTCTCTTCCAGATCATCAGTGAACATATGAAATATTACAAAGACATTACATTACATACGGTTGGCAAGAAAGGTATTTTGTAAGGGTTTTACATTTTATTACATGCTTCTCAGTTTTTGAAAACGTGGGGAAAAAAATAATAATAAAATCAATAAATATAATTTTACAAAATTGCAGCCAAAGATGGTAGCACTGAAAGCTTAAATTTGGATTAAAGTGATTAACAACTGCACTTCCATTTTAATTTCAAAACGACTAAGAAGTGTCCAGTTTTTAAAAATGTTCTGAGCATGGGCTAATAACGGATTACAGAGAGAAAAGTCTGCAGCACAGTAAGGTAATGGAGAGGACAGAACAGAGGTGAAAGAAATGAATGTGATCACAAATGAATTTTAAGTATTTAAGTACCTTTTTGCTAATGGCTCATAGCTCATCTAAGTAATATAATTTCATAAAGAGGTGAGCGTGTATCAGGGAACACAGAAAAGCAATTCTGTGTTTGGCAGGACGTATGGTTGTCAAGGCCTGAGTAGCTTCAAGAGAGATGTTTTTCATCAGTGTGAGCATGGGAGCTATTTTTATAATTGAGTGTTCTTTCCTAGATCTATTTTTATCTGCACTGCTCTCTCTCCCCTGTTCACCTCTCTCTGTCTTTGTATCCCTTTTATCTCTACTTTTCTTTGTCTTTTTTTTTTTTTTTCCTGTTTCTCTTTCTGTGATTACTTTCTTATAAATGCTAGTTTTCTTTCCTTCTGGTCTAGTTCTCCTTCTGTCCTGTCCCATAAGCCTTCCACTAGCTTCACGTTCCTTTTCCCCAGTACTAATCCTCATTTATTTTTTTCTACTTCTAATTTGATTCTGTTGCTATGCAGGGTCAGAAAACAAGTGAGAAGAATAGGGGTAGGTATTTCTGTTCCTCCCCTCCACAGTTAACTTTTCCCCTTCTTCCACTTTCACACTTGACTGTATTTTTATAATGGCTTTAGCTCACTAGATTGGTGCTATTAAAAATATACTTTTGCATGCCCATCATCAAACATTAGTGATGTCCATCTGTTATTCCATCTCTTTTTAATAGTGCACTCAGAGAAGACCTTAAGATTTGCAGAAAGACCAGGGAAAGAAGCCTTTGTAATACTCCCAAATTAGTTGACTCATTTCTTCTAAAAGGGATCTGGAATGGCTTCTTGCTCTTCCCAAAGGAGAGCAGTGCTGAGAGCCTGTCTGAATGAGATGAAGAAACAATTTCAGATATGGGCAACTTCATCAACAAACCTGAGCAGCTACAAGAGGGAAGTGAAAATAGCCTCCTCCCCTGTTGCAGCCAGGGTCAGAGCCATGGGGACAAGTACATGACCATGACATTTGGCAGGTATAAGTACACATAAATGAAGCAAAGCTCAGATGTCCTGAATCTTTCCCAGCTGTGGTTTAAACTGTCAGCCTGCTACGAGCCCAGCTGGAGGATCATAATATATACAATAAAGTAAAATAGATTGTTCTCGACCTTGTAATTCGTTGTCTCCATATAGAGTCCCACACACTGGGACTGAGACCTCAGCTCTGTTTAGAGATGGGGGTAGGTCAGGGACACAGCTTTGGTCCTTTATTCATTGGTACAAAACCATAGACAAATACTTTTCCCCAAAGAAGTGTAAGAAAACAATGGACAAATTCCATTGGAAAAAAATGTTGTCTGTCAGCTATTACACTATGAAAGATGCCCTGGTAACACAGTAAAAAGAAAAAAAAAATACTATTCTAGAGGAAAAGAGCATCATACAGCACTGGAGAACTCCTCTGATTTTCATTTGATAAATCCTTTATGAAAGCAAAAGATGGAGGGATACGTGTACAAAGCAATTTCTTGAAGATCCATACATTAAATCATTCCAGTTCCATTCTGAACTCAGAGTAACTGTTATATTTTTGCAGGGTCTTTTGTACTGCAGGTCTTGTACTTTCTACATGGCTCTGGGAAGGGTTTTATGGATAGATATAGGAATAGGTGGAAAGACAATCATGTGGACCTTTTTGAACTAAAAATTTGTTGCATAGTTGCCCATGTTTGTAGAAAACCAGCCTTAATAGTTCTTCTGACTCCTTCAAAAGTCCTTTTGGGTTCTGTGGGAAGAGGAGTACAGGGTAAAGCAGTTCAGGAAGCTCTCTATTGTGATTGTTCTCATGTGGGACATAAACCATCATCATGACTGTGGTAGGAGTTTCTGCAACAAGAATTGCTAAAGTAACTTCACTCACTGAGAGGGATTTTCAATGAATAATTTTTGGAGAACTGTAGAATCATTCAGGTTTGAAAAGACCTTCAAGATCATCCAATCCAACCTTTAACCTGGTACTAAAGTCCACCACTGAAGCATGCTACTAAGTTCTAAATCTACACATTTCTTGAAGACCTTCAGGCATGGTGACTCAACTACTTCCCTGGACAGCCTGTTCCAATGCTGCACAACTCTTTCAGTAAAGAAATTTCTTCTAATATCCAACCTAAACCTCCCCTCAAGGTTTAACTTGAGGCCATTGCCTCATGTCTTATCACTTGGTGCTTGGGAGAAGAGCCTGATACCCATCTGGTATAACTTGTAGCATCTCTGCTATTCAGGAAGTTAGTTTGGGAGATTTTTTTTTTATTATTATTATTATTTTTTTTAGTTCACTGGTTATTTCTGCTTTTTCAGTTTGGAGGGAACATCAGAGACACAAGGAGGGGATCTGAATGTCTTAAAAGAATGACTTCTTCAGCTGTTAGCCAAACGTTTTAGCATTACAGAATATTTAGCAAGGAGCTATTTAGTCATGAAAATAATCATGATTAAGACATGGTTTTCTAGAAACTAAAAGCTCATTTTAAACGCTTGAAAACAACTTTGCATTCCCATCCCATCTATCCTGTCTTCTGTAGTATGCTGTAAAGTACTTAGCAGTGCTCCATGACAGTATTTTTGGGTGTTTGCAGTGTTACTACAAGTCATAACCCTGGCAATAACACCTGAATCTGATTTCCATCATTGTGCATAAACGCTATTTCATGTTAGCAATAGCACTGTGGGAGTGCACTCCTTATTCGCTCTTTGTGGGAGATGAAATGATTTGCTCTCTGACCTTACATCTGACATCATCACTGAGGTGGTGTCCTAATTATGCAGTCTTGCTGTCAGATTTTGTTTTTCTATACAATAATGTAACATTAACCCGGGAAACTACAGGCCTGTCAGTTTGACCTCAGTGCCAGGAAAGCTCATGGAGCAGATCCTCCTGAGAGTCATCATGCAGTACTTGCAGGGCAAGCAGGCGATCAGGCCCAGTCAGCATGGCTTTATGAAAGGCAGGTCCTGCCTGACGAACCTGATCTCCTTCTATGACAAAGTGACGCGCTGGGTGGATGAGGGAAAGGCTGTGGATGTGGTCTACCTTGACTTCAGCAAGGCTTTTGACACCGTCTCCCACAGCATTCTCCTCAAGAAACTGGCTGCTCTTGGCTTGGACTGGCGCACGCTTCGTTGGGTTAGAAACTGGCTGGATAGCCGGGCCCAAAGAGTCGTGGTGAATGGAGCCAAGTCCAGTTGGAGGCCAGTCACTAGTGGCGTCCCCCAGGGCTCAGTGCTGGGGCCGGTCCTCTTTAATATCTTCATCGATGATCTGGACGAGGGCATCGAGTGCACCCTCAGTAAGTTTGCAGATGACACCAAGTTAGGTGCATGTGTCGATCTGCTTGAGGGTAGGAAAGCTCTGCAGGAGGATCTGGATAGGCTGCACCGATGGGCTGAGGTCAACTGCATGAAGTTTAACAAGGCCAAGTGCCGGGTCCTGCACCTGGGGCGCAATAACCCCAAGCAGAGCTACAGGCTGGGAGAGGAATGGTTGGAAAGCTGCCAGGCAGAGAAGGACCTGGGAGTGATGGTGGATTGTCGGCTGGATATGAGCCAGCAGTGTGCTCAGGTGGCCAAGAAGGCCAACGGCATCCTGGCTTGTATCAGGAACAGCGTGACCAGCAGGGCTAGGGAGGTGATCGTCCCCCTGTACTCAGCTCTGGTGAGGCCGCACCTCGAGTACTGTGTTCAGTTTTGGGCCCCTCGCTACAAGAAGGACATCGAGGTGCTTGAGCGGGTGCAGAGAAGGGCAACGAAGCTGGTGAGGGGCCTGGAGAACAAGTCCTACGAGGAGCGGCTGAGGGAGCTGGGCTTGTTCAGCCTGGAGAAGAGGAGGCTCAGGGGTGACCTTATCGCTCCTTTTAGGTACCTCAAGGGAGGCTGTAGCGAGGTGGGGGTTGGCCTGTTCTCCCCCGTGCCTGGTGACAGGACGAGGGGGAATGGGCTTAAGTTGAGCCAGGGGAGTTTTAGGTTAGATGTTAGGAAGAACTTCTTCACTGAAAGGGTTGTGAGGCATTGGAACAGGCTGCCCAGGGAAGTGGTGGAGTCACCATCCCTGGAAGTCTTCAAAAGACGCTTAGATGTAGAGCTTAGGGATATGGTTTAGTGGAGGGCTGTTAGCGTTAGGTTGGAGGTTGGACTCGATGACCTTGAGGTCTCTTCCAACCTAGAAAATTCTGTGAAATTCTGTGAAATTCTGTAAACATTTTCCTAATTATACTGTAAAAAATGATGACACAGTACCCTAACTAGTACATAATTATATCTTTTTTTTGTGTGTATATATTCTGAAAGTCACCATTTTCATGAGATCTAAAAACTGTAGGTTGTGTGATAATTAGTCACAAAACAACTGAATTACTTCAAAAGTGTCTGACAAATGTTCTTTAAAAATAGTTAATTGCTCTGGATGTATAAAGCATTTCTCATTGAATTATTAATGAATTTATATCATGCTCATATACTCATTGAAAATAAACAAATAAGTAAAATTCCTGCAAGTATTTTAAATTAAAGACATAATTTCTCTGAAATTTAATTCAGCAGCTACTTACTGTAATAGCCATTTGGAAAGTTGAATTATATAAATGTCATCTTGCCAGTGTTGGTTATATAAAGATGCTTCCAGGAATTCCAAAGTGTACCTGACTAATTGAAGATGACACTCTCCATCATTTTATATTTTTGAATATAAGAACACAAATCTACTGGCAGACCTTTACAGGTAGTGTGCACTTGCAGTCCTTTGTCATCCAAAAGGAGAGATACCATTACTTACATGGAGATAAAGGACACATAATCTGGGGATTGATGTCAAATTTTTTTTCCCTTTTATTTTTTTCAAATTTCTGCTGATACAACAAAAGTTGTATGAGGTCTTTTTTCACAGAATAGTTATTTTATTTTCCAGTTAAACAGCAATTGTCCCTCTGTTTACATCCATAAGGCCAGAGACAGTGTTTTTTATAGATTTGATGAAATGTGATGTCAGGCAACAAGGACAAGTTTTACATAGGTTTTTTATTTATTTATTTTTAAATGTAGATAGTTAGTCAAATTCTCATATATATATTAATATTGTAATAATGGTATATATGTTATAATAATATTACTATAATAATAGAAAAGCTCCAGTCTGTTTTCCTCAAGCAGGAATTCCAATTTTATTTTCACTTCATCTAGTATCAGTCAAGAAAGAGATAATATATAGGAGTACAGTGCATTATTTTTCTATTTCCTCCATGAACTTGTTGAAGAATTTAGCTTTCATAGGAGTGTTAGGTTGGTTAGTGCCTCTTTATTAAGCACAACATGAGGTGAACACAGGAAAAGCCAGCAGATTAAGGGGCGTGAGTAAGTAGATGATTACATCTACTATTATGATCCAGGAAAGCTTTGTTTATTTATTTATTTTGAAAATTTAATTTAGAAACATTGTTAGGATTTTGATCTTTTAAAATAAATCCTAGGAGGAAACCATCACATTTATTTCTGCCTTTTCAGCTCCAGTGTGGTAGAGAAATCAAATACACTATTTCTCTGTCCATATGTCATTTAATCTCAGCAATTTCATAGCTATTGCATTTCAATTTCATACCCGTGAGCTGGATTCGATAGACTAAACATAACCCTACATCATATCTTTCTCTTCTGATATGCATGAGAACTCTTTGTCTGAACTGTTCTTGAAACTTGTATCTTTGAAGGAATGATTCAGTTACCCTAATGTAATTAATTTCTTTTAACACTTACTCTCCCTTGATAACCACTTTAATGAGGACAAATATCGGTGGCTTGTTCTAGGAAGTGGTGACTTCATTCCACAAGAGCGCAGCCATTCTGTCAGATTCATGTCTGTATTTTTCCTATACCGATAAGGTGGGATGCTGCTCAGAAAACACTGGATTTTTTTTAATTTGGTTTCACAGATATTTCTAGATACTCCAGAGCTGATGTTTAACTAGTGGACAACCTAACTTTGCTAACCCAATTCGCTTTTAAATTACATTGGGTGAAGAGAATTACTTCACATGAGCAAAATTATCTTCCATATTCATTCTGCACATTTGACTGGAATTTTAAACTATAAATGCTGAAAAGTTAGTGAAGAAATGCAGTGAATTACTGAATAATTTATTTTAATGCTATTTTTAAAGGAATTTGGAGGATTTTTTTCTATCACTTATTCATATTCTGTGGCAAATACTTTGAAGTCAAATTTCTTCTAGGACACGAAGTGAACTGTCATTGATATTCCTTAGCATTATCCGCTGCACTCTGTTCACTAAGAAAATTGCTGACTCTTAGACATAGAGTATTATCTGGGCTTGGGCTTTCATATTTAACACAATTCTATAACTGGCACTAAGTGCAGAATTCAGACAGTGTACTTGCAAGAGTAACTGCAGCTATTAAAATATACACACTCACAAAATATTGTCTGGTGGAGACTTCAATCTTTTCCAGTCTTATGGAGATTAATGCTATGATTTCTATGCCTGGAAGCAGAAAAAGAAAGAAATGTAGGAAGCAAATTCCTTCAAACATTGACACTGCTTTTCTGGAGATAACTGGAAAGCAATATCTTTGCAGATTTGTTTTAAAACCTGCATATTGTGTGCAAAATTTTACACAGAAGATATGGGTACGGCTAAATTTAATTCATTATAATGCAAGGAGCAGAAAGGATCATGCACCCCCAGTCTTTTCAGTTTGGTAAGTGCAGTGCAAGTTACTACAAAATGCCAAGTCATTCTAACAGTACACTGATTTTTCTGCTTCTGTCTTCTTTAGAAGTGCAAATTACTTTTAAGATATCAGTTTTGTAATTGGGAAGGAAGCATATAATTATGAAATAGATATTTTGTAGTTACTAATAAATTATGAGTACACAAAATTTATTTTTTGTTCCCAAAATGTGGCTGAAATGTAAATATGTACAAGTTATAAAGAAAGTATTCATCCCTTCTCAGAAAGTCTTTCTTGGGAGAGCAGATATTGTGGGATATAAAATTTCTGACAGCAGGAGAAGTAAAGAATACAGGTAAGGTAACAGAGATCAGGTTAGGCAAAAGAGGAATGGCAGTCTGAGGGAGCAGTCTGAAAGTGACAGGACTTTTAGTGTTGGACCATATCTAAACTGCAAACTGGAGATTTTTGGGGCAATCCACACAGAAGGATGATGTTGCCAAGCATTTTAGGACCTGTAAACATTATTTTCCCTTTCTGTGTGAAGGTGGATTATAAAGTATCTTAGAGAGGAGGCTAGACCAACATCACCTTTCCATGTTTTTTTTTTTTGTCCTCTATTTTACTTTTCTGGGAACAAATTAACCCCATCTTCAGTGATTACTGTTCAGAGCTGTGGGGCTGGATAACTTGCAACCTGGAGGGCTGTGTTAAGATAACTTTCACCAGTGCTCCCAAACATCCATTGGCTTTCTTCTGAAGACTGTTACACTCTTGTATAGTGTCCAAATCCACTTTATGCATTTGAACATAATGTTCTTGTTTTGAGTACCTGGTACACAAAACACTTAAACTATTAAACTATTCAGACAGGATAGTTCCTACATTTCTGCTAGATTGCATGCCATTGGTCTTGGCCAAGCAGGGTACAGCCCGCTCCTGGGTCAGACCCATCCTTGGGGCATTTCCCTGCTCTTCTGGAAGAGACCAGGCAGAAGAAGCACTTCCAGCAGAGAAGTGTAACTAGATTCTGCTGTTTAATACTGTTAAATATCGTTGTCAATGACATAGACAATGAGGTTGAGTGCAGCCTCAGCAAGTCTGCAGACGAAACCAAGCTAAGCAGTGTAGTCAATACAACAGAAGGAAGAAATGTCATGTGAAGGGACCTGGACAAGCTGGAGAAGTGTGCCCATCTGAGCCTAATGAGGTTCAACAAGTCCAAGTGCAAGGTGCTGCACCTGGGTCAGGCAAGCCCAGACATATACCCAGACTGGGAGAAGAACTCATTGGGAGACCTTATAGTGGTCTTTAAATACTTAAAGGGGGCTTATAAAATAGATGGAGTGCAACTTTTTGCTTAGGCAGACAATGTCAAGACAAAGAAGAATGGTTTTACAGTAAAAGGGGGAGATTTAGCTTAGAGATTAAGAGGAAATTATTCACTCATAGGGTGGTGAGGCACTGGAACAGGTTGCTCAGAGACATTGTGGATGCCCCATCCTGGGAGGTGTTCAAGACATGGCAGGGAGGTTGGAACTAGATGACTTTCCAACCCAAGCCAAGTTTCATCCTGTTAAACTTTCCTCATATCTCAGCCTTTTCAGATCCTTAATAATTTTATTTCTCTTCTACTTTATTCCTTATTTGTTAACATCTTCCAAAAAGCGAAGAACAATGCTATTTGTAGCAGGAAATTGGTTTAGGTTTTGAATACTGAAATAAAAAGATAGAAATGCCAGTCCAGAATGGAGCATTTTATTAAAGGAAAATCCTATTGCAAGTAATTGCTAATGTAATTTCTTAGTATGATTACTGCATTTAAAGAAATGCAAGCAGTTGCATTCTTCTTAAATAATTATATTTTAACATCTCATTGTGCTTTTTGCAAATATGAAGTCACCTGATTATACACCATCTTCTAGGATTCAAAAGCACCTTCTTCATATAACTGGATTTAGCCTCATCAGTACCTCTAAATGACAAAAAAATGCCATTTATTAAATAAATGCATGTAACACAGATCTTGTCTGCTGGATTTAAAGTCTTGATTTACATTTCAAAGCATTTTGGGGGATTAATCATCTCCAACTAGTCTAGGTTGATTATATGGGCTCCTTCCATCTTCAGCAGAAAGCAGAAGGAGACATCCTCCAGAGGCATCTTACATCTTTTAAATACCTAATGTAGTAACAGCTGCCCTTTAGAGCTACATCTCTTTTTCCAGGAGGGATAGAAAATTGGGTGAAATTAGGTACTTAACTTTTAGACTTTTTAGACCTACTGAAGATAGGTGAGATTGATCTCTTTTCCTGAGAGTCTAGTCATTGGTTTCTTTTTGATACTCTGAAAAGAATTCCTAGTGTATGCCATTTAATTATTTCAGATTAATGCTAAATGGGCTGCATGTCTTTATAAATTAGATTCATGTAATGAGTAGTAAGAATTGGTAAAATTAAACATAAGCTTTAACTAATTAAGTGACAAAGAGAGATAAAACTCTCTTTTTATCTCTCATCTCTAAGATGCCTAAGATTCTTTCATTGCCACTCTCCTTACCTTTAATTGACTCAGAAATTGTTATCATCCATAAAAATCTCCCTCTATTTTCTTTATTTAAAGAAAAAGATTATTATCAAGGGGAAACACTGTAAAATTGTATCAGTTTATTCTTCCATTTAAATATTAATTAGGATCTGTAAAAAATGGCTATTTGTTTGATATATAGTAATTGGAGAGTCAAAGTTGCCATCAGAGTGGGACTGTTAAAGAATAACACTAGATATCACTTGCCTGTTGTCACTAAATTTGGGACCCTGGGGAGACCTTCTAATTGGAGAAGACTAAGTTATTACACCAGCTGATTATTTTTGTGACAATTCATATTAGGAAGAGTGCACACCTTATTCCCAGGTCACTGACTTGAATAGCACTTTCTATTCTGTTCAATTTCATTATCTTTACAGCTCTCTGAACTAAGTGAAACAACTTTAACAACCAAAAGCTTTTTTCCTCAGTTCTACTATCATAATCCATTCTTCAGCAGTTAAAAAATAACAATCTTTTAGTCCCAAACTAAGTCCCCATCAGCAGTTAGGTTTCCTTCAGGTATGGATGTCAGCTTTTTTGCTTTCTTGGCTTTTGAACTAGTGGTAGTTTTTCTCTTCCTTGGTTTTGCCTTTATTTTTGTTTTTGTTCTTTTGCTTATCAAGAATGCGTTTTATTTTTATGTTCACACAGACACTTAAGCCTATTCTGTAGGATTTTAATGAAATTATAGTCAAACCTGTGAAAAATACAATGTAATAGCTGAGTTGCTGGCCATGGAGGCTATAAAACTAGGATATAAGATCCTACTTATAAGAAATTAAGTCAGATACTGTATGTATATGATGGAGGGGACAAAAGGCGCATGAATGAAGGGACTGTGATTGCCATTTGGCTCTCTTCAATGACCTTTTTAGCACACCTGAGTCCATAATTGTCCAGACATATACTCTAAGTCTTGGGGAACATATACATAAATGTTTTAATGGGACTGCAGAGCAAATGAAATTCTATTGAAGATATATAACATATTTTCTTCATAGGATTAATTTGCATGAAATAAAAATGGGACACCACAGTTTTATTTTTAGCAACATTTGTAAGATTTTTTGGGCCCTTCATGAAAAAGATTATTTTGAGGTGGGGCAATGGGGGAGAAAGGACTGGAAGGGCTGTTCTGTGGGGATAGTTCCCCCTTCAGCCATAGAAATAAAACAGGGGACACTCTCGCTTTCCTTGTTATGGTTCCACAAGCAATATTGTAAGTGGTCCTCTGCAAAACACATATATTCCTTATGAAATTAAAAAAAAATAAAAATGCTTCTTCAGAAAACTCACTCCAGATGTAAAAGCAAATACAATTTTCTTAGGCAATTCTGCCATTTTACCTCTACTGTGGGAATTTTCTTTCTGTCATTCTCCTCACAAGGAAAAGACAAACAGCTGCTTTCAAGGGAAGAATGGACTGCAGGCATGTTGGAAACTCTGGATGAATTTTGCACTGTTTTCAAACTTAAGTTTAACTTAGGAACATGGCAAAATAATAGCCATTCCATCTGTATAGTATGTATCATTTGACTGTTGGGCAACTAAGAATTAAAAAAACAAATTCACTTGCCATCTTTTTTGTTTTGGTAGAAGTAAGGTAACTCCTTCATATGTGGTCTCCTTTTCACTGACTGGCAATGCTGTGAATAAACATGATGACTGTCATGAAGTCATGTGAAGATTTATTTCAGCATTTATTTTTTAACTTTATGTGGCCATAAACCTTTTACAATATGAATGAAGGTACTCTAAAAAATAAATTATATTGGAGATAAAAGATTATGTATGGGAAATTGATTCTGATATTTGTACTACATAAAACTTATCCAAAGCATTAACACCTGGAACTGTACCGTTTGTGTCATGATCATTGCTAGCACTTCCATATTACAACTAAGGACAGAAGCACGGGAGATAAGTAAAATATCACAATGAGGCAACAACAACAAAATCCTGACTATGTTGAAAATCTGATCTGTCTGTCACATAGATCTGTTTCTCCTTGTTTTCTGTTCTTAGTATTGCAACTGGCATATTGGGATCTTCCTGTGGCTTTTAGTAAATGCACAGTTCTTACTAACTGGCTAAATTTTTTGAAAGGATAAGTAGTAGGCATAGTATCTCAAAAGAAGGGGAGAGAAGCAGCCTACCCACTGTGAGTAAATGTAGCTGTTCTCACTGCATCTCCAGTGAGACTTGTTTTCTGAAGTGCAGGCAGATGTGTACTCTGGGAAATCTTCCAGAGGAATCATTAAAAAATTAGGTTCTCAACATTAGCTGTTCTGTTTACCTATTTTTCTTTCTTGGACTGTCACTAGCAGCACTGAAGACTGCACCGGAAGATGGACTGAGAGCATAAACCACTTGCAAAGGAGCACTGAGGCAAACACTGTTTTCCAATGCACTAAGACTCTTCCTTAACAATCTGTAGCCATTTTTTGAGAATAAAAGCACTCTTTCACTGCTACTGCACCTTTTGACTATGGGCAAACCACCCACATTCTGGAATAGCAGAAGTTTAAGCTTTTCTTGTGACATCTCAGACATGATGCAGCAGGTGCAATATACTTGGTTGCTGCTGGTACTGAAGATATCTCCCTGCCTGTCTGGTACTGCTAATCTATTTTCCATTACCTTGTGCTTCAGGAAAAAAATAAAAAATAATAAGAAGAAATCATGCCTAAAGTGAAAAGGAAGATGTTAATGTTAATATTGCTTCTAGCAGTTTGTTTGTGACAATGTCCTCTTGATGATCGTGTCATTACAAATGGTGTCTGTCAGGTCCCACTTTTAGAGATTTCTGAAGAAATGGAGGGCAGACAGACAGAGAGTGGGACAGACACCACTTTTCATTGTACTTCTTTGGAAAGATCTTTAAAATAAAATCCAAATAGTCCACCTTTAAACAAGTCATTGAGGATTACCTTCAAGGTTAGAGACTCTTATGTCATAAACCTATATCGTCTATTTGAGTTACTAAGAGTGTAGAAGAAAAATCCTCGAGCAGTGTATTACATACAGCAGAGTCAAGCAAGAGGTATTATTTTAGCTGGTGGAATAGGGGGCAAGGAAAAAAAAAAAAAAAAAAAAAAAAAAGCCTGCTTTAAATTAGCCTGATGACAAGATTTTGCAGAACCATAAGGTTGATCTGGAACTACTTTTCCACTTTTTGTAGACAGACAGCATGCAGGTAAAAACTGAACCTAAGCAATACATGGTAAGCAGGTCTGTAATGACCTTGGACTAACTAATCAGCATTCACAATGAAGCATGATTACAGCTTTGATATTTTATGCAGGTTACAAAATCAAGTACTGAAATAGGGGAAATATTTGTGATGTTTGCAATTTCATAATTTCAACTAATTTTAGGTATAAAGATCAGTGAAAATACTCTAAAACACCTTAATACCTTAAAAGCAAAATATATAAATATATATTTCAGAAAACAGACCTCTCTGAACATGACAGGAATTAAATATTAATGAGATAATGTTAGTATCAGTCTGTATCTTTCCATTCAGACCTCTGGAATTATTCACAGCCATAGATGTGTATAATATTTTACATTGCTGTAAAATATGATGGCACTAGTTATATGATTGTAAGTTAACAATAAAACTAAGTCACAGGAGATTTTTAAACTCTTAATAATTTTTCTCTCTGGCTATAAATGACAATAGCATTACTACCTAGAGTGTTGCTGTTGCAGAAATTCTAATTACCCAAGGGATACTGTCAGTATTCAGAACTGTTCAGGTTTCTTATTCTCAGATTTTTTGCTTTTCCAAGCCGGAATCTAATGCCTAATTTCTTTTCTCCCCAACTACCATCTTCTCAAAGCCAAATTCTTTAGCAATATAAATGTTCTTAGCTGCATTAGCTTCAGTGCAGGTGTACCAATAAATTTCATTGCCCATTTTGTCTAGAAGAGTGTCTAAGCTTTGGTGGAAAGAAAAGGAAATATTCTAGAGAGACAAACTTTCTTCTCCTTGAAGCATAAAATTAGTTTTGAATTGTTTTCTCTTGCACTTCAATAATCCTTTGCTGTTTATATAACATGTAAGGGTTTGTAACTATTCATAGCTTTTAAAAAGAGCCCAGTGTTGCAGATGAGTATGCATGTCATACAAAATACATACTATTTCTTGTTGCCACAGCCTCATAACACATTCTGAAGGAGTAATTCCTGTGACTATATTTTTTTTTTCATGTTTTATACCCTGGTGGAAAATAAATTCCTGGCTCAGAGGGGATCTTATTAATGTGTATAAATACCAAAAGGAAGGGTGCAAAGAGGATGGAGACAGGCCACCATTCTTTATTAGTGGTGCCCAGTGCCAGAAGAAGAGGCAATGGGCACAAGATGGAACATGGGAGATTCCCTCTGAACACCAGGCAGCACTTCCGTGCTGTGCAGGTGACAGAGCACTGGCACAGTTTGCCCAGAGAGGTTGTGGAGTTTCCCCCCTTGGAGATCTTCAGACGTGGTCCTGGGCAGCCTGCAGGTGGCCCTGCTTGAGCAGGGAGGTGGTGGTGGTGGTGTGTTACTAGATGACCTCCAGAGGTCCCTTCCAACTGTGATTCTGTGACTGTCCTACTTCATACTGGGAGTTTGTAGGATTTGAAATCTCTTGCCTCATGCAAGATATCTAGTTTCCACTTAGCTTCCTCTCATAGGATCTTCCTCTAAGTCCTGCATCCCTGGACTTCCTAAGTGCAGATGAGCAGGACAAGATAAGCATGTACTTGTTGGCTGTGATGGGGGATGTTTTTTTGTTGTTGTTTTGTTTTTTCCTTTCTTTTTTGCTTTTAATGGGTACTGAATGTATGTTGACACCTTGAAAACAGTTCACAATTTCTGATTGCCATTCTCCCAAAAATGTAGCAATCTCCTTGCTAACAATATTCTATCATAACATTGTTGAAAATCTGGTAAATATGCAACATAGATAGTTTTGTGAGTAGTAGAAGTAATGATGCCTCATCTTCTGTTTGTACTTTGACATCGATCTCCCTTATGGATTCTCTGATATCAAAAAATGTAATCTTTCCCTAGGGTACTTCTGCTCTTCCCGGTGACTTATTTCAATGAAATCTTTAGGAATGTTAATAAACTTGATACCTTTCCTCATCTGCAAATGTCTTAAAATGCCCTGAGGGGACTGAGGGACTAAGAGACTGAGACACTCAGATGCTATGCACATCTTTGGTTCTTTAGGGAAACAAACTAAAATTAGGCTAAAAATCATGCTTGACTTATGATACACCTGTGAGCACTGGCTATTTGAGACTGATAGGTCTAACATTTTTCACTAGGAATGTACTGAAAATGCTCAGTTGACCTACACACATGCAGCAAGTCAGGCAGTCTATACAACGTACATTTGATGTTGAGTTGTGCTGTACTTGAGTTGTGGTAATTTGTTCAGGATATTCAGAAGATTGGTAGATCACTGTCAGAACATAGCAGATTTACACTCAGAGTAGTACTTTATCCAGGCATATTGGTGAAGCTGTTAGGTATAAATCAAACAAATTTCCTTGTATAAAATGATATAAATCAAATCAAATTTCTTTGAAAGTATCTGTAAGGACCATATGCAAAACAAATTCTTTAGTGCACTTTGAGTTACACCTGCAGTGAATGGCCAATTGTAATTTTAGTAGGACCCCTTTATATGACATTTGCAGGGTAATTTACTCCTTGATAGACCATTATACATTTTAAAGGCAGTAAAGACTTGAGCTAAACAGCAATATTGCTACAGGAGTTAGGGGTGAAATTTTTGTTTTAATTAAATTATTCAGATGGTATAGTGACCACTATGGTCATTATTATTCTTTTTATTAAAAAGCTTCCTTATACCATTTTGGTTTATTCTGCATTCTGTAACACAATAAGAAATACTGTTAAAATAACTTTATAACATTATAATTGTTTTTATGCTGGTGGAATTCTTGCCAATTTAATTTTATCAATTTAGCTGAAATAGTACAACTCTGGGACCAGGCTTTGGATGCAGCAATCTGTGATTTACTTCTGTACAGTTTACTCATGCTGTGTTAATAGAGATTTTGTTTTGTTTTGTTTCTGTTTGGATGTTTTTGTTTGTTTACTTGGTTGATTTTGTTTTCCTTCATGAATTAGATGGATACCATTCTTAAATTACAGTTTGCTCAAAGAATCTGCACATCAAGGAAGAAAGAGCAAATTTCTTTTACTTAGAAAGGTTTTCTCTTTCTTCCTTTAGTAAAAGTTCCAAAGAAGTCATTCTACAGATGTGACCCATACATAAAGTTCATTGGATTTTTATTAATTGTATTTCAAGTAAAGAAAATCATCTGCTTACTTAGAAAGTAAGTGAAAGAAAGTAAGAGGCTCTCCATTTTTTCTATTTTCACTTTCTTTGTGGATCTTCCGGAGACTGGAATTCAAAAAGTTGTGGGAGGGTTTGTACTTGAATTAAGTCCAAATCATATACTGAGATGCTCTCCCCACTTCTAAGAAAGTACATCTTTCACAGTTATAATCCAGTAAGCTAATCATAGTTATTCAAATATGCTTTTGTTGACAAGTCTACTTGTATAACCCTGTTAATGTAATCACAATAACTTTATTTTTTATTAAAGTATTATTGGAGACCAACACATCAGACTAGCACAACTTTTGAAGAATATAGATATTTACCACAAATCATAGGAAGGTGAATTTTATAGCCAGGCACTAATATAGAGAAAAAGAGAGATATACTTCCATGAATTGTAATATTATCACAAGCAGTTGCCCTCACTTGTACCTCTATTTCGTTGCTCTCATTAAATGGGATCACTTGAATATGCTCCATTCTGGAAGTACGTTCCAAGAAAGCTCATTTGGGGATGTTAAGGGATTTGTTTGTTAGGTGTCTGTCTGCTCCATGACAGAGCCTTTCAGTTTAGCTATTTCCTTTCTGCCAGACACTACTTGAAATTACTTAACATGTATTGTGAAAAAATACCTGTAAACACCACAATGTGTTTATGACATTTAGACACTGCTTACTACTGCTATCTTGTATGACTTTTTTTTTTTTTAAAGCTGAATTATGAGTGGCCATTTACATCTTTAAAATAGTAAGTATGAATTACTATGAAGTCTCACTTTTGACTTAGGAATTTAATGGGGGCATTAGATGACATTTCTGACTCACAGTGACTTCAGTAGTTGCTCATACTCTTACCGAACAGGATGGGTAGCCCTGACTTACGTAAACCATGTTTATGAGCACTTAACCCAGTGAAATAATTTCAAGCTACAGCAACAGAGCATCCAATCCACTACGTTGTTTCTGAAAAGAAAGCTGAACAGTTATACTCTACCATATTCTAGATGATGTTTAAAGCTGTGAAATTAGATCCCCATTAGAAAGCCTCATGAGTTTGTAAGTAGGCCATATTCTTTGTTCAGAGGTAAGTCATGAGACATATGGGTTTTTTAGTACTGTTTTTTAGTAGTCTTGCCATGGGAGTACATTTTCAGCTGAAAAATTGCTCCCTTACGAATACATTTAAGATGAAACAGAATGGGAACATTCAAGGTTTTCCTTTTCCTTTTGTTTTTTTTTTTTTTTTTTTTTCCTTTTTCTTTCTTTTTTTTCTCTTTTTTTTTCTCTTTTTTTTCTTTTTTTTTCTTTTTCTTTTCTTTTTTTTTTTTTCTTTTTTCTTTTTTCTTCTTCTTTTTTTTAGAGTCATTTTTTAATATTATATATATATATTTTAATTTTCCTGTTCAGGTCATGAATCTTTACTATTTAATATCTGTGTTTACTGATGGCAAGAGAAAAAATCAGAAATAACAATTTCAGTTTTCAAAAGGATTGTCAACTGCAGACGACTGCAGATGTCACATTGTTTTCTAACTTGTGAAGCAAAGTTTTCCCTCCATGCAGAATATCATGATGTTCATAGATATACTTTATTACAGTATATGAATATCTGATTGCCCTCCTTGTGTTTGCATGCATAACTGTATTTAAAAAAAAAAAAAAAAAAAAAAAAAAAAAGCAAAAAAAAAAAAAAAAAGCTCCCAAACAGGACAACAAAGTTAAGAGGAGGGGAGTGAAGGCATTTCTGTTTTCCATGTATGCATGTTGGTGTGACTTTACAGCTGCCCATCTGTAGCTAGCCTGTCCTATCAGATCCTTTTACCTCAGATCAGACCCAGTGCTTCTTTGTCCCACAGTTAGGTTTAGAGGGATCTAATCCAAAGCTTCCCAAAGTTTCTGCATGTCTCGGTACTGCTAGTGGCCATGTGGTCATATTGCTAGTACACAACTGAGATTTAAAATTGAATCCATGAATGTGTAGATGTTAGGACATGCAGTGTTACACGTGTTGAAATAAGAGTTATCTAGAAGTACCAAGGCAAAATTTGGTGAGATTTTTCACATTCTTGATCCACAGACCTGTTAAGCAACATCCTAATGTACTACACACCACTTGGTCTTCTTCACCACAGCTGGTGTGACCTAAGCTGGTGTCACTGCTTTGATACCCACAGAAATGCAGCCTGTGCACAGATGACAAGCTGACCCACCCCCTCACAGAATCATAGAATCATTAAGGTTGGAAAAGATTTCCAAGATCATCTGGTCTAACCGTTCCCCTACTACCAACATTACCCACTAAACCATGCCCCTAAGCACCACTTCCAGCCTTTCCTTAAACACCCCCAGGGATGATGATGCCACCACCTCACTAGGCAACCCATTCCAATGTCTGACTACTGTTTCTGAGAAGAAATGTCTCCTCGTTTCCAATCTAAACCTCCCCTGGCACAACTTGAGGCCATTCCCTTTTGTCTTCTTGCTAGTTATCTGTGAGAAGAGGCCAGCCCCCAGCTCCCCACCACTTCCTTTCAGGTAGTTGCAGAGAGCAATAAGGTCCCCACTGAGCCTTCTCTTCTCCAGACTAGACAACCCCAGTTCCCTCAAACACTCCTCATAGGACCTGTGTTCCAGGCCCTTCACCATCTTCATAGCCCTTTTCAGGAAGGGCCCAACTCTCCACAGTTCTTTAAGAAGCAAAATTGTTGTTCCATGTCTAGCTCTGAAAAGTGGCAAGTACTGAAACAGCAGCAGTGGGGAATTCTCCAAGGATCAGTGGGAAATAAGAAACAGCAGCACTCCTGTGCTGCTTTACATTTTCACATCTCAATATTCACCTGCTGTATCTATCATCTTCCCCAGACATGCTTAGCTCTGAATCCATCCACATCTTTTTTATTTATTCCAAAGACATTAGCTGGCTGCAAGTGAGGCATAAACTAAATGTAAACAACATTTACAAGAAAGGCTGGAAGGAGGACCTGAGGAACTACAGACCAGTCAATCTGACTTCAGTGCCAGGGAAGGTTATGAAGTAGATCTTCCTGAGTGCCAACGCACAGCACATACAGGACAACCAGATGATCAGGCCCAGTCAGCATGGGTTTACATAAAACAAGTCCTGCTTGACTAAACTGATCTCCTTCTATGACACAGTAACATGCTTAGTGGATGAAGGGATGTTGTCTACCTAGACTTCAGTAAGGCTTTTGACACCGTTTTCCACAGCATTCTCCTGGAGAGACTGTCTGCTCATGACGTTGAAGGGCACAGGCGTTGCTGGAGAAAAAAATGGCTGGGTGGCTGGGCCCAAAGAGCTGTGGAGAATGGAATTAAATCCAATTGGAGACTGGTCACAAGCAGTGTCTCCCCTGGCTGAATATGGTGATCGGTTCTGTTCAATATCTTTATCAATGATCTGGATGAGTGCACCCTCAGTAAGTTTGCAGACAACACCAAGTGAGATGCAAGTGCTGATCTACTTGAGGGTAGGAGGGCTCTACAGAGGGATCTGGATAAGCTTGATCAATGGGCCAAGGCCAACTGTATGAGGTTTAACAAGGCTCAGTGATGGGTCCAGCACTTGGGGCACAGCACTTGGGGCACAGCAACCCCATAAAGGCTGGTGAAGAATGGCTGGAAAGCCGCCTGGAAGAACAGAATCTGAGGGTGATAGTGAGATGAACATGATCGAGTGTGCTCAGGTGGCCAAGAAGGCTAACAGCATCCTGGCTTGTATCAGACATAGCACAGTCAGCAGGACCAGGGAAGTGATTGCCCATCTATATTTGGCTCTGGTGAGGCTATACCTCGAGTAGTGTGTCCAGTTTTGGCTACAAGAGGTCATTGAGGTACTGGAGAGTGTCCAGAGAAGGGCAACAAAGCTGGTGAAGGGCCTAGGGTCTTATGAGGAACAGTTAAGGCAACTGGGGTTATTCAGCCTAGAGAAAAGGAGGCTCAGGGGAGACCTTATCACTCTTTACAACTACTTCAAAAGACATTGTAATGGGGTGGGAGTTGGTCTCTTCTTCCAAGCAACAATTGATAGGACAAGAGCAAATGACTATGTTGTGCCAGGGGAGGTGTAGGTTGGATATTAGGAAAAAATTATTCACTAAAAGGGTCGTGAGGCATTGGAACAGGCTGCCCAGGGAAGTGACCAGGGAAGGTTAGAGGCTACCCAGGGAAGTCACCATTCCTTGAGGTATTCAAAAGACATGTAGATGTGACGGTTAGGACATGGTTTAGTGGTAGACTTGGAAGTGCTAGGATAATGGTTAGACGTGATGATCTTAGAGGTTTTTTCCAACCTAAATGATTCTGTGATTCTGTGATCTAGTCTCTTTGTGCTTCTCTTCCTCTCCCAGAGACTGAAATGATAATTCACCTTTAAAGCAGTATACTTGAAACAACACCAGTTGTACCTGGGAGTAACATTAACATCTACTAGAATGATCTGTGGGCAGATTTTACTAGACTTTTAGAGCAACAGAGCAACACATACCATGTGTTTGTCTGAAGAAACCTTCCTCTTTATGCATTAAGTTAAAAAAATCTGTATCGGATGTACTGATAAGAAACTGTATTATCTCCAAGGTTTATACAATTAGGCTGTCAAGAATATGCTCATATATTCTTATCTTTCTCCTCCTTCTCTCACATCTGTTTTATTCATTCTTACTTGCTGGCCTTAATCCAGCAAATATATGTAGATCCCTAAGGTCAACGGGATGCTTGTTGAAATTAAGTGACTTGCATACATGCTTGTTGAATTAGCTTAGTAGCTTTGTAGACTGATCAGACTTTCAGCTGTGTTCTGGGGTTACATTGACCTCTTCATATCAATGATTTTTAAATGGTTTTAAAAATAAAACACACAGTGAAAATGCTAGTTATATCAATAATTATTATTTATAGTAAAGATTAATGAACTCTGAAGTATATTGGAACTTGTAGACACAGCAGCATATAGAAAAAGTCCTCAATGTCAATGTTGTTTTGTTTTGTTTCCTCATACAAACTGAAAATTATTTTTCTATATATTTTATCTTGGGCAGCTCTTTATGTAGCATTCTCAATTTTCTAATTTCAGTAAATAAAGGGATGTTAATTTTACTTGTCCTTTTACATTTGTGTCCTGCTGTCATTCACAACTGTATCAGCCTATCTGAAAGTTGATCAATGTCCTTCTTTTTGTTTGTTAAGATAATTTCACATTTGACAGTGAAATGAAAAAATCATTTTTCTGATATGCTCTTACATTTTTGCAGTAGTCTCATTTTATTTTTATTTATTGGAGCAAGTTATATTAAATGTTGCCTGATGAAGGATTACAGACAAGTCTGTGATGTTAAAGAATGAATGGATCATTAGGCTTCTCTATGGCTTTATTCATCTCTTAAAGTGACCAGATTTGTTTAACATCTGTTAACAGGATGATTAAGTAATCTGCCTAGACTTGAAGTTCTTAACAGAATTTTATGTCTTTTCCTCCTGGATTAAAAATACATTTTATAGGAACATATTAAATCATGTTGAGTAGAAGTACATTTGTGAGAAATTTCTTCACAATGAAAAAAAAAAGTATGAGTAAGCACAACACCCCACAACAAACATGAAATTTTCCAAAAGTTACTGGACACTATCAGATCTTTCTGATTAATCTCATGGAAAGAACTTTGAAAGTCTGATTATAAGAAGCTGAAAAGTCCTTGATTTAATGTAAGCACAAAGCAGCAGTGTGTTATCATTATTCTCATTTTAAATCCAAAGTACACTACAAAATCTACTAGGAAGAAAATTAACTCTATCCCGACTGAAACAAAGATAACCTGCACATGTCAGAGAAAAAAGGGTCCTTATTCCTGCGATAATCTTCTGAAAATCTGGAAATGACTAGAGAGGACAAATTATAACTCTCTTTCGTGTGAATGTCTGTGAGAGTTACTGAGATTTGGAGGTAGATTACGCAGGAAATTAGATTCATCTGATTAAGGCCAGGCATTGCTCAAGGATATTATTAATGCTGCCTGCTTTGGCTACAGTTGGCAGATGTTCTCAGGAAAGCACTGTTGTGTCATTAATTTTTGCAGGTAAGTGTAAATGTATGTATTCTTATTTTATGTGTTCATGTAGATATATAAGTACATGCATAATTTCAATATAAAAATTACAAAGTATGCGTGTATTTATATACATAAAATGCTTTAAGTAACCTAAAATATGGACTAATGCTTATAGAAAATTTGGAATTCAGTTAAAGAAATCATATTATCTGAGCTCTGATACAGCAGATTCTTTTTCTATATTCATTGTCAGTGCTTCACTTCCTCTCTAGGAAAGAGAAGATTTCAAATTTCATCATCTAAACTTAAAGTTTCTATGGGTACTCTCTTTGCTTTTTTAAATATATGTAACAAACGTATTTCAAAGACATTCATTGTTCCAGCAGAATGTAAGCAAGGTCTGTGATTAAAGCATCACTTTCCTAAAGTCAAGGTCACTGGGAAACAACACCACAAAACTTGGGAGACTAGTAAAAATATGATGACCTGATGTCACGTGCCAGACATATAGAAACAAAAGTGTAATCAGGATGTTTGTTTTCAAACACAGGAAAAAAAAATAATAAAAAAGTTACATCTTGTACTTCATTTAAATAAAAATAGTAAGAAAAGCGTCCCCTATTAGTTCAATACATTGCTGCTGCTTACTGCTGCTCTTCTCATTTTGTATTCTGAGTCCTCAGGAGGGCTTCAGCAGTGCAGATACTCATTCTTTGCAATCAGTTGGCTGCAGACAGTTTTATTCAATAAACTACATAGGAGTCCACTCAAAAGGTTTGGTGAGTGCATAGATCCTTCTGGTTCCAAACTCTAAAATTAAAAAAAAAAAAAAAAAGGTATCTCTAATGCAGAAGGCAGCCCTGTACAGCTGGTAACAATGTTTTCAACTGCTCATAACTATAACAATACCTGTAAAATAGAAAAGGTGGCATTTTTATTGTTTGATTTGACTTGGTTTGGTTTGGTTTGATTTAGATCATTTTTATTTGTTTGTTTGTTTTTTACAAATGTTCTTTCATTTCTTAATTTTTAGGGTTTAGTCATGTATTCAAATTTCCTAAGAGAAATACCAGTAAATCATATGATGTGATATAAAAATCAATAAAACTGGGTATTCCTTTTGACTTCTGACTTTTAAGCTCTTTGGGGTGCATTTGAATTTTGAACTCTTTGATCAATTCATAGTTAATAAACAGTTGATCCTTTCCTATACCCTGCAGGATCCGTGATCATCCAAGATCTATGGGGGACTACGGTACAAGATGGGGGACATGGTGTCCTAGATAGCCATGAACTGTGATTCAGATGCTTCACACCTAGATCCCAGGAGCTAAGCTTTAAGCAAATAATGCCAGTTACAGAACAGATCAGAAGTACCTATCAGTAGGGTTCATGATTTTTGAAGTTTCTACTCTTCAACTCACTTTTTTGTAACAAGCCAAACTCCTTATTGTAATCTCATGTCCCTGGGAATGGAGCCTTTAACAAAAATGCTGAACATAACCAGACTTGCCATAAAACAACAAGGGTTGGCAATATCATGAGCAATTGTTTCGCTTCAAGCAAGCAAAGCAGAGAACACAACAGCAGTTGCTTAAACTGGCCTATTAATCTTTAAAAGTGTTCCTGGATGCAGGTATGAACATTGTAGTTAGTCTCAAAAGAGGGAGTTATTTTTCTTGCTGGAAATCTTAACATTCAAGAGAGTTTTCAAAAATCTTTTTGTGGTTCATTTTAATGGCATTGGATTCTGGTACAGACCCTTAAATTTAGCACCCACTCTCTTGTGCATTTATTTCCTGCATAACATTTATCTCATTATATAGCAGGGGAAGTTATAGTATTCCTACATCCACAACAGAAAGAGAGCACAGAACCAAACAGAAATTAAGGAAATTATTAAAATTAACTGTACTATTACTGCACTATTGTATTCTTAATCATGCCTTTATCACCATATTTTTTCTTTGTTCACAACCACTGTGCACAAAGTACAGTTTTTTGGATAACAACAAAGATGAATCCTGTTTTGGCTGCAAGCTAGATTGCATCTGTTCCTCCTACTGAATTATGTGGGCTTTTGGCACAAGTTATGTCTCCTATTTGCATACATTTCCCAGGAACACTAGAACTACTACCCCATGCAAGGATTGGTTTTGTAAGGCTTGTCACTTCAGGATGCCCATGGTACTAAAGATGGAGAACTACATAAGAACAAACAGTTTCAGCACAAGTGAGTCAAACCAGACCCTATTAACATTGCTAGAGACCTCCTATAGCAGGTTTTCTTTCAGGGAAGATATATTGGTGACAAAATTTAATTTTTTGATATTTCAAATGTATGTAGAACTCCTTAGGGATCTGAGCATTATTGTTTAAAAGCAACAAAACCAAGATAAGATGGGTTGAAATGAAATGGTCTTGTTGAGACTGAAAATTGCTTTACATTATAAACTCCTTTTTCAAATGTTCATAATTTTATGAACCTTTTAGACAGAAAATTTTTGTGACCAATAATTGGATTTTTTTTTTCAAATCTTGTGTGTGTGTGTGTGTTCCAAGACTTTTCCAGGCCTTCTTTTGCCTTTCTTGGCTATCTGCCCTGAGAAGTTTTCATACAGCATTTGTTTTGGTGACTATATATGTCTTGCTGACGCTGTTTCAAATTTTTCACTATTATAGTTACATGTCAGTATCATCTTGACTCATTTCAGTCAGAATTGCATAGGGCTTGACTGAGGGACACACCAGTCTGCTTTGACTTCACACAAGCCCTTATCCCATCTCCAGTCTTCAAAACAGAAAGCAGTGCTCAGTTTGCCATCAGTCCAAACCTGGTTTGTCTCTTATCCTTGTCTGTATCGTCAGAGGGAATAGGTGAGAACAATTTTCAGACTAAGTGCTTGACTTAATAGCATGTCAAGGACCCCATGGGAACAAAACAGCTCTTCTGGACAGCTGTGACTTTTTTGTGCTCCTGTTGAACTTCCTATGACAAGTGATGAGTAAGGCTCATATTGATTCAATCACCCTATCTCATGTCTTTTTTTCATTTGATCTTGGAGCTTATTTCAGCTATACTATATTACCTCTTGGGATGTTTCTCAGACACAGAGACTGCCACAAAAGTGGTGGAGGAAAAAAACATGAGCCATAAAACTGAGATTTGAGCATAGATCTGAATATTGCCAAACATGAGAGCTCACCTTTGAGAGATGAAGGTTGCAGAAAACAGGTTGCAGAAAACAACCCCTTGATGGGTTCTTATGACTGATAATAACGTTGAATAAAGAAGACAGCAGTGTGCTTCTTTGGTTGACTTCTTGCCTTCTGGTCTTCTAAAGACACTCCACTTTGAAAGTAAGTTCTGCAGAAGACAGGAAACTAATTTATGAGCATGTGGCAAATTAAACAATGCAGATGAACCTTTTTTTCTTTTTAATCTTTCCAGTAGATCATCTATGCATTTTTCAAACAAATTGCCCAAAGTTATTTTGCTCACTTTAAAAAAATATGTGTGTATATATATGTATTTATATATATATGTATTTATATATATATATATTCATATATATGCATATATATTCATTCATATATATATGTGTGTGCATATATATGCATATATATAAATTCTGGCAAAGCTCACCAGTAAAAAACAGTAAAGACAGTACTGCCTAACTCAAACACCTTTTTTTTTTATTTTTTTGAGATTAAATGCATACAATTTTTTTAACTGTAGTTATGGTTGACATGGGAATCCTTTCCTTCAGCCATAGTTCAATATCATGGCTACAGGATTCATTCAGTGTGTGAGACTCTAATTACAGTGGGAACCACAGACCTCTTCTACAATTAGAGCAGGTTTTGTTAACACTGGAACACACCATTTATATCTAATAGGGGTTAATGTCTCCTCGAAATTAGTTACCAGAATAGAATATATCATATAGAATATAGAATATAATAGAATATAGAATATAATAGAATATGTGTGTTCCTTATCCATGCCAGCAGCACTATAAGTTTAACTCTAAGCTTAATCAGGAGCAGGAAATTACAAATGTAATGTACTTCTGCTCTCCTACCACTACATGCTTTACCTTTTAACTATTGATTAGGATTTGATATAAACTTTTTCTCCTCATTGGTAAAAACAGAAACTGGGTAGCAAGTGAGAACTAGACCATACTTGTTGGTCTTAGAAATGAGATGAGAATGTTTATTAACATCAACCTGTTAACATTAGCCTCAGCCTAAATAATTTTCATTTATAATATAAATTATGGCATATATCAATAAAATAAAAAAGTATTGGTAGGGGCTAGGTACTGCACAAGTGAAAATAATGTCCTCTACTGTTATGCTTTGCTAGCCCTTGTTCTTGCATCTTTCTGTGAAATTTCAAGTGGTGACTGCTTTATGGAAGAAAAAGTGCTTCTCCTCCATCCAATTAGACATGCAAATGTCTCTGTTAGTGGTTTTCCTAAGAGTTTATTCTTCAGGAATGAAAAAAATATAAAATAGCATGGCATAAAGCAGAAACATACAGTGAAAAAAAAAATCTACAATGCATAATCATTATGTTACAATAAAATACGTCTGTTACATAAGTGAATCTTGTTTGTTATTTTTTTCCCCTGGAGTTTTATTGTCTTTTCTTTCTTTAGTTCTGGTGATTTTAATTAAGTAGTCTTAACTTATCATTATTTTTATGATCTTTTTTGCTTTTTGTAGGCACTGTACACAAAGTAAACAAATAAATGAAAGAAATATCCTTATTATTGTTACTTAGTTTAAAACTAAGCCCTGCTATCTGTTATTATCTGATAAGATTTATCTAGATCCACCACCTGAATATAGAAAATCTCCGCTTGAAACCAAATGTGGAATTTAAGCAGATATAATGAAATTAAACATTATCTCCAAGCACTTAGAAAACAGTATTATTGGGACTTAAAGGGATTATGTCTCACCTAAAAGAAAGCACCTGCTGTAGCAATGATTTCCAATAATGATCAAAATTAATCCTTTGGTTGACAACCAACACAAATCCTATACATAGTTTAAAAGCTTAAAAAGCCATTAAGCAGGACTCTACATCAGTAGAAATGTGATTATTGTGCTGATCCTGTGCTCAGGTGAAAACTTCTTACCATGTACTGGAGCATTTATTCAGTGCTGAATGAAATCCCTATGCTCAAAAATAGAGCATAGGGGTTCCCTTTGCTATATCGCTTCCATAAGTGCCACATGAATTTCCTAGAAGTCCTATTATTTATGTTCTACCTACACTTAGTTTATGGCATCTTCCCGACAGGTTACTAGCTGGGGAAGTTTGGTTTGTGTGCTGATGTATGGAATCAAGATCAAGAAACATGATGAGTCTGTAGCTCAGAAGACAACAATTTTCAATTCATAATTGAAATTTCAGTTATTACATGAATCCCAACTGACTCATCAAAGAGACAGATTGATGTCTTTTGTACAGAGCCTGGAATTTGGTCTCTTGTTATGAATAGGCACCATTCTCCTGTAAGAAATAAACAGTTTACATCACCTGATGAAGTCTGATCATTTTATAACCATTTGCTTAATGGTTGCTTGTTACACTGGAAAATAGCACGTTATCTCTTGAAAAAAAAATGAAGTACTTGCTTGTACATTCTGAAAGAATTCTTAACTTTTATTGAACATACAATAATCCACTTGTGCATCAGTTTATGCACAGAGGTTCCAAACACTGAATTTACAGATACCGAAACACTCTCAGAAGTACACCAGTATTTAAAATCTGTACACCCAGCCAAAGTGTTTTTTCATTTTCTATGTTACTGTAAGTAGTAATGAAGATACAGGCTAATTTTTCAAAGCCTGGTATATTCCAATGACTTCACAGATTAAAAATCTCCAAGAAATTAGGTGGGAGTGTGCTTTGGCTGCTTAAAAATAATAATAATAATAAAAAGAAAATTGATTTTTTTTTAGGCTTTCATTTATTGATTGACAGCTTAACATTTATCAGCTCAAACAGCTTACGTCTGCCAATATGTGAAGTGATATTTTAGAGGTCAAGCTTGTGCACCAGGTGGTTTTGTTTGCATTTCTAAAAGTGATCTTTACTGGGCCATCATTATCATCATTTACCTGTTTTGAGGACTCAGGACATAATATACACAGTGACAAATAACTGTTAGAAAGCTGTACTTATAGCCTTTATCCATAATGTCTGAATAATAATAATAAGAAGAAAAGCAGCAATTGCTGTGATGATATCTCTATTCTTTCTAATTATATAAAGTAATTTTAGCTATAATATTGCTGTTTCCTTTTCTCACTGTGTCACCAGGAACCTTGAAATATGAACAAAACTACAGATGTGATCCATGTAAACAAGCTCTGATAATAATCAGAAAAATAACGTCAAATTCTTATGTTTTAAAGGTGTTGGCAAGATGTAACAGAGATGTTTCCTTTTCAAGTTACTGGCTTCCTTTGCCTTTTCCTGTTACCTGCCCAAGCACAAACTTCAATAAAACTTAAAGGCAAAAGATAGAAAAAAATGAAATAATGGAACCAAAAAGAAAAACTTTGAGGGTAAAGAAAAATATGAAACCTTGAAATTGTAATAAGTGAAATTATGAAACCAACACCAAACACGCGGACCCCACAATTTTTCCCATAGATATGATAACAAAGTGTTAACTTGCAACATTTGATATAGACTAATCCACATGGTAAATCCATATTCCCACTCAACAAAGAGTTACCAAAATAGATGAGTATCTGTGTACTGCTTGACAAATGGTATTTCCTACACTTGACAGTTGTAAAAAACACTTGATAACACTGTGCAATCTCTGGCATTGTTGTACAGAGAAAGCCTCAGCTATTTCCTATGACTGTATTTATAATTATATTTTCTTTACACTGAATTGTCTGTCAACTTCTGATTTTGTAAATCATTTTCATATTGCAGCTGAAAAATTTCTAAACCACTATCAAGGAATGACATACAAAGTCAAAAGACAAATGCTTCATCAACTGTGAATAATGATCCTACAAATCTGCATTTAAAGGGTAAAGAAGTTATGAAGAGCAAAACATCAAACCACAAAGGCTGATTACTTACTGCTAACTAACAGAGATTGACCATGTGTAACACCTGTTAATTTTCATGTGTAGCCAGAATAAAAGTAATTATCAAAGGGAAATATAAAGACTTTCTTGAACTGGAATTTGTACCAAGTGTACTTTTTGTTAGTGTGTTATGCTACTTCTATGGGTAGACTGATTGGACAAGTTGTCATTGATTTTGAAGCTGATGTGAATGAAGAGCAATTATTCCTTTTATTTTAAACTGAAATCAGTTCACAGAAGTGGGTTTATTATCTAAGCTAAAAAGATAATCTCCATGGAGGTAATAGAAGGAAGGAAAGGCAGCCAAATCTTTGGCTGGAGAGAACATTTCATCTGAACCATTGGCAAGTGGGACAATCTGCCTGGTTGTAGCCTAATTTAAAATGATACTTAATTTTTCTATAATTATTAACTTAAATAAATGTGGTGGAATTTTTTTTTAGATCATCTCCAGTACCACGGAGTAAAGTTGTCTCTGTTGTTTGTTCAAAAAATAATTCTTGAATCAAATTCTAATCAAGTAAAAACAAAATTGCTTTTCAGGCTGTGAATCCATGGAGACATAGGATATTCACTGTGTTTTGTGTACTACGTGATATGATGGCCCTTCTACCAGACAAAAACTCTAATGCACAATTACAAAATAAACAATAAACCTTTGCAATTTTCTCTCTCCCTCTTAATGGTCTACTTTCATGTTAAGATTATGTGGGTGAAGAGGAAGGCTATTTATTTATCTTATTTTCATTTTAGTAACTAAAATCACTTTTTATTTCCCTTTCTTTATCTTAAATAATATTGAGTTTGAGGATTTCATGCTTTTTCCCTCCCTGTCTCCTAGGAAACCGATCTCATGACATTTAACATCTCAATGCACCGATCTTGGTGGCGGGAGCACGGGCCCGGCTGCATACGAAGGGTGGTGCGTCCTTCTGCTCCTGGCATCCTAGATGATTACTCCTACGTCTCTGTGACAGGCTGCATAATTGATTTCCAGTACCTAGAGGTTATTCACAGTGCTATCCAAATACTCCTCTCCGTAAGTACCAATTTTCTCTTGTACTTGGACTCAAGACGTCTTTCCGCATTCAGCCATCAGTTGTTGTGTGCCTCTTTCCTGACAAGGTGATGTAGTGGTTGATCAATAGCAGCATGGATTTGGAATTGTATTGTATTTTGAATTAGAGAATGATAGTCACATTATTAAAATGTACACTGCTCTTCTCTTTGCTTACGACAAAAGTGACAAAGTGGCATAGTCCCCATTCTGGCCTTTGCTAGGAAAGGTGAAAACTATTTCAAATTCTCATCTCTCATTCATTGAGACATACTGAAAAGGAGAACAGACTTGTCCAAAATCAGTTGGCCTAAACTTTTCCAAAGTTCACAATCAATGATGGTATTTATTCAGTCCTGAATGTAAATATATTTTACTTGACACACAGCTAAGATTCTCCCAAAGGGAGATATGAATGTGACATGTGAAGAAAGTCGGGGAAATATTAGGAATGGGAGTACTCATGTATATTTAATGACATTATCTGTTCTTTCCTGGGTCTCTGGGTTATCAGAATACTCTGCCTTCATGATCTACTTTTTGCTGTTGCACTACTAGTAAAAAAATGCAAGCACTAGAAGTCATTACAAAAAGTATGCTGTCTATTGCATGGTCATTGAGCCACGGGACAATGGGCACCTGAGGGATATGGGCAATTCAAAGAAGCACTGGGGCTCGATGAATTACTCTGGGAGCAGCAGCCAAGTCTTGTCCACAGTTTTTCCTCATTTTGGTAGCAGGTTCTGCTTATGCTCAAAATCTTGACTGGCACAGACTTTGTGTGATTTAGAAGTAGTACCTCTTTCTTGGTTTCTTTCTCTACATAGCTGAGTGTAGTACATAGCAAATGGTTCACACCATGTGGGTGCACATGGTTCTGATATGCCTTAGATATCTGCACCTATTCTGAGAACACAAATGTTCATGGTTCATGGTTGTAACTATGACCTCCAGTGCTTGGCAGACAGTCAAAGAAGAGTTGTGGTCTAAAGTCCACACCTGCTCCATGAAAAAAACTCCATGGTCTGATCAACCAGATAGGCTGGATATTCCTGGTCTACTCAGTATTTCAAGATGTTTTACTAACTGACTTGTAAGTCCTTTACTAACAAAGAAAGAGATTCGAGATTTTAAGCTTATTAGTTTAAAATTATGTCCACATTTTAATTTTTACATTTTCTCAAGTTAATGACATTTATATTCTGAATGAAAAAAAAAAAAAAAATCAGTGTACATGTTGGGACAACTTGCATGCCTGGAATGATGTAATAGGTATAACAGGCTCTTCAGGAGAGAAAGGCAGAGAAGAAGAGGAGGTAAGTAGCCCTGTATTTTAAGGAATGCCTTGACTGCACATAGCTGGGAGATGGTGACAAAAAGGGCTGAGTGTCTCTGGGTAAGAGTCAGGGAAAGGGCAATGAGACAGATATTATGTTGGAAGTCTGTTATAGACCACTCACACAGGGTGAAAAGGCAGATGAAATCTTCTATAAGCAACAAGAAGTCTCATGATCACTAGCCCTTGTTCTCTTGGGGACTCCAACTTCCTAGATGTCTGCTAGAAATAAAGTAACACAGAGTGGAAGCAGTCTAGGAGATTCTTGGAGTATGTGTAGGATAGCTTACTCACACATGCGGTGAAGGAACCATCTAGGGAAGGTGCTTCACTTGACCTATCCTTGCAGATAGGTCAAAGAAAGACTTAGGGGTGATGTGATGGCTGGAGGCTGTCTTGGGCACAGCGATCATGAAATAGAGTTTTTGATCTTTGGTGAAGTAAGATAGGGGTTAACAGAGCTGTTACCTTGGATTTCTGGAGGGCAGACATCAGCCTATTCAGAAGTCTTGCTGACAGGGTCAGGACCTAGATGATTTCTATTATCTATCATAGATCTAACTGTCTAGAACTGCCCAACCGTCTAGAACACAGTAGTGTTCACAGTCTAAAAGTCTTGAAGTTTTAGACTTCTCAGCATTACTAAAGGATGCTTTTGTAAGATGCCAAATGTTATTGTCTTACCACTGCTTTGAGTCAAAATTTAATAAACTTTGATCTTACAGCAGTGATTAGTGAACTTCCACTTGAAAGTCCAGACCTGAATTAGTGCATTTTCTTAGTTCACCAGTGACATCACAAGTGCTTGCATATCACATGTGCCTTTTCCAGCTTCTCAGGCACTAGCGACATCACAGGCACATAAACCAGCCTTTTCCCGAGTGTTGTTCAGTCAGAAAGTAAAGACTTTGAGTCAAGATATTTTTCAATGAAGATAAAATTACTTCTCTTGAGGCTTAGTCCTGTATGTGTCAACATACATTGTGAAATTACAATGCAAGCAGGCTTTGGAAAAGAATATTGCACACTGCAACTGCAAAGCCTGATAGAGTGTAGCTTTCTTACTCTTGTGAGGGTTTGATACTGAAACCAGGTTGCCTCTCCCATTAGGTCCATCTCTGCATCTGCAGAAAATTTCCTTCACAGTCCTCTAGTTTTGCCCATACAAGGGAAACTGTAGTATGGTCTATTTAATAGGAGAAAAACATTAATATTTCCAAATTATATTTATATAAATTATTCATCACTTCTATAAGAAAAATGTATTGTGATATTCAGAATTTTTTATAGATTTTTTGTGATTTTTTGGTGATTTTTTGGTGATTTGATCAAAAATTTTTTGTGATTAAATTTAGAGTTCAGTGGAAATACAGCTGGTGGTTGAAATCAAGAACAGTTTTCTTCTCTGCTTATCCAGTGTAATAAAATTCAGCTCAAAATTTACCAAATGACAAGAACACAGATAGAAATATTATAATAATAGAATAAAAGCATTTAATATATATAAACTTAATGAAATATGCATATGGAAAAAATAGGAAAACTATGTAATAATTTGTACAGCTTTGTGTAAAGCATAAGATGTCCATTCCTTGTGGTGTGAATGATTGCCTGGAACAGTCATAAATAAATTCTGTATACAATTCATTGCAAGTTCAAAATGTGCCAGGAACTTGTAAGGCTTGACTGGGAATTAAATAGTTGCAGTCTCAGATATTGTTTTTGCCTGATATACACAATGTTAAAATATGCGAAGTAGGGTTTTCCTCCAGTCTTATTATCTTCCTTATTCCATCTGTGAGGCAGTGTGATTAGCATATGAGTCTGTACTTCAATTTCCATTTAGAATTGTAATTTAGCCTTGCTTAATTTACTGTCCCATAAAATATAAGTCACCACCTAGATTATCAGACTTGCTGCAGTTTCCTCCCATTTTCTGAGTACTGTTGACCTGAGGAGGCTCCCATTCATTTCAGATGCATAACTGTTTTCCTAATTGGGATACTAATTTCAGTTGTTAGTTAAAAGGTCATTTAGGTTGTCTTTTTACAGTACTGAAGAATTACTAGATGGCCAGACATGTAGATCAGAAGGCCTGTCTTTTTCTTTTTCTTTTTTTTTTTTTTTCTTTTTTTTTTTTTTTTTTCTATTATCTAGACCCCACAGTAGACTTTTCGTTTTTTGGACCTTAAAATCTACTTAATTTTCATAAAGTTTTTTTTTCTTTTTTTGGTAGCAGTAGGAGTGTAACAAACCATTTTACAGTGTAACAAAAACTTTATTGGCATAACAAATCATTTTATCATGCTAACTGTTGTCCAAATGACTGGAAAGGTGAGCATTTCCAATTGATAGGGAGTCAGAGCCACTGTAATAAAATATCCCTCCAGGGGTAAATATCAGATACCTGTCCAGATATATAATCTGCTGTGTTTGTCCAAAAAATAAATGAAATAAAAGGTGTATATATATATATATATATATATATATTTATATGCATAGAATGCTGCAGCTGTGACTACATTAGACCCTACTTCAGGTAATAGACTATATAGCAGTTTATTTCATTCTAATACACTAAGACTCCTTTTGTATTTGCTCTTTAGTTGTTTCCAAAGAAAATATCTTTTATCAGTGAAACAGTAACTTTCTATCTCGTCCATATTTTGACCAGCTATTGAAATGATTGAGTATTGAAGGTATTAAGAATTTCTGTAGACTGATGAATAATCAAGAGACATATGGGAGAGTGGAATGCAATTAATAATAACAAAATATATTTAAGTTGTGTGTTTAAAATATACATTTATTTATTGTATAGCACATATTCTTGTGATGGGTAAGGCTTTTCACACAGCACCTTTTATTTCAAAATGCAAGATATGTCATCTTTATTGAAATCTGAATTTTTGGAGAATGAATGGTTATTGTAGTCAAAACAGTGAGTAACTTTAAGAGAAGACCTTGCAGAAAGTTTTGTATTAGACCCTGAGACTTATATCACAGAACATTTGTCTACAGCTTCACTGTGAAGCAGAGACCCTCAAGCCAAGGTTCATGGAAGTAGCTCTGGAATTAGCAGCAGTATAACTTCATTAGTACTGAAAAAGCAAAACAAATTAATTTTGGCAGAGTGACAGGCTGACACTATAGTGCTTAAGGGGGTAGGAGTTGTAACCTTCTTGTGATGCTGCATTGAGCAAAGTGAATTTAACTTTCCACCAGAGTCCCAGCACACTACTTTTCACTGTACAGAAGAGCCATATCTAATATCTAGAACCCTGAAGACAAGAGAATTGAAAAATTGAAAACACCCAAAGCATTCAAGCTGTTTGGCATGTTGCTGCTGACCAAAATCAGGGTATTTTGAAGAAAATCTCTGTTTTACTTTGCAGAGGTCCATCTGGTGGCTCTTGTCAATCAGTGTCATTTATAGCTCCTAGGTGACCACTGGACTACATATGAGGAGCAGTCACAAAATAACAGTAACAAAACAAAACAAACAACCATAAAAACAAACTAACCAACAAAACCCACCTTCAGAGTCACCTGGTTTTCAATACATTATAAAGACAGGCAAGGATGTGATTTAAAGAGTCTTATCCATAGAGGAGCTGAAAGCAGTGAACATACCAGCCTAAGGTAAAGTCAGTCACTAATCAATGGGGAATAACTTATTTGTTAACTCTATCACACACAAAACATAGCCAGAAAAAAAAAAAATAAATATTTTCCACAGTATATTGTATGTAGGAAGTTGTATACTCACAGGTATAAGAAGACTTCTGGCAGCCAAATTGGGAATTGGATACTGTGGTCACTGTTCAGTTTTCCAGCAAGATGGACAGACTACATCTATACACATCAATTAACCATGCCAAGGGACTTGGAGGCTGAGGCCAATCGGTCCAGGACAGTTCAAGCTCATGTCTACACAAAGGGTCTCAGTCTCCAAAATAGGCTAGCATGTCCAAGACACCCAGCAGGAATAATCCCTGGATTGTTCTCCCAACCAAAACTGTGTTTTGCAAACTTTTTGGGGAAAACAAAGGCTGGAAAAGGCCAAACTCATAGTGACATGGGTGACTGCATGCTAGTGCCAGGAACGTTCCCAAGCATGCAGGAATTTTCTCTTATTGATGAAGCTGTAGCAGACAAATGTCCAGCTGCAGTTCTTTATGCAGAGGCAACCTAGGCAGAAGATGGCTAAGGGGCCTCTTTAGCTAGAGGAGTGTAGAAATCCTTGATTTATACCAACATCTTACTTTTTTAATCTCTGCCAGAGAAGCTAATGATCTACCTTTTTGACACAGTATGGTATGTTTTCATGTGACACCTAGTGTTCACAGCAATGTTTTATGATAGCACATGATGTCAGGCAATCAATACTGGACTGATATCAGGAATTGATATCCTTGTTAATATCCATTTTGATGGATAGGTAATTCCACAGGTGGTACAACTGAAGATGGTGGTGGGTTTCCATTGAGAGGCATTCTATTCTGTTAAGCTCTTCCACCATCCTCATGTAGCACACTGTGTGAGTACCTCAAGCCCTGCATTAAGGAACATACATCTGTCTTGTGTCAGAAGTTCTGCTGTCCTCTTTCCAGATGGAGAACTGAGCATGGAGCTGAGGCTTTGCCTGGAGAAGGTTTGTGTTGTTTCTGTGCTGTTTCTAAATGTTTCACTCTTGGATGTGTATCTTCATGATGTATCAACAGGAAAACAAGATGGAAACACCTTGAGCTTTGGGCACAAATAGCCAAGGCCTGAGATGGTTTTTTTTTAATTTATTGTGGGAATTATTTTCATTTATACCTGGCCTCATTCTGGCCCCCAAGAAAGTTCTGTCTTTTGCATAAATGGTGGAGTGAAGATGGTACCAAAAGTGATAGGGCTTTGACCATAATTTTTGGCTAAAACTCTTTCTTTGGTACTCTAGAGAAAATTGGGGCCAACACCTTTAAATAGCTTGAAGACTTTTGTCTTTGTTCAGTATTGGTTTCGTTGCGCTGGAGCATGCGTTCATGCTGATACAGGAAGACATCCAGCGTGCATAGCAGTCTGACAGTGTGGAGGCAGCTTGCACTGCCGTCTTCCATTGTTGGTGGTGGAGGTCTGGATATATCTACCCACAATTGTGCGTACAAGAGATGACAAGACTACATGTAACTGATCACTGTCTCCCAGGAGTTGGAATAGAAAATAAGTACATATAAAATACAATTGCTAAAGTATGTGTCCTAAGAATATCTCTTCCCAGTGCACCTTTCAATTCCTGAATTTATAAAAATTGTACTTTCTCTGAATAGGAAATAAACTTGCAAAGCATCTGTGCCTGAAAGTTTGATAACATTTCCACTGCTGGTAGAAAAATCTCAACCTCTGTATGCTATGCTAAGAAAAAAAAAAAAAAAAAAAAAAAAAAAAAAAAAAAAAAAAGCCTTTAACGATATTTCCAGCACTTACCTCATTTTCTGTAAAAATAGTACTAACCTGTCCAAAATATTCATGCTTGCCAATGAAAGCTGATGCTAAACACTTTAAAAAATCTAATCATCAACATTCTTAGATTTGTCATCCTTACATTTGTAGGTTTCCCTGTTTTAATTAACCAGGTAGGATGATTTCATTTTGAATTTTCATTTTATTCTGATGATTCATAATAATGCAACCACCCCTACCATAAAATTAGTTACTTTCCCTTCAGTTAATTTCTCATCATAATTCTCTGATGTCCTAAATGTGTACTCTTCTGCCCAGAGGATGCAACATCAGTTCTATAGGGAAAAGAAAAACAATATGATCCGATTATATTCTTTCTGGTTATCTGTCATCAGTCAGTGCCTCATACTAACTCCAAGCAATTGCCTCCCTTTGTGAATTATTTCTGCCCTGCTGTCTTCAAAGAATCTGCCAAATGTTGACTATGTAATACTAAAATGAGTTATGACATTTGGTAGACTTAAATGTTTTTTTCATAAGATAAAAATATAAATTAATTAACAATCATATTTAGCACAACATACATTAAAATGGAGTTTATGAGTCTTATGTAGACAATTAAACAAGAGAAACATTGTGAATATCAAGAGACTAAATGCAGAGGCAATGCCAAATTTCAGATCATTGACCAAACTTTTACTACTGAGCCCTGAGTCTGAATCCTTTTTAGGGTAATTTGATGGCTCTTCCTATATCCCCAGTGTTAAGAATTGCCTTCTCTATGCCACTCTAAAAGCTCCAGGAGTTGCTCTAGAAGCAGCTTTTGCCCCTCCCTTCAGGCAGACAGAGCTGCAGCCTGGTTCTTATTCATTTAGATGTAACAAAAGTGCTAATGATATCAATATATAATGTGGTTCCTCCAGGGCACTGCAGCAGCCCCTTTTTTACCATTAGTTATGGCCCTGTTATTTTTATAATTGAACAGAAAAGGATGCTAGGGAGCACATCATGTACGTTGTTCTGCAAAGAAAAGACCTGTAGGGGCTGACACTAGTGTTCAGCCAGGTTCCTTGCTCTCTTTCAATTTCCTCAAGAGACACGTGATTGATTAAGAAAGCCAGTCAACATCAGCATGTGATAGAAAAACATGAGGTAATTTACTGTTAAGGGCTGCAGGAATGGTACATGACTCAAATATAGTAGTCCTGAAGGTATTACATCTCTTCATGAATTTTTGCTTGTAACTTTCAAATTGCAAATAACTTGCAAATAAAGAATTGCACAAGTGGCATAGAAAATTAACTTGGCATTGTCTGCAGAGCTCAACTTCAACATTACTCCAGAAGAGGGTCTGAGGTAAATACCTGTTCATCATCATCATCATAGCTAGAAAGACCTTTTAGTCATGTGAATAGTTGGTTCAGGTGGGCTGTGGGCTTCTCAAAGATTTATTAGTAAGTTTAGAGTGATCACCAGTTTATTAAAAGTCAAAAGAACTTATTCAGCCTGGGCAGTTTTACAGAGGAGTTCTCAGTCCCTGGAACAAACTGCAGAGAAGATGGCTTGTTCAAACTTGTGGCTTTTGAAATTACCCCCAGTGCTCTATAGTAGTAGTCTCATATTTTTAGTGTAATCTTGTGCAGTTCCTCCAGAGTTTGTAGAAATAGATCAGGGTTGCACAGAGTCCATTTCTCCTTTGCCAATATCACGCCTTCATTGTTAAAAAAATATATTTCCAAGAGAAACAAAGTTAATGAGAGACTATATCTGCACCTACATTCTAAAAATTGCTTTGTCCTTTATTGTTAGATATAGTCAGACACCATTATACGTGATAGTGCATAGGTTAAGAAAACACACAAGTATATTTGTCTAATTACCTGTCTGGGTCAATAAAGCAGAGTTCTCTTGTTCTGAGACAGAATCAAGAAAAATAGTTTTTTTTCCACCTGAGTTCTCCTTTCCTGGGTGGTCCTGTTTTTCCAAGGAGCTAATTTAAAATGAACTGAAAACATTGATGATTTAGTTATTTGCATGATCATTTATTTATTAACTGTCCTGATATGGATTTGCAAAAAAGTTGGGCGACTTCTAAGTGGAGTTGGCTAAAGGTGAGGGGATAGGGGACAGCAATTTAAGCCTAGCAATATGGCAGTGTCTTCACCTTGTCAACTAATCAATACAAGAACTAAATTATTCTAGACATTTTGCAGTACTTGATATAGATCTGTTTTCTGTTTGATGTGAAAATCACTATGGCATTTTTCCAATATTTTGTACCCCCAAAAAATTAAATGAATTTGTGAAAATATTGTGAAATGTTTTCATTTACATGAAAAATATTTGAAGTAAAAATGAAGTCTACTCTTAATTTTAATTTTAATTTTATGAATGTTCTGATAGAAGTGGCACAGAAACATCGGAGATAAATGGAAGATTTGGAAAATACCAACATTTTTTCTTTCCACTTTTGCCTGAAATTACGTCCCCCATGATACAAGCATTATAATAAACTGTATGTCTGCATCTTAGTCATGGTAATTCTTTCAGATGTTTTCATTCAGATCCATTTCATGTTAAATAGAGTTGATGTTGAACTGGGAGCTGCAGTGGCCCAATGCACAGTAAATTCAGAGATTGCTGATTCAAATACAAGGCAGCATCCCAGTAGACAAGCATCAGAGGCAGTGAAAGAGGTAAAGACATCAGAGCAGAATGCTGAAATTGTGTTACACTGGGAATTTGAAAATTATAAGAGAAAGCACTGCACTGGAACAAAGATTAGCAATTTAGATTTTTTTGTTGTTGGTGGTGTTTTTTTAGGAATCGAGAAAATCCAACATTTTTCAGTTAAAAAAAATCAAGCAATATTTACTTTGGACTTTAAGAAGACTCTTCTGACTATATTGTCTGAAGCCATTAACTGATGAGCTACTGAGACACTTAAGGACCTGGAAAATCCTGCTCAAGTCAGAGCACAGTGCTCCCAAGGATGTCTGTATTTGTTGCTTCTCAGGACACTCCCAAATTTGAGGAACCTTGCCAATCAGTGCATAGCAGTTCCCTTGGAAGGCAGAATCAAATTCATACCTTTCTGCCAAGCTGCAGTTCAATACAAACAACTCTGCTGTGTCTCCAGCAAGTGTGCTGCAAAAAGTCTGCTCCATTTGTAAAGTTGATAAGCCAATCAAGGAAATTAACTCCTTCTTTAGGTAAAGTACTCACTTGGCTAAATAGGTTTTACTTTTTTTTCATTTATATATATATATATATAATTGATATTTTCCTGCAGCCATGCTTTTAAATAATGAGAATACTTTTTATTCATATGGACTGATTTCTTAGCCTGAGTCACATTTAGTGTAAAGAACACAGGGAAATCAGAGGCAAGCCTCACACTACAGTCTTGGTGATCTTAACAGCAGTAGATACGTGTTCACTAATGCTTATCGGAATGATTCCTTCTGCACATTGTAGTTGATAACCACATGACCACTCTTTCTTGGGGGGGAAATATTCACTGATTAAAACCTATCTCTGTGTAAGCTTCCACAGACAGGACATTTTTCTTTTAATCATGTAGTGGATTCACAGACTAGTTCTTCCATTAAAATTTGCTGCCTGAATGTGACCAGACTGCAGAAATATATATTTTTTCCCTTGACTACAGTCCCTGATTATTTGCAACACTCTCTGTTTTATCCTAGGGAAATATAAGAACGCAAATCAGGGATTTCACTAAACAAGCAGTAGAACAGTTCAGACTCCTCAAGGTTTGATGGTGTGATTTGTTTTTCATTGAGGAAGAAAGTCAATGTGTATACACGTATGTGCTCCTCTCAGAACTACTCACAGGAAGATGAGGTTTTCTGAAAAATGTATTTTGATTTTGGAAGATTGTGTAGTATATCTGCATATCTTTTGGCTGTTCTTTGTTTACACTCTAATATTGCAGAAACTGTTGTAAAACTTAGTGATGATGCAAGAGTTGTGGTTTTGCTCTTTCAGTACCTGTCAGAGGAGATGGTGCTGCAACACTCTGCATTCACAATTTAGCTGTGAGGAGAAAGAAGGAAGGAAAGAAAAAAGCTCTAATCCACAGGACTCATTCACTTATGTACCAGACAGCAGCAACTGGATGACCCTGCAATACAGCATGAGTACAGTCAAGACACATGTTGATGAGCACCTAAGAAGTGATGTTTTACTGTATCACAGTAGTAATTTAGGTAGAATGCCTGATGAATTTACCTTTTTTTAATAAAACTTGGATTTGTTTTGCCATGGTTGTCAGGCTTGCATAAGAGAATGAGTACTTTTTATGTGCTTTCATAAAACAAAAGAAAAAAGTCTCATGTCATGGAAAGGAAACAGACAAACACAGGTGAGAAGGATGGGTTTTGAGGTTATGGCTGGGAGTAACTTTTGTGTTCTCAGAATGTTCAGAATAGACAGAGATGGAGTGAAACTAATGCTTGAATAATTTCATTGCTGTGGTTTGATTATGATTTGAACAGGTAAGATTGCTAGTGGTCTTGAAAGGGAGACTGATATGAATTACTTTCAGCTTTTAAGTTTTTGTCATATGTCAGAAACAATGCTGAGAGAACAAAATCACCTTCAGGTGGAAGTCTGAAAAGCAAATTTATTTCTTCTTAACCTTGGAGAATACGCAGAAGGTTTCAGCTGAAACAATTGCCTGCATGGAAAGGACAGAAATTATGAATAATAGTGTTTCTCCACAGTTCTGATGCTAGTCTGAATCAAAATGATAATCTAATAAATCACGTATTGTGAAAGATACATCTGCTAGATCTCTGTCTGAACTTATCACATACGTAAAGATTTTTCAAGAAATCATTCCTAGTGATGCAGAAGCCTTCCAGCTTAACTTTCCATTAACTTCTATGCAAATTCCTGCTATGTAGATTAATTGATAATCACTGTGAATGACAGTAAAAAGTGGTAGATAATTAAGCAGCCTCTTAAAAGAACATTATCATTTCCATTTTTATTTGTGATTAATTTATTTTTATCCTGTTTATTAACTTAAAATGTGGCTGATATATTCACACGTATATATATATAAATTCAAATAAAAGGTTAGAATACAAAGATCAACATTGAATACTAAAGCTACATTCTGAACACTTATACCAAGATAGATGTAATGTTTATTTAAGCAAAACACTGATTTCTAGAGCGAGTTTTCAAGACTGAAATCATACATAGTGGATATTTGAAATACCTTCTCCAATACCTGTAGGTTTTTCTTACAAACTTGATCTTCTTAGTAGCTGTCAGCACTAATAGGCAGGGATAGCCAAATTCCCCTCCCTTGATACTATTTTTAATTCAGACAAACAAGAGTGAAATGGAAAGACACAAATATTTCATGGAATCATAGAATGGCATGTGTTGGAAATGACTTTAAAGATCATCTAATAGTTTACCTAGACTTCAGCAAAGCCTTTGACAACAGTCTCCCATAGTATTCTCCTGGGGAAGCTGGCAGCCCATGGCTTGGAAAGGTACACTCTTTGCTGGGTTAAAAACTACCTGAAAGGAAGGTGTGGGGAGCTGGGGATCAGCCTCTTCTCACAGATAACTAGTGATAGACAAGAGGGAATGTCCTCAAGTTGTGCCAGGGGAGGTTCAATTTGGAAATTAGGAGAAATTTCCTCTCAGAAAGAGCAGTAAGGCTCTGGAATGGGTTGCCCAGGGAGGTGATGGAGGGATGCCACCCACTAGATCAGGTTGCCCAAGGCTCCATCTAACACTTCCAGGGATGGGGCATGCACAACTTTTCTGAGTAACCTATTCCTGTGTCTCACCACTCTATGAGTGAAGAATTTCCTCCTAACATCTAATTTAAATCTCCCCTCTTGTAGTTTAAAACTACTCCTCCTTGTCCTGTCATCGTCTACCCAAGCAAAAAGTTCCACTCCATCTTTTTTATAAGCCCCCTTTAAGTATTGAAAGACCACTATAAGGTCTCCACAGAGCCTCTCTTCTTCAGACTGAGCGTACCCAGCTCTCTCAGCCTTTCTTCATAGGAGAGTTGCTCCAGCCCTCTCTTCAACATCATAGCTCTCCTCTGGACCTGCTCTAACAGATCCACATCCTTCTTGTGCTGAATTTCATTATTGTTTCTTCTCCCTTGCCTCTTGCTGGGACCATGGTGAAATATCATGAAATATCAAACATATCACATGAAGGTGCTCTCCCTGAATCAGCCCACAGAGGGGCAACAGTCTAGAACACAATTGGACAAGCCTCACATTTCTTTTGTTTCTCAACTTTATTTTTTTTATTTTCTTTACCGCCTTTGTAGTGAGATCTGGCTGAACTATGTACAAGAACATTTGTTTCCCCTTTTCCAATGTCATTGCAGCTAAAATCAATTCTCTGCAGATTTTGTTACAGTGCAGATTACCAGGAGTGGGAGTGAGTGATGGCTAGCTGTGACATGCTAGGGTTGTCCGAGTAGTGACCTCACAAGTAATCATCCCTGCTGGAAAGTGAAGTTATACTTTTTGGCTCTGCTATTGATTTCTACCTTCTTTTGCATGTGTTTATGCTGTTTTGTCTGAAAGGAGTAGTACCAGTAGCTTTTACTAGTAGTTACTAGTTCCCCATCTATTATTTTTAGAGAATAAATTTGCGGACCTAAACCACAACCTCATTTAAACACATTTCAGTCTTCAGTAATGAAAGTCTTATTATCTGTGCCATTCTATTCTTCACTGGTGACATGGAAATGGTCTGCTTCATGGTACTAAGTTTAATGTCCAACCTGGGACAGGCCCTTCTGACTGCAAAGCTTAATAGACATAGTATAATTATCAAATTTATTGACTGTCTAGAGAAATTTTCCTGCTTGTGGTTTAACCTCAGAAGGCTGAGTGAGCACTGCACAGCTGCTCACTCACTACTCCCAAGTGGAATAGGGGAGAGAATCAGAAAGATAACAGTGAGAAAATACATGCATCAAGATAAAGAAGTTTAGCTATAGCTAAATAGCTAAAGCAAAAAGCTGCACGCACAAGCAAGGCAAAAGAAGGAGTTCATTCACTACTTTCCACTGAAAGGCACATGTTTGGCCACTTCCAGGAGAGCAGGACCTATCACATGTAGTGGTTTACTGGGAAGACAAACACCATCATTTCAAATGTGCCCACTTCCACCTTCTTTCCCTCAGCTTTTATTACTGGACATCATGTCCTATGATATGGGATATCCCTTTGGTTCATTTGGGTCTGCTGTCCTGGTTTAGTCTGTGTAAGCACTGCTCAACAACAACTAAAAATGTGTTATAAACATTTTTTTCATTCTAAATCCAAACCACAGCACCATTCCAATTACTATGAAGAAAATTAACTTGTCCCAGACAAAACAAGGACACTACTACAAGATTCTTTTCAACTATAACCATTAACACAATTTAATACTGTTATATACCACTTAATTTTCTTGTGCAAATCCTACACAAACTATGTGGAGATGAAACCAAATTAAGGCCTTATTGTACCAGAGAATTTTTCTGCTCTTTCTAACCATGGAAATTGTTCTAAAGTGAGATAGATTAATACTATAAAATTATACTGATATTGTATAATGTATAATTATCTTAATATTATCATATAATACATAATTAATAATCGTAATAATATTAATATAATTATCCCTAGCAATTTTACTTAACTACAATATGATCCAAGTAATTAGACTCCAAGGAAAATTCACAAAAGGCTTCTGGATCTTTTAATCTCCTTATTTTTCCTTAGTCGGCTAAAATAGGATATGAAAGGAATATTAAGAGCTGTTCACCATTATCCTCCAGTGCTCTGCTTTCTGTATTACTTGCACTTATAGAATGGGACACCCTCATGCTTCCAACACGCTCAACGTGTGTTGCAGAATTTCAATAGCTGTGTCTAGACCAATAACCCGAACAGGAACAGAAAATGTTTGAGCATCGTCCTCTACCGCCCATTGTGTGAACATTAGCATCACAGTTTTGGCTACATCAGCTGCCAAAGCTGGGCACAGCGCGGATCAGGGACCATACCAGGAGCCAGGGCAGATGAATCCACCATTTAAGCAGTGCACTGAGAGAGATGGGGAGGACATAAGTCCTGAGCCATGCCAGCCACACCACTTACCCTGTGGTGGCAGGGATTGTGCCTTGGCCCATTTTATTTACTGCTGCCTTGGAGCCCACAGAAGCAAGAGTTTTGTGGAGTTTCTTTTCTGGTGTTTTCTATGATTCACAACTGAGAGCATGACATTTCTACTGTGTGCATAATGTAATTTAAAAAATTTTCAGGGCTTGGAACCATTTTTATTTTATTTTTCCTCCTGTTCCCTTGTTTTCCACACCTACCTGTTCAGTTTTCATTAGTATAGGGAGTCTCTGTCTGCCAGTTAGAAGATTACATGTAGTTCCACATTAACAAATATACTTAATTTCACAGGAACATTGGTACTCTCTGTGTTTATTATTTCATACAAACACACTCTTCAGATCCTGTATCAAACATGAGGGGATTCCAATTTTCTTTTGTAATAGAGTGGCTGAAAGAGTCAGGTGTTTGCCATCAGTTTTAATCCTTCAGAAATTCTTCTTACTTTACTGTTTTCTGGATTTGATGGACACAGGCTTCTTATGGACCCCATTGGAGGTCTGTAGACAAAAAGCATAAATAATATTAAAATCTTTTTTTTTCTTTCTTTTTTTTTTTTTTCCCTCATGATGTCATGTTGGCACATTCTCATACCTGCAAGCTAAGAATATTTTATGGCCACTGATGTTTTCTCCTTTAATCTGTTATTGTCAGTTTAGAGCTGGTACTCGAAAATACCTTATTAGGGGTTTTTCCTTTTCATGGGGGAGTCATTCATTTTTATTAAAATATTTTAAACTGCACCACTGTAAACCAGAAATAATTTTGATGAAATAAATGGAAACATACAGTTGTAAAACGGATGCAAGTGAAAAATAATCCTCTAGGTACTTATTGATAAAATAATTTATATGGAAAATGATGAGTAAGATGAAGATTGCATAGATCTTGCACTTTCCAGGACCTTCACATATTTTCTTACAGTATTATTGAACCTAGGGCTCTCATTACAATAAATAGCATGTTTCTAGGCTCTCATTTATTTGTAGGGTTTTATGGGGGGATGTAAGACGTATTCCCTCTGGTGAGAAGGAAAGCACCCACAAATTTGCTATATAAGTTACCCGATTTCATGAAAGACTAGGGGAGTAACACTTATTTTAACTACCAGCCATAGCTTATCAAATCATCTGAGGAAATAATGTCATCTAGAAAAAGGCTTTACTGACTTAAAGCTCCCTAACTTGCATTTATTTTTGTGTTTGAAGTGCTTTGAACAAAAATGCCATTGAAAAGCACTTGATCTATAAGCCCTTCCAAGCCAACTGTTTCTCTTTCATGTTAATATTCTCAGTCTCTTCCTGGGGTGCAAGACTTTCAGTGGTAGGTGTAAAGATAGGAACCATATCTTTTGGGGTCTTCTGAGCAGAGATCAGTTCAGAAAGAATGGAGATAGCTGGCAGATGAAGTGGCAGCAGACCTGCTCTGATCACTGACTGCTCTCACCTGGGAACTTTTCACCAATGAGTGAAGAAATTTTACATTTGCAGCTGTTTCTCTCCTCCTTTGGGCAACAAGCACAGCAGCCCACAGAGCCTGCAACTAGGTGATAAAGGAACTGGGGACAGACTGCCTGCACTCAAGCCCATTTTTCAGGCTCAGGGACCAGAACAGGCAAAAATGACTTGGAGTTTGACCTTGCTTTTATCGACACCTGCATTGCAGGCTGAGTGACAATGACTGTCACGTGCATCAGAAACAATTACATTCCTCTTGCTGCTCCTGCTTCAACATCAGCACCTGCTCCACAGATTAGGGGCTCCCTGATCTACAGAGGAAGAATTTTTGAGAATGGTAGAGATTGATGACTTCCATCCAGTGAGAAATTGAAGCACTTTATCATATATAAAAAAAAGGCAAACACAAAGTAAATAGAAATATCCTTAAATGAGCTAAGAACTTTGTAACTTACCCTGGTGCAGACAAGCTGGAATTTTGAAGGAGGTTGTACAGACATTTTTCAGAGAATAAGGCATGAGCTTTGATTTTGCTTTTACTTGAGCAAAATTAAAAACGCAAACAAAGCAAGAGGGATATGGGATTATCTGTGCAGCTTTGAAGTGGCAGTTGGAGAGCATTCATTCTTATGATCCAACATATTCAAAACAATAAAGATAAAAGTAATCCTTTACATGGAACATCATCTGTGCCTTTAGCATATGCAAAGACTTTGCCTTGAAAAGTTTTGTACATTTCCATGGTGAATTAAACCTTTTTTTTTTTTTTTTTTTTTTTTTTGTGTGTGTGTGTGTGAGTATTTCTTTCATTTGAGTTAACAGACATTCTTGAAAATGAAAGTGCATCTGCACTTTCCAACTTGCTTTCTCTCTCCTTTCATCTTATTTTTCAGTTTCCAATTTGTTGCTGAAATCGGCATTTCAGTCTATGCCTCAGACTATGATTTTCTGATTAAAAAAAAAAAAAGAAAAAAAAAGAAAACTTTCAATGGTAAATAAACTGAATAGCGGGAACAACCAGAATATATATTAAAAAAAAAAAAAAAAAAAAAAAAGGAAAAAAAATTAAGACTGAGCATAAATGTTTACACTCATAAAATCATAAGAAATAGTAGCCCTTCCAATAGCCCTTGCCAATTGCCCCAGTCATGGACATGTTAAGTCAAGAGTCGCATCCTACACCTATATCTTCCTTTTTGGTTTCAAAATAAAATAAAGCCATAAAAAGCAAAAGCAGTGTTTGTTTCTCAGAATTAAGTTATTTTTGTGGGTTTGCTCTACTTGGCAGTAGAATTTCCTACCAGGATCAGAAATGTAGGATATAAGTATGTATTGATTTGTCCTTACAGAATACATTTATGTGAACATAAAGTATACAGTATATAGTTTTATCCTTAAAGAATACATGCATTTCTAATATCTGAGATGCTGGGTCCCTGGACAATTTGAGTTCTATATTGCCAAGATCAAATTCTAGGTGCTTCAAGGAGCTGGAGTAGAAATTACAAATATATATATATATATAAATAAAAAATGTGTTTTGTAGTTGCACTCCACCAGATAGACTATATATATATTCAGAAGCTGAGCTGGTTTACATCAGAATGCATTTGGTTATTCGCTACACAATGGATTGAATAATCCTATAAATATTTATGAGTAAACTGCAGAGGATTTGCTCCTTTCTTCCCACATGTGGGGATTTTAAAATGTGCACCATGTTAGTTCAAAGTAAAACCTAATGATTTGTTACTACTTAATGCATTTGACAGCATTGCTTAGCATCACAAACGTGTACTCTCTAGACAGTTACTCACAGACAATATTTTGGGGGACAATTCAGGAAGAACTTGCCTGAAAGACTGCCTGAATTCCAAAGCCACTACAGACAGCATAAGTCAGGGTTGGAAAGGATGTAAAATAGGAGCTGCTTTGTACTTTGACCTGAAGCAGCAGCATCTGGGCTGTGTGGATGTGTAGTTTCTGAATGAATAGGTCAGTCCGAGCAATAATCCTAGTGGAATTGAGACAAATAGCAAAAACAGGAGAAACACATTAGACTTTATTGGTTGGATCTTTGCAGGTGCAATGGCTCTAAGAATGCTGTTGCCATCTCTATGAATTTTATATTCTGCAAAGCTGAACTTTTACTGAAATGGGTAACTCATTTGGTTTCTGATACTATCACATGAACGAGGCTATACTCAGTTCAAATTTAATATTAATATCTTTCAGCTGAAAGTAATTTACATGCTTCCCTCATCTATATTTTCCATGATTCTCCTTTATTCATAAAATAAACTGTAATCTACTCTCTCTTTGTAGAGAATGAGCTTTGCTCTCTTCCCACTTTTCTTTTGCCTGTCAACTTTAGGACTTTTTTTCATTTGTCAGTTCTTCTAAAATGAGAATTAGGTCCCTTATGCTCCTGTTTTGCCATTTCTATCTGCTGATGATCAGTCATTCTCACATATATTCTACTCTGAACAGTAAACATAGGCAAGTGTCACTAACACAGGTTTCTGATGAACTCAGAATCAGGTTCTGTTGAAAATAGAAACCCTGATTCTGAACATGAGATATGTCAAGTGAGCCTTTGAACAAGCAAATGGAAGATTAAGGTGTCCAGAACCCATGGGAACCAGGCTAACATTTTATGATACCCTTGTTACTATTGCAATATTATCCTTAGTACTGGTAACATGCATTTCTGTAAGTGTTTCATTTCTAATTAGAGTTGGCTTTTGCAGGACAGCCCTCAGCCATGACAACTTTCTGTGCTGTGGTTCATATCTAGATCTCCTTCTGCATGAAACTGAACTGGAAGAGGAGTTCCTGTAGGACACCTCAGGCATGAGTGTCCAAAACAGGCATTCAGTTGATGGGATTAGACCAGAGCTAGTCCAAACTTTAAAGCCAAACCAAACCAAAAGAGTCTGATATGTGTGTAGTATGGCTATGAGGTCCTGCTGTTTGGCAGTAGTATGGTTCTGAGGTCCTGCTGTTTCACTGTTTGGTTTTGCACCTGGTGGTCTGCACTGCCTGTTCATGTAGACACAGCCCTAATGGTCATTGTCATTAAGGCTGCTTAGCTTGATAAAACATGTATAATGATATATATGTATAATGATATAATAAATGTTCGACAAAATTTAGAACATTCTGCCCAAATTTTCCATAGTATGCTAATGCCTAACTTAGCTCTAATATCCAACTTTTTTTTTCTGAGAATGAGACCAAAAGAAAATGGTCCACCCTGACAATTAAAAAGAGAAAACATATTGTTACTGAGGAGATCCCTGCTGTAGAACAGGAGTTTGAAGTCTGCAGGGAAGAAGAGATAAAGGGAATGCTCTAATGTTAAATACTTTTGCTCTCTGACTGTGCAGAAATTTAGTAGACTCCTATTTCAGTAGTGTATTTTAAATACATCAGATCCATTCTCTGACAATTCTGTTAATGCAGAGCAAGTTCAATACCTCAGAGCTGCCTTGCGTTGCCTCCCATGGGTGATCTTCAAAGTCCCAGTATCTTTTAGGGAACTTAGAGCACCTCCTCTAGGACCCTCCAAAATGCATTGGCTTTTGATCTCATGCTCTTGCTGATGATGAATGAGGAGGAAAGATAAGCAAGAACCCATAGAGAAAGCAGAAGAGTGAAGAATGTACATAGAGGCTAAGTGATAAATGGAGAGGAGAAATCCACCCCTTCCAATATTAGGTTAGAAGGGCTCATCAGAGAAGAAGTCTAAGCTGACTCTAAGTAGTACATTCACATCTTGTAGGAAAGCACAGATGCTATATTTCTTGTACACAATTTGCTTCATCCTTCATGGTTACCATTAAACACCTTTCCGTATCAGTACTTGTACTGATTCATGCCTAATCTAGCCTGACATTTCTGGGTTAAAGTGTTATATACAGTTGATGTGTCTGAACACAAGTGAAACATTACTAATTATAGCAGTGATAACATCGAAGAGAGAAGCCTCAAGGCTATCAAAAGGGACTTTAGGGGGCTGGGTCGGTTAGTGGATGGAGCGGGAGTGCAGGTGGTGTTTTCGTCCATCCCTATGGTGGCAGGGAGGAGTTCAGAGAGGACACGGAAAGCCCACCTGTTAAACACGTGGCTCCGGGGCTGGTGCCAACGCAGAAATCTTGGGTTTTTTGATCATGGGGCACTTTACTCAGCACCTGGCCTGATGGCCGCAGACGGGTCCCTATCTTTTAGGGGAAAAAGGATCCTGGGCCAGGAACTGGCAGGGCTCATTGAGAGGGCTTTAAACTAGGTAGGAAGGGGGATGGGGCTGAGGCTAGGATTGTTGGGGCTGTGCCAGGGGGAACAATGGCAAGGCCGGAGGATAAGGCAATGGCCCAGCTGAAGTGCATCTACACCAATGCACGCAGCATGGGTAACAAACAGGAGGAGCTGGAAGCCATCGTGCGGCAGGCAGGCTACGACTTGGTTGCCATCACGGAGACGTGGTGGGACCAGTCTCATGACTGGAGTGCTGCAATGCCTGGCTATAAGCTCTATAGAAGGGACAGGCAGCATAGAAGGGGTGGTGGTGTGGCTCTCTATATTAGAGAGTCTTTCGAGGTTGTAGAACTCGAGGTTGGGAATGACAAGGTCGAGTCCCTTTGGGTTAGGATCGGCAGGGACAACAAGGCTAGTGTCCTGGTCGGGGTCTGCTATAGACCGCCGAACCAGGATGAGGAGACGGATGAGGAATTCTACAGGCAGCTGACAGAGGTTGCAAAATCATCAGCTCTTGTACTCGTGGGGGACTTCAACTTCCCTGACATATCCTGGAAGCACAACACAGCCCTGAGAAAGCAGTCTAGGAGGTTTCTGGAGAGCGTGGAAGATAGCTTCCTGACGCAGCTGGTTAGTGAGCCTACCAGGGGAGGTGCCCCGCTAGACCTTCTCTTCACAAACAGAGAAGGACTGGTGGAGGACGTGATCGTCGGGAGCTGTCTAGGGCAGAGTGACCACGCAATGGTGGAGTTCACTATTCTTGGCGAGGCCAGGAAGGGGACCAGTAAAACCGCTGTATTGGACTTTCGGAGGGCTGACTTTGAGCTGCTCAGGACACTGGTTGGTGGAGTCCCTTGGGAGGCGGTTCTGAAGGGCAGAGGGGTCCAGGAAGGCTGGGCGCTCTTCAAGAGGGAAGTCTTAATGGCGCAGGAACGGTCTGTTCCCACGTGCCCAAAGACGAGCTGGCGGGGAAGAAGACCGGCCTGGCTCAACAGAGAATTGTGGCTTGATCTTAGGAGGAAAAAGAGGGTTTATAAGCTTTGGAAAAGTGGGCAGGCCACTAAGGAGGACTTTAAAGAAGTAGCGAGGCTGTGCAGGGACAAAATTAGGAAGGCCAAAGCTCATCTGGAGCTCAATCTGGCTACTGCCGTTAAAGATAACAAAAAACGTTTCTATAAATACATCAACACAAAAAGGAGGACTAAGGAGAATCTCCATCCTTTACTGGATGCGGGGGGAAACTTAGTTACAAGAGATGAGGAAAAGGCGGAGGTGCTCAATGCCTTCTTTGCCTCAGTCTTTAGCAGCAATACCGGATGTTCTCTGGATACCCAGTACCCTGAGCTGGTGGAAGGGGATGGGGAGCAGGATGTGGCCCTCATTATCCATGAAGAACTGGTTGGTGACCTACTACGGCACTTAGATGTGCACAAGTCGATGGGGCCAGATGGGATCCACCCAAGGGTACTGAGGGAACTGGCAGAGGAGCTGGCCAAGCCACTGTCCATCATTTATCAACAGTCCTGGCTATCGGGGGAGGTCCCAATCGACTGGCGGCTAGCAAACGTGACGCCCATCTACAAGAAGGGCCGGAGGGCAGACCCAGGAAACTACAGGCCTGTCAGTTTGACCTCAGTGCCAGGAAAGCTCATGGAGCAGATCCTCCTGAGAGTCATCATGCAGCACTTGAAGGGGAAGCAGGCGATCAGGCCCAGTCAGCATGGCTTTATGAAAGGCAGGTCATGCCTGACGAACCTGATCTCCTTCTATGACAGAGTGACGCGCTGGGTGGATGAGGGAAAGGCTGTGGATGTGGTCTACCTTGACTTCAGCAAGGCTTTTGACACCGTCTCCCACAGCATTCTCCTCAAGAAACTGGCTGCTCTTGGCTTGGACTGGCGTACGCTTCGTTGGGTTAGAAACTGGCTGGATAGCCGGGCCCAAAGAGTCGTGGTGAATGGAGCCAAGTCCAGTTGGAGGCCAGTCACTAGTGGCGTCCCCCAGGGCTCGGTGCTGGGGCCGGTCCTCTTTAATATCTTCATCGATGATCTGGACGAGGGCATCGAGTGCACCCTCAGTAAGTTCGCAGATGACACCAAGTTAGGTGCGTGTGTCGATCTGCTTGAGGGTAGGAAAGCTCTGCAGGAGGATCTGGATAGGCTGCACCGATGGGCTGAGGTCAACTGCATGAAGTTTAACAAGGCCAAGTGCCGGGTCCTGCACCTGGGGCGCAATAACCCCAAGCAGAGCTACAGGCTGGGAGAGGAATGGTTGGAAAGCTGCCAGGCAGAGAAGGACCTGGGAGTGATGGTGGACAGTCGGCTGAATATGAGCCAGCAGTGTGCTCAGGTGGCCAAGAAGGCCAACGGCATCCTGGCTTGTATTAGGAACAGCGTGACCAGCAGGGCTAGGGAGGTGATCGTCCCCCTGTACTCAGCTCTGGTGAGGCCGCACCTCGAGTACTGTGTTCAGTTTTGGGCCCCTCGCTACAAGAAGGACATCGAGGTGCTTGAGCGGGTGCAGAGAAGGACGACGAAGCTGGTGAGGGGCCTGGAGAACAAGTCCTACCAGGAGCGGCTGAGGGAGCTGGGCTTGTTCAGCCTGGAGAAGAGGAGGCTCAGGGGCGACCTTATCGCTCTTTTTAGGTACCTCAAGGGAGGCTGTAGCGAGGTGGGGGTTGGCCTGTTCTCCCACGTGCCTGGTGACAGGACGAGGGGGAATGGGTTTAAGTTGAGCCAGGGGAGTTTTAGGCTAGATGTTAGGAAGAACTTCTTCACTGAAAGGGTTGTGAGGCACTGGAACAGGCTGCCCAGGGAAGTGGTGGAGTCACCATCCTTGGAAGTCTTCAAAAGACGTTTAGATGTAGAGCTTAGGGATATGGTTTAGTGGAGGGCTGTTAGCGTTAGGTTGGAGGTTGGACTCGATGACCTTGAGGTCTCTTCCAACCTAGAAAATTCTGTGAAAATTCTGTGATTCTGTGATTCTGTAATTAAGCACCAATTTTGAAATACCCCAATTCTCTTAACTTTATTCTTCTATTCCTATAAGTAGACAGTAATTGACACTGGGGTACTTCTTACCTGTACATATTAGGACTAATTGCTGTTTACTCTTTTCCAAGGAAAAAATAAATATTAAAAAAAAAAAAAAAAAAAAAAAGATGCAAAGACTCAAAAGAATTGCTAGTTGCTTCTCAGTTGCCGTGTTCTGTAAAATCTAGGGCAAATTATGATATCGTCATCATTCTTTCTTTTTTTTTTTTTTTTTTTTTTTTTTTTTTCTCCTTTGTAGTGTCTTTGGCAAGTCTTCTCTCATTTCTTCAATCCTGAAAAAATGGTGAAGAACTTCAGAAGGTGCTGAGCACCTTCTAGAACAAACTCTTTGTTATAAACATGTTGGCTGAGTGGTTTTGTTTATACTCATCTGCACTGCACAATGCTAATAGCAAACAAAAGCACCATCACCTGCCAATAAGTAAAACAAGGTAGCCCAGAAAAAGGGGGCTCTGTATAGCAAAGATCAGACTCCTTATATGCACTAGACTGTGTGATACTGTGAAGTTGTTATTCTCACTGTTTCCTCTCTTCTTTTCTGTGTCAAGTAATTGCTTGAAAGCTGTGCTCAGGTTTTGTCTAGTGATATGTATCTGAAAACAAGTGGTCTGTTTAAGATGTAGTGGGTCACCACTATCACTAGTTTATTTAGCTGACATTAGGCTACTGTCATATAGGCACAAGACATTTTGTCTCACTGGTATTCAGAAACTTTATAGAATTTCATCAGGATAATTTACTGGGAAAAAAGAAAAAAAAAAAAAAAAAAAAGGTTTAGACACTGAGAGACCAATTTATTTTAGAAGTAACAATCCTGAATAAGCAGGAACACATTGCATCTAGCTATCATTTAGTAATTGGCATTTTGAGTTTCTCAGAACATCCATTCATTCAGGTCTTAGTAGAGTCTTGTCTGTGAATTATGATTTACAACAAGCCAAAGTGAGACACATGGGACCAAACTGACAGAACACTGATGCCTGTCACATAGGCATGTACTACTGCTTTTTAAGTACCAGGCAAAGATTTAAATGAGCAGGGAACCTTCAAAGAAAGCATCAATCTCAGTAAGCAGTAAAGAAAAAGATACTGTCATTAGCACAGTTTCAACTGAGCAGAGGCACTCAGTATGAAGCTGAAGAAGCTGAAGATTCTGAGACTGGACAAGTACAAGACATCAAAGGAATGCAGAGACACAGTAGAAATTCCTCACAGCATTTTTTTAGGAAGCATATCACAAAGAGAGAGGACAATGATACTCAGCTAAAGAAGAAAAGTATCTGGTTCTTTCCCATCATCAATATCTGTGATTGTGCAATGAGGCTGGGTCTGTTAAATTTGAGAGAATATTTAGAGAGGCAAACTAATAGCAGCAAATAATTACATTTTTTTAAAATTATTTTTTTAGTTTTTGAAAATAAATATTTATGAATCTCATGGGAATAGATTGTGATTTTCATGACTTTGTTAAGGAAAAGTCTTCCACAGAAGTAAATTTTAGGCAGTTGGTTACCTACACAATTTCTTGATTGTGTTAACTATCAATTTAGTTAACTTGTGTTAACTAAATAATTATCAGCTGGCAGTGGGTCATTCAGCCACATTTTAAGTACTGCTAAGTTATGCTAACATGATTGTAATAGAAAAAAAAAGAGATCTGTTAAGATTAAGTGCTGGAAGCCTTGATTTTCTCAGGGAGTAATAGCAGTCATTCTTGTGGGAATGAGTATGAACTGCAGGTTCTTGTGAACCAGGACAGATTTTCATTGACACTTTCTTTCATAAGTCTTTTTTGTGCCTACCTATGGTGGATCATCTTTATATGCATTATTGCACTTCCTCTGGAAAATGCTGGCTTATCTTGCTTGCCAGCAAGCCTGTATGCCTCCTCCCTCAGAAAAAGTGTCATCCAACAACCATGCCCTCCCACGGGCATCCCACGGTACCTGGCTGGCCAGCCTGGTACCTCTGAGCCTCTGAGACCACCCCAGCCCAGCATCACCTCTTGCTGACATGTGGCTGTGCAGCTGAATGACACCTGCTGCTGCTCTAGCTTGTCAGGTGTGCAGATACTTCAGGTATAGGTAGTCCCACATTATGATTGCTGGTACCAGCCCTCCATGGAGAGAGGGTGAGTACAGGTCCTTCTGAGTGATTAACAGTCACTTAGCAGGATCAACTTGCAGGTCTGCAAGCAGAATTAAAACAGCTGGGAGAGAAAATGGGAACATAGTAAAGCAGAAGAGCTTGTGGCAGGTTGGAGGAGTGCTGGTGAAATAATAGGGCCTCTGGGAGACTTCATACAGTCTAAAACTTCTGTGAAAAGCTATCACACATCTGTTGGAGGCCCAAAGATGAGAGGAGATTGTGTTTAATCAGCACAGTGTGATATTAATATCATTGTAAGAAAGGCTTAAAGTCTTGGTTTGTGAGCACGATGACATTAACACCATTCTAATTTTCCTTCTGTACTCCTATGTACTCTGTTTTCTTTCACTCTCTCACCACCTACTATGTTATTAAAGAAAGTACAAAAACCTAGTTCTCCCCACTCCCTAATATGCAACACAACTATTGCTTAGCACATGCCTTCTCAACCCTAGCACATTTATTGGTTTGGTCCTTTCTTGTTTGGATGCCCAAGGTGAGAATGCTTCATGGGCTGACAAGAATAAAACTCAAGGAAAAGAGAGCATTTTACATGACAACAGACAGAAAAGAAAAAGTAACAAAGTGTGTGTATAGGGGCTGTCCTGTAGTTACTTTTAAGGTTTCTACTATGAGCTGCTGTGAAATATTAAAAAGCGAATTGTCCTTTTTTTTTTTTTTTTTTTTTTTTTTTTGTTACATACAGAACTTTTTGTGTAGTCTGAAGTGTGCTGTGTTTGATTTGCAAGTATCAAAGTAGGCACTGCCCATGCCCCCTATTCTCTCTGCATCCATCAATGACTGGCCCACACTGCCATGCAGCTCTCCTCATCCTGCTGCCCGCATTTCTTTCCGCTTTCCTCTTCTGCACTAGCTCTGGAGTAAATTGCACCAAGTCTTAACAAGTCTTTTAGAAAGACACCTCCAAAGAAACAACTTTGAGACATGCTTTGCTTTGAGCCTTTCCACAACTGATTTCAACCCTCCCATAGGTATTTTGTGACATGTAGGCTAGTAATTCTAGCAAGTACCTTATCTAACGACTATCTTAAGAAACATAAGGAATTCCTTAGTTCTTTCTTCCTATTATAAGAAATACACATATACTTAGCTTTTACCTAGCTAACACACAACAGTGCATTTCACAGAAAGATATGTGTGAAACCATTGCTTAAGCTCCCAGGACTCTGGAAAGACTAAGAAATGTATATTTATCCAATACCTAAGACAAAACAACAATTGGACTCTGAGTTATTATCCTTTTCTTATCCTCTTCCTAACAGGAAACAGTCTACGTGGCCAATTTACTGCAGACATAACTTCTGGGGATAACAGGCAAGCAAACAACTGACCTGGACATAGGGCCTTAGAAACAAAAGCTTGCTCTCATTTTATCCTTTTTCTAGTCTTATTAATATGTCTCAGTGTTTCATCTGATTACTAAATATTTCTAATACCTGTAACGCTTAGCATAGTATATGTATTATTTGTTTATCAAGACATCAGTGATGTAGCAAAAAAAAAGTTACATGGTATCTTAAGAGATCATCCATCAAGGGAAAATCAAGTGATTTTACTATCTTTTATGGATCTTTGCACAATTTGTTCTGCAAAGTTTAACCATGCCAGCAATTCCAGTCTTCCTAATTAACAGTTCTCATAACTAGAAAGTTTTCTAACATATTTTTTTTTTTTATGAAAATGAAAGGTTCTGTATTTCAAATCGTTCAGGCTGTGAGCAAAGAAAATTTGCTTATATTTTTCTTTAGATTTTTAGATTTTGTTCATAAATTTGAAAATTGTTATCATACACTGTGCTGATTAGTCTTCTCTAGTGCATAGTCTTCTCTAGATGAGGCTGAACTAATTCTTTTAGTTGTGACTTTAGACCATTTTCTCCAAGCCCATGATAGCTGTTACTGTTCTCTGGATTCTCTCCAATGTTACCTGAAATGCTGTTCCCAAAGAGAACATGGTACCCAGTGTCGGCTTTATCCAATGATATCATCATACCTCCTACTTGGGCTAAATCCACAAAATGTATCACTTAAAATTTCATTTATGATATGTTAAAAAGAGATTTGAGCAGTGAGCCTCGTTTATATCTTAGATAAAATGACCTCTGTTCTTCACAGGTTACTTCTGTTTTCAAATTGTGACCACAGAGCCTCCTTATGCCTGATTCTCATCTGTCTTGCTAGCCTAAATTTTGATTGCATCTCTCAGCCTGCATCAGCAAGACACCTACAAAGGTTATACAGAACAAACGAAACAGAGGTCAGTCCAAGTGATGTACCTGGTAAGAAGAAACAAGGTTATGGGTACATGATTCCTTCTTCATGTCTGAAACTTGATCTGATGACAGATATTTTCTTGCCTTGCTGAGGGAATCACTAAAAGTAATTTTCTCCATTTAGAGACTCCTTAATATGAAGGGAGAGTTGTCTAGTAGCCCTAGAAAAATGCCATTTTCCCATATTCTACATAGCAGCCGGAGGCAAAATGATTTTTCAATTACTTTCATTGTAAATGAGATATGCAGAAAGTATAGAATCTCTCTCAAGGAGATTATGGTGGGAATAGAAACAGTTGCAAAACTGTAACAGATATGTCAGTAGTACTAGGTTAGTCATCCCTTAGTAAATATTTGTGCAAAATGTATTATGCTGCAGTCTAATGTCGCCTGAAATTACACTGAGTATCAGAAGCAGGAATATTCTTACTGAACTAGTTCCAAACTTGATTGCTCTATAATAAGGCCATACTTTGCCACCTGAGCCTCACTTCAGAGGAGAGCTCATCAAACTCAGTAAAGGAACTGTACAACAAGGACATTACCAAATGTGAAGAAAGGTGACACAGTCTCACCAGAGGTGTTCTCCTGGGGCACTTCATTCCTCCACAAGGCACTGCCAGTGTCATAGCTTCCCAACCACTGGGCTGTGCAGCCATTACTTTGTTATTAACTGATTTAGTCCAATGACCTCTTTCTGTTCTTTTCTGACATACACATGTCACCTCGTGTGTCCCTGTATGCACACTATCAGTCATGGATCACTCTTCTCTGGCTCAGTGCTGAGTTACAGCTAGGATGTGAGTCAGAGGCATCGGAGTCTCTGATTTGTTTCATACAAGCTATCAGTCTCTGCTCTGGAGTAATTGATGTTCCCTTTGAATACAAGTGCTTGAGAGAAAAATTCAGTGATATAAAAAGCTAAGAGCAGTTTCCAGGAGACCTGGAAGCTTGCAGCTGGCTACAGCTGCCTACAGCCTCACAAAGCAACAGCTAAGAGAGTAGTGAGCAACTTAAAGAAATCAAGTCAAGCTGCCCATTCCTGACACGAGACCAAAACACACTCTCAGGGATCAGCACCAGCACCAGCGATCAGTGGAGCATGGCTAAGCTGTGCTGATCTTGTCCAGAATACCAGCTGTCTTTCTGCAGAGGCTCACTGGGGCAAGAAGTGCACAAATTTCCTCAGCTAACCTCAGTCCTAAGTCCTCCTCATGTGGCAATTAATGAAAGGAAGATGCAAGCGTGGGCACAGCTGGTAGAGCGTTTGATACTGTTTGTTCCAAAGAGGCATTGCAATGTCACAAGGTTTAAGCTGGCAGGCAATTAAAATCAGTTTCATTCAGAAAACACTGAAGAGCTACTCAGCCTCTGCTTTTGCAATCAAGTTAGCTCACCATTATAACACTGTGCTAATGAGTGCTTTACAGGTTTCAGTGTAGAGCACCTTCTGTAATTTAATAGGCATCATAAAAAAAAAGTCTAATTGAGCACCCACGTGCTTCAAATGAACCTGTGGGATCAGTGTCTGAGGAAGACCTCCAGGTTGAAATGAGGCTGGGAAATGATCCCAGTTTGAACTAATCTCATTATATTGGTGCTATTTTCAAGTGTGATTCACATGCATGGAGTCACTTTTCTTACATTTATGGCTTTTCTCCCTTATTACCACATTGTAAAATGCTTTTACAAGCAGAAAAAGATGAGGATATTGCACCTTGCTGATCTGTATCTTAGCTGTGTTGTATCCAAAATTGTTTTAGGACTACAATCTTGCAAGTTGATATATATCTTCAGGTATGAAGAAGCAATATAAATAAATGAATATTTTAATATGACGCTAATTTCATTGGAACTTTACATTCATAGATTGGAATTTACATGTCCTCCTTAGAGAAGCACACTTCTGCAGGAATGTTTTTGCAGGTGTTATGTGCAAGCACTATTTTGTTTCACTGCTTACTGTAGTTAGCTCCATAGGCTAACTCATGAGAAAAAATCATGTTACTCCCAGTGATTAATATGAATCTTTGTAGCAATTCTAGTATTTTCGTCTGTCTATGTTTTACTTTTGTAGTTGAATTATACAGATATTAGCCCCTTGAAGGACTATATATATATATATAGAGAGAGAGAGAGGGGGGGGGGGGGGGGGGAGAGAGAGAGAATTATAAATCCAGTGTAAAAATATATAGATATGCATATTGTAAATTTATATAACTATATATATATTTACATAATTAGGAATTCTAGGGTTGTGGAAATGTATTTAAAAGTAGGATCATAACTTTCCTAAAAATCACTTCAAATTGAGCTTTACTACAGCAGGAAGTAATCGCATTTCAATTACTTGTTTCGCTAAAGTGCATGATTTGACGTTGTTGGCAAACTTTCACTCCCTTTTTTGGCTAAGCTACTAAATTTTAATCTGATTATGACCTGTAGTTTGCTAGTAGAGTTGGTTGTGAAATGAAGAAAAATCTTAAATTAGTGAAAGTGTTGGTGCAATTTTATTTTCAAGCTTGTCTTTACTCATTTTAAATTACGCATAGCTGTTCTTTACATAAGGAATAGTTTAAAGGTTATTGGGGTTTTGTTAGCTTCATTTTGGTGAGTTCTTTTTCAAATTCCAATTCGGAAAATTGCCTTGTGGAAAAAAAAAAAAATATATATATATATATATACACATGTATATATATATATATGTTGAAAATACATTACTCTATTTAGAATATTTAAAGTCAATTAGCAGAAAAAAAAATGTATACAATTCTGTTTCAATATTTCACCAATTTGAAAAGATTTATTTTCTTCAGATTAAATCAAGATACAATGTGTGTAGCTGCAACAGAATCTGCTGCTGCATTTGCAAACCTCTGAGACTTGTGATAAACATCCTTAAAAAGTAAAACTATTCTTTGTTTTGGTCAGTTTGATAAAAAGACCTGTTCATATCAACTAAGAAAAAATAAAAATCAAAGTAAATTTTGTGTCACCACTGACCTTAATCACTAGAAATGCTGGACAGTGTGTTCAAATCGGGCCTGGATCCTGGCATAGCCATTCCCCAGCCTTGGTCAGGGACTGGGCTCTGCCTCCTCACCTGCCTCCAAGCCTCCACCTTGTTTTCTTGGTGCTTGAATTGCTTGGCAGTGTTGTTTCTGTGCCTTGCTTCAAAAGTTGAAGTACTGTCATCAAGAGACTGTACAGAAAGGAAACAGGCAAGCACCAATGGTTTCTCACTGAAAAAATCTCAAAAACCAATACAGTGGGTGCATGGCAATGCCTCAAGAAGTTTGAAAGGTTACTACCTGAAATGCACTGCCAAAAGAATTGCCTGTGAGAACATTTTGTGAAGAGACCCACTAAAACACAACTGTGATAAAGGGAGAAAGATACCCCCAGGTGCTGATCTGTGGCTCTATGCAACTCTGTATTCTCAAAAACATGGCTCTCACTCTAATAAAACATCTTTTTCTGCAAAACCTTTCATGTCAAACCTATCCACCCAAGGGTACTGAGGGAACTGGCAGAGGAGCTGGCCAAGCCGCTGTCCATCATTTATCAACAGTCCTGGCTATCGGGGGAGGTCCCAATCGACTGGCGGCTAGCAAACGTGACGCCCATCTACAAGAAGGGCCGGAGGGCAGACCCAGGAAACTACAGGCCTGTCAGTTTGACCTCAGTGCCAGGAAAGCTCATGGAGCAGATCCTCCTGAGAGTCATCATGCAGCACTTGAAGGGGAAGCAGGCGATCAGGCCCAGTCAGCATGGCTTTATGAAAGGCAGGTCATGCCTGACGAACCTGATCTCCTTCTATGACAGAGTGACGCGCTGGGTGGATGAGGGAAAGGCTGTGGATGTGGTCTACCTTGACTTCAGCAAGGCTTTTGACACCGTCTCCCACAGCATTCTCCTCAAGAAACTGGCTGCTCTTGGCTTGGACTGGCGCACGCTTCGTTGGGTTAGAAACTGGCTGGATAGCCGGGCCCAAAGAGTCGTGGTAAATGGAGCCAAGTCCAGTTGGAGGCCAGTCACTAGTGGCGTCCCCCAGGGCTCGGTGCTGGGGCCGGTCCTCTTTAATATCTTCATCGATGATCTGGATGAGGGCATCGAGTGCACCCTCAGTAAGTTCGCAGATGACACCAAGTTAGGTGCGTGTGTCGATCTGCTTGAGGGTAGGAAAGCTCTGCAGGAGGATCTGGATAGGCTGCACCGATGGGCTGAGGTCAACTGCATGAAGTTTAACAAGGCCAAGTGCCGGGTCCTGCACCTGGGGCGCAATAACCCCAAGCAGAGCTACAGGCTGGGAGAGGAATGGTTGGAAAGCTGCCAGGCAGAGAAGGACCTGGGAGTGATGGTGGACAGTCGGCTGAATATGAGCCAGCAGTGTGCTCAGGTGGCCAAGAAGGCCAACGGCATCCTGGCTTGTATTAGGAACAGCGTGACCAGCAGGGCTAGGGAGGTGATCGTCCCCCTGTACTCAGCTCTGGTGAGGCCGCACCTCGAGTACTGTGTTCAGTTTTGGGCCCCTCGCTACAAGAAGGACATCGAGGTGCTTGAGCGGGTGCAGAGAAGGGCGACGAAGCTGGTGAGGGGCCTGGAGAACAAGTCCTACGAGGAGCGGCTAAGGGAGCTGGGCTTGTTCAGCCTGGAGAAGAGGAGGCTCAGGGGTGACCTTATCGCTCTTTTTAGGTACCTCAAGGGAGGCTGTAGAGAGGTGGGGGTTGGCCTGTTCTCCCACGTGCCTGGTGACAGGACGAGGGGGAATGGGCTTAAGTTGAGCCAGGGGAGTTTTAGGTTAGATGTTAGGAAGAACTTCTTTACAGAAAGGGTTGTGAGGCATTGGAACAGGCTGCCCAGGGAAGTGGTGGAGTCACCATCCCTGGAAGTCTTCAAAAGAAGCTTAGATGTAGAGCTTAGGGATATGGTTTAGTGGAGGGCTGTTAGCGTTAGGTTGGAGGTTGGACTCGATGACCTTGAGGTCTCTTCCAACCTAGAAAATTCTGTGATTCTGTGATTCTGTGATTCTATGTATTTCTCACAGGACTCCTTTCTCCCAGTCGAACATCTTTGTTGGAATCAGAGTAATCAAAAGTTTCATATTCAAAATGTGAATGGCCTTGAACGCTACTACATTTATTTTTAGCAAAACCTTTGAAGTGACCCTTGCTTCAGGCATTTTAGGGGTAGGTCTCTGATCAGCTAATTAGTTTGCCTCAAAAGTCGTTTTCACCAGCAAAAACTCCAGCAGAGGTTTAAGATGAGATGAAATTCATGCTCTTATCACCAATCCCCTCTTTTTTCTTTGAGATATTGAGCAATATGATTTTTTCTTAGAATTATCCATGACACACAAATGTTTTCATATGGTACCTGCACTGCAGACCATGCACAGATTTTTCACATTAATTTGAAAATGTGTATATGCTAGATTTTCATAGAATCACAGAATATGCTAGATTTTACACATCAGTATTTATTTGTTTGTTTGTTTTTTCCCTAGCAATTTGAAACTAGTTCTCATTTCCATTAGTATGCTTAAAAACAAACAAACAAACAAACAAACAAAATGGCAAACAACAAAGGCAATGTTTGAAAATACTTCTGTGTTTCCCTAATGAACCCAATGCATTGTTCTGAAGTAAAGCAGCTGGTTAAAACCATCTGACATTTTCTTCTGGACGCATCTATAAATTGTAGCACACTTCTCATCTTTAGCAAAGAAAGATGTTTCAGGAAACAAGAGGGCTTGCATCTTGCTGTCGTTTAGAATGAGTGATCTGAAGAAGTTTAAACTACCAGGAAATACTAGTCGACCCTAATTTCTCTGCATGACCTTACTGATTTTCAGACAGAAAATGGTGAATCTGACCAATTTGTCACGCTGTTTCCTGCACTGAGTGGTTACACAAATTCTGTGTTGTCTCTGCCTCCCTGCCCTATTTGTGTCATTGCTGTTTCCTTACAAGCAAAAGTAAAAAATAATAATCTGTTTAAACCACAGATGCAAAAATAACAGTTCCTTTGTTCAGCATATGTACAAGGTCAAGGAAATCTGCTTTAAAATATGTAGCTCAATTCTAAATGGCAGTTATATTCCCTATTTGACATGGGAAATAATCTGATTCTCATTCTACTTATCTCAGAATCACAAATATTTTCGGATTCTTTCATCATTTTATTTTTAAAATTTATTTACATGTAATGCATATACGTGTATAAAAAAGATTCTGATCTTTCTTTCCAAATTAACACTTTGAAGACAGGAAAGGTTGTTAACAGCTGTAAGAAGAGCAAAACATCACCATTTTCTCAGAACACAATGAAGTGAAATGCTATTTGCTCACTTTTACTATTTTTTTATTTTTAAACAAAATCATATTTTTCCTTCTTTAATTTGTTACCTCCTGAAATAAATATTCTTTTGTTTCAACAGTTTACTCAAATGATGAATAATGGCCGGCAACAGAAAACAAAACTTAAAGAAAAGATACCTATAGTGGGTTAATCTGCCATGTTTAAAGCTGCATTAAAGCTATTTCAAGTAAAGCAGAAATTCTTGTTGTCATGAAAAACAAGTATATTTTAAATCTAATATGAAGGTGTAGAACTATAAATTTGGGAGTCCTGTGTTATATTCCTTTTTTTCAGAGTCTTTCTTTTCATCTTTCTATGTGTGAAAATTCTGTTTCTCATATGTACATATATATTCATTTTTCTCAAAATTTCTCTTTGTTGGCACCTTCTCATGTTGAAATGGAAGTCTGTATGGAACTGGCTTTATCAGTACTGTGTAGACGGGGGCTATCAGTATTCTAGCATGCACTTTTTCTACATATCCAGCTCAAAATCAAACTAGCTTCCTTCATTTCCCAGCACAGATTCATATCCAGTTTTCTACTGTATCTCCCTTTGGTCTGCCCCAGCATTATTGCTTTCCAAGTATTTCCAACAGAAAAGTTATGTTTTAGATTATTATTTTCAGAATGTGCTGACCTGCTTTTTTCTCTACTTAAACTCTCCTGTTCCTGGACATATTGTTACCTTAGTCCTTGTCATCTTATTTTCTCTGTTTATAACTTTTCCTAATTTAGGATAATGTGCATATTTGGGAAAGTATGTATCTGTGCTTCTACATCACCTGTTACCTGATTAATAAAGTGTTAATTACTCTACTGAATAATCTGGGTGGTTGCTGCTCTGGGGAGTTTTCTGTGATTTATTCTAACTCAGTCCCAATGTTTGGATCAACAGAATGAAAGTAAAGTTATGATTTCAACTAAGATTTGCCCCCTTCTTTTTTATATAACTCTAGGATTAGGGGCTTGAATAATTGAACTTCTAAGCATGCAAAAAATACTCTGTTTTGTTTTCCTCCTTAAGGCTGTTTAGAAGGGTGAAGCAAGGTCAATTTACTTATTATGGTGTGAGTAATTTATGGAATTGTGTCACACATATGGATTCATTCTTCTGCTAGTTGGAAAATGTGAATAAAATAATTAGCTAATGTACCTATACATTTATTTTAATAATTAATGTGTTTGTTACATGCTTTCACTCTGTAGTATGTATTTTAATTCATAATATCAAACATATTTTAAATAAAGGTTTTTCATTTAGACAATATATATTAATGATATTATGACACACAAACAGTTATAAATAATCTTATAGGCAGTTGTAACATACTGTTCAAATATTAATGAAATCATATTAATTTAATTCATAACCCTGCTCAATTAATCTTAAATGGCATAATGGCTAACAGTCTCACAAGGATTAAATGAAATCTGCAAAGATACAGCCAACAGCATAAATAAAGAGAAGGGGAGCACATTCCATTTGTTTAACTGCATAAGTGAAAGCTCCCTCTGGACAGGAGTGAGTAAAGGACTAATTTTCTGCCACTAAAAGACATTTTCTCTTCAGAGAGAGCTGAAGTAGCTGAAGAATAGTCTCTATCCATCACTGCTGCAAGACTTCGTTAATATCTATTTTCTTAAGAAGTCACAGCTAACAGTTCAAGTTTTAGGCTTTGTTAGACTGCTGTAGGAAACATTGCTTAAGGAATTAACATGCATTTTTAATGAACGTGGTCTTGTTCCATTTTAGTGCAAGCCCTGTGATAGATTGTTCATTTCAGTCTTATCTGAGCATGCTTCGCCTTTCCAGATACTGGCCTCCAGTTCCATTGTTATAAATAGCTGTAAGTTTGGCTTTAAAAGCAAAGAAGTTCAGGAAGCCTAAGAAAGAGTGTGATTTGCTGATCTGATAAAACAGAAGGAAAAAAGAAAACTATAGGCATATCATGGTTTTAGATAACAGTGAAGGAGAACAGAGGAATTTAGAACTGTTACACAGAGAGAAGTAAGAAGATTAGTTTGTGTGCTAGAATACTGATACAAACATAAAAGGAAGGAAAGAGAAACTAATCAAAACCAACTTCGGTATTTTATATCAAAGCAACTGAAATAATATGGTAGTTGAAAAAAAAAAAAATGAAATAAGCTTCTGAAGAAGAGATGCAGCAGTGCTGCTTTTGGAAGTATCAGAAAATTCCTTAAAAAAACAAAAACAAAAACAAACAAACAAACAAACAACAACAACAACAACAAAAAAAAGAGAGAGAGAGTGAGAAGCATAAAATAGCATGAGCAGGGAGTTATACCATGGATGAAGAGATGTGCTTAAGACCCATGGTCATGGACAGAATTCAAGAGACTATAGGAGCTGTTGGAGATAAGTGATTAGAATAAAAATAAATTAAAAATAGTATGGGAATGAAGAGAAACTGTGAGAAGACCAAGAGCAAGGAGGTAGCAGAATGGGGAACATCTGAGACACAGAAGCTGGCACAATATCTAGATCACAGGTCTTAGAAACAAGCAGCAACTGAGGGCAGAGCAGAGAATATGAAAAGAAAACATATTTTAGAGGAAATACAATAGATAGCCTTATGAGAGACACAGACTGGTACATGACAAAGAAAAGAAAATTTATTCTATATCTTTGAAAGTCATTGGAAGGGTTCATCATATTACCAAGCTGTAGAGAATAGTAGGACTGCAGCAGTAAGATATGCAAGGTTTGTTTGACAAGCGCAGGGTTAAAAAGTGGTGGAAACAATACAAACATATTTATATTATATTTATGTTATATTTAACAATATTTAGAGTTCCCAGTAAGGAGGGGAAATGCAATATTCACTTTATTGTAGCCATGTATGTATGTAGCCAGTAACTATGATTTTATTTTATTTTATTTTATTTTATTTTATTTTTTGACATCCTCTCTCTCTCCTTTTTTTTTGGGGGGGGGGGAAGGGAAAAGGGGGAAGACTTGTAGTTGAGAAATAAGCAAGATGCTTCATGATTCTCAAAACTGTGTGTTGGAAGTGTCACCCCACCTTTTATCTTCTGCTTCTTTGCCATGAGAAATCTAGGTTCAGTAATGTGTTTGGATTTATGTCCAGTGAAAAGATTTATATGTGCACTTGGGTCTGGAGAATAACATTTTATCTTCTTTTTAGCAATACATGATTGTGGCCACTGTATTTTTAATGTTAAGACAGGAACTGTGTCCCAGAGATCCTTCAAGAGTTAAGTAATCCATGAGTACAAAGAAAGAAACAAAGAATAGAATTTTTGGCATCACTTGGAGTACGCACAAAACCTCAGGCTTTATTGAAGGCTTTTTGAAATTCGGTATTTGTTGACATCTCTGTAAAAATTGAAGGTATGAGATGGTGCTGAGGGGCTGGAGACTCAATCTGGGAACTATTTGCTCATGTAAATAATCCTTAAAGATGTTCAGAGACCTACCAGCTTATATTATCTGGCTCTCTGGCTCTTGTTACCAGCAAAATGCTCACAGAAGGGAAAAAAAAAATGAGTGTAGCAAACATATAGTTTAAAATTGTATCTGGGCAGCTAAATTTGTTAGCATGTGAAGGAAGATCAGACCAGCCTTTAGTCCTGAGAGATACATAATGAGAGTTGTTATTTTTACCCTTTCTAACATGCTTTCATTTTTCTTGTGGGTTTTTAAATGGAAAACCCTCAATTAAAATGTTTCTTACAATTATCAAAAGACATAATGAATGCAAAATTACTGAATACAGAGTTATAATATTCTCATTAGAAATGGCCAGTTAAAGCTCAGGTTGTTTTGTTTATCCAGGCTCAAAGGTAATGGCAATCTATATCCAATGGTGGATATTACTAACACCTTCTAAAAGCCCTTAATAATAATTGACAATCTCGACTCCTGCTAAAACCAAGTTATGGATTCTAGAACTAGATGCTGGTCATAGACCAGATGCAAAATAAGTTAAAACATCATCAATATAGAATGAGGATATGGAAGAAATGGGAGTCATTTTATTTGTCAGTAGGTACTTTTGAATCCCTTTGCTATCAATCATTATTGATATAGCAGTTATGAAAAATCTGGCTCATTTTCATTGCATACGTATTTAAAGGACATGATTTTGAAAAATCAGTCTGTATTTCTGTCTGTGTGGTTTCATGCTCATGTTTAAATGGGGATATTTTTTTTCTACATACAAAATGGCATTTTCAGAATTAAAGACAGTATTGATTTTTTTTTCAACACAGGGTTTGCTTATTTAATTCAAACGTGGTTAATCAATATAAACGCATTTTAGCACAACAAAAACAAAGAGCAGAGACATGAAGAACCACAAGCATTAAGTGTGTACACTAAGAGTGTTAGGAGCTGACAGGAAAGTTCCCTAAACATAGCATTCTATGAATCATATTTTATATTTATCATATCAATTTTACTATATTTTTAGTCCACTCTAACTAAAGTATTTTTTTCATGCTAGGTAGTAACATTGGAACAAATACATTCATAGAGGAAACTGGAAGGAAAACAAATCTGGAACAACTGCCTGAGGATTCCAAAGACATTATTATATTGTGGGTCATGACTATGAGAAATGGTGTGACAATCACAGCAGAAGAAATTAAAAGGCAGGAGCTGTTTAAACAAGAATTAAATGATACCAGGAGGGAGTGAAGGATGGTGAAATCCACTGCTAGCAGATGAAATAAGTGTTTCAAGCATTAATTGTTTCTGCTCAGCCCTCCTCCCTTCATATATCAAGATAATTATACTCAGTTATCTGATTGGGGAAAAAAAAAAAAAAAAAAGAGGATGGATATAGTTCAGATTTTGGATGAATACTTGAAAATTCTCAATGGCTGTCTAGCAGTACATACGCTCTGCTTACCATAATAACAAATGCCACATGCTATGCCTCTTATTGATTTCAGGAAACTTTGTATCGGCTTTCTGTTGTAAAGGGGAACTATGGTCTCACTGTTTCACGTTAGACATCTGCAAAGTAATCACAGGAAATTACAGGGTGAGGTGACAATGAATCAGCAACAAACACTGAAAATTGTGTGAAAATACAGTTCTTCTAATGCTCCTGTGTGCTCAGTCTTGACACTGATGTATGGAGACCCCAGAGAACACAATGAATTGCAGTATGTTCCTGCTTGCACCACTGTTAGTGGTTTCATTTCAAAGCAAGCTGTCATTTAATTATTAATAAGAATTAAAAGTCGGGAATGCCAATTTTGTGTGGCATAGTTCTCTAATAGAAACTGAGTGCACATTGACAGCACAAGGCAGCAATCATACTCAAATTTGAGCAGCATGATTTAACTAAATCCGAGGCAAATGTTTTTCTTGTAAACCAATGACAAAAATACTGGACTTGATTTATCAAAAGAATGTGTATGATACAAGGCTTTCATTTTTTGAAACTAAATGGCAGAAAATAATCTTTTTATATGATATTCAGACAATGGTTAATGGTCACGTTTTGATATTTCCATAAAGCGGATGCACATGAGGATACAGAAGTGCAAATCAATGTATTTGTATTAAATTATTAAAAATGGCATGCTTACAACCAAAGCTTTCCATATACGCTTTGTTCTATTTTTCTCATATACTACGCTCACTCTCTCCTGTTTTAGATACAAGAATATGATCTTCTTGTTACAAAATGTCAGCCTTTCATTAAATTATAGTGTCCATCTTTTCTCTCATGAAAAATACATAGTTCTATGACTGCTTATGCACTCATTTATTTATGCCGTAGGAATCTCATACTCCCCAGGCCATGACAGCACATGGGTTATCCAGTGGGCATGTTTCTGGAGTACCATATTCAGGTTTTCCTGATGTTGTTTTGTTAAAGAAATGAACCTGAAGGTTCATTTCCTTATGAACCTCTCTTTAACCTGAGAGGTTAAAGGAAAGCAAAGAGAAAAATCTGCTTGTCTTTCTGCTTACCTTCTATTTTATTTCTTCTTTCCATTTTTCTTTGGCAAGCTTTCACTTCTAAATGTCTATCTGGTGACTGCTCACCTTTTCTTCAAGACCACTGGATACTCCAAAATAGAGTACACTCTACTCTTATACTATGTCTTTTATTGCACTCTGGCTTCTAACATGTGTCTAAATTGCTGCTACTGATAACTGATCTGCATTTCTTATAAACCTAACTGATTATGGAAATGAATGAAGCCTTAGTGAGATGTTCAGTTTAATGTAGCATTTTCACTGCCATAAATATCTTGTCCCTCTAACTGCAGTGGAGTCTATCAATCTCAAAACATCTTCCTGGACAGTTTTCATTTCTGTCTGTATACTTCCAGGATTTTTGCTTGGCTGTATAAGGAAGTTGCTGCATTCAATTAAAAAATACTGAAAGTCTATCAGAAATGACTGGATATTCCCACAGGTTATCAGGGTATCGAAGAGACAGCTATGTGTATTTTTTATTTATTTTTATTTTGGAATTGTTCCAGGATGCTGGCTTTCTAAACCACTGCAAGTAACTCTGTAAGTGAGATAGTTAATGAAAATAGCAATTATCCTTTACTATGTCTTTCAGGAGTACACAGAAAACCAATCCCTACTCTAAAGTGCCATTCTGCATTAATATGAGTTCTTTTATTGTGTGCCAGGTAATACATTTTATGCCCTTGGCAAAGATGCTGTCTTTGGTGCTGAGAGAACAGCACATAATACTACATCTTAGAATAAAAAAGCTATGCCAAAAGGAAAGCCTGAGCTTAATTCTCATTTCACACTTATTTTATATTGCTGTATTTCCACTACCGTTAGCTGAGCAGCCTTTGATTTACACTAGTTTGAGAAAGATTAAAACCAAGCCTTCTATATCAAATGTTGGCTTTATGTATCTTTTTATTATTTGTACAGAAATGGAAACCTACAGAATTGAATTGCTTAGATAAAAAACTCGTTGGTTTTTCCAGATTAAGGGTCTATATGATTAGAACCCTGATGTATTTTTCCTTTGTGGACAGATATGAATTTCCTTTCCTAAAATCACGTCTGGTTTATTTTCTCCAAATTTGAAATATATATGTATTAAAGCATGTATATTTTAGTATGTATACATTGTTATATCAAATGAGCAATGAAAGATGCAAATTACTTATTTCCCAGTCTAGCTGATTAATACAATTATCTGCTATATGTTAGGGAATTTTGATTTTACGGATTTGATTTAATTCTTATCTCTATCCATACAGTGTGTTTTATTACATTTCTCATGACAGAAAGTGTAACAGATAAACTTTCTAACTTTAACTTTATTCATACATTTGCAACCTTGTGAAGAATAAATCTGATTTCTTATGGAACATAGGCATTTTTCAGCCTTCTTACATTTGCTATTAACAATAGAAAAACATGTAATTGAGTGGAGGAATAAAGTAGGATCGATTTGCAAAAATGAGATATAAAGAAGCTGATATAAAAGGTCTTTTATCTACTGTAATGCAGCGCTTGTGAAACAAATTGAGCCTTTTAGTCACCATATGGCACTTTCAGAGCTCTATTATTGTCCTTATAGCCTAGACCTCTGCTCTAACCAACCAAATTTCACCTCGCATCACTCCTTATTTACTTCGTTATGTGCCATTCACATTTCCATTTGACCGCTGATTCTGATTGGAAGGAATAAAATGATTCATCTCTTAAGAACAAATGAGGATGTTAGTGGAGACAAGAGCAGTAAAACTGTGCAGCTGTCTGCTGCTTATTTTTATTGACAAAAAAAAAAAATTCAAAATCATTTGTACATAAAGCTAGAAGCGAAGTCTGCTGCCTTGCAGAGAGGTAAAATACTCATCCAAAGCATACACAAACAGAGTTAGTAAAGCTAAAGTATAAACAAATCTACTGGATTAAAACTAGTCATAATAGGTAGCATGACTTAAATATGTTATAAAATGTAATTAAAGAGTTGAAGAAGATGGAGGAAAATAATGCCTGATCCAAGGAACTTTGAAATAAATGTAACTGTTTTCTTCTACTTGCAAATAGACTCTAAATCTATAAAGATATGACTTATGAAAGCACTTTCATTATGTCATTTATTTCAATGGTCATTTATTTCAAGAGAAAATTTCACCCTTATTCAACATCATGAAGAAAGCATCAGAGGAAAATGCAATCCATGTGTTAAGAAATAAAGAGAGAGAGAAAAAACAGAGCATTTTTTGTTGGTTTTGGTTTTGTTTGTTTGTTTGTTTTAAAGAAAGCTCTATTAAAGAGTGTTAAAGATATAATGTACTCTTTATAGAAGTACTTTTGGGTGTTCTGTGACCCTTCTTCAAGTTATCTGTTCAAATTAAAGGTACTTATGCTTATATATCCTGTAGGCCATCTTGTCAACACAATAACAAATAAATATAAAAAGAAGAGGTAGGAAAATGGTTCTATACTTTTGGTAAATTATGGATTTGACCAAAAAAAAAAAAAAAAAAAAAAAAAAAGACAGACAGACAGACAGACAGATAAAAAGAAATAAACACCAAAAGCTGTCCAAAGTCTGAACTCTTCAAACACACCCATGAGTTCAGTGAACATTTACCTTGCAAAGAGCATGATGGGCCATGAATAAGGTAAACACGTAAACACACAAGAGCAAATTCAAAATGAATGTTTTGCAGGGCTTGCCATTGCTTGCATGGTGCACAGTAGGAACCTTGCTGGTGGGATGAAAAATTATTTTTAGAAGTCACTGTTGCTAGCAAACCAAGAAGCAGGAGTCTGAGAAAAGTCAAGACTGCAGATACAATCCTGGTCCTGTTGTGATGAATAACAAAATTCCTGCTAGTGCAAATAAGAATTAATTATTTTCCCTTTGTATACTGATTTTACCACATACAAAAATTACATTCCCAAATATCATTTAAAAATGAAAAATGCTGAAAATTTAAGTGATAACTGGATATTATATTAACTAATAACAGCAGCTAATGAAAAAGAAATAGCACATCAACCAGTATCCTGTAAATTTTCAGGTATTGTTTCCTTACATCAGCAATAATCATAGAATCACAGAACCATTAAGGTTGGAAAAGACTTCCAAGATTATCCAGTCCAACCATCACCCTACCACCAATGTCACCCACTAAACTATGTCCCTAAGCACTACATCCAACCTTTCCTTAAACATCCCCAAGGATGGTGACACCACCACCTCCCTGGGCAACCCGTTCCAATGCCTCACTGCTCTTTCTGAGGAGAAATTTCTCCTAATTTCCAACATAATCCTCCCCGGGACAACTTGAGGCCAGTCCCTCTAGTCCTATCACTAGTTACCTGTGAGAAGAGGCCAATCGCCAGCTCCCCAAAACTTCCTTTCAGGTAGTTGTAGAGAGCAATAAGGTCTCCCCTGAGCCTCCCCTCTTATAATAAATATAATGATAATAAAAGACAAAGAAGTTCTTCACTCATTACATCCTTCTGCTGCTGGGACATGGCAGTCCTTGCGGAGTACCATATTCTACTAGCTTTCGTGCTAATTCTTCTGTCTCACAGACTTCCTTGGGTTATTCCTGTACTACAAAAGTGCTTTCTTTCCCTTTTATACGTTTCTTGGCTGATGGTCTTCCCATTATGGCCAACTTCACTGAGGCCACACGAAGTCTGAAAACAAACTTTGGCACCACATCAACTGTAGAATTTTCTCAGCAGACCAGGCAGTGTTTATAACATGGATTTTAGACTCCATAAAATACACATAAATCCTCTAAAATATACAAATAATTATTTGCTCAGTCTGCTCTTCATGTCTGAGAATTTGAAGGCATCTGCCAAATACTCTGGAGAAAGATGAATTTCCAGTCTAAATAGGTTTTGAAATAAAACAGTACAAAATAATTTGGAAAAGTGCCCAGAGACCCCCTCAAACTGTTCGACCTGCTGTATCTCCAAACATGGAGCTTGAACACTTTGTTCTGTATTTCCATAGCTAAGTTTCCGTGTGAAATACCATATTGTTTAGTTTTGCTGCTGTGAAACTCTGAGGACTAAAATTGTGAAAACAGGCTTTATTACAGGAAAGTAGCTCCAGTCTTCAAAGATGGAGAGTAATCCCTCCACACAAACACATTAGTGGTATACTGAAAACACAATCACTAATTCTGTAAACACTGTATGAGATAATCCTTAGGGAAAACACAAAAAAATATATTGAGCAGGAAGAGGAGTGTTAAAAATCACAGTGACTGGACTGAAAAGAAAGGGTTCATTGGAAGCCTGGGAATTTCAAAGGAAAGCCTAGATTTTCCTCATATTGAGTTTTGAAGCTTCAGCAACATTCTATCATTTGCAAGTGCTGTGTAAAAACAGTTATTTTTTCATTCTTCTCTACACTGTTACGAATCCCTCTGAGCTCATCTTTTGGATCTGAGCTTATCATTGGATAAGGAGAGTGGAAACCAGGGAAATAATAGCAGGACATAGAGCAGGAGAGAAAGGAGAGCTCCTGTCACATATCTGGCTAAGAAGTCACTGAAGAAAGAACTCACAGAGTCTTTTTCAGTTACTCTGAATTTTGATTTAGATTTTCTAAATGCACAAGCAGTCAACAGTGCATCTGCACATTAGCATTTGTACCATAATGCACAATGCAGTAATTTGTTCTACAAGTGCAGTATTAGTTTCTTAATGTTTATAAGAATATTATATTAAGAAAATAGCATACCCCTTCAAAAATTGTTACTACATGAAGAGATCTTTGGCTTTTTGCTTTTCCATTCTTTGCAAAATGTTCCACAACTTGAAATGGCCTCCCTGGCTACTAGATTTATTACAGTAGAGTTCTGCACTTCTCTTACCCTTTAATTTGACCTTTCTAGATGTATTCTAATAATTTTATGTCCTATAAAGTTAATTAAGAATTGAACATTTCCACCTGTTAGTGCAGTAAAGTGCAATTGTTCTTTTGCTAGCGCATATTAATAATGTCACTAATTGAGATAATAATTGTCATGATATGGGATTCCTCATTTTGCTCTGAAGGAGTTTTACCTATGGGAGAAATAGGCAATGACCTGACATAGGAGATGTAAACCCTATTAATGAGAGAACATGTTATTAATCACCCCACACATCTAGGAAGATCTGTAGCAGAAACAATTAGATGAAGACAGGAGATGTTCTGACAGGCAGTAACACCTACACCTTGTTACTAGAGACTTTGGTAAAACCATACAGTCAATCTGGCCAATATTACCTGTGTGACACATTCTTATTTCCTCACCTTTCTTCTGGAGGAGTACAGCATTGCAGTGGCTCAGAACCCCCAGTGGATGGTGTGGAGGAGCCTCAGGCTGGTCTCCAGAAATACACAGAAATACTGTTAAAAGGCTTTGGGTGTAATAGTTTTTTTAGACTAGCTCTTCAGGAAAACATGATCTGCAGCCAGATGGCTTGCATGTTGTATCAGCTTCTTATTCACTATACCTCAGTACTGGAGGCTGTAGCAAGGTGGGGGTTGGTATATTCTCCCACATGCCTGGTGACAGGATGAGGGGGAATGGGCTAAAGTTGCACCAGGGGAGGTTTAGGTTGGATATTAGGAAGAACTTCTTTACTGAAAGTGTTGTTAGGCATTGGAACAGGCTGCCTAAGGAAGTGGTTGAGTCACCATCCCTGGAGGTCTTTAAAAGATGTTTAGATGTAGAGTTTGGTGATATGGTTTAATGGAGGACTTGTTAGTCTTAGGTCAGAGGTTGGACTAGATGATCCTGGAGTGCTCTTCCAACCTAGATGATTCTGTGATTGTGAAATACCACTTGAAATATGCTTATTAGCCATGAGATTTGGTTGTCTTCTGCCTTGCCCTGGAAAAATGTTGTGTAAAGCACTATCAGCAGCATTCTGTAGACAAGAAGCAGAGATGGGTTACAGACTCAATTTGTACCTAGGGTTTTTGTCTGTCCTGTTTATAATATCAAGGTATTTGAGGTATTGACTGTATGTGACATGGGATCAGGATTTCGGCTTCTCTTCTATGGACCCCTGAGGGATTGAGGATATGTTTCTTCAGTAAGGAAGGGAAAATAAAAAGCATAGCTTCCTATGTTGGAAGTGCATTATTTTTGGCCACAGTTACCTTGCCTTAACATGCTGTGCTTGATGTTCATAACTGCTGCTGCCTATTATTCAGATACCTTCATCAATCTTTTCATGATTGTTCCTAAGGACATTTTTTTATTATTATTTTCAGAGGATGCAGGCTGTTCAAAACCCATTGGTGTATTAAAAGCCTGATTAAAACTCCAGAATATCTGACAGGCCTAGCTGTGGGGATTCCAGATTAACCATCTGGAATCATTTGATCTTAAATAGTATTAAAATAATGTTTCAATAAACCTATGTTTGAATGCTACCATGTTTATAATCCAATAAATGCTATCTCAATATTAGCTTTTATTCACTGAAGAAATGAATTCTCTCAGTTGCCTCAGCCACAGTACCTAGTCAGGGGTTTTTTTTAAAGGTTTTGAAAATTTCTCTAAACAGGCTTAGATACCTACTCTATCAAATAGTATGCCATACTTTTATTAATTTGCTTAAAATATGCTAAAAAAATAATGGTTCAAAAATGTTATTGTAGGGCCTAAAATGACATTCACACACATTAAGACTTTCTTTGAATTATCTTCCACAATTAGGAATTCTGCTACAATAGAGGGTAGCGTTATATACCATGGTTATTCTATTTTATTTTTTTCAGGGTAACTAATCTGAGGAAGTTTCAGATGAAGTAAATATTACTAGAAAATATTTGGGGTGTATATAACACTACAAATTCCAGTGAAAGAAACTAAAATTGGCAGTCAAAATATCTTATTTGCCAGGGTTCTGTTCAGACAACTAAACGCAGACAATTCTTCCAGCCCAATTATTCACTTTCTGCAATGCAGATAAGACATAGGTACAAATCTATAGGATAGGATAGGCATATACTGGAAAGAGAAAATAGCAAAATGTAGTAAGGAAATTGTATTTACTACTATTTACTGCCATAACTACAGCTTCAGTTCTGATATAAAAAGATAAAACAGGATAGGTTTCTGTTAGTGTAACCTCTTGATCTGTTTTAGCAATCTGAGATGGATACAGCTTTTAGAAATCTTTGTTGAAAAGTTGTAGCTATACATGTATATTGTTTTCTCTAGGTATGCTGCCATCACCTATTTCAGTATAATAATCAGTCATGGTTGTACCATACATTTTAGTAAACTAAATCTTAATAAAGCGATACAGATAACATTTTTAAAAGTTTTCACAGTAGTGAAATACTATTCAGTGGTATTTAGCTGAACTGTACAGCTGAAAGATGTTCTAACAAGAAACCAGCCAGCCTGTATTTTAATTGTCACTTCCCTACTTAATGTAGCTCTCATTGCTATTGGTATTCATTCATTCCATGATTCTATATTTAGGTTAGATGTTAAGAGGAAATTCTCCACTCAGAGGGTGGTGAGGCCTCTGAGGAACAGGTTGCCCAGAGAAGTTGTGGATATCCCAGCTCTAGAAGTGTTCAAGGGCAAGTTGGTTAAGTTTTGGGCAACCTGCTCTAGTGGATGGCATCCCTGCCCACAGCAGGGAAGGTGGAAATAGATGGTCTTTAAGATACTTTCTAACCCAAGCCATAAAAGGGCAGTTGGACTATATCTTAACATATTCTATAACTATATTCTTAACATATTGTAAGATTTTACAACTGCATTTATTCAACTCAATGAATAAGGTCTGATTTTCTAAGCAACAATAACTCCTGCAGCACTACGGTTATACTCTTCAGCCAAGTCTGGAAAACACAGCTTTTTAATCTTGTATATGCTTACAAAAGGGCAGCCAGGTATGCATTGATGTAGGGGTGGAAGTGGTCAAATTTTCATCATTAACTGGTCTTTTGTTGTATAGCTCCTCTTCTCTTCTTTCATAACCAGTAAGCACTGAAAATCAATCTGTTTTGAAAACAAAACTGTTGGCTACACACACAGCCACATGTTTCTGCTTTCCTTTCAGATTTTTTCATCTCCTTCTTTGGAAATGACATCCCTCATTCTGCTCTCCTGCTATTTTTGCAGCTGATCTTGAGAAAGATGAAAAGAAAAAGATGGAAAAATGGTTTCTTACCACTCCTTTGAGGGTCTAGACCAATCAGAAACATACTGTCTGAGCTGTGTTGTCATTTTTTTAAAACTTAAGAAAAAAAAGAAAAGAAAAACAAACAAACAAACAAACAACTATCCTATTCCTCATCAGTATCTTCTTCTTGTAATCAACTCAAACTTGATGTTTAAAATAGATTAAGATTGTCCACAATCTGGATAGGTGTGTCCACATTCTGGATAGGTGTGGCTGGACACCGGGCTTGCAACGTGTCAAAGGTGCATCCTGGAAAGAATTGCAATTTTATTCTCATGTACAGCCCAGGGTCCAACAGTAACATATGTTTTGTTTGATGTTGAAGATATTTACTATTTCATGGTGATCATCAGTTTAACCTATCAAGAAGGTAATATCTGGTATAAAATAGTCTCTCTTCACCATCAGAGAATAATCTCCCTGCCTTGTTCCTCTTTTCCGCTTTAGATAGATTTCCTGTGTGTCATATTTCTTTAAAAATAATTGAATTTTGCCCACATAGTAGCCAGCAGAAAATCTGAGGAGATCAGATTCTGCTTTGCATTTCATCTGCTCTTGTTGTAGATGTCACACAAAGTTATGTCCTGTCTAGGTTCATAACAACGTTCATGATGTTTTTCATATATTGTTCTGAAAAAAGACAGTTTGACTGTCTTACAATTTTCCCTTTACAGTGGGGACTCAACAAGGAGTATGAATCACTTCTGACACACCCAAAACAATCTGTCACAATGCCTTAAAATACTAATGAGAATACCCTTGAGTCTTATGATATTAGTAGCTGTTTCATGTTGTAATTGAATATAAAAAGCTCTGTCAAGATTTTTATCTTTTGACAGTAACTTCTTATTTCTAGAACAAAATAGTTTGAAAAGTATTTTAGATGGTAGCAGTATGAAGAAGCCCTTTGCACTTGATCTGTATGTGAACAATGTGAACCAACCACTCACTGTAAATACTCCCAGATACAGAAGTTTTAAAGGAGTGCATAATTTAGTATCACAAGCTTTTCTTGGAGGTTAAGTTTTCTAGGTGTTTGATCATCTTTATAATTCTCATCTGGACTTATCACTAATTGGTTCACATCTTTGATGAAGAGAAGTCTCCAAAACTCAGACAATCTGTGATCTGATGCATTATTGGTGCTGTGTACTAGAGCACTGCTGATTCACGAGGAAATTCGGTTTTGCAACCCACTATGCCATCTGATACTTTTACAACAGTATAAGATTATCAAGTCATAGGTTGTGATTCGTTACTGCTATATAGCCTGTTGTTTAGTTGATTCTGCCTCTGAGCACTTCATTAGTCCTAGTTAAGTATAGTAATTTGCACTTGGTCTCACTGAATTGCATCACATTTTTTCCAAACCCTTTGTCAGTTTGTCAAGATTGTTTTAATAATAATCTTGTGTTTGGCCTGCAACTCCATGACAGCTTGCTTCTGTCTGGAAGTGTAAAACGCATAATATCTATTCAGATAACCAGGTGACTGATGAAAATACTGGATAGTGCTGGACCCAAACGAATTCAACAGACTCCTGTTGGTTACTGACTCTTAATCTGATGAAGAATTGTGGGTAGATATTTATGAGTTCAATTTTCAAGACAGTTGTTCAATCTATATAGCAATACTCTGGTCTAAACGTTTTCATAGTTTGCTTATAAGAATGCCAACCAATGTCAAAATGCTTACTAAAAACAAGATTTATCACACTTGTTGCTTCTTCCCTAACCACAAAGCCCATTAGCTCTCCTGAAAAAGAACAGACTCAATTTAACATGGTTCGGTTTCTGATAAATTAATGTGAATAAATTCACCTTATCTTCTTAGTAGTATGTTTGTTTACCCATTAATAATTTGATTTCTTGTTTCAGTAAGTTTATGGTAAATGAAGTTAGGAACATAATTCTACGGGTCTTTCTGTGGGTCTTTTCCTTCCCTTTTCCTGTCTTAGTGTAAAGATAGATAGGGACAATCTTTGGCTTTCCAATGTTCTTCAGTCTCTCCTGTTTTAATCAAATTCTAGCAAGTCGTGTACATATTTGAGATTGCTTTAGCAAGACCCTTATATGCTTTCAGGTGAATCCACCAAGACTAGTATATATGCATTTCTTCTGGTTTCTGATTTATATGAATTATCTAAAGCATATAAGCATATTATTTCCTTATGCTCACCCGAGTCCTTCATCAGTTGTGTCAGTGGCATTATTTTGCTGACTATCTGAAGATGAAAATAAAGATAAAAGATACTAGGATTTTCAGCCAGCACAAGGCCGTAGTTCTGTATTAATCATCTTAATGCCATTTAACATAGCCAAACCTCATCTCTACCTGCTTAAATCCATGGCCCTGTTCAGCTGGAAGAGCTGTTTGTGTAGATGCAATGGGCTGGAGAGCTGGTGGGTCACCTGCCCATGCTGAAAAACAATTATTGCCTCTGCATATTCCTACAGCCTTAGTGTCACATCACTAAGGACTACAACAGCTCACTGCTTGAGCTTGTCCTTTGTTAGTAATACATCACTGAATATTTTTTATTACACTTTTATTTTTTTTCTTGGCAAAGATCAATACCAGCTCTGGATGCCAGAAGTAGGCTTACATTTCTTTGCCTGACTTTCTCTCCTTCAGGCTGTGTAATTCAGAATCTGGCTTCCTGGAAAGAAGTCTGTGTTTGTTTTCCATAAAGAATCTCTACATGCTGTAGCTGAAAGGTCAGTCTAGATGATCCAAGGTCAAGGACTGCAAAGACATGCTCCAGTAACACCTGTCTCTGGTCAAGATGCATTCTCAGAGCTACAGTTTCAGCTTTGGCTCTTCCTGAAGTTGCAGTTGCAAAGTGTAGGCTCTATGTCTACATTTGCATTTCTGAATAACAGTATCTTCAAGGTAGGATTTGAGGAGAAATCTGTCTCCCATTTGCTAAAACATCCTGATGTTTGGTTCTAGGGCAATTCACTTGCTGCCACCCATAGACACAGAACATGAGGGTGTGATCATCAGCCATGAAGGGATGCTTATGCTGGTTTTGTGTGAATCTTCAGAGACAATGTCATTGCTAGAAGGGCTCCAGTGTTTCTTCTATGTTTGTAAACTTCTTAATTACAGCCTGAACTTAGGCTCCTTTGAAAAGAAGTAGTGATTTTTGGCTTCAAGCCCCACAGTCAGACCCAGATGAAGGTAATGAAGGCACTAGGATACACTGTCAAATGATAGTTGTTGGTAAGAAACAGGAGGCAACCGGACACAAAACTGTGAGTCACATACGGGGACCAAAAAAATAAACTGTGTCACAGACAGGTGGTAAAAGAGATCATGCTGGGTCAGATATGACTAGAGAAGCTGCTTCTGAAATTCATTAAACACTGAGAGCAAGCAAAGCTTCATTGCAATTCTTGATAGCTTTTCTGCCCAGTGGGAATCCTGCACAAAAACCTTTTAGCACACAGTTTTACTGGGAATACCTGAGCAAACAGATAACATAGCTGCTTTTATGGTAGTCTTGTTTCTTACATATCACAGCAGGCTACTTCACAAAGCATTATAGGGGTGTGTTTGTGTGTGTGTATGTGAACCTCCATCTGCACATTCAGGTAGCAGCTTGAAGGAATTAACCAATATTATCCATAGTAAAAAGTACTACAGTGGGAAAGATAGCCATAAAAGAAAATAAACTGTCATAAAAGGGTTTTTCAAAATGACCTGCATTGCAATCATTGCACAAGTTTACAGCTGGGTGAAGACGCTACTGTTACCTGCCAAACATAAATTCAAACACAATTCTGATAATAGTACTGTTTCTTCCAAAGAGCAAAAATAGGTCAGCTGTGGCTCAAAATAGTCATTTGTTCTTTGGTTTGAGTACGTCAGATTGATACACAAGTGAAAGCATACATGTGGTAGATCATCTGCTAAACATCGTATTAGATGGAAATTGATTAGGAAAAACAGAATGATGATCAGAATGCTGTTCCTCAGCTTCATCTGTCTGTGATATACTTCTGTGCATCACTAGCATTTCGATGAATGCACAAAAAATGACAAAACAATATCAAAGTCTCTGGTGGACATAGAAGTGATGTTTTTCATTTTTCATTTTCAAGAGTCAAAATCCAACATATGTTCTGTCTTTTTTCCTTCCTAAAGATGCAGGTACACCTTCACAACAACTAGACTTTAGATAGATAAGTCCACAGACTTATCATCTGTGAACTTCTAAGGAAGATGAGATTTTCAAGTATTTATTTATACTTCCAAAAATAATAACAAAACTAGCATTTGCTTGTAATTTTCCTTGTCTATATTTAATAAATTATTAATAGAAAAATAAAATAATAATGATGTGTGCAAAAACAGTTTGTAATTGAGATCCACAAAGAGAAATACTATATGATGCTTTTTCAGCTCCCTCTGCAGACTAGATTATAAGAAAAGTTTTCAGACAATCTGTACTCATCCGTGCTGACTTATGTGAACTTCTGCACTCTTGTGAATTTTATCCTCCTCCTAGTTATTATTCAAGTCTATTTTTTTCTGTGATTTAATTAGTTCTGGGTCTAAGCTGGAGCACATCTTTCACATTGTGGAGCTTGCTTCTAAGGTACATCTCTGTGTCTGTTACTCCTGAATATCTTCCTTGAGTGTTCCACTAGGGGGCTAATAGGGGCAACCTGGGAAGGCTAGAGATTAAATCTTACTTTGGAGTTCATTAGATCATAGAACATTTCCTACAGTGAGTTAATACAAAGACTTAGCTTTTTTTTTTTTTTTTTTTTTTTTTTTTTTTTTTTTTTGGGGGGGAGGGGGGGTTGTTTTTTTTTGTTCTGTTTTCCCTGACACATGCTCTGGCATAACTCTTGTTAGTGAAAGCTTTGAATTTTTTCATACATTTTTCAGGCTATGTTTATAGATTAATATGATAATATGAGCTAAAATTATAATGTGTTCAGTCTTAGCTACTATGACCTAGGTATTTAAGAAGTATTTTTAAAGGAGGTTAGAGAGTAGTAAGGATCAGGATGTAGTATTTCTACTCTTACAGTCATTGTGACCTCACTGAAATCTTAAACATTTGGCATTTTTATTTCTGTGCCACAGCTCATCTGTCTTTAAGTGGGTACGGGTACTACCTCAATGTGATGTAATAGTTTCATCCACGTGTTGTTTACATGGTGCTTGAAGGGAAAGAAATAATTCAGTAGAAAATAAATAATTCTTACAGATTGCACTTCATTAGAATTAAAATATATTCTTTGTGCCTGTTGCCACAAATAAGTGGAAATAATATTCCCATTTAGGACCCTTTTTTCCAATTCCTTATTTCCAATTAGGACCCTTTGATCTACTAAGAATATATATATATTGGTATTCTATCAACAAAGGACATAGAATGGTTTGGGTTGGAAGGGACCGTAAAGACCATCTAGTTCCACCCCTGGCCGCAGGCAGGGACACCTCCCACCAGACCAGGTTGCCCAAGGCCCCATCCAACCTGGCCTTGAACACCTCCAGCGATGGGGCATCCACAGCTTCTCTGGGCAGCCTGTTCCAGTGCCTCTCCACCCTTTGAGTAAAGAACTTCCTCCTTATGTCTAATCTAAATCTATCTATTTTAGTTTAAAACCACTACTCCTTGTCCTGACAAAAGCGACATCCCCTGACAAAAGGGATATATACCCTCACCAGCTTTCCTGTCCAGCCCCCTGTAGGTACTGGAAGGCTGTAATGAGGTCTCCCCTGAGCCTTCTATTCTGAAAACTGAACAACCCCAACTTCCTCAACCTTTCTTCAAAGAAGAGGTGCTCCAACCCTTTGATCATCCTCATGACCCTCCTCTGAACTTGCTCTAATAGATCCATGTCCTTCTTGTGCTGAGAGCCCCAGAGCTGAACACAGACCAGGTCTCACAAGAGCAGAGTAGAAGGGGAGAATCACCTCCCTTGACCTGCTAGCCATGCTTCTTTTGATGCAGCCCAGGATATGGTTGGCTTTCTGGGCTGCAAGTGCACATTGCTGGCTCACGTTGAGGTTCTCATCAACCAGTGTCCCCAGGTCAAAGCCAGGTTTAAAGAAAAAAAAGAAAACCATCTTTCTGTCTCCTTGTAAAATTAGATGTAAAGTGTTTTCTCACTCTGTTATTTAGCTGACAAGCTGATTAGGTATTAATGGAAGTATGAGAACTCCTACCTTGTTCCTAGCAGAACTTCTATTTTCTTTAAATACTGAATGAAAAACAGATCTAGAGAAAAAAAAAAAAAAAAAAAAAGAAAAAAAAAAAAAGAAAATTGCTGCCTAGCCAATGATTTTCTGGTTATTTTGTAGGAATCTGTTCACATGTAGATCTCTGTTATCTCCCTCTTCCTTCTTACCATCCACATTCCTTTCCCTTTGCATCATTCTGTCCCTTACCAATCAAGGTTTGAGATTGATTCTATATTATACTATTGAATTTCACTGTATTCAATTAAATCATTAACATTTGATTAATTTATTGCAAGATAAAACACTATATTCCAGCCAGTCATGTTTAAATACTGTGTTCAATGTTTTTACATATTGAGACTTCCATTTCATTCAAAATTTTAAGCATATCTTTCATGTGATGGACAACCAAGTCAATAGGATTATTGCTTGGGGCGTTTTTCTTTCTCTTGTATGTCTCAAGGACAAATGTTCCAAGATTCCTTCTGTTGGTGTAACTCATCTAGAGCAGCTGTTCCCTAACCTCATCTGTGAGAGATGCTCTGACAATGTTATCTCTGGGATACCAGAGTATCTAGATGAAATTCTATAAACTAAATTATACAGAGGTCTGGATTAAGGAGTCTGATCCAAATTCTCCAGCTGTCTGTTCTAAGAACATATGATATTTTTTCTAAAGGTCCTGTAATGAAAACAAAGTAAGGAGAATAAGCTGCAAGTAAGATAAACACTTGAGAGGGAGAGAGGGAAGTAATACAAAATGCTCTCACTTGTTTTTCTCAACCCTAACCAAGCTGGGACACACATTGGCAACATAGCACTGTTCCCTCTTAACTGGTCTTTTTGGCAAACGAGCAATAGGGTTAGTTTTATATTTAAGATGCTGGAGAAATAAATTTCCAGATCAAATGCATATCATAATGCTTCTGATCTTGGCTTAGATTGTCAAATACAATTTTTATTTTAAAGATGAAGGGCCCCCACAGAGACCAGGAAAAGAGAAGAGCAGATACTGTGCAGGACTTCAAAAAGCAGAGTAACTAACAGGCATAGTCTTTTCCAGCATGCTGTTCTCCCCTTGTAGTGCTAGGTAGATGGCATTTGAGAGGAGTTATCTCCTGCAGTATTAGCCAACAACAACCTTTATGTACATTTGAAGAACACATGTTTATTTTAGGATCTCTGCTCACTTGTTTCTCCCCTATCAATATAAAGTTAAAGGACCCATCAACTCCTCTCACCAACTTTTAGAGTGCTTAATCCATTTTAAGTCCTATCTGAGTTGTAGCCTCTGGGAGAGCTCTCCACTACAACTCTAAATAGCACAGTTGGACCAGACTGGCTCTGGGTCATGCAGTTGAAATTGTTAGACAATGCCCCTGATACCTGGATTTTATTCAAATCAAATCCAATAGTTTTTAGGAATATTAAGTAAATAGTGTACTTCAGAACTTACTGCTATACTATGTTTTCTGGAGATACTTCTAGCTGTTGGTCTACTTTTATGTTTTTAGATTGCTTAATACTCTAAGGTTGGGACTTATATAGTAAATTGGTGTGCATTTCAACATTTAGTTCTAGACAAAGAAAATAGAACTTGGAAACTGTTTCTGTAATTCAAAAATTGCATTGTTTTGAAATTATGTATAATTATAATATAGTGTAAAACTATTGTTATAGTGTATCATCAAGCATTTAATTAATTATAGTATATAATCAAGCATTTATATTGAATAATTATATATATAATTATAAAACTGGATAACTATATACAATAGTATACATTATATAGTCACGCAGTTATAGTGCATACTTATTATTAAACTACAGCTGTATACGTTGTTACCCTTGATCCTAATTCCTCTTCTGCAAATTGCATTTTTTGATATCTGTTGTCATTGCTGTGGAATATGTGGAGCTATAAATTCTTCATGCTTGATAATCTCAGACATATTGCTATCTTACTAACTCACATATACACACACATCCTAGGATAATATCCTGCTTCTCTTATGCATAGAATCATAGAATCACAGAGTGGTTTGTGTTGGCAGGAATCGTAAAGATTACTTAATTCCACCCCCCCTGCAATGGGAAGGGACACCTCCCACCATACCAGGTTGCCCAAAGCCCCATCCAACCTGGCCTTGAACACTTCCAGGGATGGGGCATCCACAGCTTCTCTGTGCAACCTGTTCCAGTGCCTCACCACCCTCTGAGTGAAGAATTTCTTCCTAATATCTAATCTAAACCTTTTAGTTTAACACTATTCCCACCTGTCCTATCACTACACTCCCTGACAAAGAGTCAGGGAGTCCCCAGCTTTTTTGGTGGGACAAAAAGTCCCCAGCTTTTCTGTAGCCTCCCTGTAGCTACTGGAAGGCCTCTGTAAGGTCTCCCCAGAGCCTTCTCTTCTCCAGGCTGAACAACTCCAACTATCTTAGCCTGTTTTTGTAGAAGTGCTCCAGCCCTCTGAATTCTCACATTCTGGTTTAATGCTTTACTAATGCATTACTAAATTAGCCAATAGTGAAATATCTCACAGAAAATGGGACTTGTATTTATAAGGTTCTCAAGCACCACTTCTCAAGCACCGCACAGATAGACAAGAAATAATGATTTTTAGCTGTCAAGAGCAACAAATGAAATCAAGATAAATCCATATTCAATGAGATGACCTGAATGTATTGGGAGTGTACAAGGAAGAACTTGAAGTAGGGTTGTCATATCTTTTTGATTGGATGAATCTTCCAAAACTAGTTTACCTATAATAACCTGTACATTCTCTGAGAGCCAGGCTACCAGCCTATTTGGATGGTCCCGTCTTCTTGTAATGAGATCTCTATAAAACTCTGGGTAGTAGCTTAACAGTGATAAGTGTCCTGTTGTACATCTGATCTTGAAGATCAACCTGATAGCCTAGAGCACTGCTTCATGTAATCTTAAATACCCAGTATACTCTGATATATCTCTTTTGAACTAGAGGAACTGCAGTGTGTGAACGAGATAGTAAAGTAATCACATACTGAGACAGTAGATTTTAAGGCCACAGCTGCTGATGATGATAAAGCCAGGTAAAATGATTTAAATCAAAATTATTTAAATAACCAATTTTAATAAAAAAATATTTCAGTCTGCAGTTCATAACCTTGATTTAAATAAACACTTTTAATTTTATTTTGCATTTGTCCTTGCTTTTCTAAGGAAAGGTTAATACACATTAACTGTTAACTATTAAATACATTAATTTACAAGTAAATATACATTTTACACCCAGTTTGTTTCTTCTTTTTAATAGGATATATTATAACAATATTCATTTATTAAAGCAATTAAGACACAGCATATATTTGCTGAGATGATTAGGTTTTTAAATTTCTTACATGTTTTCACAGCTTCTTACAGTTAATGATGAACAATTATGTAATATAATTTCACTTCTATTAAACGAGGTATTTATATTTCATGCAGATGTCCATATCTCAAGCTTAGAGATTTTAGTTAGACTAAAGCATTTATGTCCTCTAGAGACTATACTGCCTGCATAGGGAAAAAATAACAGTCTAGTATTTCTACCTAAGAGTATCAGGAGAAAAGAAATTACGTATAAAATGTCCTCATAATAACATCATATTAACGTACCTATGTTCCACTATTAAGAAATCCCTTTGTGCACTCCACATCAAAGTCCTTGTCAACTTAAACAAGGTGACAATTGTTACCCACACCCTGATCACTGTGATGTGGGGAATATGAGCAATGTTTATCAGCTAGTCATTGGAGAAATATGACTTTTTGTACCAAAATATTGTTGGTTTCATAGAAGCACTCAGTGTCTCATATCCAACCATGGCCAATGTTTGACTCTTCTGAGGGTTATTTTATTTTTCCGAAAGATAGACTAGATGCTGTCAGGGGTCTCAATACCTGCTTAGATTCTAACGTTCCACTTTGGAATCTAAATTGCTGTCTGGATCAAGCCCTAGGTTCCCATTTATACACCTCTCATTGCTAGCGATATTTGATGCTTTGGACATCCTGTTCCAACCACTTCATTTGTCCCCTTGAATGATTACTGAAATACAAGATAAGAAAATTAAATATCTTTCGGGTCATTTGCATCATGGTTTCTTTAGTTATCAGGGAACACACATTTATGTCTATCACTTGGTGCCCGGCCAATAGCCAACATTTCCAATGTCAAGAAACCAGGCAGTTCGCATCAATCAGCTCACTGCAAATTGGCAATTAATGTGATGGCTGGATGGGTTCACATGAGCATAACGTTATTAATTAAACAGCAGCTGGGTTAATCAAGATAGCAAAAGTAATTTGTTGGAATAAATATTTTATTAGTGTGTCCATCAATAAAGCAAAAGAAGAGGTTTTAATTAATTCATTTATAAAAATATTCACACTGTGGTGGCTGTAGCTCTGTTTAAGGATCTGAAAAGAGATCTAAACTGCAGAAGGTTATATTCCCACTTCATCACTTCCTACTAATTGTACTGTAGATATCAGTTACCCAGCTATAATTACAAGTATGTTAGTTACAAGCCAAATATTGCTGTCCACCACTGATCACCTATACCTAACAACTAATGTCAAAGGGCTCTTTTCTCTCTTTGTTGTTGTATTCTTTCAGAAATATGCATTCTACCTTTTGATTACAGACAGTTGTTTTTGAAATATGGTGGATTTTTATACTTCCCACTGTGATTAAAGACCTGATTTTTCCTTTTCCTCCAAAAAAAAAAAAAAAAACCAAAAAAAAACACTGAGCATGGCTAAATATATTTTTTTTACTTCTCTAGGTATTAATTGATAATCAGGTTGAGGAAAGTCTATCTTTTAAACCAGTATATGCCATAAACATAATATGTAATATCGATTTTTGTCTGATTGAGGAATATTTATCTACTAATGCTAAGAAATAAAAAGAAATACTAAGAAGCAGAAAGAGATGGCTGATTCTTCAAGAATAAGGCCATAAATAAGACAAAGACATTACAACAGCATGTTTCAAACTCTAAAGGCAGTAGCAAAAGGTTTACTTTAAGATCTACTGAAAGAGCAAGATGTAAGCTGTTATGACTGCTAAAACAATCAGGTTTGCCAAACCTCATACTTTTTTGGAGGGAAGACCTCCCAGAGTAGTTTTCCCTGTAGCTTTCTTCTTTGTGTCAAGTAGGTTGTTACCTATGAGAGTGGAAATCTCTTCCTGTGCTGGGAGGATGAGAGGTGGAAATAGCATTCTCACCAAGTTTGAGTACAAAAAAATTACAAAATACAGAATTGGATAACGGTAAATAATTCTAAATCGTTGAGCTTCCTTCACAAACATTCAACCCACAAAGACTGTGGGCTGAACTGTCACTCCTATTTCCAATGCTCTGTCTGTACCGCCATTCTTTGCTCACATCAGGAAGAAGAGGTAATGTTTTCAGGGTGCTCTGAAGCTCAGCAAATTTAGGATTTACTGCTGAAGGCAGAGGGTGAGGACACCCAATCATCAGCTTTAGCTAGCCTACACCATGGGGTAGCCAGACAGCAAAGGGTGATGCACAGATAAAAACGTGGTCTTTTCTGTAGTCAGATTCCAAATACTGTTATGGGAATGGTGCGGAAGAACTGCAGAAGTTGGAGCCTATATCTAGAATGATAACAGTACACATTATATAGCACAAAAAATATGTGCTTCCTGCAAGATATTCCACAAAGCAAGAGGTCACCCCCAATCCAGGGCTCATGCCAAGCTGCACTGCCAACTTGCTGGGCATCATTGCTGCGATGCCTGTGACCACTTGCAATTCCCTTCATATCCAGTCTCTTATGTATGCTTAACTCTACTTAATCGTGGCCTATAGTCTTCAAATGTTGTATGATATAGCTAGTAACCTCATCTAGAGGCATAAAAGAGGGAGAATTACTAGGACAGGTCCATTTAAAATTGTCTAATCTGTTTTATTGATTTTTTGATTTTTCTTTTTTCTTTTTTTTTTTTTTTTTTTTTGATACCACGTTTTACATGAATTGTTATTGTCCTGAAAAGCTGTACTACAATTCATTTTTATTGTGTTCATTATTTATTCAGCAGCTTTTCTCTTCCAAATATTTCAGTCACATACTTAGGGAGAAGAAACAAACCCAAGTGACTTGTCTAGTCAAATCTCACACTGTCAGTGCTGACCTGGAAATACTGTAAATAAGCAGATAAGCAGGTGACATTTCCTCTTGAAAAGCCACTCATTTTCTGGTTTGTTTGTTTGTTTGTTTGTTTTGTATGATACTTAATGCAACAGCAGTTTAATCTATGTGTAATGTTTGGGTGGCACAAGCAATATACCTCAAATATAATATGATTTTTTTTTTATCCCTTGAAAGCCTTTATATAATCGTGCTTCAGTTAACCTATGTGAAAGACACTTCGATCCAATACCCACCTGATAAAGGCTGTGACAATTTCTCCCAGTAAATATGACTCCCAAAAAAGCTAAGGAAGCTGCAGCTTGCTCAAAGCGAGAGGAAAGCTGGATTAGACTTACTGGCTCATTTTCCCAAAACATCGGTGAGGTGAATGCCCAAGAGAGGAAGCTGGCAGGACTGGGCTGCAACGCTGTGACAGCTCTCATTCACACGGAACTTGGCCTGGGTGTACTGAAGCTTAATTCTCCATGGGGAAGATTAATCCCTTGGAGGAGGATTAAGCTGCAGTGAACTGAGGCCACTTTATTTCTGAATGGAAAAGGCCACACAGGGATTTAATGTGCTTTATCTTACATGCATTGATTTCACAGCTTTAGTTAATTCATCTTAACTTCCCTGAATTCTCTTGTGTGGACAAGCTTTTTGTCTGCAGAGAGGATCTTGGAGCTGCTTGTAAAGCTCCTGGTATAGCTCAAGAAGAAAGCAGGTTGGAATGATTTCTGTGCCAGTGAAGGAGCTTATACCTGTCTAGATGCTATTAAATTACCTCCTTCTCAGATGGTCGATCCATGACACCCTTAAAGGAACTATTTTAATTAGAATTTTTTTTGAATGGATCAGACAAAAAGATTTTAAAAAAAAAAAAACACTAATCTCTAGGTTATTTTAGAAATCTTTCATGAACAGCCTCTTCAAGGCTTTCAGATAGCACAAATTGTGTACAGCTGCACAAACAATATTTTCTCAAGCATGGACATGTCTGGGCAGTGCAGTTTATTATGTTTTCTTTCCCATTGGAATTTTCTTCATCTTTGGTGATGGTCGTAAGAAAATATTTTGTCTGTATTAAAAGCTAATGAGCAGAGTGTCTATTCCCTGGTCCTAAGATTTTAATCCCTTCCTCTCAGTTGCACAAGTGACACAGATCTGGACAGGGAAGAAAGTTCTTATGGGAGCTCCTGTTAAAATAATGGCATGATTTTGCTGGTGTTGTCCTTTGAGGAAATGCGTCTGCTCTTTTCATGCATAGTGAATGTGGTTTGCAGATAGGTCCTTCTGATAAGGTGTTTCCTAATGCAGATGAATCATAACACAACTTTACTGTTTAGCTAAATTATGTTTTTTCACATATCAAATTAAACTTTGGCCAAGCAGTCCTTCACTGGATCACTTTATGTAAGACAAATGACATCTCTTGTGGATTCTGTAATACCTTTACTATAACTTAATTCTATAGCACTCAGTAAATATTTTATCTTTTTTATATCTTAATTAGGTTCTTAGGGGGCCCTCAGCAATGAATGTTGACTGAGCCTCATGAGCACAGAAGTATTCAACAAACAAAGAAATGTACATAGTAGCTAAAGATCAAGATCCAAGCACTTTCTAACATGATGTTCAGACCTAATGTTTTGTAGTAGCATTCATCAGTGATGATCTCAGTGGGGCTAGAAAAGAGAAAAAGATCTTAAAATATAATGTAATGTGCAAAAAAAGAGAAAGTCTCTTTAATTTATCTGTTTGTGACCACTTGCTCTGAAATTTACATATAAATTCAGGAAATGGAAGCAAATATTTTCTAAATATAGCTGTAATACCTGTATTTATATAGCATTGTAATAAAAGCTTAATAAGTGTTCAGAGTGTTCTAATGATTGCTTTTCCTTTTCTTTCATGCAGCTGATTGGATTTGTGTATGCCTGTTACGTGATCAGTATTTTCATGGAGGAAGAGGACAGCTGTAAGTACTGATACACACCTATCCATCTCTGGAGCTACAGTACCTGGGGTGAGACTTAGTCTTGCATTAACTACCAAGATGAAGAACAAAGTTTGTAAAAATGGCAGAATATGACAGTCATGTACACAACAAATTTTGCTCAAACCCATACTTACACTGTAGTATTTAGGTACTACAAGTGTCAGGATTATACTTATTGAACTTGTTTGTAGGGATCTGTGAACCAGTCATACTGCTGAAAAGGATGTGATCCATGCTGCATATATACATGAGTTTTTCTATATGTATATTTAAATTTGAACCAAAGCTTCTGAAGACATTTAGTCTGTTTTTCCAAATGACAGTTTTATCGGCAGTAAAGTTAATGCAGATGACAGGTCAAGCCATTTACAGTGTACTGTATTACTCTCATCAATAATTAGATAGACCTATTCAGCACTTAAAAGTAACTAGACCACACATCAGAAATGTTGACTCCATGTTGTTAACATGCTTTTATCAAGAAAACACTTATATACATACCCATATATTGTTCAGAGTTTGAAAATGTGAATATCTTTTAAAAAGCATTTATCAAAAACAATTAAATGGTCTTTGGAAAAATATGAATATGTTGAATGCTTTGGTAGGAAGCTGTGTGAAAAGTGACTGTGAGAACTGCCTAACAAACTTGCTATAAGCACATGACTATCATAAGTATTCTTAAAAACAGTAGTGAAACTGCAATGATATTGAATGAGCAAACAGGAGCAAGCAGAAGAACAAAATTATTTAAAATAAAAGGATGTGTTTGTGTCAGTTACCTCCTCTCATATGTAAGGAATTAAGCAGTATACCTGCCTTTAGGGGAAAAAAAAAAAAAAAAAAAAAAAAAAAACATCTTTATAGCTATAGGATAAATAATATGCAACCAAATATTTATTCCTAAAGTTTTACTCATAAATCTTAACATAGTTGTTTTGTTTCTGCATAGAATAGCACCAGTGGGTGAGATAAATAGAGTACAAAAAAAATAACTCATGTCTTAAGAAAGTATTTGGTAATATCTTGAAAATCTTATTGAAAACATAATTCAGGTAATTCATGGCTGTGATGGAAAAACAGACTTTTTGACTGAAAACAGTGTGAATATATTTTTCCACTGTTACAAACAATACTGTGTTCAGTTCTCCATCCTAATGTGACAGTTATTAGCGTCAAATCTATTTTCATGCTTTCATTTAGGTTTCTAATAGCAAGTAAATATAGCAAAGAAATTCTCAGATAATATTTAGTGGGAGGAAGTCATTAAATTGTTGTACACATTGTTCATTTTGAAAAGGCTAAAGGAACCTGGAGCAGTAAATGAGAAATATGAACACTTGGAGAAGCAACATAAAATGTAGGTCTTAAGGAGGAGCAGAAGCCTAAACAACGCTCCCTTAGAAAGCTACGAAGTGCTGATTAGTCAGGAACTGGTAGTATAGGATAGCTCCAAAGGTGAGGGTGGCAGCAAGATATACGAGATGTGGACTAAAGACTACAGAGAAACGGAGAGACAAATGTTCTTTTCATACAGCTGTGGTGAGTCATGACAGAATCTAAGGCTTCGTATTGATGTCGGGAAACTTTGTGTATGAGACAACTGCTAACAAAATGTAATGGGGAGGCTTCATTAAATGATCAGGAAGTCTGGCAAACTCATAAGAAAGACACAGGCTACAGTACTCTTAGAAAAGCAATGCTGCCTGTATGTGCACGCACGCATACAGACACAGATATCTATATCTGTGTCTATATCTAGACACAGATATCTATACTTTACTTTTTCCATAGGTGTTTTATATATTTTGTTTGTTTGTTTAGTCCTTCATAGTGTGCTTCACATATCAGTGTTTAGGTATGCGTGAAAGAAATACAAAACTCAGACCAAAGAATATAGCATATTCTTGGAAAATACCATCACCTGATAAAGAGTATAAGCAGTTTACATTTGGGGCCCCACAAGAGGGTTATTGTCAAGGTAATGGCCTTATTCACTTACAAAATGCATTTACCCCAGACCCTCTATCCTCTGACTGTTGAGTCACCATCTTCTGAGAGTTTCATGCTGTATGATATCAACGGAAATTTAAATCAATGAGAATGGACAATTGACTTATTTATTAAACAATAAAGCATATCAAATGCTAATGAGATAACAGTACCTAAAATCTTTCATTAGGATTGTGTCAGTTTCCCATTTTCACTTGTATGATTATAATCTTCCAGATTCTTGTGTGAATATATTATTATTATTATTATTATTATTATTATTATTATTATTATTATTTAGCAGAGGATTGTCTGGGACAGAGAAAAAAAAGCTGTGTGCTGGAAGTGGAGCAAACAGCAGAACATCTAGGAGGTTTAACAACCAGTGGAGTGAAATAATTTCTAGTTTGTTGGTTTTTAATATATATTTTTCTAAGATCCCGAATCCAGTCAGAAGCAACTAAATAGCTCTTTAGTAACTTACTTCGGGCTGATTTGTGTCTTAATGCCTATTTGTGTTTTAGAATCCTTAATTTTTATAGATAAATACATTAAAGACAAATGTTAATTCATTTATATTAATTCCACAGCTATGTTTTAAATGAGGAAACATCCATGCAAGGCACAGTGGGAAAATTATTTGGTTTGCTAACTAGAGAGCATAAAAATGAATAGGGCTTATTCTGGAAAAATTCATATTGTTAACTTGCAGCATAATGAACAAAATTTATTTAAAAGAGAAGTACAGTGGTGCTTCAAAATAGTCAAGTTTAAACTATTTAATGATTACATTAGGATAAAAGTTCAAGAAACTGTAATGAAAGAGCAATTTTACGCATTTTAATATGGTGCAACAGGTTCCTTTCTTAGGTAAATGCAGCTATCATAGTTTTGCAGTAGTTTGCATATAAGAAATCCTCAGCCATCTGAGAGTCACAGCCTCCTTAACTAAATACATTCTGCAATATTCAGTGCATCAAGTTAACCCCAGTTCTTGGTCTGAAACCTGTCAGGCAGACTTAAAAATTAATAATAGCTGCCTGTTTAGCCTCTGTGCAGTGCTTAAATGGATTTTGAGGCTGACATTTTGGCTGATGGACACTTCTCTGAACAGTAATAATGCTTGAAGAAACATTTATTTCCAGCTATTGCTCACCTTTACGTACATTCCAGACTGTAGTTAACTTTTACTTAGAAAGAAGATGATAGCAGGTCAAAAGGAATAAAAAAGAAGACATGTAAAAGGCACGCTGCTGTAGTGGGGTTAATACCTTCCGTCATTCATCCTAATGAAAAAGTCTATTTATATCTCTTCCTTTCATTTTTTCATTTCTATCTTTGTAGATCTATCAATCTATATAAGCCCTTTTGAAGGAACAGAATAAGTGAAATCCGTAATCATAAAAGCCTGTCACTATCCTGTTTGTGAATCATTTTCTCCAAAAAATGAACTCAGAATCTTGTTACCACCCTGTCAGAGTTACAGAATGGTTTTAATAAAGTGGAGTCTGGAGACTAGGCAAAATAAAAATGTTAAAAATGTTTTTAAATTTATAAATATTTTCTGGACTTTCTTTGAGAAACAATAGCATTATTGCTGCTAAATATTATTTCATAAATATGACATTGACACATCTCAAAAGTGATAGTTCTGTACTGTACGTGAGTATGTAAAGTGGAAGCTGAATTGCATATAAATTGCATAAGGAAAAAGACATGAAAATAGAGAGGAAGATTTATGACAAACCTACAATCGCTCTTTCACCATTCATTATAAAAACAAGACTGAAATATCAAAAGGTCAATCCAAGGAAGTTCAAGCCTCTTTTGTACATAAATGAAAATAAGAGAAAGGGCTTCCATTCATCATAAAGAAAAGTTTTATTCAACAAATGAAACCACAAGAACAAAGTTAACAAAAAAAAAAAAATGGTTTTTGTTTTTCTCTCCCCTGAACCAGTTGTTTTTAGATCTCTGCTGTATTTCAGAACAGAAGACAATAACCTGCTTTTTAAAAAGGAAGAGTTTCCCCTATACTGCGCTATCTATAGGAACCTCCATGTGCTATCATTAGACAAAAATTAAGTAAACCAAATTATTAACAACACTGAAAAACTACCACAATGCTTTATCTGACATATGGCATTACATTTATGCACATCATTGAGCATCTGTTGTCAGTAATCTAATGCAAGATAATTTTTTATTTGCTTTTAATTTTTGTAGTTACACAGGAGGTCCAGCAGTGATAAATTTCTTATAAATATGCTATGTTTTGCAAAAGGAATGAAGAGCTATCATAGTAGCTAATAGTAGTAACATATCCATATGTCTGTGTGATTACCTTTATATATAAATATACATGTTTACTTAACTAAGCAGTATTTGGGAATCCACTACTAATATCTTTACATCAATTGCAATTTCCAATATGGTTGAGTCCATTTAACTCCTAAAAATATATGATTTTTATAATAAAACAGTTAACTTAAAAGATGACCAACAAAGAGGATACTGCGTTAAACTTCTATTGGGCATTACCAGATTTAAACATCCCCAGATGACGACTATCTTAAACTATCTCACTGAAAATGAGTACTTGTGAAACTTTCCAAACAGTAGCCAAAGATCATCATTGAGCTTTAGCACTCACCACTTTATTAGGCCATAATGACTTTAGGTATTGAAACAAAATGTGCTGTTACTGACCAGCAGATGAATATGCTTGACACAGACTTTTTAAATGACGGTAAGTTTTGCTTCCTGGCTCTCAAACAGCACTATAGCTTCCAGGTTGAGAGTATTCTCCTGGGTTTTGCATATCTGCAAAATGACAATCAGTATTTTTGGAAGGCTTGAAAAGAAATTTGCATCTGCTCATCTGGAAGAATGATGCAAAATCACAGAATTTGGTGTACCAGTTCTGGTAAGACAATGGCTGCTGTCATTGCCTTGTAGATGCCCACTATAAAACAGAGAAGAGAAGCAGGTGACATACGATCAGAAATACCACCATAAGTATCCAGGAGGCTCCCTCAGCTCAGTGGTGGCCCAGGACAACCCCACCAAAAATTTAATGGAGCCAAATGTCAGCTTCCAGCTTCCACAAGAGAGGCCTGTCCAGTTGGGAGTTTACTGACTAGATGCAGACTCACCTCTTTGCTATCATGCTTACTCCACTTTCTCCCGTACAGTAAATATACAGGATAAACCTATTATTGCAACAATATTCCATGGTCTTACAGTCCTGTTAGTGTCTTCCTATATATCATTAGCCTTAATGTGTGAATTGACTGAAAATGCATGTTCAGTCCTATTTTGAACTGATATAGTGAATTCTGAAATATTTAATGAAGGAGCAAATACATATGGCACATTATACTATTTAAATTAACACTACATTCTTTTCTTTTCTTACTTTTTTTTTTTTTTACATTACTTTATTATACAATTGCCTGAACAAGCATTTGTTCTTGTTCCTATGGAAATAAGCACATAGATATAATTCAGAAAAACAAAAGTAAAACCTCTGAAGTAGCATAAAATAAAAACTGTTAAACAATATAAATGCTGAAGACCAGAAGAAATCTTGATCCTAGTTAAGTCAGTGGCAAAATAAATAAATAAATATATAAATTACAGTGGAGGCGTGATTCCCCCTTCTTTATTCTGCTATAAAACTGTAGATGAATAATCCATTTCAGGAAAACAACTAAGAACAAAACACCCATTCCATCCTCTGCTTTTACAGTCCTCTAGCAAAATGTACAAAATAGTCTTTGTTTCCAGATGTAATCTTCATGGACTGTTACAGAACACCTTGTTCTAGCTGAGAGATGGTCTTTAAATAATAGATAGTGCACAATATACAGAAGGGAAAGTCATGGCTCTGGAATATTCTAGCAGCAGCAAAACTTATCTGCCTGAAAGTATCATAAATTTAATGTGGAATGTAACATGTAAGGTTTATCCAAGTAGGGTGCAGATGAAGTATGAGAGAGTAGCAACATCTAAAAGACATATAAATGAATTCAGTTTTTCATTGATAAAGCATAGCCTGCTATAATATGCGACTCACATAACTTGAAGAAATTCTCCCTGAGTTTCTGTACCACTTGAACAAAATATTTTAATACATCTTCAGTAAAGAACTCATTTTTTACTGTAGGGTTGCCTCTAATTTCCTCTGCCATCACCAAGTTTAATTATGCATTAAACTCTGACTATCTTTTCTGGCATAGGTATGAAGATGATAGTCTAGATACTATTTTCATGCTAGCCAGCAGCTTATTTATTTTTCATTAAAGGATAGGGGTAAATCACTCATTTTAAGAGTCCTCCAGTGCCTATCCACAATTCTTCCTATAAATATGAAATGGATTTTTTTTTTCCTGAAATTCAGTAGTAAACTATCACTTTATCACTTTATCACAAAGAATTTTTGTTGAATTTTTGTTGAATATTCCACAGAATATTAATAGATGAGAGCAGTAGCATATATGTGTGTGTGTGTGTATATATATATATATACACATATTATATATATATATATATATTATATATATATATATAATGTTTAAATGGGCCTTCATTTAAACATTTAGAAATATTTTTATGGAAAGCAAAATATTTTTGATTTATTTTTTGCAGGGCGTACTAACATATTTCTCTGAACAGAGAAATGTGTCAGAACACTACCAGGGCATATATGGGCCAATTCTGACCTTTATGAATAAATAGATAAACATATATATATGTAGGTGAATGTGTATATGTGTATGAATGTGTGTGTGTATTGATATATATATATCACACATATATTTTGTTCCAAACATAGGTAAATACAAACTCCCCTTAGCCTTTAGTTGGTTTCCAGACTGATAACTAGAAAGGACAGCATTTAAAGGCTAGTTCATTACTACCTTATAATTTCCTGTTTTGCAAAAGTAATTAATGTCAAACATTTCTGTTGTTGATTCTTAGCGATATGGTTTAGTGGAGAACTTGTTAGTGCTAGGTCAGAGGTTGGACTCGATGATCTTGAGGTCTCTTCCAGCCTAGACAATTCTGTGATTCTGTGATTCTGAATACTATATACCATACCCCAGGTATATATATACATAGATTAATATATACCTAAAAGACAATTTGCTTCAAATAGGTATATAATTATAATAATGCATTTTTCCTTTTACACCTTCCTTTAAGATTTCTTGGTTTACTACTGTAATAAATAATATTCTTACTAAAATGGAAATACAATTTCAATTTAGAGGCAATATATTGTATACTGACAGCTCGTTGACATTTCTTAGGTCCATTCCTTGGTCCCCAAATACTCACAGTATGCCCTTTTTTTTAAACTAGCAGATTTGATTCAAGCTTCTACTTAGCTAATTCAATATTGATTTAATTTTAGTCTCCACCTTCCACCTCCTTGGCCTTTCTGTTTAAATTAGATCTGCTTTTAAATGGATGCCATCTCAACCTTCTGTTGCCAGCACCTTAGCCTTTTCACTTAAATTGCATCTATTGTTAAATCAATCTTACTCCAGCATCCAGCATCCCTCTCCTGAGCTTTCCACTTGACATCACATACAGGCCTAAGTGGTGCCTGCTCCTGCCCCTAGCTTTCACCCAGCTTCTCCATTAAAATTAAATCTCTTTCCAAATCCATTTTCCACTTCCAGTTGCAACCTTCTTACTTTTTCATTTCTAAAAGGCAACAGCTTTGTGTCTGTTTTAATTTGTAGAGCTTGAAAGGAAACTTTTCAGACTCCTGTACTTCCCTATAAATACCATCTCCTCCATGTCTTAAGATACAGGTAGATGGGTTCTTCCAGTTTCTGGGCCTCAGCTTAAATAAGATCCATTTCATTGTTTTTGTTGCCTGAGTGGGAATTTCCCTTAGGCTAGTTACCACATCATACCTAAGAGATCTATATTGTAACAGCTTTAATTCATGTTTTTAGTGTGAGATGTGTAAGCATGGAATTAGTGGTGGGCCTGTGTTATGGAGGTGGCATACCAAGTCAAAGAGGATACACATTTAATGAGGCCCTACACCAGCAGGGAGCTGGCCATAAATTATCTTGGTAATACACTGGTAAGAAATCTGGGGATTCAGTGAGCTGAACAGTTACAATTGAGACAAATATATAACTGCTTCCCGTTATAAATATCTCAATGTGTTTGACAGGCTCAGAAGGCTCAGAAGGATGAACTGGCTTTTTAGGTGGTCAGAATTCTCAATGTCTTTTCCTTTATGCCTACGTCTGGTCTGAGAGAGTGACACTGAAGTTTCATCTTATAAGAAAGAAATGTCCTCCCTTTTTCTTCCTTGCAGACAATAACCTCAAAAATGAACAGATCAATATTGACCAGATGAGAGAAGAGACTGTCACTAAATTTCCCTGAAGCTGAGATTTATATTCAATTCCTGTCTATCAATACTAAGCTTTGAAATCCAGTATTAAAAAAAAAAAAAAAAAAAAAAAAAAAAAAAAAAAAAGGAGAAAAGGGAAAGAAAAAAAAAAAGAATAAAAAAAAAAAAAAGCCAAAGCTGCTCATTTCTTGTTTTGATATACTATGGGTCCCATTGCATGTAATGTTTCCCAATGTATATATGAACATGATTGCCTTACAGACCACTTGAACAATTACTTTGCAAAGGAGCTACAGTACAAATTCTAAGAGGTGGCTAACCAGCACAACTCAGTGAAATACATTAAATCAAGCTATGTCACAGTCACAGTCAGGTAATTTTGGAAGATAATGTATTTGGTAATGTTCTTTCCCCAGGTATAGCAAAGTTAAACAAATAAGAATTAGTTATCCATAATTGTAGCTGTCTCAGTTCTAAATCTAGTAAACCTAAAGACAACCAGCATGTTTAACCAAGATAGGTCGTAATTTTTTTCTTGGAAAAGGAAGGGATACCAATGTTGATTAATGACAATATCAAAGCAAGAGAAAGACCCATACAAATAAGGCATCACAAAGATTTGTTAGAAGAACCACAAAGAAAAACAACATATTAAAATATTTTTTGCAAATCCTTTTTTTTTTTTTAAAATCCTATTGATTTTTACTGTAATTTATTATTTAGTTCTGTGTACTGAGTCTCTGATGCCATCAGGCTTTCAACCCTTCATAAAATAATCCTTCTAACTTCCTCCTATTTGTAAGCCATGAATTGTTGTCTATATTTTGTACTTTTCAAATTTTTTTAGTTGTAGTATTTCAATAGTCCTAATTTTCAGGATATAAAAGAAGCGGGATTTATAACAAGAGATGTTGTCTTATTAAATCTGTTGATTTAGCTAATACAGTTTTCCAGTTGGGTCTGCTGGTCATAAAAAGTATCACCTCTCCATAGAAAACTTACTTTTCAAGAATAGAATAGAATAGAATTGAATTGAATTGAATAGCATAGCATAGTATAGCATAGCTCAGTTTGAAGGGACCTTCAGCAATCATTGCGTCCAACTGCTTGACCATTTATTTCATGACTAACCAAAAATTAAAGCATATTATATAATTAAAACATATATTGTTCAAATGTCTCTTGAACACTGACAGACAAGGGGCTTCAACAACCTCTCTAGGAAGCCTGTTCCAGTGTCTTTACCTCCGTGGTAAAGAAATTTTTCCTAATGTCCAGTCTGAACCTCCCCTGGTACAGCTTTGTGCTGTTACCACATGTCCTGTCATTGGTTCCCAGGGAGCAGAGGCCAGCACCTTTCTCTGCTTCCCCTCCTCAGGAAGGTGCAGAGAGCAGTGAGGTCCCCTCTTAGCCTTTTTTTCCAGACTAGATGACCCAAAGATCCTCATCTTCTCCGTATGGGGCATCCCTTCAAGCCCTTTCATCAGCTTTGTTGCCTTCCTCTGGACACATTCAAGTGTCCCTGAATCCCTTGAAAGGGATTCCTTGAAAGGATGTATAAATACATCTTTGTATACAACCTGTATACATCCTATATACATCCTTGGAAGGATGTATAAAAACATCCTTTTTATATTGCAGAGCCCAGAACTGCACACAATACTCAAGGTGATGCAGCACAAATGCTAAATATCTTACCAGAATCACCTCTTTTGACTGGCTGGCTGTGCTGTGTTTAATACACCCCAAAATGTGGTTTGCCTTCTTGTCTGCCAGGGCACACTGCTGCCTCATGTTGAGCCTACTGTTGACTGTATTATATTTATTGCAGTTAATCTGTGTTGGTTATGTGTTTTATTAGCTCTTTATCATAACAAGACTTTTCTTATGAATCCTCTGTGATTTAGGACATAGCTGGACTCAATTCAAACTTCATTTTACATTCTTTTGTCTCGAAACAGTAAATATTGACTGTTTCAATACAGTTCGTTTTGTTAGCTGAAATTTAATCTCAGTACATCTGTGTTTTTCTCAATATTACAGTTTAGGTGAAGCAAAACCAAATAATGCTGTGTTACTCTCGCCATTTATAAGATGACTCTTATTCCTTGGCATTGATTTCTGCACATTTTCTTTTCCTTCATAATCATTACAATTAATCAGGACAATGTGCTATTTTGTACGATTGTAATTCAAGACTCACAAGGCTTTCATAAAAATGTATTTTTTACTTCATCTTTCCTCAGGAAGAGAATTTTTTATTGATGAAGTCAGTATTGAATTATCTTTCTTTATCATTAACAGATTGATTCACTGATGGCTTCAAAATGAGTATTAATCCTGCTACATACTCTATTCCCCTTTTGCACATTCATCTTTCTCCTAATATGAAATGATACAAACTTTCTAACAATGAGAAAACCATTTTCCTAGCCATCATGTTTTCTGACACAAAGGACATTTATTTTTTTCCACTCCATCATAAGAAGTGTCCATCATCCACTGGCCATCGTAAGCTCCAGGTTTTTACTGCTCTATATTCTTAGGTCTATTTTCATAGCTGAGAATGTAATCATATATATTGGGTATTTTTGAAGAGCTACCTTGAGTGAGAAGAGCTTAATTAGTGAGAACGATGGTAATGCCAGGAAAAATGCCAGGATAAGAGATCAGCAAGACAACTTGAAGATGAAGAAAGAGCCAGAGAAAAGCAATAAACATATGAGGTACAGTAGGTTTGCCCATTTGCAGAAAAGCACTTACAGAGACAAACCAGTGCTCACTGATGCACTTGGGTGTGATTAAGTAGAAGACTTACCAGGTGCTTCTGCAACAGCTCTAAAATGGAGCATAGTGGATGATCTTATTCTAGGGAAGACCAAGGGCACCATAAAAGAACTTAATAATGCATTTACAGAGACTGGAGAATGCTGGTTTGACACAAATCAAGAGAAGGATTATTTTGCTGGCTTGAAAAACCAAGGGCAAAAACAAAGGGAAGACCAGAGGTCACTAGTTTCTGCTCATCCAGAGAGATAAAACATAGAAAGGAGAAGACATAATCATAGTCATAAGAAGACATAATGATCACAGGAGTTTATCCAGTTCTATTTCTGATCTGTAGACCTGAATTCAAAGAAGGCACAGTAGGACCACAAGCTTACCTGCTGGTTGGTCAAAGAAGGAGAATGTGGGAGTTTCTGCTAGCATGAGGAAAGGAACGTTCTATCAGTGCTGGAGGTAATTTTGTCTGCTTAGCAGAGGAAAAAAAGGTAGTTTGGAGTTTAAAGATGCTGAAACCATGGAAGACGTTGGGATCTACCTCCTCAAGGACTGAGGCAGACCATCACTACACATGATGATCATGTCTATGCTGTGAGCAGAATTTGCAAAGGAGGGAATTTACACAGTGCCTGACCATAAGGAGCAAATGTCATCTGGTAAATCAGGATTTCTATGCAGAGCTTCAGAGATGCTCATGGAGTCAAACGCAGGATGATAAATGAAAAGGAGGTTTTCGGAAGTGGAAACTGCTTCATCTGTGTGGTGGTTTTACCCTGCTGGGCTGCTGCACTATAACCACTCTCTCACTCCCCCTCTTCTTCTCTCAAGGGCAGCAGGTCTCCCCAGACCCAGCTCCACCAAGGGCTCCTCCACGGGCTGCAGCATGGAGATCTGCTCCATGTGGGACCCATGGGCTGCAGGGCGACAGCCTGCTCCATCAGGAGCCTCTCCACAGGCTGCAGGGGAACTGCTGCTCCCTGCCTGGAGCACCTCCTGTCCTCCTGGTGCACTGACCTGGGGGGGCTGCAGGGCTGCTTCTCACTCCTCAATCTCCCAGCCGCTGTTGTGCAGCAGTTTTTTTCTCCTTCCTTCAATCTGCTCTCCCAGAGGGCAAACAAGCATCACTCCCTGGCTCGGCTCTGGCCAGCAGCAGATCCCTTTTGGAGCTGTCTGGAGCTGGCTCTGATCTGATACGGGGTGGCTGCTGGGCTCTGCTGACAGAGGCCACTCCTGAAGCCCTTCCCTAACAAAACCTTGTCACATAAACCCAGTACAATCTGAAACGTAAAACAAAGTTACACAATGTTAGTGTGCCTGATACTATGGAGAAGAAAATGCAAGATCAATATTTTGCTACAAAACCTCATACCTGAACTCTCATACTAATGGAAATAAATTTCACCAGGTTTGTCAAGTTCACATTATCTAGTTTGTCAACTTAAAGATGGTAGGCTGTAACTGGACCACAGCAGTTAGCTACTAGACAGTAAGGAAGGGTCAGGAAAAAGGGAGACTTTCCTGAGTGACTGCAAAAAAAATTAACAGGAAGAGTCATTAAACAGATTTTTAAGCCCTATATTGAAAATATCACCATTAAAAAAAAAAAAAAATTGCAACATGGCCTGAATGTGACAGAACTGCAGTTATCTAGAGCTTTGAAGTAGATGTGTACAAATCTTTTCATTGAGAACTCCCAAAGAAAACAACACTAAATTAAAAAAAAATAAAAATAAAAAGAGAGAGAGAGAGAGAGAGAGAGATTATAAACTAGTACAATTAAATAGCAAACTCAAAATTACTAGATCATACAGAATAAAAATGAGAGGTTAATAACATTTCCTCCCTTTGTGTCCATGCAGTTGGAGAACCACTCTTCTCTTCTGAGTCCCAGCCAGGTCTCTGGCTTCTTGAATTGCAGAAAACTTTGCTCACCCTCCCCAGTCCTTATCAGTGTCTGTTTTCCATCACCTTTAAGACCCACCTGGTTTGCTGTTCCTCTCCACAGCCGAGGCTCGAGGAGCAGAGTGCCAGCATCTTGTGGTGCCTCTCTCACTTGAGTCCTGTTCTGTGAACAGCACACAGGTGTACTATCCTGAACATCCTTAGCTCACTCCCGTTCAATCTTCACAAGAGCAGTGAAGATAGAAAAATGTGAAGCAAATACTATGTCACAGAGGTTGCTAGCAGCAAAGTTCAAGAACAGCCTTCCATCACTAGAAAAGTGGGAATAAAAATCCAGAATCACTCAATGATTAAAAGGGTCCCTCCTGTCCCATAACCTAAATTATTAAAATAATGTTAATATTCTTCTGTCATGAATAGATGACATGAACTTTCTTCTATGTACAGAAATCCAAAAGAAATTCCAATACAGAAACTCCAAATGTCACAAGTGTTTTGAAAAGCACTGCTTTATGCCAACTATTTGATTTGTAAATACTTTGCTCTAGGAAGTTTATCTTTAATTATTCAGTAGAATTGAACAGGTTATACATTATATAAGGGACATTAATTTTGCATACTAAAATGTCCGTGTCTTGTAGTTAAGGTTAGAAACAGCAGCTGAGATATTCTTAGATATACAATAATCAGGAAGAGTTAGATGTTGTCTTAAAGTAAATATTTGGATCATATTGACAAATAACTGGAGCAAACAGCAATTGGTATGTATACAAAGAACAAAATCCAGAAATAGAGCCATGTGGGACTCAACTGACAGGGAAAAAAAAAAAGAAAAAAAAAAGAAAAAAAAAAGAAAAAAAAAAAAAGAAAAATTAACAATAAAGGAACAAAACACCTAACTTGTGAATTAGCAATGAACTCTAAATGGAATAAATCAATTCCAGTTGGTCCTAGCATCTGTACTAAACATTTTTTAAAGAGGTGTGTAGTTTCTGGCACCAAACTCAGCAGCAATATAAAGCCACACTAATACATAACATATCTTCCTGAATCAAACTACCAAAAAAGATCAAAGCATATCTTCAAAAAGCAAATTCAGAGTTCTATCTCTTCTGAAGTCAGCTTGGACACATTTATTGTGAAGATCGTGTGTTAGGAGATGGGATTGAAGTTGTAGCAGCCTTCTATATTTAAGTCTTTATTCTTGACTATTCTGCCAGTTTAGAGGACTGACTGGGTATGCATAGCAAAACCTCATTGGCATTGTCTCTGTCTTGTTACTATATGAACTTAATTGGTAGGTGTAGTTTCTGAGTATTTATCATCTTTTATGCATGGATTATTTTCCTCTACCAGCTTAATTTGTATAAATGCAGTATGGTAAGAAAATTAATGGTAAGAAAAAGAGAGATTACATATAAGGAAGAAATTCTTCACTCAGAGGGTGGTGAGGCACTGGAACAGGTTACCCAGAGAAGTTGTTGTGTTCAAGTGTTCAAGTCTAGGCTGGATGGGGCTTTGGGCAACCTGATCTAGTGGGAGGTGTTCCTGCCCATAGCAAGGATTTGGATCTGGATGATCTTTAAGGTCCCTTCCAACTCAAACCATTCTATTGAAAAAAAAAATAATAAAAATCCCAGAGCATTCTGCTTCAAAGGAGATTAAATTAGAAAGGGTGCCAGAGAGGAAAAAATTAATAATTAGTGAAATCGAGTGAGCTAAGATTCTTCATTTTTCTAATTTTCTTACTGTACGAAAAAGACTATAATGACATATAAATTCTATATGGAAAATACTTGTACCAAGTTTATTATCATCCATATTGAAAGGAATAAGAAGTTACAAATAGGAATCATTTGTAACTTTCTTTGGCCATAGGCAGAAAGAAAGCTACCATTCACTTTCTTTGAAACAATCTTATTTTAGTACTAGCAATAACACCTTTAAATACAAGCCTTGGGGGAAGAAGGGAGGGAGGGGAAAGCTTTATTTGTTTGAAGTGGTTTTAGATATATTTTCCATATGATTTTTTTCCACAAATAAATGACAAGTTATTTAGACATTAGTCATTAGTCAAGTATTTTAGTCATCAAGACAAAATTTAAGAAAAATGAGGAACAGAATAGTGACCTATATAGGAAGAAAATGCATCATCAGAAATATTTCATTAGGACAGCCTGGCAGAAGAATAATATAAGCTGTAGCCATGCAGACATGTATGGGATGTCTGATGCCAAAGCTGATTTGCTTTGCTAAACAGATGAAGCTTTGATATGTATTTAGAAAGAATACAGTAAAACATTTTAAACCAAAATGGAAAACTAGTCCTCAACAACTCAAGCTTCAAGTATGGATTTGCAGATAGCACATCATGAAAAAATGGTGTTTGCTTAAGCCTAAAAGAAAGAATCCCTACATATTTGCTGCTTTTTCTGGTTCCATGTTAGTGTTAAGTACTCAAGATAAGTATTTTTTTCTATAGACCTTATGGGTGATGACCATATTCTACCAGGAACTTTTACCCTGTAATGGGCATGAGTCCTTAATGACCTGAAAGTGATTGATAAATATTTCCTTTAAGAAAATACATGTAACCAGGCAGCCAGCCTGCCTTTTAACTTCAATAGTGGGATTAAATAGCTGCCAAAGACATGGCATGGAAAATGTTTTGGAAAGATTTCTGATTCAGAAGGACTGGGGAAACTGGGATGAGAAGGTTTGAGCCACCTTCACCTCCTAACATCTTTGATGTTCTTCAGACTTCTTTCATCTTATTGGGCAGCTGCATCGTTAGAGAATAAAAAATCTGAACATCTGATATGAATATCTTGGTTGTCAAAACACTAATAAAATTAGAAGAGAGTTCAGTAGCAGAGACCATAGTTAAGATTTCCATACCAGTTTAAGGCAGCTTGTGAGAGAGTGTTTCCTTCAGTGCAGTCCTGCAGAGAAGTGTGGTGATCAGAGTAGGGCTCACATTTTAAAATGTGGGGCAGTTTTAAAAGGTAAAGACTAAAAGGAAAATTTGGTGCCAAATCATAATAATTAGAGTGGAACCATGAAATATTCCCCTTCCAGCTTCTGGTTATAAAAGTTTATGCAAGAAGTTGTTTCTCAGTAGTTTGCTACCACTTCTTCCTGTCTTCATCTTATTACTATCTTCTAATACTTCATAGAGACAGAAAAACAATCGCAGTGGCACATTATTACTGATGTGTCTTTTTCTTCCTTTCTTAATTGTCTTGTACATGTTTTCCCTCATTTAGACCTCTCCATAAATAAGAAGCTATTCCAGGTATCCTGCAAAGCAATGTGTGATTCTTCTGCCACATGACTAGAGGCTCAGCTACTCAGATGTAATATGAAGTCTGATAGTATTGGCTCCCAACAGATACCTGGATCAATCTGAGTAGTTCAGATATAAGAACAGTGTATCTTTTGACGAAACTGAAAAAGTGGAGACCTAATGGGAAAACAAACAATCAAACCAAACCCACAGATGCTTATCTGGAAAGTTTATATATGCTCCAAGTGCAAACATAGGCAAGTCTAAATTTTGGACTTCATGCATGTAGCACTGACTTAACATCAATTCCCCATTTTTACTTCTTTGTCATAGGCTTTGGCTCCTTGTCTTACTACTTGTCACTTCAACTGGTTACAACCACCCCAGATATATACTTTTCTTAATGAATGTGATTGCATTACTATATTGCCATTCAAAAAAATCTTAGCGCAGTGGGAAAAAATGCAGTGCAAAATAGTATTTGGAGCCCCATTGATTAAGAAAATATTCTGTACATAAAAGCACAAAGGCAAGTAGCTTCTAGCCTGCAACAGGGGACAGCTGAAGGTGCTATCCACTCCAGCCATCATTTTGAGGGCTTATCCTGATTTATAAAATGGAGAGGCAAACATCAAGAGAATCTAAGCTATTTCAGCACAAGAAGCTGCAACTTTTACTAAGATTTATGCTATCTGCATATCACTGCTCTGTTCATACCCTGCACCTTCCTCCAGACACACTTAGGATGTGCCAGCTTTGAAAGGAGAAATTAGTAATATACCTATAAGTATACCTATATACCTATAGGCTGACAAGCTCTGGCAGCTGTTTGCACAGGGCCTGCTAGCAGGTCAGTGAGATACTGCCAGAGAAGCTGAATTACAGATGAGAGGGTGGCAAAGGAGAATGGATTTTTTCAGATGTCTGATTCTTCTGTGCTACCTTCAAAAGGAGAGGAAATTTTTGGCATATGGGTGAATGCACTGCATTAATAGTAGTGAGGCATACCTAAATGTCATCCTTCTACAAAAGAATAACCCTCAGAATTACTGATGACAGTGGATACACCTTCTTCAGCTAGCAGCATGTTGCACTTTTCTCACTCAGACAGATTATGACAACTATTCCTCTGATATGGCCCATGAGTGAATGAACATCATTTTAATGGACTACCCACAGTGGGCAGCCAGCACAAATTTGCACTTCCAAGCCCAGCAGGTAGTGAACTCTAAAAGAACATTTCACACTGGCCATTAAGCATCCAGCATGACCACAAAACTGAGGTGACACAAGGAGAGAAAAATTCCCTGGGAATATGGATCATGTTTTGCAGCCAGCTGCAGATAAAATAACCAGTTTCTGCTGTAACCTGCTATTATCTGTGGGGTTCTAAAATATCCTCTCCCTAGGATTTTAAGTTTCTCTCTGCATGACTGTAGTTAATGACTGGACTCCATGGGGTGTTTCTTGTTTAGTGACTGAATATCTCTACTGATGACATGTTGCTTTAAAAAATAATAATAATAATAATAAAGCACAGAACTATAGAACTGTATAGAAAGTGATTTTATTTTTCATTGAACTTCCAGTTCTATGCAGCTTTCTGAAGTTAATTGTTGTAATCCTAAAACTGTATGGCAGGTATTATCCATAATCCATTAGTCAGGAATAAACAAAATCAGTTATTCAATATCAGCCCTAAACTAATATTTTCCCCTTGGGAAACCTATACAGATGTTATTGCTCTTTACTTTTTCCCAATTAAACATGCATACATCTCTTTAGATGTATGCATCCTAAAATTTCAGTCAATGTAAAGTTCCATTTAACGGTCCTCCGCAGTCCTAGTCCTGGCAGTCTTCTAGACATAAATGCTGAAAATATCAGGTAAAATCAGAGAGAATTTTTAGAATGAAAAGTAACTTAATTCAAATAACTGATGATGATTCTTCATATTAAAGAGCTATCAACCATAAAATAGAGTGCATAATAGAAAATGGCACATTCCATTGTCTTGTATGATAGAGCAGCTTCTTGCTTTGAGAATTATCTTCACATGAATTTTAAGTCAAACTTCAGCTTTAGTACTATATAATACGTCTTTCATTGCAAAATAGAAAGCCTCAGCTAAACGGATTTGAACAGCTCATCTCAAAACTTTTCTGATGGTGCTATTAAATATGTTTTCTTTGTCAGACAAAGACACATCTATGTTGCCAATCATTAATACATACCGACTTCATGTCTTTCTCCAAGAGACCTGCTTGTTGAACTAGTTATTTTAAATTCTCTCCCTGCTTACTGTTGCAGATTATGTTGGTGATTGCTGAGAGGAATGATGTGTAGTTCTGAAGTGGTGAATTATCTCAAAAGAATACTTGCTAACTCTTTCTATCATATCCTCAGGGAAAAAAAAAATCCTCTTCAAAGAGCAGGGAAAACTAAGGTGTATAAATAACCCCCCACACACATAAATAACAATAAAAAAAGAATCTATTACCACAGACATGATTTCTTCCAAAAATGAACCAGTAATGTTTTACATTATACATCTAGATATTTTATAAATCAGTTTTTACAAGAGTATATCTGCAAATGTATCTCTTGGTCCCATTAGTGCTTAGAGCAATTTTGACTTTTGGTGTTTTATTTTGTTATACCATTCTGAAGGGGGGCTGCAACATGAAAGAAAAGCAGTATAAGGAGAAGGTGAAAATAGGTTGGGTCTGACACTCAGACTGGGCTAGCTGGTGAGCATAATGTCCTGTTCAAGCAGTTTTAAGAAAATACTCTTGCAGCTGAGGGGATGCTGCATGATTGAAATACATCAAGTTCAGTTTTCATCTAAGCTACTCCTTTTCTGGGATCAAGAGAAGAGGCAATTAAAATCAGCAGCACCACTTCCACAGATTTTGCAGGACATTTCATCAGTCCTTCAGTCTCTAAACCTCATTTCTCCATCCCCCTCAGCCTCAATGAGCACTCTTTCGCTGTTTGCCTTGTACATACACAGTGCTGGGAAAGGGGCTGTTTCATATTAGGTGCTATGGTGGTTTTATTCAACTAGACAGCTGAGCTCCACCACAACCACTTTCTCACCCATCATCCTCAAAGGGAAAGGGGGAGAAGATACGATAGAAAGGGCTCCAGGGTTGAGATAAGGACAGGGAGATCACTCAACAATTATCATTACAGGCAAAACTGACTCAGCATAGGGAGATTAATCTAATTTATTACCTATTACTAACAAGCTAGAACAGTGAGAAAAAAGTAAGCTAAAACCACCTCCCCCCCCCCCCCCCCCCCCCCCCCCCCCGCTGCCCTCTTCCACTTCCTATCCCCGAGAGGTGCAGGGGAACAGGGAATGGGGGCTGCAGACTGCCCCTGATGCTTCGTCTCCACCACTCCTTCATGGTCACTCTCTGCCCCTGCTCCACGTGGATGCCGTCCTTCCCGAACTGAGCCTGCGGGGGCTGCCCACAGGAAGCAGCTCTTCCAGAACTGCTCCCACACGGCTCCGTACTATGGGGCAGCTCCCCCCAGGTCCCCTGCTCCTGCGTGGGCTCCTCCCCACGGGCTGCAGCTCCGGCCCAGGGCCTGCTCCTGCAGGGGTTCTACATGGGCCGCAGCCTCCTCCAGGCCACATCCACCTGCTCCACTGAGGGCTCCTCCACGGGCCATGGGCTGCTCCATGTGGGACCCATGGGCCGCAGGGGGACAGCCTGCTCCACCAGGGGCCTCTCCACAGGCCACAGGGGAACTGCTGCTCCTGCCCTCCTGCTGCACTGACCTGGGGAGCTGCAGAGCTGGTTCTCACCACTCTCCCATCTGCTGTTGCACACCAGTTTTTTTGTTTTTCTTTTCCCCTTCTTAAATCTGCTTTCCCAGAGGTCCAACCAACATCGCTCACTGTCTCAGCTGTGGCCAGCAGCAGATCTGTTGTGGAGCTGGCTCTGATCTGACATGGGGCAGCTGATGGGCTCTGCTCATAGAGGCCACTCCTACAGCCCCCTACTACCAAAATCTTGCCACATAAACCCAGTACAGGTCCTCATACAGTGATTAACATGATGAGGACATAAATTCAGTTTAGGATTTATAAATGTGTTTGTGTGTAAACAAATAAAGGCCTTTCATGTGACCAAAGAATCCTAATGTGATGTGATTGTCAGCTCTACATTGCTTCTGTAAAAAGCCCTCCTAAATCAGCAGAAAAATCATCTTCATCCCAAACTTGCTTTTAGATTTCTGTGATAGCTTGGAACTGTGTCTTCTTGAAGCTGTTGAAAATCTTACCAAGAGTAACAAGATAGAAGATTTAGACTAAAGCATTGTAATTTAAAAATCATTATGACCGTAAAGGGAACCAAAAACTTATCAAGGGCAGATATCCCCACATAGTTTCTGACAGAAATGTTGAAAGAAATTGGAAGGATTCTGAAAAGACTTACTGTCCCCCAAATTCAGAGAAGATTCTGCTGCTTCTTCACATCGACCTGTTACCTATTTATTCTCAACTCAGTGGGCTCATTGGTTTGTCTTGTTTCCTTACATTCATGAGTCCATTGGTTTATGAAAGTTGGGGAGAAATTAGGTTCATGAACTAAATAGTTTCCACCACTAAATTTCTAAACACTTCAGAAGGAGCAGAATCTGAATTATGAAATTTATGCTGAGATTGCTTTTGAAACAAGAAGCTAATTATTCCACAGTATTTTTTATCTACGTACTCTTCAGATATGTGAATAAGCATGTGTGCTGAAAGAAGCATGCATGTTTGGTCAGACAGCTGCTGCCTTGTCTGGCCTGGCACAGTGCTATGTGGACATTGTAGATGACAGACCACAGAGCCTTCTGGAAGACACTTCCACAGTATTTTTACTTGTTTATTTCTGTTATGCAAACCTGTGCATGTGTTTACTATTTTTTTAATATAATTTGTCCATACTTATTTTTCAGTTGACATACTTTCATTTCCATTTGTTCATTTCTGGCACTGTTGTATTTTCAGTTGATTTCATAGGCGGACTTGACACATACTCCTACCGACAGCCCCCCCAGGAGCATGTTGAGTTAAAGCCTGTAAAGCCTGTAGGTAAGGTTCTGGTCCTATGGACCACATTAATCCTTCTAACTGGACTGAAAGCTAACTTTCTCCTGAAATAATTTTGGCATGAGGTTACTAATAATTTTACTTCAATTAGAACTTAACTAAAAAATAATCCACATAAAACATGTTAGTAAGGACACTTTGTCATTGATGACACATCTGCTAAAACAAGGATTAGTAAATATCACCATGTCTGCTGTGACATGCCTTGGCTTAACACAAGGAGAGGCTTGCAGTAAAGGATGGAATTGTTTCCTGCTGACTTTTCAGCAAAAAAGAGAGTTAGTTTATGGCTCCTGCTTCATAAATCTTAATGGGATTAACCCATTTATAGAAAAACAGAACTTTCTAGCTACTCGAAAACAAATGCTTGCTGAAAAAATACTAGTTGGCTTAAAATCTGTAGAGTTTCATTGAAGCTTCATTATCTCTGTTGTCAGTTAAGATACTGGAAGAAAAAATGTTTGCTGAAAAACTGCTAGTTGGCTTAAAATCTATCTGTAGAGTTTCATTGAAACTTCATTATCTCTTTGTTATCAGTTATGAAAATCACAGTTTTTACACAGTCTTTCTATGAAGTACTCTCTGCTATCTAATGAATTAATTTGGATACAAATCTGTTCATTTTACATGTATATGAAATATAGTGTTAGCAGTACATATATTTTGTCAGAAGCTAAGATAAATTTAAATAGATATTTCATAGTGTTACTGGTAAAACAGATGTTCATTTGGAGATCTTAGATATTTGTAAGTTGTTGCCTCGATGCTTTCCGTCTTTAAATTTATCTTTGGGCCTTTCGTGCATCTTAAATGCAGCACAAAACCCAAGTGCAGCTAACTGACCGAACTTGATCTAATGACTTACTATATTTTACTTATCACTTAAGAGAATTAAAATGAGTTTGAAGGTTTTTCTTGGTGTATGTATGGTTACATGTTCTAGGAGTTTTAATTTAAAGAAGACAGTTGCTAACAAAATGCTTTGAGTGGGCACTTGACACCTGAACTCTGCTTGAGACTTTGCTAATATTTGCATGTTTTGTAAATACATTTTACAAGTGCTGCAGCTTTCAGTTTGCAGGAAAAAAAAAAAAATGAACAAAATTTTATTCAAATTTAGTGAGTAAAAATTGTAGGATTATGAAAGCCAAGAAAAGAGAAAAGCCCTATTTCAGTGTGATAGTACATGTTAGAACGGGAAGAAATATCACATTAAGACAACAACAACAACAAGAACAACAACAAATAATGAGGAGTTTAACATGATAATAAGTATACTCTCTGTGTTGGAATATGTATTTTCAGTAATATTTCTCTAGGTGCTGGCTTTACTGCATTTTATATAGGAAAGATGATGGCAGAAAGGAGGTTTGACCATTCTTAACATGATGCTTGAGAATGAAAATATGAAATTGGTATCTGGGAAGAAGAAAGCCACAGCTACAACATTTACACCTCTCCATAAACAATTTTAATCTCTAAAGCTGTGTTGAGGTTAGTTTTAAAACAGTCATTGAGCAAACTCAGTGTAACTAAAGGAGAAAAAAGAAAAAAAATATATACATATATTCAGGAAATATTTATATATACATTCCTGTAAAATCTGTTCATTTATGTTAAAAAAAAAAAAAAAAAGAATATGAGAATTTGTTCTTTGTTAGCAGATTTAGGTTAAATAGCTTGGAGGATATGGGGGATGTTGGTGAGCTTTTTATACTGGAAAATAAATAGCGTCTTCCCATTTCCTATGGATAGGTATTCTTGTACAGTTGGAAGGATCTTATCTGGCTTCTTTATGGCTGCTAGAAGTATAAAACTGTAAAACAAACAAATTACATTGTATTTTCTTCTTTATTGATGTTATGTTTTTAGGCACTGAAAGCTACAGAAAGCATCTTTACTCAAGCAAGGAGGAAAAATAATATCAGTGATCAAAGTCTGACTTAAATTGCTGGAAACCATTTGAACAGTCAGAGGATTGTGCCAGAAATTTGCAGATGCTTATCTGTCTGCAGCACATCAGCCTTCCTGACTTCTTTTAAGAAGTTAATTGCTATCAATATCAGTTATATGTAGTCTGAAAATCCATAGTATCCCTAAGAAATGTGACTGCTGATATCCAGTGAAAAACTCCATTTCTATTCACTGAGAAGTGAACATGAATAATGCCTGTTAAATACATTAAAAGCCTTAATAAAGGTTATAGATCTTTTGCTATCTTCACCATTTTACTCATGGGAAAGATTAGTGTGATGCTCTTTATACCTTGGCTATATACCCCGCTTTCTCATCCCTTTCATGTCCCTTCTTTCATTCATAAATTAACTAAAAATAAGACACTGGGAAAAAAAAAAAAAAAAAAAAAAAAAAAAAAAAAAGGTTCTGTGGCCTCATTGAATGTATGTAGAAGACATTCTCTGTTTTTATTGAGTGCCCATACTACTCAGTATGATACCTGCTTGGTGCTATAATAATTGCTAATCATTAACAAGTCTAAGAGTCATTTTCCTTTTCGTCTCTGAGTATACATGTAGATTAAATTTGAATCTGTGCTCACAGGGAATGTTTTTAAACACAAATATGAACAACCATAGCATGTCTGCTGTCAGTTCTGCCTATAACTCCGTTAGGCCATTGGACTAGCAGAAGGAGAATCTTTGCCCTGAACCATGCAGTTTCAATTAAAATGTGGCGGGAGGGACAACAGAGGGAGTGGAAAAAGATTGTCATGTTCTTGGGACTGAAACACATGGGCTTTAAAGAAGACTGTTGTATTTTCATTTGTTTCAAGCACAATATCTAAAGCCAGGTCACCTGGTAGTAATTAAAATTGCTTCCACGTACTGCTACATGTAAAACAGAGAAGTATGGAGATACACAATCAAAACAAAACAGAATGTTGCATTTTAATTTCATTGTTTTGTTTTGTTTCATTATGATTATTAATGATTTGAAGAAATTAAAAATGTTGCATTTTGGTTTGCACTTGGGTTTTTTATTGCTGTTATTATCTGGCTGCAGAAGTTAAGCTTTACATGTCCACCATTACTGCTGGGATGAGTAGGTCTGATTCATTGCTACTATACTTTTGGGTAGCCTTGTCTGGACAGACACTGAACCCCTAATTCCAAAGAATACAGACCTTTTCTAGAGATGTTCTTAGCTTCTGCTTGTGGGATTGATGCAGTGCCTGAGAAATGGCCAATGGAAAGGCTACCGCTCTATGATGGGTCTGTGTGTTCCTGCCCTGTTTGTATCTTCTCCTGAGAGCCTAGCCACCATGAAATCACTATGAAAAGCCACCACAGATTTTCCAAAATTATCCAAGTGAACACAGCTTACAGGCAGACACTAAAATACATAGATTCAGCAGGCAGGTGACTATGATGAAGACTGTAAATGTGTGAGTCCAGCTGAAATGTACATTTGTAATCAGATGAGAATTCTATAACCTGGTGAATATACATCTTACACTGTTAAAATTCTGAAAATAATTTATTATTATGTGAGCTTCAGGCATTTTTCATCACCTCTTGTATTTTTCCCAAAATGTTTTTTGTTTTTTTTTTTTTTTTTTTTTGCTTTTGTGGTATGCATGATGCAAATCTACTACTTTGTAACCAGCTTTTCATTTTTGACCTTATATCTGTGTCTTACAGCTGGGGAAATTAGTGTCTAGAGGTGTTTTATCCACTTGTTCATTAGTTACTAACTTGTCAGCTGCTGTGAACGTACACCTCACAAATAAGATGTACTGAACAGGTTTTCATTTGTAAGTAATTCATATATTCTGTTTTATAGGTCGAAGTAAGTAATGAGCATTGACTCAAGACTTCTGCTGTTGTAGCTGAAGAAACAGATTTTAGAAGAAAAGACCAACCTTGTGACTCATCCTTCTGGAAGAAACCCACCATCCGTTTCTCACGGCATGTGGATTGTTCTTCCCACAGGCTCAGTGTCATTATCAGCATTGTTATTTGGTAGATCCTTGTAGATTATCTGGAATTTTTGAATGATTTACTTATATGGACACTTGTAAATTGTAAATTTTTTCTTTTTTAATTTTAATATTTTTACAACAGTTAGTGTTGAGGCATTAAAACAAAACCTGTGAAAACTATGAGAAGGATGCATCTTCCTCAAGGAAGACAGTATTTTTTAACTGACAGAATCATACTGTGCCTGGTCAAGATTGTATCAGTAAACAGTGATTTTGACTCCAAAACATCCAGCATGAGTCAAACCCTAACAGTGTAAAAGAGATCATTTCAATGCTGTATTTAAAATCCACAATGTCCACTCCTTGTATTTTCTTAACTGCTGTATGCAGTAGGAATTGATTTATGACTCTTCTTAGCCAGATGTTCCGGCACTAATGTACTCATCTCATTATTGCAATTCATATATGGCTCCTTCTCCTTCCCTAATCTCTTTTGTCCTGAGCCCATCAACAATAGTGTCTCTAATTTGAGAAGTAGAATGACCACTCTGTGGATGTCAGTATCTAGGAACCTTTAAATCCATGGCTCTTTAGGTGTCTGGGTTTTGCACATTTTTAAACTCTTTTCCTCCCTTCTCCCAGGAAGAAGCCAAGCATGAATGTACAGTATAAGGCACCAACTTCAGCCTTAGAAGCCTCTGGGGACTAACTTTTTTCTTAATTTAAAAGTAAACAAGCAAACCTGAAAATGTGTATAAAAATTTGTAAAGTTATTTGTAAATACGTCTGGACAAATAACATGTATGTAACTCTGTGGTATTTTGTTTTCTATTATGTCACCACTAGCATAAAGTGATACACAAAAGCTACTTTCTTTGGGCAACTGGTAGTCTTTTTACCAGAATTCTGTGTTTCTTCCTTCTTAATTGCTATTTAAAATAGGGTGCATAGTTGTATACACCAGAGAGTTATGTCTCTCCACAGAGCATATGTGCCTCAGCATCAGCATAAATTCATCAGGGTTTTGGGGCATTTGTGCTTTCTCATTTTGTGGTTTCTTTGGTGGGATTGTCAGGAAGGACATTCCTTTCAATATGTATATCTCCACCTCTCAAATAGGAGCTGAACTAAGGGCCTTCGTAAATGTCCTGAATAGTATTCGGTTGGTAATTTCTGGTCCAACAGCATTCAGATTCTCAGTTTCCAGTCTTCTCTTGAAGGATGCATCCCCTGTCTTTTCCAGTCTGAGCAGATGTGAAGTAGATGAAGGCTTGTCTTGATCCTTTCCCTTATAAAGTCTATCTGTGTTATTCGTTGATATGAACTAATGAGAATGTTAATAAATATAATAGAGGCAGAGTCTATTATTGACAATGCTCTAGTGGTGCATGCACCTGTTTCCCAGTTAGCTGAACCAAAGACATTATCATCTTTGGAGAAAACACTGTCTGAACACAGGATAACCTTCCCTGAAATCAAGTATGAATTTGTTAAGACAAAGTGAACAGAAACGACAACTGAATAAAACAATTTCTTAGTGTTCCTAGGGTTAGATATACCTCAAACAGTATGTGTGTGTAAAATCAGACTGTGCCAAAACCAGGAATGTACATGAAGATAATGTCCTCTTGTACTTATACCTTCCCTCATACATGATGTTCTCATATATTCAAGAATACTGCAAATTACATGGCTTGCTTCATCTTGAATACTTATCTTAGCATTGAAAAAAATAGGTATTTATCACAAAACTAATATAAATGATACCATTTTTGAGGCATTATGAAGATAACAATGAGAATTGCTTTATAGTTGTAATATTTGAATAAGGCAAAAACATTTTTATCTACTTGAGTAATACTTTACTTCTGTTTAGCACAAAAGATTATTTCATTTCTTTCTATGATGCCTTAAACAGTGACAATGTCTATCCAGCCAGTGCCTGTAGCCTTCTGTGTTTGAAATGGCTCCAGGATTTCAGAGACTGGTATCTCTGAGCACTGTTCAGCAGTTTCCATGTTTTACCTCTCTCAGTTTCAGAGAGTCCATGATGTGGGCATCTAGCACAGATTCCTATGATCAAAGCAGTTCCCATTTGGGTTTTACATTTCAACACTAATTTCATGGCATTAATTATGATGGGCTGGCAGATTAAAGGCTTCCAACTGAACACACTGCTACTCTCAGAACCAAAGGGAAGAAAGGAAAGGAGCACTACATCCTAGTCAGTTGCAGATTCTCCTCCAGAAGATAATATACTCTGTTCTGGCAGAGCTTTGGAAACATATATTAATTTTCAACCAAGACAGAAACATCTGCTGGACCATATTTTACAAATTTGACTGAATGTACCTCTTCTATGCCTTTCTGTGGCACCTTCAGATTTTCAGCTTTCTAATGAAGAACTGTGGACATGCCACAAAAATTCTGCAAAGACAGAACCGACTACTCTTTCATCTGAGATATTGATCAATTTTTAGCTGGGGAACACAAACTACTACATTCCAAGTAAGCTTAAAATCTTGGAATCGTTACCTATACAGCAAGTCTGCCATCTGTCTCATTTAATGAACAGAACAAACCTGATTGAGAGGAATTTGTCTTCATTAGAACAAACTAAAATGCACACTGCAATGCTGAGGAAAACTGTCATTCTTTTCTAAATTAAGACACAAAATAGTACCAAGTAATCTGTACATGTTGGAAAAAAAAATATTGAGAATAATAAATGGACTTGAATGTTAATTGCTGTGTCCTCCAATACAGTATACATATCGGGTAACATTTTGGTAGGGAGTCATGCAACACATACTTTCAGTAAGGTGTTAGGTGAGTCACAGAACAGCCAGCTACATAGCAAATAAATGTCAGCTTTCTAAATATGCTTGGATAGTTTTGTTAAGCTTAACTGTAACATGAAGTTTCAGGAAATGACTAAATTTGTACTGCAAAAGAGAATTTGCCAACAATCCTCAAATTTCAGAGCAGATTATCAGTTGGTATAAACTTTCTTGGCAGCATTAATAACTCATACTGTAAAAGTTTGTAACAGCTGAAGATCTGTCCTTCAGCCTTCTACACCTTTTTCTATTCTCCGAGTTTCTGCTTAATTCAAGTTTTACAGAGAATCAGATTTGAAACAGTGCTTTGACTGATAGCAGAACTAGAGATGTGACTGCAGAAAGATGGTGTTACACATTCACTAAGGGCTGAGCCAGGTACAAGCAGTGTTTTTTTGTTTTGTTTTGTTTTTAAAGAAGCTGATTTTCAGTTTTCAGGACCTGAAACTGGAATTGTATAAAGAAATATTTGTGAATAGATATTTGTATGAGTGACATAGAGTGATTATGTATTAGAATTCCTGGTGTTGCTGGAGGTATTATTGATTGGGCCGATGATCCCAGCTCTTTCCATAGAGATTTTTGACTCAAAAAATTGAAATTAATGCATTTTTTGATGATCACTTATGATCCCAAATTGCTCTCTAAAATTGAACACTTTATTACCTGGATTTGGTGAAGGGTCTTTACAGTGCTAGGATATGACACTAACTATTCTAAACAATTTCCAGTGGAGCTGTATCAGTTAAAACCATGGAAATTATGCCTGTTTTTATTTAACACCTGCTTTCTTTCAGCAGTATAATAGAGCCTGTTAAGAAGATGATATTTACAGAATCACAGAATTTCTAGGTTGGAAGAGACCTCAAGATCATCAAGTCCAACCTCTGACCTAACACTAACAAGTCCTCCACTAAACCATATCACCAAACTCTACATCTAAACGTCTTTTAAACTCCAGGGATGGTGACTCCACCACTTACCTGGGCAGCCCATTCCAATGCCTAACAACCCTCTTGGTAAAGAAGTTCTTCCTAATATCCAACCTAAAACTCCCCTGGCGCAACTTTAGCCCATTCCCCCTCGTCCTGTCACCAGGCACGTGGGAGAACAGATCAACCCCCACCTCGCTACAGCCTCCTTTAATGTACTTATAAAGAGTGATAAGGTCGCCCCTGAGCCTCCTCTTCTCCAGGCTGAACAAGCCCAGCTCCCTCAGCCGCTCCTGGTAGGACTTGTTCTCCAGGCCCCTCACCAGCTTCGTCGCCCTTCTCTGGACTCGCTCAAGCACCTCGATGTCCTTCTTGTAGCAAGGGGCCCAAAACTGAACACGGTACTCGAGGTGCGGCCTCACCAGAGCCGAGTACAGGGGGACGATCACTTCCCTAGACCTGCTGGCCACACTGTTTCTTATGCAAGCTGTTGGCCTTCTTGGCCACCTGAGCACACTGCTGGCACATATTCAGGTGACTATCCACCAATACTCCCAGGTCCTTCTCGGCCAGGCAGCTTTCCAACCACTCATCTCCCAACCTGTTGCTCTGCTTGGGGTTATTGCACCCCAGGTGCAGGACCCGGCACTTGGCCTTCATACAGTTGATCTCAGTCCATCAGTCCAGCCTATTCAGATCCTCCTGCAGAGTCTTCCCACCCTTGAGCAGATCGACACACGCACCTAGTTTGGTGTCATCTGCAAACTTACTGAGGGTGCACTTGATCCCCTCATCCAGATCATCAATAAAGACATTAAAGAGGACCGGCCCCAGTACCGAGCCCTGGGGAATGCCACTAGTGACTGGCCTCCAACTGGACTTGACTCCATTCACCACGACTCTTTGGGCCCGGCTATCCAGCCAGTTTTTAATCCAACAAAGCGTATGCCAGTCCAAGCCACAAGCAGACAGTTTCTTGAGGAGAATGCTGTGGGAAATGGTGTCAAAAGCCTTGCTGAAGTCAAGGTAGACCACATCCACAGCTTTTCCCTCATCCACCAAGCATGTCACTTTGTCATAGAAGGAGATCAGGTTCGTCAAGCAGGACCTGCCTTTCATAAACCCATGCTGACTGGGCCTGATTGCCTGGTTGCCCTGTAAGTGCCACATGATGACACTCAAGATAATCTGCTCCATGAGTTTCCCTGGCACTGAGGTCAAATGGACAGGCCTATAGTTTCCTGGGTCTGCCCTCCGGCCCTTCTTGTAGATGGGCGTCGCTTTTGCTAGCCGCCAGTCAACTGGGACCTCCCCCGATAGCCAGGACTGTTGATAAATGATGCTAAGCAGCCTGGCCAGCTCCTCTGCCAGTTCTCTCAGTATCCTTGGGTGGATCCCATCTGGCCCCATCGACTTGCATACATCCAAGTGCCGTAGCAGGTCACCAACAATTTCCTCATGGATAGTGAGGGCCACATTCTGCTCCCCATCCCCTGCCAGCAGCTCAGGGTACTGGGTATCCAGAGAGCAACTGGTTTTGCCGCTAAAGACTGAGGCAAAGAAGGCATTAAGCACCTCCACCTTTTCCTCATCTTTTGTAACTAAGTTCTCCCCCTGCATCCAGTAAAGGCTGGAGATTCTCCTTAGTCCTCTGTTTAGCATTGATGTAGCCTTGTTTCAGCCCTGTCCTCTTTCTTACCTAGTTCAAAGCCCTCTCAATGAGCCCCGCCAACTCCTGGCCCAGGATCCATTTTCCCCTAAAAGATAGGGACCCGTCTGCAACCATCAGGCTGGGTGCCAAGTAAAGTGCCCCATGGTCAAAAAAAAAAAAAAAAAAAAAAAATTTCTGTGTTGGCACCAGCCCCGGAGCCATGTGTTTAACAGGTGGGCTTTCCATGTCCTCTCTGTACCCCTCCCTGCCACCGTGGGGATAGACGAAAACACCACCTGTACTCCCACTCCATCCACTAACTGTCCCAGTCCCCTAAAGTCCTGTTTGATGGTCTTCAGGTTTCTCTCTTCAATGTCATCACTGCCAGCCTGGACTATTAAAAGAGGATAATAGTCAGAGGGGCAAACCAGGTTGGGAAGCTTTCTGGCAATGTCTGACCTCCAGCAGACTTCCCTACGGGTAGGGTCAGGCCAACAAATAGAGCTCTCTGTTCCCCTGAGAAGGGAGTAGCCCACAACAATCACCCTTCTTTCTGTCCTGGTAGTTCTGAGGCGTGGAGTTGACTTCCTCACCCTAGGCATCCTCCTGGGTACATTTTTTCCCTCTTCCTCAGCTACCGGTCTCTCAAGCTCCAGGGCCTCAAACCTGTTGCATAAGGGCACCTGGGAAGGTGAGGCCGGTGGGGGGGCATCGCCTGCAATGTCGAGCAGGGACCTGTCTCCATTCCTCCTCAACTCCTAGGTCCCCTCCCTCTGTCCAACAGCAGCAGGGCAGGGGGTCCACCCCTGTTTGGGGTGTCTCACCCCAGTACCTGTCCTTCAGGCTGTGCAGGGAGTTGCTCCACAAGTCTATCTCGCGCTCACACTCCCTGATATCCCTCAACCTCTTGACCTCCTCCTTGAGTCCTGCCACCAGGCGGACCAGGTCGTCCACCTGCTCGCACCTCACACACACAGTCTCTGTGCCCCCCGCAGGTGGTAGCAACAGGCTCAGGCACTCCCTGCATCCAGAGACCTGAACTACCGCAGTTTTGAGCGGGCAGTCGGTCTGGGTGTGTACAGACTTCCTAGAGAGAGCACTGTGCCTGGTGTACACCACTGCAGCTGAGCTAGTGGTAGACCGCCATTAGAGAAGCTGTTCGTATGGGCGGGGGGAGCGCTCTGCCCTGCCTGCTCGCCCTGCCTGTGCTAACTGCCACACCACTCCCTTCTGATGCGCCATGCCCTGTTTGCCCGTCCTGGTCGCTGAGCTCCCTAGGGGCAGCTTTTGAAGGGCCGGGGAGGGGGCGCTGCTGGCTCCGCCTATGCCACATTCTCGCCTCGTTCACCTCCCTCACGAGGGCTGCCGGGTCCTGGCGGCTCCCTCGAGTGCTGGAAAAATTAGCCCTGCCTGTCCAATCCCCCGCTCTGCTGCAGAACGCGTCTGCCCCGGAGCCGATCGCCTCGGCAAGTGGCTTAACACATATTTAACACATATTAGTAAGAATATCAGAGTCTGAAGAGTATGGGAGCTGGCTAATGTGTGACAAAATTAACTTTTCCTGTCTAAAGCTGTGGAACCACACATTTGGGCCACTCAGAAGGACATAGCCCTTCCTGAAGAATGGCAGATTTTCTCCCAGATAAAAAACAGTGGCTGTTTTGTCTTTCAAACGCCTTTCGATTAAGGCTTCTTTCATTCTTTGCAGCTGCCCCACAGGGATCTGCTCCATGTTTAGGTCTTGAGTTTCACCTCTCCATACAGTTGTCCACAGCTCAGGCATAGCAAAATCTCCTTCACCTTCAAGCACCACATTGGCAGGTGTATTTTTACAGTGGCAACTGCTCTGTGCTTCTCTGCACCCGGCTGTCTGTCTGCCTTTCATGTGGGGATTATCTGATTAAAAAAAGCCAACCCAGCAATCTATCAAGTTCCCTTAACAGACTTTGACAGTGGCAAACAAAAATTGACATCCCAAACTAATTGGCCTGCCTCCTTGTAGAATCAGTCTCATCTAGTTTAATTATAATAAATTACAACCTGGGAGCTCTTTTGTAAACTGAAGAAGTTTTTTTTCAACTTGGCAAAATGTTCCTTCCACATACAGCTCCCACATCTGCAGGCCATTTTTTCTCACAAATAAATTCAGCTCTTACCCACCATGCCAAATGCCTTGATAGAAACCAGTTCTTTAGTGCCTGAAACAGCTATGGGCCATATTATTGCTCACCAGAACAATGCCTTTAGAGTAGGGTGGCTGAGTTCACATCGGAGGTTTGATGGGATAGCACTGCATGGTATAGAGGATGCCCAATATCCATACAGCCTTAATGAGCGCTCTCTGTCCTCTCTATCCAGGGAGCTGACTTTGCCTGAAGTATAACTGGTGATAAACCTGAAAGATTAGTTAATTTGCACTGAAATAGGGTTTACAAGCATTATGGACAATTGGGATTCAGATCTATGCAATGAGCACATGAAGAAGATGCTTCAGATCAAGGTTACTGCTGCAGGATTAGCCCTTAGAGCTTTATCTGCATTATATTCTGGTGGTCTGCTCACAGCCTCTCAGGGTGTCCCTGATCACCCTGGTGTACCAGCAATACTCTGCTTCACTGTAACCAGTCACAAGGTTGTCCTTACTTAGCAGCTAAGGACACAGATCAAGCCTGTACAGCTTGCTGTTTGACAACTACATATAAGATGTGCTTCTTTCCCTGTGTCGATAAGCAATGGCTGATAAATGATGGTTTCTCACCATAATTTCCATTTTCTTCATATAAGTCATAATTTGAATGCTTTTCTTTGATTTTAAACAAATTAAGCGTCTGGATTTAATTCCTTCCTCCACATGAATACCTGCTAGTTGGTCACACACATTACACAGTTCCGTGTGTGACAGCTTTGTGGCATAGCTGCTATTGCATGGTCTATTGCCTCTCGAAGCCAGCAGCAGACTCGGGAGATAGTCTCACTAAACAGCATCCATGCATAAATAATACTGGGAAGGCAAAAAGGATTCTCCTTGTTTTGCTTATTCCTCTGGGACCTAATATCACAGCTTTAAGCCTTCTGTCCCAGTTTCCTATTTATTTCACACCAGTCTTATGCAAGCATGCTTTCAAAACATTCACGTGAGTCCTTGCCAAGCAGACTCGCTGAAGCTGAATTATAAGTTGGCTGAATATGACTCAAAGTGTAATCTAATTTCTCTTTTTCCACATCATTGCGTACCTGCCCAATTAGTAGAGCATCATATGCAAGGAAAGGTTACAGCATTTCCTAGTATTCCATACTTGGAATGAGAACTGTGCTACACACAGGCAAGCAGATCTGCACCCCACGCTGTACAACACATCACTAGGGTGTATCGATCGTACTTTATCTGTATAGCCAGAATCAGAATGGCAAGCAGATACAAAGACCCAAGTGTTTGTACAGAAAAGCCAGCAGCTCATCTAAACAACCTTGGTCTGATATTCATAATCCACGCAGCAGGACGTTGTTTTTCTTAGCAAGTAAAGCTGCCTGGCTTAAAGGTTACAGCCAGATCCTCAGGTGTGTGATAACCTTCTGTTTTGCTCTTACACATATATATTCACACCCATGTTTTGGTTTATAAAGGCCATAAGTCTGTTTGCTCTGAAGTTTAGATGAGCAGCTGTATCTAGACTGCTGTGGGAAGTGTTCCTTGGAGTGTTTTAGAGACCAGAATAACTCCTATGGAGACCACTGCCTGCCTGCAGGAGCACACATAAGACCCATCCAGGCTGGCAGCTCTGGAGGAAACCCAGAGGAGCCTGGGGCTCAGAGACAACCAAATGGCCCTGGCTACCACAGCCAGCTCCCACCTCTAGGCTCTGTGGCCTGCATCAGCCTGCTGGAAACAGCCCTGAGGGCCCCATCGGGGCTCTCCCCTGCTTTGCTCGAGGCTGCATTTAACTGTATTTAAACCCAAGCCCTGAGATGTGCTGTGGCCCTGCCTGCGACTGGCCAAGGACCTGCCTGACCCTGACTCCCATGTAGAGTACCTTGTCCAGTCCTGGGCTCCCCAGTACAAGAGAGACTTGGAGCTACTGGAGAGAGTCCAATGAAGGGCCATGAAGATGATGGTGGGGCTGGAGCACCTCTCCTCTGAGAAAAAAGCTGAGAGAGATGGATCTGTTCAGCCTGGAGAAGAGAAGGCTTGGTATAGACATTATGAACCACTTTACAGTGCAGATGATGTACCACTGGCACAGGATTCCCAGAGAGGTTGTGAAGTCTCCCTTCTTGGAGATATTCAAAAATCATTTGGACTTTTCCTGGGCAACCTGCTCTGGGTGGCCCTGTTTAAGCAGCAGGTTGGACCAGAAGGCCTCTAGAGGTGCCTTCCAACCTCAAACACTCTGTGATTCTGTGATGATCACTGAGGCCCCTTCCTGGCTCCACCTCAGACCTGCCTTGTCGTGGCCACTTTTTCTGGTGGTCACTCTTCTTGTTGGGCACAGGGGGAAAGGGCCCATCACCTGTGGTTCCTGGCTTGCCTTCACTTCCTAAGCATCCTTCTCCCACTTCCCCTGACAGAGGCTTACCTTTTTTTTTGTTTGTTTTGTTTTTGTTTTGTTTTGTTTTTGTTTTTGTTTTGTTTTGTTCTGTTTTGTTTGTTTTTCCTATATAAAGTATCCTGCACTGACAAAATAACCTTCCTTTTGCATCCCTTCACCACAAGGACTCTGGTGATGAAAATAAGATGGATATAACAGACTGTGTTTACAGGGGATGAAAGAACCTGGCATGTAGTCCATTTACTGATTTATGGCTTGCCAGAAAGTTTTCCAAATCTGCCAGAAACCTTAGTGTTAGGATTAGAGAGGTTTTGTCCTTCTTTCCTCAAGCCAGCAAATATGAAAATCTGTGCTCAAAAAATGAGTTTCTAATGATGTTTGATATGAAGTCAAGTGCTCTTACAAAGATATTCTTATACAAATTTAGACTCCACCTTTTTAAAAGTGTTGTGTGTTTGGGGAAGTATTAGACTCAATCATGTGATTAACAGATGTGTGAAAAGTATCTGATTTAAAAGACAATCCTATAGCTCTGTCCAGTTATTAAGAAATTAAACCTGTGACTATTCTTAACTCAGTAAATCTATTTCACGTTACAAGAACCTGAAAGGAAAATCAAACCTAGCCCTGTGAAAGAATAAAGATTTGAGGAAACAAATAAATAAATCAGACAAAAGGGATCATTCTAAAAGAAAAAGTAGATAATGAAAAGCAAACTTGAAAAAATAAAAATATATATATATAATTTTAATTAACATCATCAGGAAGCGGTATACTCAAAATGATTATTTGCTAGAATGAAAAGAACCACAGCACACATGCACACAAATATATACCTTTGTCACCACTTTTATCATAGTGTAGGGTTTCTAAAACCCTGACAAGTTTTACAGCCTGCCTTTCAGCATTAAAATTTAATATGCCAAGGACTATGATCTACAAAGGAGTATTAAAATGAAGGCTTGACACTTCTTCTGCCATCGCAATGTGCACATTATGCCACCTCATGGTTAGTGGCAGAAACACCACATTCAAGATTGATATTTCAAAAATATAGCAGAAGAAAAAGAATAGCACTTCTCCTTCATCAGCATATATTGCTGAAATGTCAGAAGTCCCACTGGGACCAATCAACACAAAGTGCTAATATCTAATCTGTGAATTATATACAGTATGAAAGGACAAAACACTGCAAAACATACCTCCTTTTAACAGTTGAATTTGCTGTTTTACTGCAAGCAGATTGCTAACATAACAGATAATCCAAATCTGACTTGATAGCACCCCACAGACAACTCCTCCTATGGCACTAAATTCTCATGTTTGCCTGGTTTTGGTAGGTTGCCATTAACTGAAAGCACATAGTGCTATCATCTCCAGGAAGTATCATTTCCTTGCTTCTATCACTCTAGTAAGAGGAAATATTATTTTGTATATATTGTAGTTATCCACTTACAAGTTGGATAACTAATATGAAATTCCAGCCCTGGATGTGGATAATAAACACCTAATTATCAGACTAGTGTTTTAGGGTGACCTAAACATCTTATAGTAAAAAAAGAAAAAAAAAAATTCAAAAGCTCAGGAGAATATAATTTACACTTCAGTTCATAATACACTAGCAATTACTAGATTATATGTTTACATCAGAATAAGTTATATAGTGAAGTAGTAATTGGAGCTAGTGGAGCTAGGAAACGAAGAAACAGTGTACAGTCAGGTAGGTGATGTACAGCCTCTCAGCTACACCAAAATCATTTTGGAGAAAATGTTTGCTTAAACCAATGGCTTGGATTCAGATGAATATGAGCTTGAATACAAATGAGTAGAAATAGATTAATCTCATTTAAGTTTAGGAATTTATCTTAAATATCTAAATTTAAGAGCCCAGTCACCTGACGTGGTAATCAAGCTCTTAATTTGGGCATCTGAGTCCCACTCAGAGTTAGGCCAGAGGAATGTAAAACAAATGTACTTCCAGATCGTTTGTTTTTACTTTCCTGATCTTTCAATGAAGCATGCTCAGCTTCAGACAGTTCTGAGTATGGCCAATTCCTGAATATCTAAAGAAAACTAAATAGACAAAAACCGCATTTAAAACAAAACATTTATTAATCAGGCAAACACATGCCAACTTGAAAACTGGAAATGAGGTGTCAAAAATATGTCTTTCTGGTTTTTTTTTGGTTGGTTGGTTTGTTGGTTGTTTCTGTTTCTGGTTAGCTACAAACCAGATAACCAATCCAGAACACATGAGGAATCATAGAATCATAGAATCACTCAGGTTGGAAAGACTTTTAAGATCATCCAGTCCAACCTTTAACCCAGTACTAAAGTCCACCACTAATCCATGCTACTGTGTTCTAAATCTACACGTTTCTTGAAGAATGGTGATTCTTGGGCAGCCCTGTTCCAATGCCGCACAGCCCTTTCAGTAAAGAAATTTCTCCTAATATCCAACCTAAACCTCCTCAGCGCAACTTGAGGCCATTTCCTCTTGTTTTATCAGTTGGTGCTTGGGAGAAGAGCCTAATCCCCACCACCCTACAACCTCCTTTAAGGTAATTGTAAAGTACAATAAGGTACCCTGAGCATTCTTTTCTCCAATCTAAACAACCCCAGCTCCCCCTGCTGGTCCTCATTGACCTTCTCTGGACATACTCCAGCACCTCGATGTCCTTTTTGTAGTGAGGGGCCCAAAACTGAACACAGTATTCAAGGTGCGGCCTCACCACATACAGAGGGACAATCACTTCCCTGGTCCTGCTGGCCATGTTACTTCTGATACAAGCCAGGATGCTGTTGGCCTTTTTGGCCACCTGAGCACACTTCTGGCTCATATTCAGCCTGCTGTTGACCAATACCCCCAGGTCCCTTTCCACCAGGCAACTTTCCAGCCACTATATGACTATACATAGTTTAAAAATGCTCCTCTGAACAGTACTACAGTCTTTCCATCATGACAGAGGATAGAGAAACCTTCCTTGGTTTTATCTCTTTGAAAAAGCCTTGTAGGTTAACTTTGTAAAAGTGAATGTGGAAGTCAGGCACCATTTGCTCTTTGAAATTTAGCTTTTCTTCTTAATGTAGTAGTTTGAAAAAGGGACTGTGCCTTGTTTTTACCAAAAAAAAAAAAAGGCATTACAAAATTATTGATGCATTTAGGGATTGTCCTCATTTCTCAGACTTGCCAGAAATTTCATATTCCCAAAAGATGACTTACTGTTCAAATAAATTAAAATGACATTGTCATCAGAAAAAAAAAAAATAGCAGTTACTAGTTATTTCCTGTTCAAAAGCAATTGTTTATTAAAGTAAAACAGAATATATGTTGCTAATTATGCCAGTTTTAAAATTTACACTGCATAACTACCTAAGAGCCCTGAAAACTCTTTCTGGAGATTGTTTAAAGAAGGAGATAGTGTGTGCAGCAAATATGACAATGTAGTCAGAATTTACTGGGAATAAAAGAGCTATAAGCTGTGCATTCTTTCCCTACTTCCAGTTTCTGGGATAAATTTGGCCATCCATGAATAATGTATTGCAAGAATAGCTCCCTACCTTTGATATTCATTCTGTTCATCCAGTGGAACTATTATGACTCTCAGTCTGCTCTGTGTGACAGATAATTATGCATACCATTAGTCAGTATGTTAGAAGTAGGGGGCCCTTAATAAACAGAGTCTCTGCTTTGAAATTGCATGCAAATGACTTCCTGGCATTGGCTAGAATATCCACGCAAAAGCTATCTTCTGAAAACACTCACATCCTCTATAATGATCTTTAAAATGACTGATGAAAACTTGCTTGGGCCAACACATTAGTAAATAATGGTGTGTAGATATGTCTTTGTCTTCCTGGAGAAAAATGAAAACAGCTTCTTCAGTGGATGTGGCTACTTATTGTACTTTAGTACAGCTGTTACTTCAGGTCCAAGCCTTACAAAGAAACGAAGAAGAAAATGCAGCTCTTTTCCCTTTATGCTATGAAACTGCAAAGCAGGAATGCTGAAACTTTAAGGAAACAGAAGGTACTTGGATTTTTTCTGAAGAAGCAACACTGCCCACTAGTGAGACCTCACCCTAATAGTCCAAACTGTAGTTGTGTCTGTGACATGAAGTCCCGCTTTGAGACTTGGGCTATGCTCTTTAATGTCTTGCTACCACATTCCTCTGAGAAATGAGAATAATAATTGTTATGTAACATTTGTCCACAGAAACAGGATTTCACTCATATTTGACATTTAATTTAGTGGAGCCACTGACTATAAAACACAACGTTTTGTATGGCAGCTGTATCAGTTGCTCCCAGGTCATGTTCTGAGATTCAACTTCTCTTGACTTCAACTGGGAACTACCATGTAGCTGCAAAGAGAAAATCATTGGCAAAGGACCAGAGCTGGACCTCCTTCACAAAGCAAACCTGTGCCAGCACCAACCTCTTTCCCCTTCCCCTCTCCTTCCCTGAGCCCAGCCTGATAAAAGGAGGCCTGGGGCCTGCCCATGGCTATGTTTAAGTGTAAAGATGAGAGCACAGCAGCTGCTCAGGGTCTGTGCTGCCTAGTAAACTCAAGTAAGCTGGGGCCTCAAGCACCAGTGCTGACTGAACCAACATTGCTGTCACTAACCCCTTGGTATGGTTCTGAGCCAGGCCTGCTGGTACTCTTCCAGTCAGTGCATGCATGGCTTAGCTTGGGGGAAAACATGGGCCAGGGACTGTCCCCGGTAGTCAGTGTGGATGGATATCAACTAACTAAAGTCCACTTTAGGCTTTAGTAGCTTTTGGATAAGCTGCACTGAGATATTTGACCAAGAAGTTAGATCATAGGCCCTGGCCCACTTTATTTTCTGTACCACTGTGACCACAATGGCAGCTGAACTGGAGGTTTGTCACCTACACAAAGGGACAGGCATGTCTGTGGTACCACTACCACTTGGCAAAGCTTCAGTGCCTGGACACCAGCCTCAACACCAGACCCAACAGCAGGGGCAGGAGGCTCACTACAACCCTGGGGCTCCTCTTCCTTCAGCCTGAATGGACAAGACACGGAGAGGCAGTCCATATGGGGCGGGGGTTGAATTTTGGCTACGCTTGAGCTCAGTGTAGGTGGAAGGCTCATAAGGTCTCCCTTGCCTTTTCTTGAGCACTTTTTCTTCCCTTTATATACATTAATTTTGAAAGGTTTATCAAAGACGGAAACATAAGAAGGGGAATATTCTCTATTCAGAGGGGAGAAGTAATTTAGAATAAAGATGCCAGTCACAGAGAGGTTAGCTCCAAGGGCAGTGCAAGGAGCAAAACCCAACAGGCAAGAAAGAGAACTAGCAGGAAACTAACAGAAAGGGTTGGACTTTTGCATTACATTCATGTTTCTGATATTTTTTTCAAGGTGTCTTATGAGGGTTTTCAATTTGATAGTCATGTTGGCCACCTTCATAATGAGAGATGAAATTATTTGTCCTTTATTAAATATGAGGATTATATATAACAGATTGTGCCACCTTTTTCACACACAACAATGGCTTTTCTTCATGGACAAAGTAAAAGATTTCAGTTATTGGGAGCTACACATGAAAGTATGTTACTGTGGGGCATGAGGTTTTCTTTTTCATTTTCAGCTGGATAAACTAATTAACCATAGCTAAGTTCAGGAACTAAAAATAATGTGTTGTCATTTACAGGACTGCTTTATCTACATCTCTTTTTCCCTCAGGGAAAAAATGAGAAATGAGGGGGGGAAAAAAAAAAAAAAAAAAGCAGCCACAAGACCTTCCACATTAGGAGACACAAGTAGAAATGTATTATTCTCCACTTCAGAAGTGCTATGAACACTGAAAAGTAAAGTATAAAATCATAGACAGGAAATGTGATATGGTCTCCAGAGTTTGCCTTCACTCAGTTAAAAAGTAACTGAGAGATAGAGATAGTACTCCATGTTGCTGTTAACATGATATGAGATCCTATTGCCTGCACTCTAACCCAGTGTTATGTTGACTTACTGTTCTTTTTTTTGCAAGGGATCTTTTCTGTAGGGCTGCAGTGTGGCCCTTGCTCCTGTATATATCCTTTCTCCCCAGCCAGAAATTACACCTGTTCGGCACCATTTGGGATCATTATCTGAGGACTTGTGATCTTTCCCAGATTTCTAGCAATCTCATAATCTTTTGGGGTGGGTTGCCTTGTAGTGAGTGGTGTTTTTGATCATGCTGTAAATTAACAATTCTTGGCTTGTTTGGTGTGAATACACAGGCTGTTAATACAGTAGATGTTAAATTCAATACCCCTAGGACACATCCAACTCGGACACGGTGTACTTAATGCTATATAGCATGTACTTATTTGGGTGACCCTGCAGATGCAGATCTGCAGACCCTGCAGACTCTAAGTTTTCTGTCTTTTAAACTGGCCCCAGTGACAGTAATAAAGATGATTACCAATGATCAGAGCCACAGTAACAGCTGAGTTAGTACCTGCTGAAGTGACGCGCACCCTGTCCCTTCAGTACATTCAGTGAGCTCCAGTCACTGCTTGCTCTGGATTAAATCTCTATATAGTCCAGGAAGAGGCTATCATAAATAGGAGTGCCTCTGTGCACATGCACCAGGCACTCTGCATCTCAGTCCTCTTTGTTTAAATCGGCATTCTGTACATCAAGTGAATAAAGTGTGACTGTAATGATTTGCCACTTTATCCACTTCCATTCTCTACTGCACAGGAGACTAAAGGGTCATTAGGAGCAAAGAGACATAAAATAAAATGAAATACACCAAACTTAAGTTCTCCTGCTGACTCCTCCTAGCTGGCGGTGGGGCCATGGTTCTTCACGCAGTGCACATACTGCACTCTGTGCTGAGACTGGAAGGAACCCCAAGGGGAGAAGCTGCCCTGTGACCATTGACAGATGCCACGTGTTAACATCACTGCACTTTTCCACTTGTCCCTGCAAGGAACGAGGGAAAGGGAGGGTGGTGCAAGTCATAGGTGGCAAAGGAGAGGTGGCACAACTGAGAAGTTGCACATTTCAGTCTCCCCTTTTTCCTGAGAGAGATTAAATCCTTGCTATGTGGTGCCAGTGCTGTCCCTTCAGTGCAGCTGAGAGGGTTGACGGACAGGGCCTGTCAGAGCCACGCTCATGGGCTGTATATGGAGGAGCTACCACCTTCCTCTTGATAAAGTCATTTCCACTGTGTGATGAGGCCTGGTACAATGAAATTGCAAGTCAGTGATACCTCACCCCAATTTTTTTCCCTCATGAGGTATGGGGAGGCCACAGAATTGGTGCTACGTAAGGTTCTTCCTACAGTATAGGGTTTAGGGACTATTCTCCTTTATCTTGGCCTTTTCCCAGTGTTTTGCTAGTCGAAGCAGGTTATCAGCACTGATGGTCAAATGGTAGCTACCTCCTGAATAGACTGAGAAGAAATCATCAGCAAGGATTTAAATCCTTCAGGTGCTGCACTTGGCAAGCAGTCTAATGACTGAAATCTACAGGTATTTGTTCAAATCAACAAAAATAAGAGCCAACCAGTAACTCAAACACCTGAAGTAAATCATAATGTTAACTGACTGCAACTGCCATGTCTTGCTTCAGCTTACATCCAAGACCTAAGGGCTAGTTTCTTTTATGGCACTGATGTATTCCTTCTCATTTCCATATGTTTGCTGTATTACAGCAGCTGCCGTAACAAATCCCACCACGCTTGTTACTGTACATATGCATAACAGCTTGCACCAGGCAGAAGGCACGGTAGGAAGAAAGGCAAACGCAGGCAGAGGAAGGAGAGGCAGCTCACCACCTCCAGCCACGCAGAAGGTCTGGCTGATGTTGGTCATCCTCTGACATTGCCTTACAACTCTGTTTCTGGAGAGAACTCTGGGCTTTCCCCGCCCTCTTAGGAGAGAAACAGGCAAGGCATGGTGGTGGAGAGTGCAACAGAGGGTGTAGAGCAGGGAGTCAAGGTGACCACCTTGAATGCTTGCTCAGGTGAATCCCTCCCTGGGCTGCCTGGATTCCACATCAGAAGGCATGGTTGCCTCCTCTGTCTGAAACTCTCTGCATGCTGTCACACTCTCACACTTACCCTGGCAATGTTGGACGATGACATTCACCGTGCTACAGGTTAGGGTAGCTCTATAGTCCACTGGCTGAGCAAGGGCCCTATCTCCAGGTGGAGATGTTCGCAGTGCACTGAGGAGCTAACAATGTTAAGTGGCCTGAAGGTGTTGAGGAGGACCCAGCCTGTTCGCAGTGACTCACTCAGTGTTATTTATCACCAAAGCAGCCTGCAGCTTAACTGTAATGATGAAAATAGAGCTGTTGAAGACAAAAGAGGAAAGAAGATTGGGTCATAATCAGAAATGTCTAGAAAGCATGAGGTTTTTCTACTGGAAAATGAGCAAATTTCATATTTTCAAATGAGCAAATTTCATGAGCAAATTTCCATAGTTAATGGCATCAAATTAAAATGCTTTGCAGATGCATAATATAGCAAGGCTCAGTGAATGTGAGAACAGCAGATGGCTTATATACATCTGAGGAGTTTTTTAATATTAAACAAATAAATGAAGATTGGAGAGGAGTGTCAGTCACACATCTTGTTGCATGTTTAATCAGGCAGATGAGACATCCCAAATTTTAATTGTCTCAATTTTTTAGTACTCCAATCTAATTTCAAATTGCATAAATGACACACTTTAATTTTTCTTGTCTGGTATGAAGTCTTGGTATCTAGATTATAATTTATCAATAAGTTTTACAGGACACAGAAAAAAAAACAACTACCAAAAATCCTACTACTCATTAAAGTATGAGATCATGTTTCTTTATAATTACTTCTCAAATAATTAATCATCCATCTGTTTGGATTATATTCTTCAGTGCTATAGTTGAGTTAAAAAACATGCAATGAATTCATGGCAAGCATAGCAGGAAGCTGTGCTAGAAGAATAAAAATGATGTTTGTTACTGATTTAGAGGCTGCAGCAAAGCCCATAATAAAGATGACAGTTTACCCCTTCATTTACCATCTGGGGTCATCTGTCTTGTAACTAAAAACTGAGCATAACTATGAAGTTTTTTTGTTTGTTTTTTTTTTTTTTCCCAGGATTTTTTTTTCCTCCCAGTAATCCCTAGTCCTAATGCCACTGTATAAAAATGCCCTCCCTCCTTGACATGAGAGCAGCTGATCCCAGGAGAGGTTTGCTTAGTGCCACCCATAGCAGCAAGTAGGATAAATGTCAGGAATACAAAATATCCACTTCCAGCAGAGAGGTTTATTGCGACCACTGCCATCCTTCTTCTGCCACACAACTGTAGGGCAGCGGCAGGGAAGCACGGATGCTCTTGGGAGGGATATCCACGCAGGAGAAGATGTTGAGGATGCCACACTTACAAGCTTGGCTGTTCGCTTCCTCAAAGGTCATGGGAATAGAGACAACAAATTGAAAAAGGGAGCAGGAGGGTGCTAAAAGCCTCAGAGGAAGCAATACTATACTATCAAGGCCCCAAGGAACAAAAGAAAGAAAGAAAAAAGAAAGAAAGAAAAAAATAAGGAAAAGGAAAGAAAAAACTATTTTGACAAGATAAAATTTCTGACCAGAAATCATTTCATTGTGCTGTATGGGTATTAATTTTATCTCTCATGGAAAATGCAGGAAGGCAGAACATTATTTGACACCTCATGACCTTTCTGAATATCGTGTTAAATCCTTTATGTCATTCATAATGAATGACACATATATATGGCATGTTTTGTGCACCCGTCTGCACTCAGACATGGCACTGTCAAATACAAGCCTGTTGGGCTTGCTCTGCATTTGGGAAGGTGAAACTCTCCTAAGCTGTTTGAGTGAGACGTGACAGATGAGGTGTGATTTGTGAAACCCTGACGTGTCAAGCCTAATCTGCCACATAACTTGTCATTTGTATTTTTCACCTATGTAATCCCATGGTCTGACTGACACAGGCAACCAAACAGGAGAACAAAACATCACTGAATCTGAACACGAGTTGGTCCAGGATTTTGACTGGGGCAAGGAGGGAGTTCCTCACATGACCATCACTATCTACACTGAGACTTCACAGAAGCAGTTGCTAAAAGGATGGTTTATAAACTAGCCTGGACTCCCTTGTTAAATGCTCCAGTGAGAAATCTGGGGAGGCAAAAGATTCCCAGTAAGCCCTGCTATTCAAGCAGATGTTATCTGCTTTGGTGTTCCCTATGTTGATGTGATACAATTCAGTTTATTTTCAAATTAAATCGATGTATAAAATATACTTTCGTCTGTATCATAATTATTTCCCACTTGCTGCCCTAAGGTGTGGCTGAAAGCCACAGTACACCCACAGTGCAAGTTTCTCTTCTAGTCTGATTAAAACAGTTGGAAATTGGTCCAGATTCATTCTTTGACTTGCCTCAGCCCCCTGGCTGTGGAAAACAAAGAGGAAACTTCTCTTTAGTTTCTGAATGGGTTTCTTAGGGAAGCCTTACAAACAACTAAAGGAGGGCAAGAGTATTGACAGTTAAGACTAAAAGGACACAAACAGCATTTGTGTTCAAGTGCTGCCTAACCACAGCGCACACTAGGATGGCTTGAGCTGCAGCTTCAGACAGCACAGGCTGCTGCCTCTGTTACTTGCTGCTTCCTTTCCCCCAGCTCTGCAGCAGGCTCCAACTAACGCATCCACCGGCGCTTCTAAGCCAGGGAGCTTCCAGGCTTGCTCAAACACTCAGCATGCTCACAAACCCAATACACTTGTTTGCAAGCATCTGAAGTGGAACGCTGTGTCTTGCGTTTCTTTGAAAGCTTTCTCTAAGTGGGATTAATTTGGGAAGACTACAGCAGCTGTTGCTGGATGAAGTAGTGGCTTCACTGGCGGGTACAGTAACTAGGCTGCCTGAGGAGCTGTGAAGTACCATGGGCCACAAGAACCCAAGTAGAAAAACTACAAGGATGTGTTTGAACTCATCCCTGTGAGGCATGAGAAACCTGAAGTAAAGTTTGAGAGGCTAGGGATAAAGGGTGAAACAGCTTCTGTTTCTAACAGAAAAACTTTTTTTTTTTTTTTTTTTTCTCAATTTGTTGGCATAACAAAGAAACAAAGCTGGTGTGGGTGTAACTCTAGAAACAGGTTTACTGGTACTCTTGATTGAATGGATAGGCTGAGATGCTTCTCGGAAATATTGCAAAGATGATTATAACCTGTTTACAGTGCTGCCTCAAGAATGCCATAGGGAGAAACTAATTTCCTAATGTGTTCCTAGCTAGAAAATTACCACTTCAGGTTTTCTGTTGTTGTTGATCTCTTCAGGAAAATAGTAAAAAAATTACACACATATAAAATCAGCTTTTGGACTGCTGTAACAGGGAAAAGACTATGAAATACCTTACAGCCTAGATCATCAAATGAAGCTTTCTAATATTCTTGGGAGGTATGTAGTCCCAGGTTAATTGTACTCAGTCCAAGTACTATTGGTTATGTAAGGCTACAATTCCTAGAATTTATTCATTTAAGCGTTTTGCTCTGATTGCTTTTTGCATTTCATTTTCAGAAAGCTTGGTTGAAAGGGATGTTCATTCGCTGCATTTCTGTGAATCACAAAGAAGGGAATTTGAGTTCTTTAGCTTAAGTTCAGATGTTGCCATGTTCAAGAGCTCTTTCAAATAGTGACAGCTGGTTTTAGATGATTTGGATTTTTGTGGTGAATGGTTCTTGGAAATTTTTGGTTATATAAGAACTTATATGGAAAGTCAGCTCTTAAAACATACTGTCTACATCACAAAATAGTTGTAAACATTATGAGGAAGCGATGAAAGCTGGAATAGTATCCTGATCGACAGGTGGCCCTGGGGAAGATACTCTTCACTATTTGTCCTATAAATAAGCACTAGAGTAGGAAAAAGACCTGCCCTGGGGAAAGACACAAGGCTAGCAAGAGAAGGTAATCAATCACCTCACTGTATCTGTCAATCTGTCTTCCATGTAAGCACTCAAGCCAAAATAATTTGAACCTTAATGGAATTTGAATACTAGCCAAGTTCCATAGCTTTTATGCTAGCACCACCACCAGATACATGTAAGTGAACTGCAAAGAAGAAAAAAAAAAAAAAAAAAGGCAAATTTAAATAATGAAATTAATTACCATGATAGAAGCGACTGTGAAATCGTCTTGCATATACCCTCATACCACAAGCACAAACATTCTTGAATATATGTTGGCATGTACTCTCTACTGTCTGACCACACGCTATTTTTCTCCCCCCAAGGACCTTTGCCTCATAAAAGGGCAATGCAGGGATGATACAACTAGGAAACTACTCATTGCTAGTTTTCCTGCTTTTTCAAGACTTCCCCATACCTTTCTCACTGTTTCATGAAAAAAAATTAATCACATCCCTAATACATTACTAATTTTTAGAGAAATGTGCACAGAAGTACAGTACAGTCTAGCTTTCTGTATCTTTTATCCAAGTGGCATATGCAGCAATGAATAGGATGCTCTGATGATGAATTGAAAACTGTTAAAAATTAGTCTGTAACCAAGATAGTCAGTGCTGAAGTGAGAATTGGGTCATGGCCAGCTCCTCTAGGTACTCAGACACTGATCTGCTTCTGATCTGCTTTGGATTCACAATCTTGGTAGGTAATTTCACAAAACTGGTCAGTGGTGGTTTGAGTTTTTTTTTTTTTTTTCTTTTTTTTTTTTTTTTTTTTATTGTTTTGTTTTTAGCCCAGGAAGCAGCTTATGAGTTAGGATCATCTTACTCTTTTATTCAGTATTTAGATCACCTACTCAGAATGTTTCTTCCCTGTAATTTCTTCCTTACCTGAAGGAATTCAAAACGGTCTTTTCCACCTCCCAGGCAAAGGTTTTCTGAGCTCAGGTTCTCACAGACTCCTGCCTAAACTCTTCTGTTTTGCATGAGTTCATTTCTTATTCATAGAAAAAGGAACCAAGACAGACGCTGTAGCTGTAGGGGAAGAACCATCACCTGGATATTGGGATTTCATTCTAATCACCTCCGGCTAATGCTCAAATGTTTTAAATATTCACTGGAATTATGATTTAATCCCAGCTCAAATAATTCTATGCTCTTGTACCCTCTCCTTCTCTTCTCCTGCCCTGCCAATCTGGCCAGTCATGCCCTAAGGCTTCTGTTTTAGTCTGTCTCCTTCCATCTGCATCCACATGCACAAAATCCTGGTACATATGTAGGTACCACAATACAATGTATCCTAGTACATATGTAAATGCTACAATACAATAAGCACCCTATTCAGCGTGACGCTTAAAACTTTTGACAGACCACCTCGTCTGAGTAAGAAATTACACTACTAGTTCACGTGGGCCATCTAGTGGTAAAAAAGAAATATTACAAAGAGAAAACCAGTTCAAATTTTTCTGAAAGTGTTTGAATATTATCTGCCAGATTATATTAGAGTTTACTTTACTGATCGGTGGACGCTTTCCCCACATAGCAGTAAGCAAGATGATTAGGCTTATAAACCATACTCTGAATAAGATGAGAGTATGGCCAGCCTTCTCTCCAGCATTAATCCTGAAAACTACCTGTTATAATTTCTGAGAAATTAAAAACCATATTGTAAATCTTGTAATCACTTAGAGCAGTAAGAGGTTTACTGAAAGTTCCTAAAAACAATTTCAAACCCTCTGTTGGGTGCCTTGGTGAGAACTTGGTGGAAGCTGCCACATACACGGACAGAGGCTCTTACTTCCCTGAACATAGCGGTTGCTTTGCTTACAGCTCTGGAGTTTCAGGACTTTGAGAGCACCCAACAGCTCTACAAGCCCTTCTCACCTTTACAGGGGTTAGGTTGCCTATGCCCAATGACACTTAGGATCAGATTGCTGTGAAAGGCCTGTGCAAGAAGATGCTGTGAGCAGCTTTGTAGAAAGCTTCTGTGCCTGGCTCAGCAGCTACATTTCAGTGTATTTAAACTCAGTCTCTGGGCCCTGCCTGAACTGTGCTGTAGATACACCTGTGCCTGGCCACGGAACTCACTTATCCTGATCCTAACTTGCTGATGTGACTTTCTGGCTTGGCCTTGGACCTGCCATGTCACTAAGGACTTGTCTAGCAACCTTCAGACTGTGGCTGACCCAAGCTATTGTCACTGAACAAGTGACAAAGTTCTGCTTTCCTTACTGAAGTGCTTTCCTTACTTTCCTTCCTCCTAAGGCCATCATGCCAGCTGTTCTGCCACCTTCCCTGGTAGCCCTGTTCAATTTTTCTTCTAGGCAACGCTCTAAATCAAAAGCTTTTAACTCTGTTTTGGATCACACAAGCCTTATCTACTTCTGATGGACAATAACCTTCAACGTAGTTCAATCACTTGCATTTTCCACAAAAATTTCCCCAAATCAGTAGCTCATTCAGCTATTTCAGCTTTCCCTTGTTTGCCTCCCATCTGACTATGAGTTACCACTAAACAAAAGTGCAAATCACTAGCCATCATGCCTACCAGCTTTGTGACTGCATAGAAGCAACACACAGCATAAGAGCATCACTTTTGCAGAAACGAAGCGACGAAAAATTTAGCAAGTAAGCAGGCAAACATTCTGATCCTGGATACTCTAGCTATAGTGCCAAGAGGCAGAATGAAAGAGATTAGTAACTGCGTACCTTCTTGGACTAAGTTGACATAGACAGCTCCCTCACTTTCACCATCTCAACAGAGAAATGGTTCCCAAAACCACACCAAGTGGACATACATGTAGGTTAGAGTAGCCTCCTGAATTATGACTGTCACAGAATGTTCAGAAAAATTTTTTGATTCAGAAAAATCATAACAATTCATTGCCTTGATAACAGACATAGATGGAGGGGAAAAAAGGCCAATCAATGTTAATGCTTTATCTGTGGTACCTCAAAGAACAAAAATACACATCTGCTTGAATATATTTTATTTCAAGTATCATAGAAAAATCACTGCCACCATCAAAAAGGCTTTACAAGATAAAGGATATAAAGAAGAGACACATACAAATTCATAATAAATATACTGCTCTCTTTCATCATATTACACACAATATTCCTTAAAGTTGTACACTTAGGAACTAATTACTCCCACTGCAGTTAGCAGACATCTGACTTCTAAGGTCGGTCCCTATTTTTAAGGCTAAATCCCGCCCCTCTTACTTAGGCAAGTTCTCGGAGGTATTCCGAAGAACTCAACCTGACTAAGAAATAGGTGGCTGGACTTGTTTCATAAGTATCTTAGCTGGATAGACTAGACCAGGTTAGATGAAGCCCTGGGCAACCTGAGCTAGTGGGTGGCATCTCTGCCCATGGCAGTGCAGGTGGAACTAGATGATCTTGAAGGCAGCCTGAGCCATTCTGAGAGCCTATGATTAGCTGCTGTACTTATATGCAACTGTAGAGCATGATTATCTCTTTACACTGGTTCTACTCAGGAATCAGATAATATAGTTAACATGATAAAATCACCCATATGAAAAAGAGATTTACTGAATTTGGCTGATCTGACAAGCATAGAAATCCACAGTATCACATGTTTAAGCTTGTGGTTACCCAGCAGCGTCTTTCTAGTATAAGGAAACATTAACTGTGACTACTATTTTAATTAATACATTTCACATTTTCTCTGTCTTATGACATTGTTTCATTATAAAGAATAAGTTAGAGTGCCCTTTACCTGAGAAACCTGAGAAGTGTATCTGACTTTCAAGTGGTACTTGAGAGTGTAACGTACTATGATACAGAGTTGAGGTATAAACCCGAATTTTTCGTGAATTCCAAATCCCCACTGATGTTAACAGGATTTGGAAGCTGTGCAATAAAGAAGTATAGCTGATTGTCTTGGTAAATTTCTGAATGTTAAACAAAACCACTGAACAAGATTTAAACTAACCATGTAGCAAAGCAAAAATCAAACACCCAGAAAATATTGCACTGTACCGAATGCAACTGCTATTATCACATTATGTCAATATTAGCAGGTTTCTTATACACATTCATCCATTTACTGAATTCCAGATGTACTAACTATCCAACAACACAGAAAGTTTTCCATTGACTCAGTGGAGACAATAGTGTCTATCTCAGATTAAAAGTGAGAATTCTACTAAGTAACTACAGGAAAAGTTAGAGTATATAAAGCAAAAGTTAGTTTTACATTCTTTTACATACAAAGAGAAGTCTGTACCTCATATCTGCCTGCTGATTCTAGGTACTGTCAAACAGATTCTTGGAATATATATAAAAAGGAATTTGAAAAGAACAGAAAGTGAAAGCAGCACATAACTACACTCTCCACACTTACTTTATCTGAAATTTGCAATGCCTAATTTACACTACATCTTCATATTTATGTAGACCTCACAAGGTATGAACTCTCTGAACATTGAATTGAATGCACAATGGAGAGTTTCACAAAGTGGATATAACACATCCTTTTTGTGTCTCCTTGTTATCATGCTTATTTTGGACAATTTTTCAAATGACAAACTAGTCGCTGTCAAGAACTTGATTACATATACATTTGTGACAGGCCCAAGATCCAAAGTCTTGTTCACTAAATCATTTGAAGAGGACAGCATTTTAGTAAGGAATACACCTTAAATCTGTAGTGCTATCATAGTCCACGTTTTATAGAGATAACCCCCATATTTTGCAATATAAGAATACAATATTTTTCCCTGTACTAAACCTGAAATTGTTCAAATTCATCAGCACAATCAAAATGCCTTCCCTATAGGAAAAAAATGCATTTTTCTGTAGTTCGCATTAAAGTGTGATCCAAGACAACTATTATGGTGTAGAACGTAAATTTTCAGATTAGCGGTCCCGTAGTGCAGAAGAAACACAGAATAAGTCACTGTAAAGGAAGAGAACTGGTCTGGCTTTCTATCACGTGCACTGCACTATATCAGCTTAATTATGCAATGCAGGCAAATAATTCCATTTATAAATAGCAATGCGGCACCTCTGACAAGACACTCAATCAAAAAAATAGGCTTGCTGAAATGAAGAAAACGTTCCTGTATAAATTGGAGTATAATTATAAATCAATTCTTTTCTTTCTTCATCTTCACTGGGGAAACGGTGCAGGCTCTTCCGTGCTGTAAAACATTTTAAAAGTATACATCACGTTACTGTTATCAGCCTTGACAGTATCTTTCTTGGCAAAACTATTCTGTGTAGCGTAACAGCAAACAGAATCACAGTAACTAATATATGGAGAACTGTGAAGATACAGATTCGGAAAGCTGGTTACAACGGTATTTTATTACTGAAGAGGGAGAAAATTAATTGCTCATTTAAAACCAAGACTACACAACAAGATTTATTCATGAGGTACTGTCGGTACCTACCAAAGATACCAGCACTCATAGTACTGGAAGAAATGTATCAGACTATCAGCCTAACGTGGCATGTGTTGGTGAGGACAATAAAAAATGAATTCTGCTCTATTTGGTCATGTTGGCAACTCTACACAAAATTAACAGGTGAATATAAAAACGATATCAGTTTAGTTATTAAAAAAAAAGAAAAATCACAAATAAGAATATTTTTGCCAGTTGACAAGAGTTTACATTTTTTTGCCCCAAGGTTAATTTTCAAAGTTAAGGAAGACACTCTGCCTTATGTTAGCTGAAAATATCAACTACCCATCACAACATTGAGATATGAAATAGTAGAAGTAGCTGTACACAGACAGGGGAGATAATTAAGAGGAACTTTTGGTTTGATATGAGGCAGAGGCTAGACACACGCAGCTAGCTGACACCAGTTTGTTCTGCTAGAATTAAAGTCCAGCACATCCAAAAGCTGGTTACATTTCAGTGTGGTACTGCATACAAGCCAACTATGTGTGCACATACACAAATGAACAAACTCACATGCGCTGCAGGACTTATGAGAATAGTTGGCACTGAATTTTGCCACATTTACTTGGATAATGGCTAGAGCAAGCTTACTTCTGCCTGTAACACAGTATGTAGATAGGTACTACAGAATGTAGCAAACAAAGCTGAAGAATTGTACAACATTAGAACACAGCATAAGAAAAATTGGATTCATCTTACACTTTACCCTATTTATCCCATAAGCACACTACTAAAATTCATAAATACGTGAAGCTTATGGATACCAATATGGAATTTTACATTATTTTGTTATGTTTTCACAAACCAATGTAGAACTATATAATGCAAGGAAACAGCCTTAAACTTGTACAACATATAACTTTTATTTCTACATTTTCACTGACCAGGTCAGCACATATTTCACTTCTTTAAATCACTGTCCAATTTCTCCAATATGGTGACTCTTTTGATGAGAAATGAAATCTGGAATCCTAACTCACTTAGGCTATTGCTTATGTTCATTATATTCCCAGTCAATTAGCTGAGACAATTTTATGTATTGCCAGTTTAATATCTGAAAATGCTATTTCATTGGAATGGTTTAGGAGGTACAGATAAAAGAATAAAGCAAGTTTGATTGCTTCAAATACTTCTGCATTTCCACATCACTCACTCACAGTGAACAAAAAAAAGTATAATAAATTATCAAAATTTCACACATTAGTTACTTTCAACATCTTTGCGTATAACAAAATAAACTAGAAGCTCAGTGAAAATTCAGAAACTTCCTCAAAATGCCGTCCTGCAGTTATATACTACTGGCACTATGTTGCACCCCCTGACACATCTGTATACTGAGCCCAAGCAGCATTTATAATCTTGGTATTCTGGTTAGATAACACTTTCAACAACTTTCCTCAGTTCAGAACTGAGGAAGTATGTGGGATTATGAATGGAGCATTTTTTTCCATTTCAGTGTCTTTGTGCCAGGCAGGATAAGATGTTACAGAGACCATTCAAAATGGTAGAAAAATCACAGCACAGACAAGACTTTTAGTCTTAGCCCAGTCTACTGAAAAGAGAGACTACTTCTGCAAGAACGACCAGCATTTTGATGTCACTTTTACAAAACCATTCTACTTCTAGTACCCCTTGTGTTTTGTAAGTCTACAAAGCTTGTAGAATAAACTTTTAAGAAAGCAGCAAGAGGAACTTGAAAGATGAGAGTCTTCTTCACTCTAAAAACTGATAAACAAAAAACTTTTTACCTTCATTAACGAAGAAGTCAGCTATGTAATATGCAGCTCTTACAGCTGATGAGGAATGTGGAATGCCTGTTGATTTCTTCCATTCAAAAGGATTTTTTTCCGGATGCCACTGAACACTATAAATTGGGTATTTGTATGCTGCAACAAACACATTTTTCATCAAAGAATGATCTAAGCAAGATCTATGCCTTAAGAGTGATGTGCTAAGTCTTACTGCAAAACAAACTCAAAGGACAACCTACAAATATATCTGACTTATCAACAGCTTCACAAAAGCTTAGAGAGCAAGTCAAAACAGATCCAAGTCTTAGGATCCCCTTGAAGGCCCAGTCAATACAGTGTCAGCTCCCATCTGCTCTGTGCCAGGGGAAGCCAGTCCTTAACTTTCATATAAAAAAAAAAAAAAAAAAAGAATAGAAGCACAGCAGCTGATGACTACTCTGTGATAAACTGCTTGCAGACACAGGATACATATCTTATTAGCCTAATTAGGTCTTCTGATCAAACGGTTATTCTCCTCTTCTGGAGGACTGCCAGCATGCCATACAGAAGAATGCCATAGGCTGACAGCTGGGCCTTATTGTAAAGCTGCTAGTAGTATACTATTCAAAATAAACTACTCTCTAATGAGCTAACTTGTTTCTTGAGCTGAGCAAGTGTGGTGCAGAACATATACAACCCAGCGCAAAAGGTTTTTGGAGGAGAACAATTACCAGTATTGCTGTCAAAGTAATGAGGGATATTGCTGTTATATCTCAGTGCCATGAATTGTTCTCCTCATACAGCACACAGAATAAAGCATCACACAGGAACACAAGCATAAAGAGGCAGATAGCAAGCAAGATACAACAGAGGCATGCTGCACTATGGAGGGGTTAAACTGCTACAAGATGAGTGCTGTACACTTTGTATCACAGCACTGCAATATTGCTAAATTGCAACAGCATATCTGGAAGGGAAACAGTGGGCAAAAGAAGTATGCAGTTAGGCTCAAGGATATGTACTCAAAAGATAAACTCTGTCTGTAAACTGTATGTTCCTCACAGTCAGCACATACAGGGTCGGCACTCACCCTGTTATTCTAAGGGTAAGCTTGCTCTACAAATTAGCATAAACTGACACCTCTGAAGAAATACTCTCTTACAATCATAGCATACAAAGGAAATTCGTTTTCCTACCTTCCATGGTAGATATATATTCCACTTTACCATCAGTGTTAGTGGTCAGAACATTGTAGAATTTATGAAGCTTTTCATTCTTTGTGAAATTCTGCAATGAGGAAAGAAAATAAAGGTGCGTTATCTGTTTACTTATTTCTAGTTTTAACAGAGAGAATACATTTGTGTTAATGAAATAAAATGATTAAATACCTCCATGGAGAGGCTCCATCTATGAAAGTTTGATGTCAATGGCTCGTTAGCAAGAGCACGTAACAAATCCTTAGGAAGATTCTTGAACAACCTACTGTCTTTTGCAGCTGTCACAAAGACAAAAAAAAGATACTGTCCATTACTCAAACTGCTAACAGATTGTCTGTTACTGAATAGAAGGAGACCTATTTAATAAAACACTACATTAAAGCAACCTTTTTTGTTTCTGTGGTATAACTTTCTGATTTAAGAATATACTGCAAGGGGAAAAAAGTCAGTGAAGTAACTTCCAACAGGTTTCAAGTATGATGTTACCACTGTCTTCCAGTCTTGACCTAGAGAGAACCCAACTTTACCACCTAAGTTCCCACAGATAAGCATAATGCTTTGCCACTCAGTTCAGTGACCTTTCCATTCAGAGTGGCTACAATTGCCAGAATTCGTGAATACTACATGCACCACACATGGATTACTCACAAAAGGATAAAGTCATATGAAGTATAACAAGAATCAACGTTCAACCAGTGTTACTGAGTGGCACAGCTCTACTTTCAGGACCCTCTCTGATTTCAATACTGTTCAAGTGAGACAGCAGTGCAAATATTCATCATTAGGAAAGATGCAAGGTGAAAAATTCAAATGCACTTGCTCTCCAAGTCTGATACGTTTTGGGACTGTGAATTTTGTCCAGCTCAGTAACAAAAAGGGACCTAAACCCACATTATTTTTGTGGGTACAAATGATCAAATGACTCACGGAGCCACAACTCTGTTTTTTGCTGATTGCTGTTGGTTTCAAGTAGCTTGTGCTCACATCTCTTCCTTAGAAGTCATAGAGTTGCACTGCCTTCATAAAGAGTCACAGCAATGTATTAAGAAAGCACTTAAGACAGTCTTCAGAAACCTCCCAAACATTCAGCCACGTGTGTTTATTACAAACAAAACCACAACACCTCTCCATTACTTCTCAGCAAAACTCAGACATGAATTTCTCACCTGAGGTAAAGTTCAAAGGAAGTGCCAAACCAGTTGTCTTGGTATTAACGAGTAAAACTTTGTTGCTTGTGAGATATGTCAGTTCTTCATGTCCAAGGCATGTCCCCCATATTGGGAAATAATCTCCTTTATCATTAGCCTTCAAAATAAAAAGCAGCAAAATAAAAAGTTCTGAAGATTTACAGAAAGAAGACTGAACAGAAATTCCTATTCTTTTCACTTTCCTTGCATGCTGAAGAAAAGTCAGCAGCCAGAGCAGAAAGGAATTCCTCACTGCCAGTGAATGCCTCCTACTGTACTAGTAGCTTAAGCACTACTCTCAACTGGCTCTAGAATTGGGCAAAGTTTTCTGAGCTATGACTTCTGCAACAATTGTAATCAACATCAGCTGAAAATAAAATTAAATAAAGCCAGTAAAGAAGAAAAAGTGAAGAAAATTTGCATTTTTTATTCAACCTGAATACAGAAGATCCTTCAGAAATCACAGGGGTTGAGTATAAAGCTCAGTGAATCTCCATTCCTTTCCACAATGCACTTACAAGATAAAATTTTACTTCAAAATACGTTATTATCTTAAAATAAATAAATAAAAACTCTTATGATTATCTCATGTACATCTTTCATATGAACCTCCAAATATGTATTTAAATCTACTTACAGGTAAGTAAGAACAAAGGTCTTTCACTAGCTGTAGCATATATGTTAAGGGAAGCCTTAATGTTATATTACTGTAAATTGGATTATTTGAGAGTCTCTCTAGAATTCCTTCAAAGTCTAAACTTTAAGTGAACATAAATGTAGTTACCTTTAATTTTTTTTTATAATTTTGTTCAATGTTTAATGTCACTGAACACCCTGTGCTTTTGGAAGGCATTGTTGTTATTTTATTGCAGGTTCCAAACAGCAATAAAGTCCCAGTTATAATGAATAAATGATAGTGTACCCACCCAAAGAAATCAGATTTTAAGACAATGACACAACACGTAACAGGAAAGGGCATGGGGTGTCTGAATCTTAAGCTATGAAATGATTTTTTTAAGCAGAAGCTAGCAATAAGCTACTTATTATTTGGCTTATAGTTAACACACTGTATGCCAGTGGGAAACTGAGAATACAAGCTTCCCTGTCATTTTGATCTCTAAGAAGTGACAATAACAAGAACAGACTGTTCTTTAGTAATTACCTCTAATGCCTTGCGGTAAAATATCTTAGCAACCCTGGAATATTCTGAAGTCTTAAGATCCACACCACCTCCTGGAAAAAGTACCCTGAAAGGCAACATCCAAGAATCTGATTAGCAACAATGAATGATGGTGATCGAACTAAAACCTGGGCAGCATACACAGAGAAAAGTTTGACGGTGGTTTTAAGGGTAGGATTCGGGTGTAGATTAGGACACCTAGATTTCAGAAGCCTGTAGATGGATATCTAACCTTCAATTAGGGACAGCAGGGATCTAGTCAGAAAAGTCAGTGGTGACTCTTTCTTATAAGTTTCCACAGTATAGCAAGTCCTCTCTCTTATTTGTTATAGACAACTGTATTGTGGAAGCCATTAGGTGACAGAGGAGGGCAACAAGAGGAAACATAGATCATCCTTACCCACCTACATAGCACAGACCCAACTGCCAGTCACTGCAAAGACAGAAGGATAACAGAACTGGATCTACTTGCCTAATACCACCTCGTGCATTGATGGAGGTGGGAAGTAGAATAAAGAGGAGATTCCATAGGTTACAATCCGTCTGGCAATGAAAGAGAGGGTGACAGTCACAAAAAAAGGGGTGAAATTACTCATTTTGTCTCCACTATGAGAAGACACAGGGGAGAAAGCATAGCTGTCATACGCTTGTTTTCACCAAAACACTGTAAAGACCCGCATCTTAACATATAGGGTGTGCTGTATAAGACTGATCTACCCAGACAGCCACAAATCTAAACGTGCAGGTTTTACTCACATTGATTAACATTCTGTTATATGCATAAGCTTAATGAAAATACTCATGGTTTAAGATGTTCATCTCATGACTACAAGTAGCCCAATCACATGCTAGGGGATCACACACAACCAAGCTACTGAAATGTAGCACCAGCTGGTTTAACTCTTCTGAAAAGCACTGTTAGCTTAAAGCAAACCTAAAAGGTTTTGACTTTGCTAAGTCCGTAATTAAATGTGTGTTGAACTAGATCACATTATCTGACATTTAAAAACTCAGGAAAAACACTTGAGTGGATAATGGTTGTACATCAGCTGAGAAGTTAAAATACATTTGTCTAACAGAGATCTAAGCCACAGAATCACACCAGGCAATATGGGCCATTAGAGAAGTAGGAGAGAAGGAACCCAAAGAGATAGGGTAATAAAGACTGGAAATCAGAAGCTTTCACAATAGAGGAAATACGGAGAGGATGGGAAGGGATGGGAAGGTCTGGGAAGGGAAGACGAAGAGTGACGACACACCCAGTAAGCGCTATTACAATTCAAAATTAAGGTGATCACTCATATGAGGGTAAGAAAAAATATAACAAAGAGGAAGTGACCTACTTCACTAGTAAAGTAAAAACAATTGTTAACCTCTATCCTGCCACTTTTGTGTACTTGCAGGCAAGCACTGGAGAGTGCTAAAACGAACTCTGACAGTGTTGCAGATTAACTGACATGCTCCAAAAGGAAGGAAATGCAGCAGACCGATGTGGGATGAAACAGTACTCCATCTTAGAACAGATTTACACATCTGCGACACTCAGCACAACCTTCCAAAAGGGTAAAAGACAATATCCTTGAGGATATGCCAGATCTCAAAACAGGAATTATCATATATTTCAACAGAAAGATAGTGCTCAAAACTTACCCGTTAATAGAGTGGAATATTTTATCATACACTTCATCTGAAAGATTTAATCTGAAACACCAAAAAATAGTTACAGAACACATGAAATATATGTATTTAATCACAAAAATATCTTAGTTATTGAACTGAAGCAAGGGGCATAGAAAATACATAGAAAGCATGCTTTAAACATTTAGAATACAATAGTCCCAGTTCAAATGAAACATATCACGTGTAACAGCTCAGTAGAGATTGAGAATCCACACAACTGAGAACAGGTCCCTGTCAAGTACAGTTCAGAATTAGGTAGTCTGAGACCCCTTCGCAACCAATCATTAAATTTAGCATTTACGTAAGTGGTGTAGTTATTATTTCCTGCAGACTGGCAACTCCAGTTTCAGATTGATTCCAAGAACTGCAAACAGTTAGTCACGCCCATTCTTCAACAAAGGTAAAGCTGAGAAGTAGAAAGGTGAGAACGACCTCAGCACCAGCAAAACAGTATGATGCCTACACTCGTGTAGGTACACTGGGTATATTCAAAGTGGTCAGCTTTATGGCATCTAACTTTGTTGAAAGAATTGGAAGCCTTGGTTCAATGTGTTATTGATACAGCTTTCAGTCAGCAACCATTCTGAAACTTTCACCAGCTACATGAGGAACACTGGCTTATAATTCAGGCACTTCACTGGTTCCTTTATACATTCTATTGTGTTTAGTTTTTTTTTTTTTTTTTTCTTTGCGGCCTCATTAGTATTACCTTTAACTTTGTATAAAGGTCATTTTAGCATTGGACAATAGCACATTTACTACTTTGTAGTTAACAATTAGCTATGAAATATTGTCACTTTTTTTACTTACTTTGCTACTTTTTACACAACAATCAAAATATTATACAACATGGTGTTAGTGACCCATACTTGGAGCCAAACTGGATTTAGATTTCTTCAAGGACTACTGATAGTCTTCCTCCACTAGTCAGATTCTAGGACTACAGAATGTGTCAAAAGATAGCCTTATCTATCTTGATATGCATGTTTTTAAGGCAAAATACGCTAGCTAACTTGGAAAAAACACTAATGTGAACTACTGAGTAATTTTACAGGTTAAAAAAAATTTAAAAAATCATACAATTTTGTAAGAAAATTAAAAATTATATGTTCCAGTTTTCCTTTATTCTGCTTTCTAAAATAGCTTTTAAATTGTGGCATCCTGAAATGGTCTTTGACGAGCACTTAGCACTCAAAAAATCAGCAGAACTACCTTCAGGTGCCCCTAATGCCCTCATGTTACAGGATTATTAACCATTCACAAGGATATAAAAACCTACCTTAGTGGGACAACTCGGGCACCAGCAGACTCTAAAAACTTCACGTAAGAAGCTGCAATATACGAATTTCCAAACTGCTGGAACTTGTTGAAGTGACATTCCTGTGCCAGCACCCCTGAAAGGTCCAAGAAAGAAAACCAGCATTATAGAGAACACTTCACAGAAATGTTATGCGCTGAAAGAGAAATCAGAGTTTAGTTTTTGAAATGCCACGTTACAAAGGTTGATACCTTTATTGCCTGGAAGAACTGTGAACAGCGAGGCAACGGGGCATCAATCGCAATGCCTAGCCACAGGGGGTCAGGTGAACGCGTTTTACCCGACTCCTCTGTTTTAGGGAAGTACTACGCCTTATCCTAAGTAAATTACCTACAATTTAACAAAACTGTAGCAAACCACGAGGTTTCACGCCAGTTTCGGGAGGCACCTCAAGAGGCTGCAAGCACAGCGCTATGGCTACGTCGTGAGTGCCCCCCACCCCATAACGCCCCTTACCGACGATGGGCCTGTCGTTGGGCTCGCTCTGGCGGCCGGGCAAGGCGGCGGGGGAGGCAGAGCGAAGCTGGAGGAGGAAGAGGAGGAGGAGGAAGGCGGCGGCCAGCAGCGGGGAGCAGCCGGCACAGAGCCCCATCGCCCGCCGCGCACCGCGGAACCAACGGCTCGGAGCCGCTGGGGCGCCCGGCTCCTTACGGCCGCCGCCCCGCCCCTCGCTGCCTGCGCCGCGGGGCACGCTGGGAAGTGTAGTCCTGGCGGCGGGGCCGGGCTCCGAGCTGAAGCGAAGGGTGGAAATGGCGGCGGGCGGGGCCGAGGGGCAGGGTTTGGGCCCCAGGGGTTAACGTGGACCGGGCAAGCTGTTTATATCGCTAAATGAAAAAAAAAAAAAAAAAAAAAAAAAAAAGTTCTCAAAGACCGGTTCAGCTAGAAGAGGTTTATTGATAATAATGGTGTTGACATGTAAAAAAAAAAAAAAGGATTAAAAACCATTTTGCATTACATCAACGCTTGTTGCCAGTACTTGCATCAGCATTTCACAGCACGCTTGTTTTCTTTAAAGGCACTCCTGGTCTCACTAGAAGAATAAGGCACTTACAGATTTATTTACTCTAAAACTCACGGGTGCTCCTTCTCCACCCATTACACTAACACCTTTGCCATTTGTTATGCAAATGTTCTGATTATTTAATCATCGTTAATAGCAGCAAATTCAGTGTACAGACTTCCTACTGAACATGTAAACACTAAAAATAATTAACAGTTCATGAAAAAAATAACTATTCAGTGCTCCATTGTGTTATATATTCATTTATATATATATTTTTATATATTACCATTTAATAATAGATCCAGGATATTTTTGAAGACATTTTGGACTTCATAGAGATGGTGTAGTTTAAATGAAGATAAAACCCATACATTTTGTCTGCATACATATACAAATGCAATCAACGGAAGTAATCTGATTCTTGTCTCTTTCAGATAAAACCACAACAATCGGGGACTGGTTTCATAGGAAAGGATTGAATCTTTTTTTTTCACTGAAACATGGCTAATTCCTTTATGCAGTTTACATTCAAGCACTAAAACTGAAGGAGCATAACTTTAGGACAGTACTTTCAGTTCTCCAGTTCATAAATGATTTGGAACTTGAGTTAAACTCCTGAAGAATTGCCAGATGTCTGGCTACTTAGTTTATTTTCTAATAAAGAAGAATAATCATTGCAATGAACTCAGCAATTTAAGGCGCTTTTTTCATATCACAAAATAGTTCAATCAGAGAAAAAGAAGGATATGAAATACGTGCATATATGAAAATGCATCACAAAAATAATTTCTTTAGATTTAGGCTCTGTTTCAAAGATATCCTGAAAGAAAAGAATGAAAATGCACTTGTGAAAATGAGGGGATTGGAAAAAAAATCTTTGTCAGTTTTGAAGGAATTTTATAACAGACATTGATCTTACAATATCAGAGGAAACTACCACCACCAAGTATAATATAGGACTTTCATAGGTGTTCCTCATGCTAATAAAGAGAAGCTTCCACTGGCTTTTGCAATAACAGAGTATCAATAATAAAGTAAAATAAGACATTTCTGACTTAGTAAGATATTCTTATTTCTCTCCCCTAAACATATATTAATACAGCATTCCAATGTTCTAATGATTTCAAAATAACTGAAGTTAAGCACTTCTAGCTACCTGAGAAGTAATTAATGATTCATTTATATGAACATTCACATGGAATGCTTAAATATCTAGTATTTATGTAAAGACCCCTGGTTTGTTACAAAAGAGAGATAAAAATTGTGTAAATGAACTCCAGCAGTTGCTGTATTTCAGGAATTTTAACAAAAAACAGAGTCAAAAGTAAATTAACATTTCAGATTATTAAATATTGAGGAATGTAGGATGTTACTGCTATGTAATATACGTGACAACTTATACATATACAGTACTCATATATGAATCATGTCCCTTAGAAAAATCCATTTTCCATAACTACAGACAGATTTTTTTCATTACATATAAGACTTGACAGAAAGTTAAATCATCCAGTGCCCAACACGACGTAAGCTGGCAAGATACCAATTACTTTTCCGAAGATAAAACGGAAGACAGCCAGCAACTCCTAAGCTGAGGCTCAAAGTGACCTACAAGCACCCATATACCACAGAACAGATATTTCTAAAGCTCAGATGTATGAAGGATAATTTACTTCACCCTTCAAAACAAACTGATACTGCAAACAGCTAAGAGCTCTTGACCTCTAACACTCTACAGCAGGAATTAAAAGTGTTCGCATTACTGGGTTGCTTATAACTTGTTCACAGACAATATCTCTGAAGGACGAAAATCAGAATTTTCAAAGTTCTTTTGACTCTCTTAACAGTTCCTCTTGGTTCATGCTGTCCTTTGAAGAACACGTACATGGTGTTTTTCTCATCTTCCTCTATGAAACTAGCAGATTACTGTGTTAATTAGCACAAAATGGGAAGCTGCACAAGCAGCACAGAGATAACAAATGTTTCACTATTGCTGACTAATTCTCAATTTGACTGTGCAATCTTAGCAGCGCAAACTAACAAAACAACCATTTCCCTGAGATCAATCCAAAAAGCAGCCTCTTTCCCCCAGTTGTAAATTAGGCTTGTATTCATACTTCTGCAACTAGTCTACCCCATTCACATTCTGTTCTACTTAAATTATTTGGCTTTGTATTTAATCATCAAGCCAAGATAAAAGAGCTAAGCATAAGGTTCTGGACACAGGAGTTTTCTCCAATGACTTAACAGGAGCAGTATCAATAATGTCCTATCCAATGCACAACTACTGACATACAACTTAATCAGTTACAAACAGTATCGCAAACATTTAGAATTCATTAGTCTCCTCAGATGTACATACAGATACACTCCAGTTACTATTAAAGTGCAGTCAATGTAACCCTCAGTGCCCCGCAAAGACATACTGCTTCCATTTACAGCAACTTCAAGTTTACATGAAAGATTTCATATTAAACTTATTTCCACTTCCAGTCTTCATGATCTGCTGTAATACTGCCATAAGGTTATTTATGGGCAACCAGAGAAATGCTCTGGAGATAATCTGCACACGACATTATGAAGTCAGTCCATTCCTTGGCCAGCTCTTCGAAGGAGACTCCTTCCCCTCCATATTCCTGTGGGAGAATGCTGACTGGAAAGTGTTCAGTCAGACTCTGCATGTAGTTATTTCCATGCATATGCACCTAAAGAAAATATATGAAAAACATTTACTTCAGAACAGCTGTTAGACTCATGGGTGAAAACAGACAGCAAACTCAATGCAAGGGCTTAAGCCCTCAGCTTGGTTCTACTAAATAAGTGTTCATAATGAGTTCCTTCAATGAGGAAGAAAGTACTGTGTAAGCAAGTTTCACATGGATGCTCGAACTCTCTCCTGCTTAATGATTGTTCAGTCTGTGTTTTAGTCCATGTTCAATCAATGTGCAGACAAAGAACTGCATTTTATGCAGCTCCAAGCACAAGAGCCAAAACTAACTACACCCATGTAGATAAACTGACCTAAACCAGGGAATACTGGGGTTTGGTCTTGTCATGATGGGTATCGCATAGCTGCTTTTCAGTCATTTCAGAAAAAAAAAAAAATGTTTGACACCTGGTGTCGTGGTTTAACCCGGCTGGCAGCTAAACACCACGCAGCCGTTCGCTCACCCTCCCCCCTCCCTCTCTGGGACGGGGGAGAGAAATGGAAAGTGAAGCCCGTGAGTTGAGATAAAGACAGTTTAATAAGACAGGAAAATAATAATAATAATAATAATAATAATAATAATAATAGTACAATGATGATAATAGTACTACTACTAATAATATGTACAAACAAGTGATGCACAATGCAATTGCTCACCACCCGCTGACCGATGCCCAGCTTAACCCCGAGCAGTCCGGCCCCCTCCCCCCAGCTAGCCACCCCTATATATTGTTCAGCATGACGTCAGATGGTATGGAATACCCCTTTGGCTAATTCGGGTCACCTGTCCTGGGTCTGTCCCCTCCCAGCTCTTACTGCACCCCCAGCCTGCCTGTTGGCAGGACAGAGCGAAAGTCTGAGGTGTCCTTGGCTTGGTATAAGCACTGCTCTGCAACAATTAAAACATCGGGGTGTTATCTCATCCTAATTAAAACATCGGGGTGTTATCTCTTCTCATCCTAAGCCAAAACACAGCATTCCACCAGCTACTAGGAAGAAAATTAATTCTGTTCTAACTGAAACCAGGACACCTGGCTATTCCTATCTGGTCCTGCTATATGCATTTACACTCAACATTATGTGCTAGGTATGTAAATTCAGACAGGTACCAAGGTGGATATTCAGAAGAATACCTGTCTTACATTTCAGTCCTTACAATTCAGTTCCAGAAGAAATTAGATCCTGGACTGCTCCTCCACTTTAACCCTTTTAATGCAGTCATTCTAATTGTTCTTTTCTTGCTTTATTATAGCTGATTTGAAGCCTTGTCCATTAATTTCGGTCAGGAAATTTTATAGGTCTCTTATTAAAAATTGACAAGAATTTTCTGTGATTATTATTACACAAACACTACAAACACGTTCACTCAAAATGTAGCTAGCTGCCTTTAATGCTTCCACATCAGGCACTAAGATAATGAGTGAATAGTAATTATTCCTATGAAAGTATGGGGAACTGGTCCTTCTAGTTTCTTTTCAGCTTATACCTGCAACTCTAAGCCATTCCATGAATCATGATATTTGGTTTGTCTTCTTTCAGGCCTTTACTGTCCATCTGTCCTCTTTCCCACTTTTTGAATTCTAGCCCCCAGAGATTCTCTGAGCTGGATCTGGTGATAGGGGGCTGTTACATGGACATTAATATGACAGGGGAAGGGCCACAGCATCAGGCTGCTGGAATGTATTCTTTTCTTTATCATCTGTGTGTCAGTGAGTGACTACACAAGGCTGGCAGAAGTAATCCTGCCTCTCTACCATAACAAAACGCACATGCTAAGAAAAAGGGGACTGGCAAACGTCACTAACAGTGAAAATCTTGCTTTACTGTCCTGGAGTGCAGCAGCTACTGTAAATGCACAAGATCCATGTGCATTGGAGGCACAAGGAGGCCTCAGAGGGAGAATATTAAAAGACTGTGCTGTTTATTTTGTACCTTAGCTCTGCTATTAACACTTCACAGCATTTCCTCTTCTGCCAGCTGAAACATTCAATATTTCCTTCCTGTATTGCAATAAACCAGAATTCTTCCAGAATTCTTGGCATGCTTTTGCATCCAAATGCAGAGTTTTCCAATTTAAAACTACAAAATTATTTGCAACAGCTAAGAAGCTGCTTGGAAAATAAATCTGAACTTCAGCCTGACCTCTTTATTGATGCATAAATGCCTCTGCAGCTTTTACAGAACTGGATAGCTGTCTTCTACTAATTTTGCACAACTTAGAGCATAATGTCACTGAACAGTGACAATTTCTCACTGGCATTTATAGACTGAATGCTAGGAGATCTGGGACCTATTTCTTCCTAATTCTGCAGAAGTTTTGCTGTGTGACCTTAAGCAAGTTATTTAAACCAACCCTCTTGAGTTACCACGTTTTTTTTTAATCTTTACAAAAAGATTAAACAACAAACACTTAACAACATCAAACACTTGCAACTCTCACATTATTGGTAACTGTGAATGTTTTACAATTAGATTCCAGAGGCCAGTATAGTATTAAGACATAAACATGACGTATCCTCTTCAGTATTCAGATCCTAAAGGAAATGCTGCAGATTGTAACGTAGGGGTTTTGTGGTAGAAAGAAATGTTTGTGTGCACTCACCCGTTGCTTTATTTTTTCAGTGAGAAAAGGCTTAATTAGAGCAAAGACTGGATGGAAGAATAAAGGCTCATTAATCAAGTGGATACCTCGAACTTTTAGTGGAAAGGAATCCTGTCAACATACATGAAAAACAGCATGAGAAAAAGGAATTATTGAAAAGATTCTATTGTTAAGGACAAATCTGTGAAGACTACCTAGTCCATAGGTTAAAGAATTCTTCCTGACCTTGCTAATTCCTGCACTTTGGAGTGCTCTTAGTTTACACTGCTTAGAAAAGCATATCTTGTTCCTCGAATTAGAAAAAAAAAAATCAGTATATGAAGAGGCTGACTTAAAAAAACAAGCATGAAAAACGAATTGCACGTAAGTAATGCACATGAAGCTTGTGCTAAGCTTTTCCTCCACAGCAGAGATCCTGCTGCTCCTTTACCAAAAAGCTATCTAGTGTTTTCATTGGCAATTCACAACCTGGAGGAAAATAGGTATTTTCTTTTCCTTATATACATATACACACAAACTATCAAAGTTGCTATCTTTAAGTTAAATACAATATAATAAAATTAAATAAATATAATACAATAATATAATAAAATATTATCCAGAGAAAAGTCTTAAAAGTAGCAAAAATTTACCCAAGACAGAACTTCAGTTTTACAGTAAGATTACTCTCATAAAATTAAAATTGCATCTTCTATACAGCCTTTATAGTTTGAAATACTGACAGTTGGATTCAAGATTCATGAAGAAGTACCACAACTTTGCAAGTTTAAAGGAAGTATGGCAGTGCTCAAAGACAGTATTATAAAATAGGGTAAAAATAAGTTCCATTCATATCTCTCCGATACTACTATTGCAACCAGAGTTTTTCTGCTTATAAAAATGGCACTTGTCACAAACAGTTCTTCCCACTAATACAATAGTCCTTTTCTCCTTATTTCATGCACTATTCTATGGCTAAGGAAAACAAACAAACAAAAAACACATGCATTTAAGTGCAAAATCTATTAGATTTTAATGTATGATAAAGACCTCAAAACTGTCAGGTTTTAGGTTTACTACACATTATTATGTTTTATATGTTTAAAGGCTACTGTTCTATACAAAACAATTTGGTTTTGCCTGTGGATAATAGATTTTTTTCATGCTGATGTTCGTTACTGATGGTACTATGCTTTCCACTCTGTATTGCATTTATTTCCTTTCTATTAATTTCTGTTTCTCCATACAGGATAATAATTTGCAAGAAAGATACATTTCTTAAGAAAAACATAGAGTTGAAAACAACGTCCCTAATTATTTTTTATAAACATATCAATTAACACTAAAATAATCTCTGGGAGAAGTATATGAACCCAGCTAGAAAGATGAAAAGAATCTAAAAAACAAACAAAAAAACCCAGTTGATTCCTTATACAAGAAAACAACACTAGAAACACAATCTGTTTTTCCCTCTTTTTCAATAGCTATATTAAGCCTTTAGAAGCCTAAAAAGCATAAAATAAATCTGAAATAAGTCATGATGGAAACATTCCATTCAAAGAATTTCCTGGTTTGAGGTAATGGATTCAAACCTTAAGATTTAATTGTGAATATAATTATACATAATTTCTGCTCTCAATTTCAAGGTCATGAAATTACTAGTAACTAGTTTAGTGCCTCAGAAATCGACTGAAACACTCTCAATGGCTGTTTTAGTGAGATCTGGCCCAGAATCATATGAATGAGATTTGTCTTATTCTAGATGGGGAAAAAAAAGGGGGGGGGGTTATACCTGCTAGTTTCATTGAAGTTCTATAGTAAATATCAAAAATGAAGAATGGATGAAATTCTGATGCTATTAGCTCACTGACTAAGCTTCGAATCAACCTCAGACAAACCTCAGACACGACCCTTAACAAATCAAAGTGAGAGATTATGTCCCTAGCTCATTTCTACATCATAGGTTAACGGTTTTATTATTACTGATTTTTAGCTTAACTTCAGAAGGAAAATAGCACAAATACAGTACAAGTACAGTGTAGCCTGCTTGTCAATTCTCTGTCTCCTTCCCCTCTTTTTTTTTTTTTTTGTCAAATTCATTAGTAAAATTCAACCAAATTTGACAAAAAGGAAAAATCTTAAAGACAGTAAGATCCCTGCAAGTGTTGTTAAAGTCAGGAGGTGAGGTAGCACTAAGTTGCACAAAATAATGCTCGTGTTGGTGAGAAAAGCAATCAAAATAAACATTGTACACTGTTGGTAGCACATGGATGGTGGTGTGGCATCATCCATACTGGCCAACAAGTTATTGTTCTCTTGCTCTTAAATGCTCCCAGCACATGCTATTTCTCACCTTCTCTGAGTCTCAGTGGGGAAAAAAAAAAAAAAAAGAAATAAAAAGGTTTTGAACGACAAGTTAATGTACAAAAGAGTAGAACAGAAAAGATCATTACAAAAGTAGGCTTCATCTACTCATGAAATTCCTGTATTGTAACAGGCAAGTGGAATTCTAATAAAACATCAGAGGTTAAAGGGCATTTGCTGCTATACATGAACAGACTTTAAGTCAAGTCGAGCACAGCTTATGCCTCAGCTGTGTGACATTTCATGGATTTAAGTTTTTGTTCTTTCAAACTGCATGACCTCTAAAAATGTCTATGGAAGGAAAAATTACCATAAGTTTCAATGGAAGAAAAATTGGGAGTTATAGCCGTGAAGTAACATAAAGCAGTATGTTATACTTACTGTGAGCACAGCAGCAATTTTCTTGGCCACTGCTGGACTGATTTGAAATGCATGAGCAAATCGCCACCCTTGAAGATCAAAGATAGCCTTGACTCCATTCTTCTGAGTTTCAGTCTCCTTTACGATGAGTTCAGATGTGATCAAACTTACACGAAACACATCATATGCTGTAAATAACTTGGGATCCCATTGTCCTGAAGAGTAAATAAGATTACACTGCATTACCACAAGCATACAACATACACTTGTACTTTCACTTGCTACTGCTTCTGATGTTCTTCTCAAGAAAAAGTAAGCAGCTATATCAAAGGTTCTGAATTAAACAGATTTGCCAGTACAGAAATTCTTTTATGCGCCTGTTCCATCAGTTATCTTTGATGCTATTTCTATTTCTGTAGATGGTACCAGAGTAGTGTGTGACATCTACTGTAGAATCCAGTAGAAGATTTTGACAGGAACGGCTTAAGTCAGTAACTGTCATTTTAGCAGAAACCAAAACAAAGCACAGTATAGCTCAAATGGGCTAATCATTGTCTATGGCCTTCAGGAACTGATCATCAACTCATAGCCAATTCATATAATTTTTCTTCAGTACAGTAATACTGCGAAGATTCAGTGAATCCCATTTTCATTTCTGAGGCCTGAAAAAGAATTGTATGGTATTGGCATTAACCCTGGACACAATCTTCAGAGAGCACAACTTTTTAAAGAAAAGCCTTTCCTTCTGCTAGATGAGCTGATATTAAAAAAATTATTTGAAAGTTGGCAAAAATCATTCCTATGTCCAACACAAGCACAAAGAAGCATGGCATCATGTGATCATTTAACTTTTTTAAAAGATTTTGGGGAGTGCATCATACAAACCAAGGATGTTCAGAGTGTATCTTACTAACAGGGCTCTTCAGCTACATACATCTAAGTAGTGAAAACCCAGTGAACTCATCCTCATGTAAGCTGAATGTTGCTACATGGCTAGATGTGTGCCTTTTTTCTGTTCCATCTCTCCACTCTGTGCTGGCGGCTGCAGCTGCACCAGCACAGTCTTAGCATACAGCTTTGAAAATTCCCATAGGAACAAAATTAATGCTTGGTAACTCAAGGCTAAATAACTGCATATTCTTGTAAGTTTTATGCTTCTAACCTTCAGGCTTTTAGCCTTAAGACTTTTTTTGATGCAGACATAATAATTCTATTTAAAAGAAAATCAGTCCATCATAAAGGACTGTATAGCTTTAGCCATACTAGTGATAAGTCAAATGATATAACTGTTGCAGCTCAATGAATCCATCTTTATCTTAAAGGTATTTCTAACAGGGAGCAATAAATATATTACTTTTCTAGTTAAGATATTCTGATATCATCTTCCATTTTTATCAACTCCCAGTGTTATACCCATAAAATACTTTTATCTTGCTGCTGAAATTGTGAGAATTAAACAAACAAACAAAAACACACATAAAAACATTCGTGCAAAAACCAGGTATGAAACATGTCCAAGAAATTTTGTCACTCACCAATTCTGTATATTAGAACTTTGCTTCCATATGGGTCTCTGGATCTCAGGACTCCGTGATAGCCAGCATGCAGAAGACCAAGAATAGAAGATGGTTGTAAATCTGCACTTATTTCTGGGCATTCAATTCTCCATTTCTGGTAATTCCTCAGTAACTGGAAAAAATAAATGTGCATGTCAGATTTGCATCAGGTATTACATAAAAATCACAGTTAAAAATGTGCTTTTCAACATGTGGTCACAGTCAGAGGTTTAATTCATCATATTAGCTATCATTTCACTGTGCATTTTAAGAAAATCGCTCCTAGAAACAGAAGGCTGCTATCCTTCATCAAATGAGCAAGTCATTATGAATTTAGAATCCTATCAACTTGTTAATGGACTCCAGTTATTATTTTATGTCAGAAAAAATTGGACTACGTAGAAAGCAGCAGTAGTTTCTATGTAAAATACATTAAAAAAAAGTTTCTTACAGAGGACAATTCCTTCCTCACCCTCCTCCCCCCAAAGTCTGGGCCCATTTTGTATACACAATTATTAATAAGTTCATTTTACTGTTTGAAACACATATGGTCATCAGCATATCTTAAGCACATTTTCAGTCCTTCCTATCCCTCTGAAATTACAAAACAAAACAGTGTAGTGGATTCATCTCTCCCATTACCTATCAGACCCCAGAGTGGAAATAACGAGAACCCATTTTGCTAAAACAAAGATTCTGCCCATTGTCAGGAACATGATTGCTGCCCTTGTTCCCAAGGCTGGAAGGCAGCATCATATGCAGGCTTTTCTAAAGGATAGGAAGGGCTATGTGTTGAAAGGAAATGGCCTAAATCTAAGGAAGAGTCAATTAAAGGTGTTTCTTTCTGAGATAACATCTAGGTAGAGGAATTACAGGTAATATTGTGAAAGATTATTGTAGAGATGGACTGTGAAATAATAAATCGGTGATGCACTAGTTCCAATTTCCCAGTTTAATTATCGTTTCCCTTTTAAAATAAAGAAATTAAGTGGTGGTAGAGAAAAGGAACTGCTGTGCCCTGCAACTAAAGTTTATTTACGACATTTTGTATAGGTAAGTAAGGAGTTACAGTGGCTGTTTTTTATAAAGCTTTCTGTAAATTCATCAGCTATGATCTACCTCTGCTGTGCTAAATTGTCCAGAAGTGACTTTGTAGAGTAGAGGGATAGCTCTAGAAAATAATTTAAATTTTGCATTAAAATTTCCTAGATAGCTACAGTTTGGACTCCTAACTGAGATTTTCACAGGATCTAAGTGCATCAGAATGTTTCAGTACCTCATTTCACAACAAACTCACACACACATTTAAATCTCAAAGGTAGCACACACAGGCCAGCCTTTCAAATTGTTGCTATATTTCATCAAACAGCAAGAAAACAATCATCCTCAGTACAGTTGCACAAATAAAGTATGTTCAGCAAAAGAAAAAACATCAGCCAACACTCTTTTATTTCTGTTAATTTGTATTTACTCATCTCTAAGTTATACCACATTCTGGAACAGAAGCAGTAGAATTAAAAGAACTGTCAATCTCCAGCTAATAAAACATAACCTTTAATAAATAACAACATTTCTCATAGCTATGCAAGGATGATTTTCTTCACCATCTTCATAGAATGGTTGGAAGGAACCTCAGTGGATACTGAATCCATCCCTTGGAACATCACAGCATCAGAGTAGCTACAGACTCAGGAGTGAAACCAAAGATTCACCATGGTCTACCTCATAGCCCGCTTATGTTAGATAATTAGTCTTAGCAGTAATTTCTTATTCTTCCTTCTACTTTCAAGTTTCTTGTATCATTTAGTATACAACATACCATTTTTCTTCAGCTTAAGGCTCTTCTTAAATGAAGGTCCTGAGTTATTTTTAAGGTCTCTCAAAAAAATTGTCATGAGGGAACTATTTACAGGGCATTATTGTTTGTTAACATAATTTATTTACAAATAGATGATGCACTGCTCAGCAATTGTCTATATCCTTCCTGGAAATACAACCTATAAATATGTGTTTATAGGTACAAAAACGAGAGAGTTCAACAGCCACACTAAAATCCCATGTGATTTGGCAATGAGCAAGTTGATAAAAACCTCATCCTAAGACATACACTGTAAAAAAGAAACATATAAGTGCTATAGAATTTTACTTAGTCTTATATATGTTCTAGTCTAGGTTAATTTAACAACCAAACAAAACAGGCGGTGGGGAAGTAGTGGGGGAAAAGAAGTTAATCTCTGGAACAGAAATTCACTGTGATTGCAAAAATAGGCCTGATGAGGTGCCACATAAAGAGTCCAGCATCAATAAAGAGCACTTTTTTTGTGACAACCAGACAGCACTGTTAACATACTGTGTTCTTTTCCTTTGTCTTTCCAACACAGATGCTTAAAGAGCACCAAACATCTAACCAAACATCTGTAGCTGCATCCTTTGTCCCTATTCTACTAACTTCAGTTGTACCACAACATAATGAACTAATTAACAATTACTTAAATGTTTTCCACAGATTTTGAAGAGCTGCCTGCCAAAACCAAGATGAGAATAAATATGTTTACTCAATCCCCTGAATAATCCCAATTTGTCAGTACAGTTCATTTCTTCTTTTCATGAGCATGAACCTTTCCCAAGTTAAAAACAGCAAGAGCTCAAGTTCTGAGCCTGGAGAGGAAAGGAAAGGTGTTCACGGTTTGCGACACACTCAAGATCTTTATGAAAGATATAATTTACCTACTGACTGTCCATTCAGCAATAAATATACGGTTGGAACACTTCTGACACCTTCCATGACGTGGGCAAATGCTACATCTTTTTACAGAGGCATGGCTAAGCTCCAGCCCTACCTCCCTTGTCCAGGAAGCTACAAAGTAAATTGCTCTCAGATTTTGAAACCATGTGATTTAATTACCTGAAATAGTGATTTATGGCTGAAGTAGACGTTAGCAACCCTCCACAGCATCTGCAGCTAGTTTGGAGACATGTTCTTTCAGTCTTTATTTATGTAAACAATCACTTTCTTAGCAGCTGGACACACTCCAGTCACACGGAGCTATTTACATGAGTAATTCCTACATATGTAACTGAATTCAAAAATTAGCACTACATACTTACAGTTTTACTATATTTTGAAAATATCTACTTTAATATTGTTTAAATGCAGAAATCCATGTGGAATATTTAAAACATAGGAAACTTTTCAGCTAAAAGCAGCAGGGGAAAATGTAAACTTTACATATAATAATCAGTCTGAATGAAGAAGATAAAGCAACTTAATATAATCAGGAAAAACAGAAGCATGGATTACATTGGATAAATGCAATGTAAATGTAATAAAAATGTCTCATGCACCTACAAGGAAAACATCTCAATGTGTAATTATCTGTGTTTACAAACTGAGTAACCTACTTAGAAGCTGCTGAGCATCTGAAAATAGATGCAAGATAGCTTGATAAATGGCTAAAGCTGGATGAAAAACTCCACTGTCTGGAGTTAAGCATTAATTAAGAGCTTTTTCCTGAGGTCTTTTGGGGATAGTTCCAGATTTCTGAACATTGGAGATAGAAATGTTACTGATTAATCCAAGTTTCATGTGATGCAAAACAAAGAAAAGTGAACTTAGTACTTTAGTTAGAATTAAAAGAACTGGACAACAGTGTTTGTTACAGAACCACTATAAACATAAATATATGCAAAAAGGTGTGTGTGTGTTTTACATTTCTTATATATGCGCTTTCATCTACACAGAGAATTTAAAGATTGAGCATATACTGGCATAGAATTTAAAATATTTTTATATGGACACAGAACTTCCCTAATTCCACATGTATTACCTCTTCACCAGCTGGGAGAAGACAGGCACGAGCATAAGTTTAGGCATTTGGCTTAGCACAAAGGGAAGAGTGGCCAACTGTTTTATGTTTCCTCAACAGTCAGTTCAGAGAGCCTACCAAGGGCTCTTCCACCCTTTTCATCATATCTCTCATTGGCAAAAGGTCTGAAAATCAGCCAAGTAACTGGTTTGAACTTAGTAGTTATATTTGACTGCTGTGAAGATCCTCAGAGATAAAGCCTGAAATCCAGCAGTATTCAGACACTACGCAAGTATACATGTAGTATGCACATACAGCAGGATGTTTGACACATACTGTACATCCTAGATTTTCTATGCAACTTACTTGCACCACAAAGTTTCCTCCATAAATCAAATGCAGGGCAAAGAATGAGTCCAGATATATGCCTTTGTGTCAACCAGAACTCCTAAAAGGATCCTAGATATTTAGATGGTTTTGAGTGCTCTAAAAAGGATGCTTAAAAAGTTTAAGTGGTGTGTTAGGAAAAGCATTTCAATGATGCATTTTTACTGAATTGTACTGTGACAGTATCTTTAATTACAGCAAGAAAGTTAAACATAGCTGGCACATTAAAATTAAAAAAAAAAAAAAAAAAAAAAAAGAATTAAACCCATTGCTTTAGCCACATTAATGGAGACCCATGGCCTGCTTTTTAGTTTAAAACACGTACAGTTCGTAGGTATACCTGTACAAATGAACAAGCAAACAACATGCTCAGGTCCGGTATGAATTTATATCCAGACTGAAATCTTTTGCAGCATTCAAAACATGATGTAACAGGTTTGCTCCTTGCCCTGACTGATCTGCTACGTGGACCCACACTAAGCAAGAGTTTGGACTAGATGATCTACACAGATCTCTTCCAACTTAAATTATGCTGTGATTCTCCGATTTCCATATAATTTAAGCAGAATATATTTGCTTAATATATTAGCTTGAATTGCTGGTATCAGCCACAGTAATGGCTGCTTCTCTCCAAAGGACCCAAGGGAACATCATGGAGCTGGGACAGGAGAGGGTCAGGCTAGGTGTTAGGGAAAGGTTCTGCACCCAGAAGGTGGTCGGGCACTGGGACAGGCTCCCGAGGGCAGCAGTCACAGCACTGAGCTGCCAGAGTTCAAGAAGCGTTTGGACAATGCTCTCAGACTTATCATCTATTTTTTATGTAGTCCTTTGTGGAGTCCTACGATCCTTGCATGCCCCTCCCAACTTGTGATATTCTATGATCAACATCTGACCCCTACCTTTATTTCTCACGGTGATTCCAAAGCCACAAGCAGAAGTGCTTGTGACAATGTAACACCATTCCTTCTAAGTGTCAATGTTTTGGGGATATAAGCATTGCTTTGAAGTCTCACAGGACAAGAACTGTCTTATTGACTTATTCAGGGTTTGATGTGTTATTTGACAGTTATTGTTAGCCTGTGTCAACAGACTTTCTGTTTATTCCTGGAGACATATCTGTGACAGGATTTCATATAGGATTTAAGGATTTCATCATAACCATTCTCACTGATAGCATTCACACATTTGAAATCCCATAGCGGAAGGTATCTGCTTAATTTCATCTCTTCTTCTGGAGGTTTCTCCTTAAGTGGTTAGGGTTCATGCAGACATCTCCATCCACTTTTGAAGATAAGGCATGTGGCCAAAATTAAACTTTCCTGTGATTCAAAATTAGGAAAAGAATTTTCTTCTAAAAAGAACAGTCTGCTACTGAGCTTAATTAAATATATCGCTGATTTTAAAGCATACAGACAGTTCTAGTTCTCCTTTGAGTTCTTCAGCACCATATACCTGTTTCAGTGGTGAATTTTCTTCTAGCATTTCATATGTATATATCAATAGATGAGTACTTCGAAACAAGTCTGGAATTGCCAGCAGGAAAATGTAAAATATTTCTGTTCCAATGAGTTAACATAAATGACTCAGGAATTGAATGTCTTTTCACAATCTACCAGATTATTATTTTCTGAAAGATATCCAAACACTGATAAACTGAAATTCCAGGGAGGCCAATAATCAGATAGATCTGTGTCACATATTAACCAGGCATGCATCAAGAGACAGCTTGGTCAGTGGCCAGACTCTGAATTAATATTTAAGGCTAAGTATAAGCCCATGCCAAGAAGGATGCTTGAGAAGAGCTTGCAATCTTTTGGTCATAAGCACTGACAGAGCCACAGACTCTGATTATCCCTTACTGCTCTACAAGTGCTATGCAGCAGTACACAGAAGCCCAGTGGGGAAAAGGGGCTGTGTCAGCCTCAACTCCAAACTGAGAGAGGACATCTAACCAGGAGGGGAGGAGCACCCACTGTCTAGACAGACGACAGGAGGGCTCTGTCTAGGATGAAGTACTAATGTAACCTATAACCTCTGCATAAAGTCACACTTGGGCTGGACGAATATTCATCTTATGACCACCACAGACTTTTGCACAATAATTCTCTTGGGCTTTTTAAGAACACGTTGACTGCAGATATTAAATAAAAAAAAAAAAAAAGTGTTTGTGTTTCTCGTGTTCTTCCCATGCTACTTCCAAAGGGAAGTAACCTAGAAATCAGTGTCAGCTGGTATGTGGAAGATTAAGTACAAGCTGCATTTGGAGAAAGAAATTTTAGGTGGAAAGCTGAAATGTGTGGTTTTTGATCATCAAAATCTCTCAGAACAAAGAAGGGTCCAAACAAGAACTTTACAGAGTTCATAACCAGCAGAGACACAGAAATTCTGAAGAGATTCTAAAAAGACTTGGTTCTTCCAAAGCAGGTCTCCAGCCCTAAAGGGCTGACTCTCACAGAGCATATGAAATCTGCTACTCTGTAGACTCTAATCTCTAAACCTAGCTTCGATTTTACACTCTTGAAGAGTAGTCTCATTTATAATATGTCTCACAACTTATCAGAAGAAATGTATGGACCAAATTCTGAGCAATTCATGTAGCCATGTCTACACAATTATTAACTTCCAGTATTGCAACACATGTAGGAGTGCATATTACCTTCATTAAGCTGTACTTTTTGGAACCTAGTAATACTGGGGGGGGGGCAGTTTTTGCTGGGAAAGAAATAAAAGAACAGCACAGTCCTACAATTGCTACTACACAGCTGATATAAGCAATCTCATGAACTTCAAGCAAAAGCGAGATGCATGAATAGCCAAAGGAATCTGGATTAACTTGCTTCTTCTTCTGCTGAGGAGGGATGATTTAAAGCTCTAATGCCAATGTTATGAATCAAGCGAGGTAAACACAAAATACATTTTTTAAGCTAGTTATTATTAAGAGCATCATACAATTTCTCACATTCTTGTTTAGCCACCCTGATCCGGCAGTATACCCACATGCAAACAGTATTTAGTTGTGGCAACATGAAACACTGAACTTGGAAGATCTATGGCACACAGAAGTCAGAAAATAAATGGTGGGGTCTGTTGTTTGATGCTTTGTCATCAGCATCACATTCCATGGAAACACAGTTCCCAACTGGCACAAGCAAATAAATGCTTTTGCCCTGGGAAGATCCGGAAATACTTTCTGTTGAGAAGGATTAGTGGTTTCCTTTATGTAAAAAAGGAAACAATTAATTATAATTTGTACCTTTGGGTACCGAAAACAGGCATGCATTGTCGATAGGGCAAAAAGTCATGCAAACAGCCAGGAAAGCAACAAAACCTACCAAAGCCTGAAAGGTGTTAAACCATCAAACTCTAAGAGAAAGGAACTTATTACTGATAGCTTTACACTAGGGTTACTATAAACGTATAACAAAACCAGCAGGTGTACTAGGTGCAGGTGGCCCAAGCAGGATCCTCAAGGATGCCCGTGCAAGGATGCCGCTCCCTGAGTGAAGCTGTGACCTTCCCACATTTCCCATAACCTTTGTGGCTGCTTTTGGTGGGGTCACACCAAGCTGGCGTGTGCCCACGTTACTCCACGACCAACATTTTGCTACACCCACGAAACACCCAAACAGCGCGCATCACCCACCCGTCCACCCCCGGGGAGCAGCACCTCACCCCTCAACCTCCATTTCCGAGCCCCCCCGGGGGGGGTGACACGAGGGGACCCCCGAGGTGTGACGCCCCCCTCCCCACCTTACCCTCCACGCCAGGTCCACGTTGAAGTCCCGGGCTCGCAGGAACCTCAGCAGGAAGGCGTCGCTGAGGGGCTGGGGCCAGCGCTGCCCGGGCTCTGCCTCCGCCCGTCGCCGCAGCTCGGTCACGGCGCCCCGGGCCTGCGGCGACTGCTCGGGGAGGTCGCCGTCCCCTCGCTGCGACATGGCCGGGGGCCGCCGCTCAGCCCCACCGCACGGCCGGACCCATGGCGAGGTGCGGGGCGGCGGCGGCTGCAGAGCCCGGCCGGGCTGCCTCCGCCCCCGGGGCGGCGGGGCTTAACCCCTCCGCACCCTTCGGGTTACTCCCCCAAACCACCCGTTTTTGTTTGTTTGTTTGTTTGTTTTTTTCTTTTTCCCACTTATGGAGACTTAGTTTTCAGAACTTTCTGCTTTCAGCGCATCGCAGGGAACTTTTGCTGAGTTTCCCGGAGAAAAAGAGAGGTTGTGTCTGGTGGGAGAAGGGGCAGGCAGCTCAGGCAGAGCGCAAGGAGGTTGCCAGCATATTCAGAGGAAAAAAAAATCAGGAATGCTAAAGCCTTGTATGAGCTCAACCTGGTCACTGTGGTAAAAGATAACAAAAACAAGAACAAACAAAACAAAAACAAGAACAAACAAAACAAAAACAAACAAACAAACAAACAAAAAACGTTTTAACAAATATTTTCACAGTAAGACAAAGGGCAAGGAGAATCTCCATCCTTTACAGGACACAATGGGGGACATGACTACTGAGGATAAGGAAAAGGCTGAGGTTCTTAACACCTTCTTTGCATCTGTCTTTACTAGGCTGACCACTTATCCTCAGGCTACTCAGCCTTCTGACCTGGGACAGGGAGCAGAAGAAACCCCACACACAGTTCAGGTGGAAACAGAGACCTGCTGCTCCACCTGGACTGTCACAAGTCCATGCAGCCAGATGGGATCCACCCGACGGTGCTGAGAGAGCTGGTGGATCACAGAATCATGGAATGGTTGAAGTTGGAAGGGACCTTCAGAGATCATCTGGTCCAAGCCCCTGCTCAAGCAGGGTGACCTACAGCATGTTACACAGGATGATATGTGATTGATGGTGTGTGATTGCAAGCCACTTTCCATCATCTGTTAGCAGTTATGATCATCTGGAGCAGTCCCACATGTCTAGAGACGTGCTAATGTGACGCCCATCTAGAAGAAGAGCCATAAGGAGGAACTGGGGAACTACAGGCCTGTCAGCCTGACCTCGGTGCCAGGAAAGGTGATGGAACAGGTCACCTTGAATGCAATCACACAGCATGTGCAGGACAACCTGGGGATCAGGCCCAGCCAGTATGGGTTTATGAAAGGCACGTCTTGCCTGACTAACCTCATTTCCTTCTATGACCAGGTGACTGCCTGGTGGATGAGGGAAAGCCTGTTGACATAGTCTACCTAGACTTCAGCAAGGCCTTTGACACGGTCTTCCACAGTATTCTCCTGGAGAAGCTGGTAGCCCATGGCTTGGACAGGTACACCCTGCTGGGTTAAAAACTGGATGGACAGCTGGGCCCAGAAAGTGGTGGTGAATGGACTGAAATCCAGCTGGCAACTGGTCACCAGTGGTGTTCCTCAGGGGTCGGTGTTGGGGCTCATCCTCTTTAATATCTTTATTGATTATTTGGACGAGGGAATTGAGTGCAGCCTCAGTACATTTTCAGATGACACCAAACTGGGGGGAAGTGTCAACCTGCTGGAGGGTGGGAGGTCCCTGCAGAGGGACCTGTACATGTTGTTGATGGGCAGAGGCCAATGGGATGAGGTTCAACATGGCTAAGTACCAGGCCCCGTGCTTTGGCCACAACAACCCCATGCAGCACTACAGGCTTGAGGCAGAGTGGCTGGAAAGTTGTGCGGAGGAAAAGGATCTGGGGGTACTGATTGATGCTCGCCTGAACATGAGCTGGCAGTGTGCCCAGGTGGCTAAGAAGGCCAATGGCATCCTGGCTTGTATCAGGAATAGTGTAGCCAGCAGGACCAGGGAGGTGATCATCCCCCTGTACTCTGCTCTGGTGGAGCCACACCAGTACTCCAGTACTCTGGTGGAGTACTGTGTTCAGTTTTGGACCCCTCACTACAAGGATATTGAGGCCCTGCAGCATGTTCAGAGAAGGGCTATGAAGCTGGTGAAGGGCCTGGAACACAAGTCCTGTGAGGAGCAGCTGAGGGAACTGGGGTTGTTTAGTCTGGGGAAGAGGAGGCTCAGGGGAGACCTTATTGCTCTCTACAGGTACCTGAAAGGAAGTGGTGAGGAGCTGGCGGTCAGTCTCTTCTCACAGATAACTAGCAATAGGAGTAGAGGGAATGGCCTCAAGTTGTGCCAGTGGAGGTTTAGGTTGAAAATTAGGGGAAATTTCTTCTTAGAAAGAGTTGTCAGGCATTGGAATGGGTTGTCTAGCAAAGTGGTGACATCACCATCTCCAGAGCTGTTTAAGGAATGGTTGGATGTGCTACTTAGGAATGTGGTTTAGTGGGTGACATTAGTGGTACGGTGATGGTTGGACCAGAAGATCTTGGAGGTCTTTTCCAGCCATAATGATTCTATGATTCTATGATCTCCTGTTGTTTTGGTTTGCCTGCTTATAGCCCCCAAAAGGAGTTGTGTCCATCCCTGTCACAAGAGGGGATGTTCTGGGCTTGCAGGAACCCAGAGGTGTCATGGATTGTGAAAGCTGGAAACAGGTTCAAGAGATTAAATACTCTTCTTTGTTCCCTTGTGTCGTGGTTCCGCTCGAGTGGGCAGCCGAGCTCCACCACAGCCGCTCTCTCACTCCCCCTCCTCAAAGAGGAATGGGGAGAAAATACGTGAAAAGGGCTCAAGGATTGAGATAAGGACGAGAAAATCACGCAATAATTATTGTAACGGGCAAAACAGACTCGGCATAAGGAGATAGTAAGATTTATTGCCTATTACTAACAAGCGAGAGAAGTGAGAAAACAAAGGAAAAAGCAAACCAAAAGCACCTTCCCCCCCATCCACCCTCTTCCACCTCCTCCCCCTGAGCGGCGCAGGGGAACGGGGGAATGGGGGTTATGGTCAGTCTACAGCACTTCTTCTCTGCCGCTCCTTCTCGGTCACTCTCGTCCCCTGTGCTGTGGGGTCCCACCCACGGGATGCAGTCCTTGATGAACTGATCCGGCGTGGGCTTCCCACAGGCAGCAGCTCTTCCAGAACTGCTCCAGATATGGGTCCGTACCACGGGGTCCATCCCTCAGGAGAAAACTGCTCCAACCTGGCTCCCCTACGGGCAGCAGCTCCTGCCAGGTCACCTGCTCCTGCGTGGTCTCCTCTCCACGGGCTACAGGTCCGGCCCAGAATCTGCTCCGGCAGGGGTCTTCCACAGGCGGCAGCCTCCGTCGGTGCAGGGCCACCTGCTCCACCGTGGTCTCCTCCACGGGCTGCAGCGTGGAACCCTGCTCCACCGTGGTACTCCATGGGCTGCAGGGGGACATCCTGCTTCACCATGGTCCTCACCACAGGCCGCAGGGGACTTCTGCTCCGGCGCCTGGAGCACCTCTCCCCCTCCCTCTACACTGACCTTGGCACGTGCAAGGCTGTTCTCTCACTCCTGGCTGCTGTGTGGCGCAGCGTTTTTTTTCCCTGTCTTAAATATGCTCTCACAGAGGCGCAAACAACATCGCTTATTGGCTCAGATCTGGAAAACAATGGGGCCCTTCCCAAACATGGGGCAGCTTCTAGATCTTTCTCACAGAAACCACCCCTATAGCCCCCTGCTACCAAAACCTTGCCACGTAAACCCACTACACCTTGCTGGTGTCCTTGGGCCTTGATGATTTACTGCTGCAACAAAGGCTTGCAACTGTAGCAAAGTCTCTTAGATGTTGGATTCTGGCAAATTCCTGTGACAGACTTTTCCAAAATAGCTGGAATTTGCACTCCTTCAGCAGAAATCTGTGTAAAATCACAGAATCACAGAATCACAGAATTTCACAGAACCTGCATCATAACTTTAAAGGTCTTCCATGAAAAGAGTTCGAGTGCTGTGTAGGCAGCTATCTTAGTTTGACCGTAAAATACATGCGTACGTGTACACATATATTATGGATATGTATATAAAAGGTGGCAGAAACACAATCATTCTGAAGTTTAACGACTTTACCTGTATCTGCTTAAGCTGTTTTCTCTTTAGTTGTCCTCACATGTGAAGACTCGCAGTACATCCTCCAAACTCCCATCCACTTGCCAGTTGCACTGAAGATCCCACAAGCTCATTTGGAAAATGGGCAGAGCAGCTTTGGGTGTGCTGTGAAAGTCAGCACTTGGCCCAGAAATGAAGTCTTGGGTCACAGAGTGGTGTTGCAGGCAGGCCTCAGGTTGTCAGATTGTATAGACATGATCTATGACTCAAAAGTTATTTTTTCAGGTCAACGATGTATGTAAAGCATTTACATGCCATATCTTTTTAAAAATTTAATGGGACAACTCACTACCTCAAAAACTTTTAAAGTTCAGAGGAGATAAGGCTTAACATGTATTTTATGGCCTATTTATTGTCCAATGTCAATTACTTTTCTGAATTATACCAAGACTGGGTTCTTGTATCTCAAAAATCCCCCTTTCCCTACACTGTATGTAAGACAATATGCATTAATACAAACTTCATACTATTATACTACGGGATGTTTCTAAGGCTTTAAAATATATCCGTTAAGTTAAAAAAAAATAATAATAATAATAATAATAATAAAAAAGAAAACAAGCAAACAAAAAACCACATTTGGTTAAGTAGACTGAGAACAGGGCACAGGTTATGAGGATTCCAGCCTCATAACATACCGCCCGTGTGTGAAACCCTGACACTGTTGAAATAAATTTGTTGCGTATTGTTGTAGTACTCAGTGCAAGGGAATCCTTATAATTGTCCTGGCTAAAGTTCAAAGTGGTCAGGAAGTAGGAGCTGTGAGAGTTTCTAGTATATCCATTTTTTTTTTAATTTTATTTTTATTTTTTAAATTTCAACCCTACAGTAGCAGTTATATTTTCTTTCTGTGAATATTATGAATGAAATGGAAGGACCTTGTCTTCTGCACACACATTTAAGCTAGCACTAACATACAATTTCAATAGGATTGAAACTAAAAATTAAACCTTCAGAGATGCTGAACATTTAATTTCCATCAGTGAGAACAGCCACTGGTCAGCAACTCTGTGAGCTAAGTTCTACTTAACTTGCTTAAACTTGTGCAGAGAAAGATGTCATGGAATGTTTAATTTTCTGATCTTTGGCTATTTATTTTTTTAATGAAAAATCCACAAAAGTGTAAGTGCAGCAGTGTTAGTCAGGAAATCAGGGCAACAACTGGGAGAACTGTTTCACAGAGTGCCAGATGGCTTGCTCCTTCCTCTTGCCTTTCTCCTTAAAGAAACATACACAGCTAAGATAAAATAGTCCTTCTCTATCAAAAATAAACAAATAAATAAATAAATAACATAAAATTGCACGTCACATGGAAAAATATTATTTATCACTCAGGTACTTAGCATGTACAGGTAAAAATAACATTCCTGTGCAAGCAAACTCTTGTACAAATGCAAGCTCCAGTGACATACAGAGCAGATAGTCAAATCAATGGGACCACCAGTTTGCCATGAGTGTTCACAGACAGTAGTTTGGAATATTGCTGTTTCAGTAAGGATGGAAAAAATAAATCTTTCAAGATAAGCAAAACTAAATCAAGAACTCATTACTTTATCTGAAGGCTGACAATTTTGAACAGAAAAAAAAATATATATATATAATAGATGTCTGCATCCCAGGTACAAATACAGGCTGAGTGGAGAATGGATTGAGTGAGAGGGACCTGGGGATACTGGTGGATGAGAAGCTAAACATGCAATGTGCGTCTGCAGCCCAGAAAGCCAACTGCATCCTGGGCTGCATCAAAAGCAGCGTGGCCAGCAGGGTGAGGCAGGTGATTGTTTCCCTCTACTCTGCTCTCCTGAGACCCCACCTGGAACCCTGTGCCCAGCACAAAAAGGACATGGACCTATTAGAGCAAGTCCAGAGGAGGGCCACAAAGATGATCAGAGGGCTGGAGCACCTCTCCTATGAAGACAGGCTGAGGGAGCTGGGGTTGCTCAGCCTGGAGAAGAGAAGGCTCCAGGAAGACCTTGTAGCAACCTTCCAGTACCTACAAGGGGCCTACAGGAAAGCTGGGGAGGGATTCTTTGTCAGGGATTGTAGTGATAGAACAAGTGGTAATGGCTTTAAACTAATTGTAATAGAAATAGATTAGATATTAGTAAGAAATTCTTTAGTGTGAGATGGTGAGGCACTGGCACAGGTTCCCCAGAGAAGCTGTGGATGCCCCATCCCTGGAAGTGTTCAAGACCAGGTTGGATGGGGCTTTGAGCAACCTGGTCTGGTGGGTGACATCCCTGTCCATGGGAGTGGGGTTGGAATTAGATGATCTTTAAGGTCTCTTCCAACCCAAACCATTCTATGATTCTATGTCATCCTTCTCTGCATTGATCTTATAGGAATGCTGCAGCAAGTGACAGTAGTGCCAAAGATGTAAACCCCAAGGTTTAGTAGCTCTGGTTGCTGCAGTAAATACTTTCTGATTTTTGCCTGAATTTCTCCATGATCCATCTTTCTCATGGTCTGCCTGCTCATTTGTGCTGGCAGCATTGCTCAATTTGGCAAACTTCTTATTGTACTAGACCTTAAAGCTTGTAATATTCCTTACAGCACGGTTAGCAGGTGTCAGTTACTTAGCAGTAGCCTTTAAAAGTCTCACTCTACAATGTGATTAGGCAATCTCAGGAGAGAATTGATGGTAAGAATTGGCAGAGAACTTTGTCTGTGATTTTATAGCACAGTAGATTATTTACAAAACCATCTTGTAATGAAAGCAAATGTTTTAAAACAAACAAAAGCATAGTATAAGCCCACCTCAAGCTTCTAGTTAAATTAAATAAAGTTTAATTAATCTACTCTGTAAAACATTACAACCCTTGGTGTGTGAAGAGATGATGAAAAATATTTGTTATGAGGAACTGGTAAGGTAACTCAAAGGCTGTATGTTGATTGGGAGAGATTTTGATCCTGCTGCCTTGCTGTAGCAAGAGTGTGAATCACCCACACCAAACTATTTTGCAAAGGTGATGGTTTAATAACTGCCAGATTTACGGGCATCCCCTCAAAGTCTGGGCATGTTAAAGAAGCGATAATGGAAAGGCCCAGCCCTGCCATATGTCTGGGAGAATATGTATTGCATTATAGGTGCTTAAAGAAAGGGAGGAAAGACCTGTGTAGGTTCTCTTCACCCTCTCGTCTCTTCACTTCTTCCAAATAAATTTGTGCCAGTACATATTGGAAAGGATTTACCCATCAGCTGCACATTTAATTGAAGACTGCAGGCTTTAATTTCACCTTTCAGTTTTCCACTTATCCATCATTTTTAGTTGAAGTTTATCTAGGTAATTTCACAATGTTTTCACTGCAGAGCGTCTGTAAACTAGTGGTGAGGAGGAGCCAAACAAACAAAACAAAACAAAACAACAAAAAAAAAAAAATAGCAAACAGAACAGCTCTTCCGCAAACTTCTCATTATTCCCTGCCTGCATCTGTGCATTTCACAACATCTGTCTGTGACTGTGTGTTTGGTCTGGCTGGCTGCAGTGTCCCTCCCTGGGACCTATGCTCATAATTTTTTGCTGTTTTTGCAGTTTGTCAAGATTTCTAATGTATAAAAGCGATAAAAGATGCTAACTCAGGTTTCTGATGCTAACAGCCACTGAAAAGCTGAGAGCAAAATCAACAAGCAGAATCAATAGGGTGAATATTTGTGTGTTCAAATGCCTTGTCTTTTTCTTCCTGGATCTATGCTAGGCATATAGTTACTGCCTTCAGCAGCCCTCTACGAGTTATGATTTACCGTAGCAAATTACAGTTTCTTTTCCTTTACTGCCAAATACTCAATAAAAGCATGTTGTTTCAAGGTGTGGTTCCCCACTTCTTTGTACCTGACTTGATTGCACTCGGCAACTCCTTAGTTCTGTTGACTCTGTAGTCTTGTTTGTGGTATGCAGCAGGATACACAGGGTAATAAATACAAGTCCTGGCACAGAAGCAGCATCCACTGCCCTGAGTTAGTAAATTTTTGCCTGGAAAGAGCTAGGTTCTTCTAAATGGAGTTTTACCAGCAGGGAGTTGTGTGCCTGATTTCTGAGCTCTCAAGGTGTGCCCTTCTCAGAGTCCTGTACTGCAATTTTGCACTGAAAACAAAACAAAACAAAACAAAACAAAAACAACAATCAATCAATCAAACAAAACAAAACAAAAACCAAGGAAATCAATTTCTGTCACTAAAACATAGTTTCAGGAGGAGAATGGGAGGAATTGGTTCATATTAATGTCAATTGCTGGTTAGAACATTTGCCAGGACTGTAAAAGCCCCAGGTTTAACTCCCCTCCTCCACCTCCAAATGCTTATCTCAAAAAAAAAAAAAAAAAATCCTTAAATGCTGTAAAACGATACTATGAGAACACTCTGTCCTTTACTTCTAGTACACATATTTCACTAGAGTTATTTGGGTCTTAGTGCATGGTAAGATGAACCTGACTGTAGAGCAGAACAATCAGAGTACTAACAGCAGGAACTTTGGTTCAGGATCCTGCTCCAGGAACAGCTTAAATATTTTACAAGCATAATATACAAAGATATAAAGAGGGAAGGACTGCAGAGCAGTTCTCTTGTCACTGAATAAACATTGCTGTTGTGTTGTAAGCTGCTACAGTAGTTGAGGAAGCCTGCGTGAGGTATGAAAATTTCAAAGGCAGAGAAAAATATTATATTTGTCTTTTGGAAAATGGACATTTTGGGAAAAATAAAATATTTGCAGCAATTGCTGACAAAATATTCCTTTAGAAAAAAAAGGAATGTATTATATGCAATTTAACACATAGAAACTACTGAGATCAATGTAGTAAATAAGTTTGCTTTGAATTTAAACTCTGAATTCTAAATAAAGAGAGTAGTATATCTTACATAGTGTTCATCTGAATAAGTAGGAAGAAAATAACAATAAAACAACATCAGTACTGCTGACAGTAAACACAGATACTCATTGAACACCAGAGAAAATTCAGAAATATTGGGGATATGAGAGTCTGAGTTAGATTCCCAAGGAATGAGAAGGGAACTGGAAGATGAAGGGGTTTCAGGCACAGAAAAGCTGAGAACCACTTCTGTAGAGATATAAGCCTTAAAAATGAAATCAGATTGCAGTGCTATTGACTTCAATGACCCCTATAAAAGTAATGTTTAATTTTATATCCTCAGCAAGTCTGCATTTTCTTATGTTCCATGAGTATCATTGATTACCAGCACTGTGGAGATAAGAATGGCATTGATTTTTATTGATATGATTTTCATTGATATGATCTATTAGTAAGCAGAGTCACAAACATATATTTATTTATTTATTTGGCAAATAAGATAGTAATGCAAAGATTACTAAAAGCAATTTCCAGGGAAATAATTAGTACATGGTATATTCTGTTCCGGGGAGATTCTGAAGCTCTGAAGACATTCACTTTCCTCAAAAATCTATGAAGTTTACTGCTTCTGTGTAGAGGAGTGAAACCTACTTTTCACTCAAGAATACATATAGTTGATTCTCTGAGCCACTGGGAAAATCATATACAAGCTGATACCTGTGATTAAAAACTTAACATAGAAAAGAGCACCTGCAGATGCTGCAAAAAGATATCCAGGTTCACCATGAACACATTTGTGCCTTTGGAAACACAAACAGTAAGTATCCACAGCTGGTTTTGACTTCCTGGCCAAAAATCTGACCCATTTTATGGCCCATCTTTTAGTTTTGTATCTTAGCAAACCACAATCTTATTTGAAACAACAGGCCTCTTCTCACCTAGACAAGCTTTGGACTGCCTAAACATAGGTGCTGTGACCAGAATCAGGCCAATTTAACAAACTGTAAACAAACCAGTAGGCCTCATTCCTACTGCTAAAGAGGTTTATGAGGTGGAGAGGGATATATTGCACTATTGCCTCACTCTAGGTGAATAAAAATAATTTTCAAAAATTTTGACAAAAATCAGCCACTGATAAATGGTGCATCTTTTCTGGAAAAGAAAATGGTTGGTTCCAGATAGGTGCAGAATTGTTTTTAACTCTCTGTAAATACCCTTAATAAATATACTTTTGAGTAGGCGAGATACATAGCTTCTACCCTATGTTTCCTTCCTGACACTCGATTAAAACCTGGTCTATGCTGCCTCCAATTGGTATTGTCTTAACTCTTTAAGATGAGCAATTGACCTAATTTCATTTGACACCAGCTTCTCAGTTTCCAGCTGAAGCTCAGTCACCTCTACTGGCTTTCATACTGTACTTTTATTGACCATGTTCACTGCCTTGAAGACATAGAGCTTCATGGACCGAGGCATTGATTTATTTACAAAAGAGCCTGAGCTCAAGTTAGATCTGAGACCTGTGCGCTGGAGTTCCATTGCTTCCTTCTGGCATGGTACCTGTCCTGCTGGCTGGTCACATGGGATCAAGATGATGCGAACCTGGAGGATAAGAAATATTACCCATGTGAACCAAAAAGAAATTACAGTTCATCTCATGCCTGTGGCATGTCACCAATCTGGATTGGAGAGCCTTGTACAGGGTTGTCACCGAAGTTAACTCTTCAGTACAGCTGCTGCTCCAGTGACATGTCTTTTATTGATTGCTTTATTGATTTCTCTTTGCAAGAGGTCAAAATTGTGGGATTCCAGAGAGGAACTTTAAAAAGTTCTCTTGATGGCCTTTGCAGTGAAAATGCATGTTTGTTTGTTTGTTTGTGGTTTTTTTTTTTTTTTTTTTTTTTTTCTTTTTTTGTGAGTGTTTTTTTCAGAAGCTGTATTGAGAAGCTGCTCTTCCATGTTGGCTATATGAAGTTAGTAAATGTCTGGTTTTAGACAGGTGAAACTCATGGTGCCTGGTTTACCCTGGATCTGTTTCAAGTTTGACAACACCCCCTGAAGAACAGTGCCAAGTGCTTTCTCTGCACTGTTTGCTCCCAAAGCCAAGGTCATACCTTCAGGCTGGTGGAGACAGAGGGACTGTGGTGGCTTTCAACTGCAGGCGTGCTACTAGTTAACCTGGGCAGGCAAGAGGGGACTAACAAGAGCTGAGTCCATGTTGCAGCTGCTGGGGAGAGAGAGAATAGAGCCTGTGTTATTTTCCCTGACATTATGCTTTGTAAGAACTTGGTATCTTTGGGCCTTCTCATCAAATATAGTTAACAATTATCTGCCAGTCAAAAGTTCTGAATGGGAGAGACAGATCAGAGACAGACTGATGGACTGACAGACAGATGAGCAGGCAACATGATCACATAAAGCACATTTATTTCCTTGAGAAGTCAGATCTATGTCAAATGCAAAACTGCAAAAAGTGTGCTGGTGGGTGGGATTTTCAAACGTCCCTAAGACGCAGTGCTGCAAATTTCTTTATGCACCTCATCTTAACTATAATAAAAGGAGAATTAGGTACCTAAGCAACTTTGAAGTCCTATCATAAATGACTTTAATAGGATTTGCTGTATCACTTCAGCAGTCTTAATCTCACTTGCTGTGTTTAAAATGGTAGACAATAGTTTTGGCACTCATTTAAGAGTCTATAATTCTATGAAACTTACAGAAAAACAATGATAATATCTGAAAACCTTAAAAATTTTGAAGTTAGACGTCTTCATTTGCATGTATTGTCTTGATGCTAAAATGACACACAGAAATCAAGGCTTTAGATTAGTGCCAAGTATTTAACACTGAAGCACTGTTCTTGCAAGTTTTTACACTAATTCAGTACAATAAGAATATATGTTGGGTAAGGGATCTCCCATTTTCTATTGTCAGTTCAAATATATTATATTTTAGGGGAGATAACCAGTGAAATGTTTCAAAGACACAGTCAAGGAATATCTTCATTTGGTTTGCATTACTTCTGCATGTGAGCTCCGTAGCAAAGAACTATGTGCCATGGTAGTTTAGGTGTACTGACACTGTCAAATCTTGTGAGCAAACTCCAACTCATAACCATGTTGTAAAAGAGATTGCAGAGGAAAGTGAGCAGAATGACTATCAGCAAAGATCTGATGCTAGTGTCCATTGGGTATTATGAAAGTGAAATTGGTATACGCCACTACATAAATTATTTTCTCCTAGTCAAATGGAAAGCAGATTTGAACAACAAACACAGAATCCAACACAGAATGATAGAATCATTAAGGTTGGAAAAGACCTTCAAGATCATCTGGTTTAACCACCCCCAGTGTCACCCACTAAACCACGTCCCTAAGTACTACATCCAACCTTTTCTTAAACACTCCCAGGGGTGGTGATGCCACCACTTCCCTGGGAAACTCATTCCAGCCTCTCTTACTTTCAGTATTTTTTTCCCCAGTTGAGTCAGTTAAGTTGCTTTTTTAAAGGAATATTTTTTTTTCCTAACCTGAGAACAAGAGGTTTTTATATATTTTTCAAATAACTAATTTAAGCTAGGGGTAAAATTAAACCTGTCCAGAGGAGAACCATCCAGTTATTCTAAGATTTCAATATTTGCTTTCATCTTATACTGGAAAAAAAAAAAAAAGGCAATAATAATAATAATAATAATAATAATAATAATAATGAAAGAACTATGAGAGCATACTATGTCAAATGTTTGGGTTTGGATTTAAAATATGTATATTTAGATATCACACTTGAAGTGACTAAACAGGCAACATTGAACATTTCAGGAAAGAACTCAGTCCAAATTGGTAGATCTCTATGAAAGCAAATTAGTACATCTGTATGAAAACTTTGAGTTTAAATGAGGAGTATCTTCTAGGAAAAAAAAAAATGTTCTGAGTAGTTTTATTGCAAAACTTAAATGAATGGCTTGATGTTTAAAAGAGCTTAAACTGTCACAAAGTACCAAAAGAGAATAAAGTACTTCAGAAAATTATTAAGTTTACCGAGAAGTTTATTTCTAGGAACTTATAAAGAAGTTGGGCAGAGACCAAGCAGTGCAGTTAAACCCATGTAATTTCTAAGCATTAGGGCATTATTTGCCCATTTCCCAGACAGTAATAGCAAAGCTAATAAATAACTACATTGCATCATCTTTCCTTGCTACCTTCAGGGTAGACCTGTTTACTTAAACCTTTGCCTGCCAAGCAAAACAATATTTGAGTTCTTGAATGATATATAAACTTTAATCCAGGTTGGCAATCACTAGTTTGGTTGGTATTCACTGAATCAACTGAGTTAATAAATTAATTAAGCATTTTTATTCTTTATTTTCTTTACAATTTCTTCATGGAACTCAAAAGAATAATGATGCTGTCTATATTGCCTATACTAATCATACCCAGAGATTTTATAGCAGCATCATTACAGGATTGCAATCTCCTACCAACATTTTCCTTTCTTTAGTGTGTGAAGGTAGCCAGAGGACACAACTGTCCTTAGATACTGAAAAAGTAAGGACTTCACCCTTGTGAGGTCCTTGCTGCTGTCCAGGCAGGGGAACTTGCTGTGATATCAGTGAAATTAAATGAAAGACATGAGCACAGGAGAAAAGAGAAGGTACCTTCATGAAGTGGCTAAGCCAAAAAGGTGCCTGTGATTCCTAAAAACCACTGACATAAAAATAATATTACGTATGCATTGATGGTGTTATTACTGTTATTGATGTTACTGCATTACCCTCTTCTCTGAGCTTCTGTGTAGGCATAGAACAAAAAGAGGGTCCTGACCACAGACAGCCTGCATCTCCATATGAAAAAAGATACAAAAAGGCAGAGCTAGACAGAGGATAAAACAAATAAACAAAAAAAAAAAAAAAAAAAAAAAAACAAAGCAGTAAGACCATACTAGTCAAAACAACAGGCCTGCAACCTAGGTCTTGAGAAGCCTGGAAGTATCCCAGACAAGAGCTTTAAGTTGGAAACGAAAGGAGAAAATAGAGGACCTTTATCATATATGGAGCTTTTCCCAATAGTGAGGGCAAAAGGGAGTCTGCACCTAATTTTAAATCACTGATACAGAAAAGCTGGTGTCATAGATTAGATGCTAGCAGTAAAAAATGCTTTGATTTGAAGCAGCAGTATAGTTTTGATGTGACAGAGAAATGGGAGTATAAGAATGCACAGAGACAACACTTTCAGGGACCACACTGAAAACAATTTTTACAGCAGCCTCATAGATAGGTGTGAGCAGGACAAGATTGTATTTGACAAGACCAGAAAAAGGCCTCAATAAATGAGACAACATGAATGAGATAACATGAATGAGAACAACAGCTTTGTGAGCAGACAGTGAGAATTCTATCCTAGACATGGTATGCAGAGAGAAATAGTGAAAAAGAGGTATGAACCAGGGACAAGGATTGAGAAAGGAGTCTGATAGGTGTTCAGGTATAGTCAAAATGACAGGCAGAGAGATGACATTGGCATTGAAGAGGAGGCAGAGAAAGGTTGGGTAGGGAGGGGGGAGTTTGCTGGCTAACCATCCGTGAGACAAGCCAGGAAGGCATACTTGTATTTCAATTGCTAGTAAGAAAAGTTTTGGAGGGAAGAAGTGGATGTGACAATCCTAAAAGTGTGAGCAATTACACAATTGCATGGAAATAAATTGGACTTGATATATAGTTGAGAAGCCAATACAACCACAAAACAGGCACATACCGTACTCTATCTCAGAATAGTTATTAGTCAACTCTGTCTTGTTGCAAAGGGGTATCTCATCTTTGGATTCTAACAGAGCTATTTCCATCTCATATTAGCCTATTTTTAGAACAAGTGGGTAAAAGGTTTTGCTTCCAAAGGAAAATAATATGGTCTTAACACAGATCCCTGGGATGGCCTGTCACTAACCTCCTTCTATTTTGAGAAACTGCCATTCACTCCAGCTTTTTGGTTGTTGTTTCCTTTTTTTTTTTTTTTTTTTTTTCCCTCACACACTCAATGTTTATTTCATAGCAAAAGCCACACTTATTCATAACCTTTAATCATCTTAATTCTCTGAGATATCCTGTGCAAAATTGACTCGGCTTTTAGGACATCTTCACCTGCTATTTCACAGGCTAAAGCCTGCAAGCAAAGCACTTTTCTTCCCCTTTACAAAGGTTGTGTTGGTTTGGCTTTCAATCAAGTTACTCTTCTGCAGTTCTGTCCTCAGACTGACTTGTCTCTAAGCTCCAGTGTCTGTCTCACAGATTGTCCCAGAAAATGTTTCTAAAGCAGTAATGTTAAGTTGTTTGAAGTTACACCATAAATGAATTTAGCCTTAAAACTAATAGCAATTTCAGAACTTGACAGGGAAAAAAAAAATCTTTACTTAACCTAAGCATTTTTCTGGTTAGCTTGAAAAGGAAAACTTAAAAACTAACTGAAGAAAACATCATTTGTCCTACTTTAGCATTAAATAATAAAAAATACATATTTTCTTCTTTTGATCTTGAAACATATTGCTCCTAGTTCTTACAAGATGTTATAACAACCTAGCTAAATCACTTGTTTAAACGAGTGAAAATTTACATAACCTTATTTCACTGAAATAGAAACTAACCTTTTTCCTGTGTCCTAGCTGAGGTCCTACAAAGACATGTAAAACCTATCTAGTCCTTTTTCAGCTCTTGAACTTGAATACTCTCTCTTCAGCTGATATCTGATAACAGTATGTGCAATGGTAAAGCACAGAGGTCAGAGTATGTTCCTTCTCAATGTGGATTTCAGTATGCTCTCTACTGAGCCTGGCAGAGGCAGTAGCTCCCTCCATCCCCCTTTCAGGACTCACAGAGCCAAGGGCTTCTTTTTTTTTTTATTTTGGCTCCCTGCTGAAATGGCCACCTACAGCTTGTCCAGAACTGCATGTGAGTGCAGCACTTCTAGTGGTAGTTCTGGTGATTTGGCCGCTGATATAATCTGATCAAATATTTTCAGTCTCCTTTTTAGCCAAGAAATTGAAACAGGCTGTAAATAACAATTAGGCCATTAAAAATGAATTTAATGAATACATAATTGATAAAATCACACACAATACAAACAGTATTATATAAACAGTGATACTTTAACAGTAAAATCAACTAACTCCATCAACCCACAGTTGAGTTTTGGTTTAAAAAAGGTTTTAGTTTTATACATTGCAGATAATAGTTCTCCTTTTCCATGATCAATAAATCAACTACACACAAAATGCTATCTCAGTTTGTGATTAATTTCTCTATATTTTTCCAATGACCCAAATCCTTTTATTTTTCCTATGTGAGATCGATATTCTTAAGCTCGTTCTTCATATACTATATTTTCATAGAATTGTAGAATAGAATCACAGAAAAATAGTTGGAAGGGACCTTAAAGATCACCCAGTTCCAACCCTCCTGACATGGGCAGGGATGCCACCCCCTAAACCAGGTTACCCAAAGCCCCGTCCAACCTGGCCTCCAAGGATGGGGCATCCACAGCTTCTTTGGGCAACCTCTGCCAGTGCCTCACCACCTCAGGTAAATCCTTCACTACAGTAAAGGATTTCCTCCTAACATCTAATCTAAATCTCCCTTCTTTTAGTTTAAAACCAATCCTCCTTTTTTTATCACTATTTTCCTGACAAAAAGTTGCTCTCCGTCTTTTTTACAACCCCTTTTTAAGTATTGAAAGGCTGTTTTAAGCATGAAAAATACCCAGTGAGGTGTTTCCCATCCAAAAGTACCCATTCTGAAAGTGGAAGATTAGCTTCTTGTGTACATCACCCTAGTTTGTATATCTCTGATTCTAAAAACTCTGGTGAAAAGAGCCTTTGTGCTTTGGCTATGAGCAAATGAGACTTTTTGTTATTCCTAAATGTCACATTGCATTTTGTTGCAGTGCATTTATCAATAACAAGGTCTGAATTCTCTGGTTTTGCATGTGTAACCTTTAGGGAGTTTTATTATAGATTATCTACAGGCTATTCCACTGGCTGTTTACATACGGTTTTCCTTCATACCCAACCTCACTGTTAATTTTAAACATTTATTTTTCTATGAATAACAGAAGCCTGGGTTACAGTAAATTTGTCCTGTGTCTCTCAAACTGTTCCGCTATGGTTACTTCCAGTCACCTTCATGCTAATTCTCCACAGCTGCTAGTGCAACACCTCTGATTCCTCCCCAGTATTTCCTTTGCTTTCCCTCTGGACTCCCCCACTTCAGTTCCCCAGCTCCCTCACCTCAAACCTGATGCTCTCCCAGGCCTACATTGTCAATCAGAGCCCTCTGATGGCTCCAGCTTTTGCTGGCCTGCTTCTCAGGTAAGACTTGCACAGGCCATACAAGTGCCAGCACTACATGTACCCATGCAGCCTGGGCAGCTGCCCTGGGCCACTTATCTAAAAAATTCATTATTTCCTTCCTCTCCTCTGCCTATATTCTGCTGTCCATGTGGACTAGAGTTGTTCTCCTGGGGTCTACAAAGAGATGAAAAATGTTCTTTGAAAGACACTTCCCTCAAAACCACATGCAGAATGAAAACCTAACTTGCCAGAATTTCACCTCGTTTCCTCAAGGGAGAGGAGAGGAAATCAGAGTGGCCCAAGGGCTGAAGGTGTTGTCAGCTTCTCCTGGCAGCTGGAGGAGCTGTGGAGCTTGCACAGGGGTGCTGAACAGATGTTTGACAGAAGTAAAACCCTCTTTGGTAGAAGAGCAATGTCAGGAACAAGTAATCATGCCAGAAGCTTTTACTGACAGATTGAAAGATAGGGGAATGATCGGGCAACTGAACAGGGCATTGCTGTGTGGCTGTGAGTTTTTCAAAGCTCTGAGGATGCTGGCTTGCATTAGAAATTATATTATGGAGCAAATGGCTAAAGTATTGTCTGAGAAAACACTCCTTGGTCTCCACAAGGAATTTGGCACAGCATCTTCAATTTGTACCAGTATAATAACAATATATGCCTTCCTGCTCCTTGCCTCAGCCATGCTCAGTAACATGGCAAAAATCTTCCTGCATTTCTTATTGGAAGTTAAACTACTTTCAGGAGTGGAGCAGCAGTCTGGTAATGCCAGTCTTTGTTTTTGTATAACATGTTTATAGAACTACTTATGCAAATCATTTTGAATGGGACAAAATTCTTCTTCAAATGTAAAAAATAATATGGAAAATAATCTACTAAAATAAATAAATAAATAACCATTTTGAGAGTATCAGAGGTGAAGAATCACTGAAATTTATAATTGAGAGCTGTACACCTCAGGAGTGGTGAAGAGGTAGTCTACTTCTCAGATAGAAAACCTGTTTTTGGAAAAGGAGAAACCCAAGCACTTGGAGAGAAATCTTATTCCTGTTGCCAGGAATATTCATGTTGGAGATTAAACTAATGAATTATAGTTTAATATTTCACAGCCACACTAATTCCCAATTGCCCCCGGATTTCTGAGATGTGCTTGGCAAGGCTAAGTGAGTAACATCAGGGTAGCTTATTTCAAGCACCACCTAGTGGATCTCTTCAAAAAATATATATATCTATTAGCAAAATATTTTAGCTTTTGAAAGTAGGAATGACAGCTCTCAGTTTATCCTTTTTAAATGTTCCTATTTGATAGATATTGTTGAAAACAAGTCACATCTCTGAAAAACACTAAATTAATAAAGGTGAAAAAAATAGCATCAGTCAAAATTTGGCTTTTATGGAGCTTCAGAATGAGACATTCTCTTCCCAACTTATTAGGACCAAAACATTAAAAGAGCTATGCCCTTTAATGATCAGAATTTCCAGAGTAAAAAAAAATAAATTAAGTTCTCCTTTGAAATGAAAGCGAGTGAGAGAGATTGAGAAGTCATAATTTTTATATTGAAAAATAACTAACTAAAGAATGAAAGTACTCCTAATGTTGTTTACTGGTCAGTAAAATGTGGCTATATAACTATATAAAAATATAGTTTTAAAAATATGACTATAGAGTATGTTCAGAGACACATAGTAGGCCTTCTATCCATGTACTTTCCTAAAATAAAAATAATATCACAAGAATCAATAAATAGGTTTGTTAATACTTTTACTGATTTCATTGTTTTAATTCAATTATGGATGGATGGTTACTTATTTAAGTTCTGTAGTTGATCTGAATATTGCTTCATGAAGTAAAGTATGTCATTCATACTGTCATGTCATACATTTAAATGTATGTCATACATTTAAAGTGATGTGTGGCTGGCCTAAGTAAACTGAGTTTACTCTGACTCGGGACTGAGACCAAATCTTAAGCAACTTAGCACTTATGCCTTATCGAATATTAGCTAGCCAGTGTAGCCCTTGTAAAATTAGGGAATAGAGATGGCCATGATCAGGCAACTAAAATAGAAAATAGAAAAAATATCTTGAAGTGTCATTAGAAAACAATAAAGTACTGTTGTGCCAGAATCAGCACAACCATTTATGAGATGCAGTTAGTGATGGCTGAAAGATCAAACAGTGGCAAACAGAAATTAGTGAAAGAACTGAGGGCAGAAACCAATGTTGAGAAAAAATAACCCTGAGCTCCCCACCCTGGAGACACTTTCATGTGGACTAGAACTGATGGAGTTGATCCAGCAGCTGATCAGAAATGATTATGTAGGTTAATGAAAAGCCTCAAAAAAATGGTCATCATCTGTGTCGAGTGAAATATAAGGATTTTGTTTGTCTCTCTGATGAGGCTATTAAAATAAAAGTGGATTGCAATAGCCAATGGGTTGTAGGTTTCATCATGCAATGAGTTCAGTAGGATTTATCTCATATTTATTCAATTAGTCTAAAATTAGGAAAAAAAAAGTTATTGGTTCTAATGTTTGTATTGTGTATTGAAAGTATTTTTCACCCATTGTATACTAAAACCACCGTATTGTTATTTTACAGTAAGGCATGACTGAAAACGGATTAATTCTTGTAAGAAATATTGAGCTACAAGTAGTGATAGAGAAAATATGTCATTAATGAGGAAATGTAGTTATTTTTAGTAGACTGAATGAAAATGACCAAAGTACTGTGTACTAATCATTACAATTTTATCTTTGGTTTGAAGTTATGTAAGGTATTTTGGTCTGTATGTGGTACATTACAAGATATCTCTGCTTTAAACCAGAATTTAAGTTCCTCTCTTCCTACAGATAACAATGGGGGAATCATAGTTTGCTGCATATTTGCTCATTATATTCTTTTGTAAATATTTGGATATAAATATATGTATCACATTTATTTAGGGCCTACTTAAATAAATACATTCATACTGGGGATGGTGTGTGGCTGTGCTGATAAGATATATGCAAAGCTTACATACTTTGAAGAAAACAAGGCTTTCCCCTTCTCCAGATTTGCATTAAATGTTTTAAAATGACGCACATACAAAATATCAAATGTTCTGATTCATAGGTCTGGTTCTCCCACATACTTTGGTCAAGGAAATGGGCAAACAGAGAAATTAACTAAATTCTATTAGCCTTTGGTGATTAATTCTTTCTGTTATCGTACTGATAAAGGGGTGGGTGGCTGGATTTTGTGCCTGCAATGGTAAATTGTAAAGATTGTTTAGCAATGCAGAAATAACATATTATATTAATCATAATGCTGCCTTCTGCAGCTTCTATATTTCTGATGGGCAAATTCAGCTTGGTGTCAGTGGGAGCAATTCTACTGTACAATGATAACAGGGCTGAATTTAACCTCCCATATTGCTCAGGGAGAATGAACGTACATTTTATTGTTTTGTTCAGTGAGAGATCATGGCACCCAAGATGCACACAGAAATACAGAAGCTTTTTCCTTCAGTAGGATCTGTGCTTCCAAGGGCTGAGAAACTGGCTGGTACCTAGATCAGGATTTATTAACAAGACTTCAGCATCCCAGAAGGCAGATGTTTTTAAGGAGATGCATCCCTTTTGTCACCCAAGGACAAAGAAATTTAACATAGTTTGTTGTAAAAAAAATGATTCTAAAAAGGTGCTTCTTAAATAAACAAGCATGACAATATAATCTACATAATCATGAGAATTGATTATATAAAGTGATATACATATAAAATTAATGTATACCCTTAGATAGCAGAGGAACATGATACAGATGAAAAAAAATAATTATGGATATTTGAAGGCAAACATATTTCAGGAATACAATTCTTCACTTATTACATTCTTTTACCTTTACTGGGTGTTATTTTCTTGAACGTCAGAGAAATTATAAACTTAATCTAAAACTAAAGAACAGCATTTCAGTGCATATTCTCAGGCAAACAGGTTACCATGTAAAGCTTCACACCTAAACTGCTAGGTTACTTTGGGCCCCTCAGTACAAGAAGGACATCGAGGCCACGGAACGTGTCCAGAGAAAGGCTACAAAGCTGGTGAAGGGCCTGGAGCATAAGTCCTGTGGGGAGCAGTTGAGGGAACTGGGGTTGTTTAGTCTGGGGAAGAGGAGGCTCAGGGGAGACCTTATTGCTCTCTACAGGTACCTGAAAGGAAGCTGTGTGGAGCTAGGGGTTGGCCTCTTCTCGCAGATAACTAGCAATAGGAATAGAGGTAATGGCCTCAAGTTGTGCCAGGGGAGGTTCAGGTTGGAAATGAGGAGACATTCCTTCTCAGAAGGAGCAGTCAGGCATTGGAACGGGTTGCCCAGGAAGTGGTGGCATCACCATCCCTGGGGGTTTTCAAGGAAATGTTGGACATGGTGCTTAGGTGCTTAGGTGCTCAGGGTTCAGTGGGTGATATTGGCAGTAAGGGACCAGATGAACCAGACATTGGCAGTTGGACCAGATGAAGGGCTTTTCCAACCTTAATGATTCTATGATTCTATTTACCTCCAGCTCCTCAAAGAAATATTAAGACTGGAATGAAACATTCATGCAGCTGCCCACGAGTATAAATGTCACAGGCTAAATGGAACTAGAGAAGTTTTCTTAGTAAAAATGTTTGGGCAAACAGTAATATATCTGAGCACTGTCTATGCCATAGTTCCATGTTTTTTTCTCAGCTGGCATATAAAACAATTTGAAACATGAGCATACAGTTTACTTTAAGAGGGTTTCTGCTTGCAGGAGTCTGCATCTGTGTTTTAAAGCCACACAAAAGTTTTATTTATTTATTTATTTATTAATAGGCAGTTGTTGGTTTTCCTGGATGTGGTATAGTTTACCAAGGAACTTGTAGAGGTACAGTCTTAAAAGCGCAGTGATGTGGGCCATCAATACCCCAAGTACCCCTGCTATACAGACCCTGGGTATCTCTACCCCAGGACTTGGTTGTTACTCATCCCTCTGGGTTGTAGTCAAGATGTTGGCATAGCTAAGCTTCTAAAGTGTTTAAGATGAGCAACACTGTGCACCAAAAAAAGAGATTGTTCTTTGTGACTAGGAGCAAATACAGCAAGAGAAAATACTCATTTCAGAAAAAAAAAAAAAGTGAGTGAGATTTAGATTTAAAAAAAAACACAGACTGATAGACAGGTTTCAGAAAATTGAAGAAATAAAATTTTTTGTTTGTTTGTTTGTTTGTTTGTTTTCAAGACTGTCTTTCTTAAGGAGAACTAATATGAGAAGATCCATCAGCAACTAATCATTGTCATGGACCCAGCCTACTATGATATGTGATTACACGATCATTTAAGCCAAACAGCTAGTACACATTGTTATCAAATATACCAATGCTTTACTTTAGTATATACCTAGAAAAAAAGCTTGCCAGTGTGGGAAGATCCTGTCTTACCTTGTGCTGCCAGTTAATAGAGCCCACCAAAAATAATATTCTGGATAACAAAGGAAATAAAGTTGAAGTAATTAGGAGGCAAAATTATTGTTGTTTCAGCGATGGAATCTCTTTTTTTTAAAGACTTACATGCACCAACTTAGCTGCAATACTCTGTCTCAGAATTACATTCTATTTAATTGTCCATTAATTACAGTTTTACATGTACTATGATTATTTGCAGTCCTTTCATACAATGTTTTCCTCTGAACTCTTTCATAAATGCAAGCCCATATTTCCTCATTCCCAAGAAGTGCATCAACAACATTAACATATCATACAACATTATCACTCTTTCATGGTCAGTGTATTTTCCAGAATGCCTGCTCTGTATATGGAAATTCACCATTCCATAGATGATAATGTATCACTCAACCCTTTCAAACCCTGGAAAAGAATGCTTGCTGGAATCTGGGATCTGCCCTGGCCTTCAGTGTAGGATTGTATTTCACACAGGATGCAGAGCATGTAGTTGTTTAATTACTGCTGCCTAAATTATACGTGATAAATATATTCCTATTTTTAATAGCTCAGAACTATCAAATCTCACTTATGGAGAGTAACTGTTTAGTTATCAGAGGCTGAGCTGATCGTCACTCATTTATGGCAGTGTTTTGAGGACTTTCACTGATGTGATCATCCTTCATGCCAGATGAAGACAAGCAGCCCAGCCTCTTGACCACAGAGGCAAGGAGCAGAGGTTCAATGCCAATGTGCAGCTGGAGGTGTGCCAGTAACTGAGACACTCTGGAAAGAGAAATAGAGGAACATTGATAGCATCCGTCTTCTTCCTCCGTAACAAGTGGTTTCATAATCTTTTTGAGCTGTTTGACTACACTGAGAAACACAGGCATCATGCTATTTACAGTTTGTCTGACGTCTATTATTAGTTTGTAAGACTCTCTGGATCACTTTCTATCTGTAGCTAAAATTGCACCTGTTTTCCAGTCCAGTGAGAGCTTCTGAGATGTATTGAGAAAAAATGATTATTAGGACTTGGTCTTTTTAACATTTTACGTGCTAAGAAAAGAATTCTTGCTACATTTTCTAAAAGCTTAAGAAACTTTGTCTTAAACCTCAATCATTTTGAAATAAGATATTACCATGAAGTTTTCCTAATTTTTAATATATATATGTTCTTCTGGTTTTGTCCAGCAAAACTGAAGAGAAAAATGTTTCTCAAAAGGGTAAACTGTCATTCTTTTGCCCTTTAAGTTTGCTATTAATTTGACAACAAACTTCTGAAAGCAGAATGGAAAAAATCTAGAAGGGTTTGTTGAATGTAACGGGGAAGACTTTGATAATGACCTACTGATTCCATAGTTAAAAAAAGGATCCTCTTGCTCAGCTCCATAGTAGTCTAGAGCTACGTAAGACCTTTTCACAGTCATAAGCCCACATCAGTTTGGTATGTGTTGCAAACAACCATGAGGAATTGGAGTCCTGAAGTGAATGTTAGTGTTGGTTGGCAATCTCTGTCCAATGAAGTCCAGCTGGAGAATTGACAGTACGTTGACTTAGACATAGCTCTAACTGCACCAACTCTGCAAATCACACACATGGATGATGCAAATCTTCATTATGGTAATCTGATGGCAAAAGCTTATGGAATCAAACTATCACAGTTCAGATCACAAGCAATTTTCCTGAGGATAACTATTAGAAGATGAAAAATAAGAGATAAAAAGGGGGCCTAAAAGCATTTTGAAAATGAAATGTGTATACCTCTGAGGTCTCTAGGGACACATAATGCAGGAACTTGAACTATAATGTTACAGAACTAATTGCCACAGAGCATTTCAGCAAGTCCTCAGAGTGGTGCATTATTCCCATCAAAATGGTTCATTTGAGCTTAAGACTTTGTAAAGCTTGCAATGCAGACTGGAATCCTGCTGAACTTGCACTCTCTTTAAGGATAATTTTCACTCTACCACATTCCTAATGATACAGATAAGAAGGAACAAAGTAGATTCACTTCCCAGTACAGATACCAACCTTATCAAAAATTGAAAATATTTGCAGTACATTGGATTTTTGTCACACACATTGCAGAGACCATTACAAATAAATTCTAAGTTCCTACTGGCTTTATTTGTTCCACTATTACATTGCATATTCAACTGAATAGAGGCTATTAAGTCACTAGCAACCAGCACTTTTTCAAAGGCAACACATTAGTGGTGTAAGAGGAACAATACCTAAATCCCTGAACATTCAATAATATTTGGCTTAAAACAATAATGACATGAGGTCAAATCCAATGAGATTAAAATAAAATAAAATAAAATAAAATAAAATAAAATAAAATAAAATAAAATAAAATAAAATAAAATAAAATAAAATAAGAGTTTTCCTTTCTCTGAAACCTGTTTTTGAAGTTCTTAGCTGCTTACTTCCAAAACTTTTTGTCCATCAGGAAGACCAAAACCATTAAAAAAAATGTTATTTTGATGTCATTTTATGATTCCAAAGATAAGAGGTTGAAAAATACACTTTCTAAATCTTGGGATAAAACCCTGAAAACTGGCAAGATGGTTTAAAACCCATTGATTCATTGGCCTGGTTTCCCTAATGGAGTGATATGGAAGACTCCTATCTAGTGTTCCCAATGTCAAATTTAGGTCTGTAAAATCCAAACTGGAATCCTTAGTGACATATTCAATATCCACCTTGGTAGGCCAAGTAGTCCCCTTGAAATACTGAGAAATCTTAATTAGTTCCTCAGTGGAGAGAGATTAGGACCCACATTTATTGTGGCAGTATTCTAATCACCACACTAAAAAGTATTCTGGTGTTGAAGTTATTTCACTGTGGTTAAATAAAACAAGGATAGAAGATGCCAGTGGGAGAAAAAGTGTATAAATGAATGTCTAGCTTACTGGTAAGGAAACTATCCAAGGTGCAGATGGATGGATAAATAGTTGGATAGATAGACAGATAGACAGATAGATAGATGTGAGGTGGGGATTATTCCCACATAAGTGCCCATGCTCTTTGTTTGAGTTACTTTTACTTTTTCCTCTGTCTTATTGTGCTTTTGTTGTTGTTGTTGTATGCAAACTAGATCCACTTCATCAAACAGTGAGAAACCCCTCATGCCAGAGCAGCCTATGGAGTAGGAAAACAGTAAAAAAAAAAAAAAAAGAGAAATGTGATTTTAAAGACTGAACATAAAGGGTCTCACCTGATTTGTAACTGTGGTGCTACAGAGGCAGGGTTGCAGTTTTATTTGCTCTGACGGTCTTTTAAAGTAGTCCTATCCAAACTTCAGTTGTCAGGAAAGGTCAGCTAGTCATCCAGGTGTCATAAGAGAAGACCAAATTTACACATATAGTTTAAATCCCTTTTATTTTGTGATGCTCAAAAAAAAAAAAAAAAAAAAAAAAAAAAAAAAGCACAAAAAAATTATCACTTTCTCTTTCATACATAAAAATATTTGATGACCATCTTCACGTCAACCCTCATTCTCTCTTCTAGCCCAACTAAAGTAATTTCTTTCAATCTTTTCCTTCAGACCAATTTTCCAGACCTTTCATCATCCTCGTTGTTTCCTTCTTGACTCTAGCATCTATGTTTCTTGATGGGTGGTTGTCAGACTGCACTGCAGTGGAATACATGAGCACTCAAGTCATAACTACACCAATTTTGTGTAACGTCCAGTATAATGCTCACTTTTTGACAATAGTAAGAAATTATTATCCACTCTAACCTGAGATTTCCATGCAGAATGGTTGTTTACCCAGTTATTTGGATCAATTTGCGTAATTGCTAAAGGAAGAACAAACAATAAAAAAGACATTCCTTACTTTGTGAGGAAAAAATAGATGTGCATCCTGTAGCAAAAGGAACTGACTGCAAGTGATATACCTTTCACTTTGCCCAGACTACTCTGTTTATATTACAGATGGTACAGGATTTAAGGCATTATCTCCCCAAAACTCTATGTGTTTGAATTACAATGATAGATTTTCACATTCAAGCCCATAATTGCTTGATTTTCCCCATCATCAGATGAGCAATGGTGTTTATTGAAGATTGTCTGCTACTGGAACCACCTATGCATGCTGAACTTGTGTTTACAGTGATTAAGGCCTGCATGCTTTATTAATGAGGTGAAAGTAGCCATACACGTAACACTGCGTTTAACCAAGCGTTAAACTCGTGGTCACCCTCACACCGAATTTTGGCGTTGCTGCTAAGGGCGATGAGGAGGGAGGGGAGGGGAGGCAGCACTGGCAGCAGGGGCTCCTGTCAGAAGATGTGCTTCAACTGAGGGGCTTCAGGGTTTGGGCTGGCTGGGATTGGGGCTGGAACTGGGACCAGGTTTGGGATTAGGATTGGGATTGTGGCTGGGAGTGAGATTGGGACTGGAACGTGAACCGCCACAACTGGTTGCTCCCCGCGCATGCGCCCTGTTCCCCACCCCCCCCGGTCTGCAGATGCGCAGTAGCGCGCAGCCCATCACCATTAACTCTCCCCAGCTGTCCCCGCCGAGCATGCGCACCGCAAGGCTCCAGGCGGGCACGGAGGCGCCCTGCGCATGCGCACTGCCCCCTCCCGGGCACCATTTAAGCCGCTGGCAGCGCACCGCCGCTCCCCTCCCCTCCCTCCCCGCCCCCCCACGTGACATGGGGGCGGGGCCGGGGAGGGAAAGGTCAGCGGCGCCGCCGGCGGAGGGGGAGCGGAAGGTCAGGGCGCCGCCGAGCGGAAGTGGGAGCCGGAGCCCGTCCGCCATTGTGGGCAAGCGGAGCCCGGAGCGGCGGCAGCAGCAGCAGCGGGGGGGGGAAGCGGCGCTGCGACCGGCCGGCCGGCTGCCTGCCTCCTGCGGCGACAACCCGGCGGAGGGCGAGGACGACGACGAGGAGGAGGCGGAGGAGGAGGAGGGAGGCGGGCGGCGTGCGAGCGAGCACTCGAGGCCCAGGCGGAGCGAGGGGATCGCGGCTCCCCGTGAAGAATGTCAGCCACCAGCGTCGACCAGGTACCGGCCCCCCCTCACCCCCCCCCGGCGCCGGGGCGGCGGCCGCCTCCCTCCCGGCTCGCCCCGGCCGCCATGGGCTTGCCCGTGCTGCTGGGCCGCTCCGGCGGCCCCTATTTATAGCCGCCCATCCGCCCCGCTCCGCCTCCCCCGGCCCGCCGGGCCCCGCTGCCCGCCGGCTTTGTGTGCCCGGGCGCCTCCGTGCCGCCCTCCCGGCCTTTTGGGGCTGCTGCCGCCGCATCCCCGCTCTCCACGCCTTCTCTCCTCTCCCTCCTCACCCACCTTTCCTCCCCGCGGGCCTCGCCGCTTTCTCTTCCTTCCCCCGCGGCCTCCGCGCCTTCCACCCGCTCTCCGCCGTTCCTTCCCTGTCGCTGCGCTGCGATCCTTCCCGGGCCTTGCGAGGTTGTTGTTTTTTTTTTTTTTTATTATTATTTCTAACTAATCTCTGCTAGGCCTCTGCTGCTCTTCGTTTCTCGGTGCGTGCTTTTCTGCTTCCTCCTCGGGCCTCTGCCACTCCCCAAAAGTTTTCTCCCCGCAGCCTCCTTCCCTCTTTTATTTTTCCTCGTGTGCCTGTAGCGTTTTGCTGCTTTTGTCCCTCTGCATGCTCTCCGGTTTCCTTTTATGCACTTATTTCTAGCTCAGTGGTCTCTTAGCTTTTCATTGCTCCCCTCGCTTCTGCGGGGGCTGCTGCTTCTCGACTTTCTTTTAGTTTCACGTCTCTTGTTGATCCTTGCGTGCCTGGATGAGATATATCAGAAAAGAAGATATAGCTGGGGCTTTTAATGTTACAGATGTTTTTTTTCTCGTCTGAGGAGAGGGGAGTGACTAACCAATGCAGCTTTAGATGGAGCTGTGTTAAACAGGCACCTAACCCTGAGACAGATGCATGTGAAAGCAAGATGGAGGTGGTTATCTCTAACCTACCCTAAACTTTCAAACCAGTAAATACTGAGTCTGTCAGGACTAAAAATTGCTAGTGATGGCGCCAGGAGATCAACTCATGCTTAATTGTACATATATGAGGAGATGAATTAAACTCTCAGGGTTGGTAGTTGTTTCTGTCTTTAAGCTGTTTTATTTTGCTGTAGAGGAATTAAGGATACTGTAATTTGTACTGTTACAGTGATTCTTAGTGCATGACAGATTAACAGTGTTTTGTAATGACTAATCCTGGAAAAAAAAAATTCTCCTTAAGGTATTTCCGTGTGTGAAAGTGTAGAGACTTAATGTAATTGCCTAAATGAGGAATGCGCAGCTTGTAGTTCAGCTTGCAGTATTACCGTGTATTTTTATATACTTCTGTATATCTAAAAGGCAAGACATGGTAGGTTTTTTCTCTGATAAATAACCGTAAGTCAATTCTAAAGATGATGTATCATAATGAAGTTCTAGCACTGGCAGTAATCTTAAGCTAACTTTCTCTGTTTCAGTTTATGCTATGTTTATTGCTTATGCTTCTCAAGGAGGGGCAATCAAAATTCATTTCATTGCATTTCCACCACCGGTTAAGCTTCACATGCTATAAAAGACTGTAGAATACTTTAATGGTTTTCTGTGAAATTCTTTCAATTTTAAAACGATTCTGTTGGGTTTGTGTTTCAGCATGTTTTTATAGTAGTTTGAATTGATGCTTAAATTGAAAACAACAGAACTAGCAAAAAAAATTGAGATATCCTGAAGTAAACATCTGAGGATTCTAACAGAACTTTTCTGTTTTGCTTCCCCCTCCCCTTTCCTATACAGAGACCTAAAGGACAGGGAAATAAAGGTAAGTTGATTCCTTGTAATTTTGTGTAAGTCTCTTATCTTGTTGTTTGTGAAGGTTAATGTGTCCTGAGACAATTATGGGAAGAGAATGCAGCTATAGGATGTCTTATTTCAGAGCAAGATGACAGGAAATGGTGTGCCAAATATTATTTCCCAGCATTTTTACTATTGCACAATGGCACATCAATTTAAAATGTTTTATTTTGCAGATAAAGATTAATGTCACGAGTAAGCAGATAACATAGCTATTTATTTTTAGCTGATATGTGATATGTCTGTATAATCTCTTTAACAGTATACCTTGGGTCTTTCTGTAGAGTGAATAGAATCAGTTTACTAGAATCATCAGGAAGAGTCTTTGAACAGCTTCCTCAGCTTGAGAGACAAGAGCCACGTGACTATTTAGTTACTCATATCTGTGAGCAAAACAGATCACCCTTATTTTCAGAAAATTTCTTGGCTTTTCATGTTAGTATTAGTCAGTCAAGAATTTTTCCTTCGTTTTTCTAGGCCCTTTGCTTTTCTTTTTCAGATTTCTGTCAACATCTTAGTTTTTAAATACCATACTCATTGGGGTTTCTTCCCTCCCACAGAAACAAACAGCTAACTACTTAATATTCTTCCCTCAAAAATACTTGGCAAGTCTGTCCTAGACAGCATCTCAGATTATATCTTACAATTTATTTCTGGTCTGGGATTTATCTTTGATCTCAAAATTTATTTGGGATTTATTTTTATTTAATCAGTCCACTTGTGCCCGTTTATATTTTTTACCTGCTCAGTAAGCTGGGCTGTAGAATAATACGCAAACAGCTACCTGCATGATGTATTCAATATGCTTGTTATTTCTGTCTGCAGAAAAGAACCATTTTTTTGCCCATGCTGTTCATTACCTGAACTAATCTAATTGTTCTCAGTGAACTGTCATTTAATGTTATCCACAGTTTACTTATTCTGCTGCCTTGTCTGTGTGCAGATTATCTGCTGCTTATTGTATATGTCACTCATGTGTTGACAAGTGGATCCTGAATCTTGTTGAATTTGGTCTGTTCCCTTTTAATTGTGACAAGCATTCAGAGAAAAATGAACCTGTTTGCCTCCTCAGGCCTTTTCAGTTTGGTCATGCTCTCATGTTCTCTCATATTCTAATATTTATGGAGCTTTTAACTCTTTCTGTGTCTCTAAAACAGTTCTGTTTGTCTTCCATGTTGCTCTTAAATGAGAAGAAAAGTCAGTTCTGTCTTAGCAAGTAGCTTGTGGCTTCCTGTTCTTTGAATTACACTGTTTCGTTTTCTGAGGTTATTAAGATGCATCTATTAGAGAATCTTATAAGTAGTTTTTTTGAACTGTACTCCATATATATGAATTGAGAGTGGAAGTATTAATAAGCATCTCTGTTTTGGATGCTGTTTTTGCAGTTTGTTCAATAAGGAAAACAAGTCAACTTTACTAACTAATGTTAGCATTTTTTTGTGCTGTAATTTGTAAATACTTCAGAATGTCTATCAAAATACAGCTCATAAATTCCTAAATAAAAATGTTTTTGCATTTTTTTTTAAATTTGCATTTTTGTGGAGTGCATCCTGTTAAATAATGTGTATATATATGTAGGCTGCTGGTGAGAATATGACCTCAATGAAAGTTGTAGTGAAACAAACCAATAATCAGCTCAATTCTGGTGAAATATACATTAAAGCAAATAGCATATGAATCTGACTTATGATTTAGCCTTAGATTAAAGGGCTAGGAGATTGAAGATGGTGGCACAGGGTAGCACAAATAGTTGTCTTTGCATCAGCGACTCATTCAAGAGGATGTATGTCAGTAGCATAAATCCTTACTGTCCATCCACATGTTAGCAGACAGTAATCTTTTTCAGGTGTCACGATATAGTCCCAGCTTAAAGGGGCTTTGAGGGAAGATGTGATTAGTCTGAGTCAACAGACTAAATTTGATTCTATGCATAAGAATCATGATGCTGAAAAGGATGGTGAAAAGGTTACTGTTTGCATGGGCTGATAGAGCATATGAGAGATTTAGAACAGGCAGTTGAATGGGTGTATGCATGTAAATAGAAAGTATTTATCATATTGAAATAAAAATACTAAGCCTGCAAATGATAGAAGTAGCTGATTTGTATTGTCTAGTAAAATGTTGTTAATGCTTTGTTCTAGTTAATTATAAGTTGGTGTAATGTGCTTTTTTCCTTTGACCAGAATGTGTGGGATTGAAGTTGCAGGGTGTAGAACAGTACTATCAATCTCTTGGATGTTAATTCCAGTATTTCAGAAACTTAAACCAGTAAATTATCTTATCTTGAAAGTTCTCTTACTCTGTTTGTCAAATGCTGTAGTGTTGACATGAAACATCAGAAATGATAACAACCAAATGATGTCTTAAGATGGGGGTGATAGGGACCTGGTGTTCCCCAAGCTCCCTCTTTCCCTTTCTGTTGTTCATGCCAGTGTATCACACCTATGATAGAGAAGTGCTGACTTCTGTTTACATATATATGTATATATATCTTTTTTGGTTTTGTAGGAGGTTTAAACATAGGATTAGGTTTAAAGCAGGAATGAAATGTTACCTGTTTATTTTAGGCCTCATTCTCCACATTAATCAAGGTATAATGGCTGCTTCTAAGGAAAATTTTATTCTTATGCCTTTGGCCATCATTTGCGCTTTTTGCAAGTGGTTATTCAAAGGATAGTGGCAGCTAAAAGAGCATAAGCTTTAAGTTCCTTTATTTGATTAGATGTTTCTTCACAACGTTTAATTACATCGTATGTTTTCACAGTGTTTGCGGAAGCATACAGTATTTTCAGGGTTGGATTGATACAGATATTTTTAGTAACTGTAGATTAGTTTCCATTAGTGTTTTTCATTGCTGCCCTGTTCAGTTGGAACACTTAGTGTGAGGTTTGGGGTATAAGGCATGCATCTTAATCTGTTTGCTCTTGTTAAATCTGTGTGTGGGCTACGTTCTTCATGATTAACATGTTATGTAAAGTTAGAATGGAAAGCCAAAGAAACACTTCTAGTCATGCCATTTCACTGGGGAATGTATACATTTAATAGTAAAGATGGCAGTGTGGAAATATTTTGTCTCTGACTTAAGATCTCAATACAGAATGAATAAGAAAGGAAATAAGTTTACAATAGCATTCTGTTATGTGTCATGGCTGACCAAAAATAATTCTAAGTTATCTTTAGATACCTCTGAAACAAACATGGCAGATGCTAAAAAGAGATTAATTTTGATAAGGTTCCAGTCTAGACATGCTTGTACATCCCTTTATTTGTGGCTGCATGCCTTCAAGACACTTCTCCCTCCATTTACTTTTCTATTAGAAGAAAATAGTGTTTGAAAATTTTCCTGTCCATACTAATTGGTTAAGAATAAGCAATGAATATGGTGTGGAGAAAAGACTTTGAGGATCATCCTCTGGTGTGACTGGGCCAAACATAAAAAGGAATACAGTGTTCCAGCTCATTAGTGTGTTTCCATTGTGTTTAAATTTGGGATGATTAATGACCAGAACTGAAACTCCTTATTTATGGGGAAAACAAAATAAAACACTAATATTAACTTCAGTTGTTACTTAATTTATAAGTATTTTTATATCTTGTTTTAATAATGCTCATTATTGCTGGTCATAATTGGCTGCAGCTAGCATACATACACACTGTGCCAGTTTGTAGCAATTGAAGTGTCAAGTGTTCTAACTTTTAAAACCCCAGGGAGATGCACAAGATGCAAGTTGCTTCCCTCCTCCCCAGGTATTTGCTTTGGAACAAATCTTTTATTGTTCTGTGTTAAATTATGATTTTTCAGCTCTTGTTACTGCTGTCTGAAATTAATATATTTTTCCAGAATTCTGGTTATTTCTTACGATCGTCTATTCCATTGTTATTTTTCATCTAGTTTAATTCCCTGAGGATAGTTTGTTTTAGAGTTACTGAAATCAAATGTGAAAAAATTAGGAAGTGATATGGTCCAAGTACTGCTTGGTTTGCAGTGTGAACTTTGGGGGAGGGAGGAGCACAACCAAGCAACAAAGCCTTCTCTAAAAAACTGGCTACAACAAAGCTGAAAGTTTAGTTATGTGGTTGTATATACTTCTCAGAAGCTTTTGCTAGAAGAGGGAAACAGGAGTCAACTCATAACTCGGATTTGCCATCTGTCAGAAAATCTCCTGGAACTTCTGCTGTCATGGATTCATAGTGTACCTTATTGATTACTCTAAAACTTGTTTTCACTGAAGCTACTAATAAAAACAACAAAAAAGGCATTCAGAAAAGCAGACACTTCTTTTTGAGAAGAAGTTCTTTATCTTCTCAGATTGAAGTTGTATAATTTCAAATCAGCAGCCTCCTCATTTAAGTGCCTGTTCTGCTTTGCACCATGGGAAACAGTGGAGTTTAGTAGAAATTTGTGCAATTTGACTTTGTTTAAATAATAGCTTGGGAGGGGGAGTTGAGAGATGCTTCAAATAATTTGGGAGCTGCAAAATCCCAGGTAGGTGTAATGCCTTAGATGAAATTAAAAGTAATAAAAGGCTAAGAAGAGCAGGTAGGTAGAGATTCCAGTGTGAAGTGGCACATAAGGATTGTAATCACCCTTGGGGACTTCAGCTATTGCGTACATCTTGTCTTGTCCCCTATGAACTCTAGAGATGCTGCTAATTTAGTATAGTATAATAGTTATGTAGCAATTACAAAATTAAACAGCTGGAATAGCTCTTCCCAGTTGTCTTGGTGGGTTACTGACTTTATTCTTGGCAAGAGAAAGGTGCATGTTGCAACTTTCCCTGAACCTATTGAATGTGTGGTCGGGTTGGTCTGTATATATGCACTTGGTCTGGTACTTCTGGAAACGCTGGATTTATTGCCCATGCAAATAAGGTGTGACTGTAGTTTTTTTGTCTGTGGAGTTCAGGAAAATTCCTCTTTCAGGAAGGAGGAAACTCCACAGACAGGAATAGTCTGTTCTGGTTGCAGTCTTTCCAGGCCTCTCCTGAGATGTAATCGGGGGACTTAAAAACAAAACAAACTATTTTCTTTAAATTGGCAATGTGGTATTTAATGATAATATATTCAGTCTCAAAGCATAAGTAGAGGTATTTCAGTGCACAGGTGATTAAGAAGTGTTACCTAGATTGAAAGTGTGATAGATTTCCAGAGAGTATACCTAATACAGATTTACTTTTAGTTTCAGTACAAAACGGTTCGATTCATCAAAAGGATGCAGTAAATGATGATGATTTTGAGCCATATCTAAGTAGTCAGACAAATCAGGTAAGTGAATATTACTTTCTTGAATTTAACTGTGCAACTCGGTGGACTTCCAGACCTAATTTGATGCTTCTTAGCATTACTTGTCTGAGTACCTGTTGAAATATAATTTTCTATCTTATATCTTAAACAGGTAAAGTTGTCTTAAATTCTGGAAAAGATTCAGTTGAAAAGCATGCTCTGATATCTCCTGATCTTGTATTCTGACTTCAGAAAGATCCAATTACAAGAAGCTTAAAATAAAACAAACCCAAATATCAAAGTGAAAGCCCACACCTTAAATTTACAATGAATTCATCATATTTTAGATTAAGTTCAAAACAACAGTTTAATTGGCTCTGAGAAAATACTAACTGCATGGACATGATTTCCTTTGACATTGGTAGGAGGAATAGTATCTTCTAGTTGATGGCATAATAGATTGAAGTTTAATATTACTATGGCTTGGTATAACACTTCTGCCAGAAAGCTAATGACTTGTTTTCAGAGCTGGGAGTTGTCTCTGTAGTTAGAAGTTAATATTCATTAAGTTAACTTTATATGTTGTGATGGCCATGAGAGATGGGAAAGGACAACTTATTAAAAGGCTTTTGAGAATTTTTCCTGCTTTCCCACTTAATCAAATAGTGTGATATTAAGGAGGTATGATAATGTTTGTGCCATATTTTTTCCAAAACAACATCAGAAGTTACATGGGGGTAGTCTTTCAAGTGTCTTGGTACTTTCTCACATAAAGAAATAACTGTTTTGATTTCCAGCAAATCTTGATATTTGAGTTTAGCCAGTAAACTTTGTTCTGCTAGACCACAAATTATACTTAACGGAAAGCTTATGGTTTGAGTATTGTTCCTCCTGGAACAAATAGACATCCTTACATCCTTTCTGCCATCATGTTCCTGCAGCTGTCTCCTATTAAAAGTGTGAAATCTGACCAAAAAATAGCAAAACTTTAAATCCTAGTTGCAGATATGCTTCTCTGCTTATGAAACTACTGTTATGACTCTGTTTTTAAAATGGTTTGTGGAAAAAATGGCCAATTCTAACAGGTATTCGTGTTTGTTACCTGTGAGGAGTGGTGAAAGTATAATTTCATTCATATAATCGTTAAAAACATTTGGATGGTATTAGAGATTTTTTTGGCTTGTGGATGTAGTCTATATTGCTGATCTTTTGTTTTGTTCTCTTGCAGAGTAACAGCTATCCACCAATGTCAGACCCATATATGCCTAGTTATTATGCTCCATCCATTGGATTTCCGTACTCTTTAGGCGAAGCAGCATGGTCAACTGCAGGTGACCCTCCAATGCCATACTTGACAACTTATGGACAGATGAGTAATGGTGAACACCATTACATACCCGATGGTGTATTTAGTCAACCTGGGGCATTAGGAAATACCCCTCCGTTTCTTGGGCAGCATGGATTTAATTTTTTTCCTGGGAATGCAGACTTCTCTACATGGGGGACGAGTGGATCTCAGGGACAATCAACGCAAAGCTCTGCTTACAGCAGCAGCTATGGCTATCCACCTAGTTCTCTTGGGAGAGCCATAGCAGATGGACAGGCTGGATTTGGCAGCGATACTCTGAGCAAGGTGCCTGGTATTAGCAGCATTGAGCAAGGCATGACTGGACTGAAAATTGGTGGAGATATGACGGCTGCTGTAACAAAAACTGTAGGTTCAGCTCTGAGCAGTACAGGTATGACAAGCATTGCAGCCAACAGCGTGCCCCCAGTTAGCAGTTCAGCACCTAAACCAACCTCATGGGCTGCCATTGCAAGGAAGCCTGCTAAACCTCAGCCAAAACTCAAGCCTAAAGGTAATGTGGGCATTGGGGGCCCTGCTGTACCACCCCCACCTATAAAACACAACATGAATATTGGAACTTGGGATGACAAAGGGTCAGTGGTAAAAGCACCCCCAGCCCAACCAGTACTGCCTCCTCAGACTATAATCCAGCAGCCTCAGCCATTAATTCAACCACCACCACTGGTGCAAAGCCAACTGCCTCAACAGCAGCCTCAGCCACAGCAACCACAACAGCAACAAGGACCTCAGCAGCAGGCCCAGCCTCACCAGTTGCAGCAGCAACAGCTGCAAAACCGCTGGGTAGCGCCTCGTAATAGGGGGGTGGGCTTCAGCCAGAACAACGGAGCTGGTACTGAAAACTTTGGTTTAGGTGTTGTATCCGTCAGCTCCTCACCTTCTGGTGTGGAAGTGCACCCAGTGCTGGAGAAACTAAAGGCCATAAACAACTACAATCCCAAAGACTTCGATTGGAACCTGAAGAATGGACGTGTGTTTATAATCAAAAGTTATTCAGAGGACGATATTCATCGCTCCATTAAGTACTCTATCTGGTGTAGTACTGAACATGGTAATAAGCGCTTGGATGCTGCTTACCGTTCCTTGAATGGAAAAGGCCCACTCTATTTACTCTTCAGCGTGAATGGCAGTGGACACTTTTGTGGAGTGGCTGAGATGAAGTCTGTTGTGGACTACAATGCATATGCTGGTGTCTGGTCTCAGGATAAGTGGAAGGGCAAGTTTGATGTCAAATGGATCTTTGTCAAAGACGTTCCCAATAACCAACTGCGGCATATTCGCTTGGAAAACAATGACAACAAACCAGTTACCAATTCGAGGGACACTCAAGAAGTACCCCTAGAAAAAGCCAAGCAAGTGCTTAAAATAATTGCTACTTTCAAGCATACCACCTCAATCTTTGATGACTTTGCACATTATGAAAAGCGTCAAGAGGAGGAGGAAGCCATGCGTAGGGTAAGAAATCAGTATTATAGTAGCTCTCCTGTTTTTCCTACTTTTGGTAAGCTTGTTATTTCATATGACTGAAATCTCTGTGAGAGTGTTGAATCAGAAAGTGGTGCTTTCCCCCCCCTAAAGTGTATATACTTGATGTAACTACCTATTAATGAAAAGATTTAAGTTCTTATATCTGCGTTAACACAACAACAGTTACGTATTTAACCACAATACTAATGTGGGCATTAGCTGACTTCAGATGTGTTTTACTTTACAAAGTAAACAAAACCCAAATTGAGTGTATTGACTGAAGTTTTCTAGTTTAGATTTTTACTTTTTCTGGATGTCATTTGAAATGTGAAATTGCAAAAAGTTTAACAAAATATTTCAGTTCAGGTTGCTTTAGCAAAATTTTAACAGCAAGATTACTGTGAAAAAGATCTTCCTCCTGATTTAATTTGTATTTAAGTTTGTGAAATGTGATATACAGTGATTTTGTACAGTGTCAGAATTATTTTTTGGACAGTGGTGATAGTGCAATTAAAAAGTTAATTTCTGTGAAAATAATAAATCTGTAGAGAAAATAAATGATAAATCTGTAGAGAAAACTAGTTTTGGAGGTCAGTATTTGAGAAAAATGGGGAAGAGAAAAAAGCATTTAAGTTAAATTACTTTTAGTACTTGTTTGTTTTGCGTACTCCCCCTCTACTAAAAACACTTCTATTCGCTATTGGCCTCAATATTCACTTTCACTGTATTTTCTTTCCAGGCTTGCTAGTAACAGTAAATACATGACTTGTCTCATGGTGAGAAGCATTTCAGGGATCTGGAACTATTGTACTAGTTTGGTGTGCAAGTACTCAGAAGTGAGAATTTGCATTACTGGGGTTTGGTGGTAGTACTTTCTGTTCATCCATTGCACCACCTACTGAACAAAACCCCAAAACTCTAGGGGTTTTGCTAATTAGGAAACTTGTGGTCTGTAAAGTGCTGTATTTGTTTTCATTTGAAACTGTCACCATTCTGGCTGTGTTACCTGCTCCACTATCTCCTTACTTCTGTTAGGTTTCTGATAGTGTCTAGTGATTCTAGCCCTTGAACATACCTAATCCTTCAACATATGTTTGGCATCTCCTCTAGACTGGTGTCATGTATGCCCAAATTCAACTTCGTAGTTTTATTGCACAACTCTGCAATAAATTATGTTAGAGGTTTTTTATTTGGAGGCAGGATGAATATCTGCGTGGGTAATGCCTTTTAAATATATGTATTTTTTTCCTTTTTAAAAACAGAGTTGCCCTAAATCAGTATTGTTGCTTCTGTGCCATCTTGATGATAGGAGATTGGGCCACATTCATATCTAATATACTATGTATGGGGAAAACTGATTTTTTTTCGGGCTTTAATACAACATTATTGGTAATGTTTCAGAAGGATTATAGTGTTTCTCTATGGCCTTCCTGTTTCTTATATTTCTGATTATTTAAGACACTTTCACACATACCTTGGCTGCTTCAAAAGCTGATACTTCTGTGAAAGAACTTGTCAAAGGAGTCATAATTCAGACATGCCCTAGCAGCTGCTTTATTTGTGGTTTTGGTTCCTCTGCAGTAGCTAAAAGCCATGAAATGTAATTGGGGACAGGGGGAGGGAGCGTGGGTTTTGTAGTGTTTCTGTGTATGATAAACTTAAAAATCAAATTACTAAACTCAGCATTTAGTGGGTCTCTAGATGACAATGAGGTTATGTATATTTTGTGTAATAAAGGAACATTGCTATTTCCTGTAATCTTCTTGGTGAAGCATGCATTATCCATATGACTCAAGTAGTGAGCTCTGCTTTTCTCTGCTGAAACAGCTGCCTTTCCCAGCACTAATGAGAACAAACATACTTGCCCTGATACTTGCACAGGAGGCATTGATTCTTCTCCAGCATTGTACAACTTGTTTTTGTGACCAATTCTTAAACAAATAATGACTTTAGTGCTGGATATCTAGTGAGATTTCTTCTGTTGATGGATTTAAGACATGCCTTGAGCAAATTAGTATGTACTTAAAATGTATGAAGTCCAAATTAAACTAATGCTCACTGAGATGATTTTCATTCTCTTACATGTGAGTGTTGATTTAAAATGTCTAGGCTTCTTGTTCTGTTATGACACAGTATATAAACAACTTATCCCCAACTTGTAAACGTACAGTTAACTCCTTCATGATTCAGACATAGCTCAGAAATAATTACTTACTATTGTAAGCTCTGTTTTATGGTTAATTGAGTAATCCTTTACCTAGTGCTATCTAGGTTTTTATGGAGCTATATATAAATTAGTGCACTTTCTACTGCCAGTAAAACTGTATATTCTGTGTATAAAATGCTTTCTGTGGCAGCTGTGGGGATCATTTTGATTCTAGTGTTTGTTATGAAAAATGTGCTAATGGCTCTTAATAAAATATTAAGTGCATCAGACAGCAGTAGTCGCGTGTTCCTTCAAGTTCAGTTAATATTTTGTTGTTAAATAGGTGGTAAAAAAAATTTGAATCCATCACTGATCTAAACATAACAGCATGTGATTTATGGATTTAATTTACTTTATAACTGTTCATCATTCCAGCTAACTTATTTTAAAATAATTGGTTGTAAAAGTTTAATCTTAACAGCTCAGGGGAATCAATAATTAATTTCCAATATGACCTATCAGTATATTTTATTAAAATAGGACAATATACTTGTAAAAGTGCAGTGAATAGTCTGATGAACATTAAACTTGCTTAACTTTGCCATTTGATAAAGGTTACTTCCAAATGATCGTGAATAATGATTTCAAGTCTAAATATTAGAGCTGGAGTGTGTACTGTTATTTGATGTGACCCTGCTGTAGGTAGTGTTCCCAAAAGTGGGATTGGAAACTAATTTGTGCAGTAATCATTCACAGTTTTTGTATGGCTCAAGTTAGTGTCCTGTTCGAAGTGTGCAAGTGCTGTAGTCCTAAGGAGCAAAGAAATCTTGCCCCTTTTTCACAAGGTCTGTTAATAGTACGTTGAAATCTGAAATTGCATTAGTCTGTAGTTTGAACTACTGTTTTGGGGTGTAAGTGTGCATAACTGCATTCAGATTGTTTAAAACTCTGTTGGATTGTCTTTCAACAGAAACCAGTTAGAAAAAGTTTTTTTTAAAGGAGCAGAAAAAAGACACAATTTAAGAGCGCATAATTGCAGTAGAAAAATAGCTTGCAAAAAAGCAGTATTTACTGATGATCAGGTGCATAACTATGTAGATATTAACATACTAATGTAGATGCTAACAAACTAACATGGATTTGACTAAAAGAAACAGAACAAAAACCAGTCAAATGATTGTTAATAGTCTTTATCACCCACAGGAGGTGGCTTATTAAACTACAACTATCTGTTGTCTGAGGACCTCTTGAATTCTGCTCTCTGTAGAATATGATGGAAACAAGGTCCTGGTCCCATGTAAATGTGGAATGCTGACACAGTAACTAACATGAAATTGTTGTCTTAATGTGATAGCACTGAAAATAGTTGATTGTTATCCATAGGGAAGGATAAAGGAAATGCAGTATGTTTGTATTTCTCTAATTTGCATCTGGATTTTTAACTTTTCAAGAAACTTTTAAATGGAAGGTCAAACATTTAAAATGTTAGCTTTTTCCTCTTGTACTACATATCTTGTAAGAGCGATGCAGATACAGCTGAACTTTGATTTAAGTGGATTCATTTCCTATTTTCTCCTTCATTCTGATACTAATGCAACTTCTGTTTCTCTGATATGTAACAGTGTAGTCTGAAATGACACAACTTATCTCCTTTCTACTCTAGGACATTGGTGTATTAATGCTTGATTAGATATTTCTTAAAAATATTTTGAAGAAGGGAAGTGAGAAATAATCCATTAAGAGGAAACTGACTCTTCCCTCCTCTGACCCATTCAATTACAATTTTGTAATGTCAAATTCTGATACAGACACAATCCTTGCACAAGTCAAGAAAAACAGGTAGTTGATGGACATTTTTAATGTAGTTAAATGCTATTTGTACTGTTTTGTAGTACTGCTTTCTGAACTTTGCATAGGTATGTCTAAAGGGCATTCAAAACAGTAAATGAAACAGTTTCTAGTATCTTGTGAGTGCTATATGCTTCTGTTGAGGTTTTAAAGGTAGTTATGATTTGCTTGAACTTACATACCTACAGTTTCTTTGTAAATCCAGTGATATTGCAGTTGTTAACTATTTTAAGAAAGAAAAACGCTCAGGAAGTGTTATCAAGATTTTTTTTGCTCCTTTTGATACTCATAAGATTAATGTGTACCCCTGGTCTTGGGAGAAGAGGATTGTTTGGAGCAAGATTAATTTACACATTGATACAGAAGTTTCATCCCATGATGACATGCATAGTTCCTGTATCTTCATTTGCTTCAGCATCTTCAGTCATTCGGAAGTACCTAAAAATGACCTACAAATTTTCTTGTAGATGTAGAGATTTAAAACATGTTTTCTGTGGATGTGGCTGAGATCGTTGCTTGTGTTTAGAATTTCTTACAGGATGGGGATGGTATAGAGAGGTCTGAGTATTAAGAAAAAGTGTCAGAGTGACTTAAATAAGAGTTTAGGTAGTGGTGTGCCTTCCTGTAGTAAGGAAAAAGGTGCTGCAGCAGAGAAGGTCCGGTATTGGACTGTTGAATGAAAAAGCTGGAATCTAAGCAAACTCACACGTGAGTTTAGAAAGAGACTTACGTGGATCTTCCTTTTTTCTTTTTTTTTGAAATTGCTGCCTGCAGGATGAAGACCGCAGAGTCCTTTTTACTGAGGGGAGTTAAATTCTGACTCTAGGACTGGAATGACCAGTTTCTCCTGTAATATAGGGACCCCTATTGGAAAAGCTAGGAATGTCAACCAAGTGGTTTACCGTAGTGTTCAGAGACCAGGTATTTTTCGAACCGAATTCTTTGATGTTCCTGAATATGAAGGTAGATCCTCAAAACAAGAATTTCAACTTGGAGTGTTATCTGTGTTAACTTTACTATTTCTAAATGCTGTGTCTAATCTTTTATAAGATAAAGGAACAATTCTAAATCCCTTCTTCCAGAGCAAAAGCAGAGCCCTGAGTATATGTTAGTAGCTGTTAAAAATAAAAATAAAAAAAATCATGCAGCAGCCTTTTGCTTCCTGCTGCATCTCCTCAGATCACTCAAAACAAATTGACTAGAACAGCAGTGCTTTTCCTGCTGTTTGCAGGAAGTGGGAAGAAATATGTCTGCATAAGGTAATCACAGCCTGCATGACTTTCTAAACTGTTTCAGCTGTATTTCATTGTTTCATGTCATGGATGGACTAGTTAGGAGAAAATCAAGCAGAGATTGCTAGTGGTGCTTTGCTGGAAAACCATGTCAGCTTAAAACCATACAAAGCTTATATCTAGCCAAGCTGTTTTGTACATTCAGTTAAACTAGGATTGTTGAAGTTTTATATAAATATTAATTGGCTTTAACCTTCAGAGACACTTATTTGTAATTATGAAATTATATTATTATGAAGTGTGTTTTTAATTGAAAGAAGAGCTGTTAGAGCCAAGTTATGTTTAAACACTTTTTCAGGGGTCTGATAGTGTTCTTAATAAACAGAAGTAGTATTGTATGCTTCTCTACTTAGGCTTATAGTTGGTTGTGAAAATGTAAACAAACTTGCATGTTAATTCCAGTTTCGTATGGAATATAATGAGAAACCAAGATTAAAAATGTTCACGGTTCCTTGAGGCAGACTGTAATTTGAGTTACACATCTGCAAAGATTGGTGAGGCTTAAGGAATGTCTGAGAAATTCTTCCCCAGTATATTTTGTAGACCCTGCATTGAATGTCATAACCCTTCCAGGGGTGCTCTAGATTCCCTAGCAGAGCAGTAAAGTAAGGGCTTGTTGTCTGTGGGCTTCTGAGTGGAAGTAACAGAGGTGTCAGTCATCTTTCTGCTCCTTTCACTGTGATTGTAACCATCAGTGGATGCAGTTTCTATGGATGCAGTTCTGAAAGCTATCAGTTGTCAGTCTTCAAATGTCAATATTGCACTGCCTTACGTTGTTAAATAGTAATGAGGAACGAGAAACTTGATTTTTTTTTTAAAAAACAACTTCTTAATGAGCTTGAAATGGCTGTATTGTTGCTAATTAACATCTGATATTCCAATGCGTACAGCACTGGAGGGAAGCATTTGCTACTGCTGGTTAGAATTGACCTATTCATCACTGAAAATATCCATCTGGGAAAACAAGGCTGGAAAGACTTTGCTAGCTCTAGTACAAGCATGATTTCTGCAGAGCCTTCCTTCGTGTTGTCATCACATGGTATCTTTAAACTAGTTAGGTTTCTTTCCCCACCTCTGCCTTCTGTGTTCATACCCTGCTCCTTAGTGTGCTGTGGAAATTCAGATACGGATTCAATTTTTAAGTATAACAAAATAATATGATCTGTCTGTTCCACTAACAGTGCTCTGCTCAAGTTCAAATGTATTTACCACTTCCATTTTAATTTTTCAGTTTTGCTGTTGCTAAGTGTTGCAGAGGTTGAAATAAAGTAAAATGCCATCAAAATTGATATGAAGAGTAGATAAGTTTTGTAGATTTTCTTAATATTTATATGCTAGAAAGCCTTATTTACTACCTGGACATGAAATCATCTGCAGCAGTGAGGTCTCAGGAGTATTAGTTCGTAGGGCTTACCAGGAGAAGGAATTGCTCTGGAGTTTTTAAAGCCTCATTTGACTTCCTTTGAGCTTGATTTTTAATTTGTGGCTTTTAGTTTCTATGTTGTCATCATCTCCCTTTTATTTCTTACTACATCTGCCACATAAGAAACTTTTGGGTCCATGTAATGCCTCTGGAAATCCTTTTCATCTGACCTTTTCCTCAAAGATTCCCAGAATTCACTAGAAGTACTACTCAGAAAAATGTATTTTATCTAGTTGTGAGGTAGTATCTGTCTTAAGAGATGAGTGAGAAGTCAAAAGGGACTCCTACTTGGCAAATTTTTAAAGTTTCGGTGAAGTACTTAGTTAACAGCTGATGACATTCTTGCTGTAAATGGGGTAAACTATTTTTAGTGTTTTTTGGTTTTCTCAGTAATGAGTTCTTCGTTGTGTTTCTGAAGCACTAAGGTCAATTTTTATGCTGTTACAGCTATAATGACAGACTGGGGTGCAATAAACTGCAGCTTCTGGCTGATGCCGTCAGTAAATGAGATTTCATGAACTTTGCTGTGGCTTCTCCTCACCACCTCTACAGCTGTCTGTTCTGCCTCTGCCAGGTGTTTCTGCCCACGCAGCAGAGCTGGCAGAGCACCTCACTTCAGAAATGCAGTCTGACATGTTAGCTTACTTTGCAGATGAACATGAAGATTAAATCAAAGTTTGCATCGAAGCAACTGAGATATGCCACACACTGGCTTCTGAAGCTGCTCTAAGAATGCTACATTTGACAGAGGGGCGAAGCAGACATCTTCAGGCATGAACGTTTTAAATGTTGCAGCAAGATGCACAAGTTCAGCAAAATTTTATTTTGCAAGTATAGCTGATTGTGCTGGAGGTGAGCGTGTGGGGAAGCTATCTGCAATTTGCTTGTGCAAGTTTGCAATCCTGAACAGATTTCAAAATGGGCACTTTCAGTAGTTGGGCTTGCACCTCCAACTACTATAAAAAAAGCACAAGCCCTTCTTTCAGGTCTACTCTCTGTCACCTTTTTTAAGCTTCAGTTTGTGGGACCCCGGGGGAAAAAAATGCAGCTGAGGACTGTAGCTTTTTGTTAGGTCATGACTTAAATTTTTGGTACTAAAAAATCAGTCTTTTTTATTTCTTTTTGGGGAACAAAATCAAAATCTAGAAACCAGTGTTATGCATCTTGGCAGTTTCTTTCAGATCAGAAAACATTTTGTTAGAAGGCTGAAATTTTGTTGGCACAGTGGTTGTTAAATGTGAGGATAAATTACACTGCAGTTGCTTTTCAGCCTGGGGTCATTCAATTAATGCACTGAATTTAGAGAACTGAAATTTTGAAATAAGTCAACCTAACAGTTAAGACCAGGTTGCTGCATTGCTCATTTTGTACCTTCATTTACTCTAGATTGAGGCATCTTCCTAATGCCTGAGCCTCTTTAGGTTCACCTTTATTTGGTTTTTCAGTTTGTGTAGCAAGTTGTTTGCCTGTGTGCAATCTGCTCACCACATGGTCTATAGCTAGCAGTTAGTGCTAACCAGCTGTTGCATTCCCACTTAGTTCTAATTCAAATGGCTAATTACTTTCCACTCCTGCTCATAAACTCCACCTAAAGCTGAATAACCTCACTTTGGCAAATTGTAAAGTGAAGCAGGCTGTGCTGGCCTTTGGCAGGCAACTTGAATTGACTAGAGAAGCTTTTTACCCTAGGATGCTGAGGAGAGATTTGGCAAAGATGGTGCTCATCTGAATGTACAGAATAACTAAGAGGTGCTTTGTGAAAGGGAAATGTGGTACAATCCAGACAGTACAGTGGAAATTTCCTCTGTGCTGATGGTGGAAAGCTGCTTGGGATATAAAGGCTTCTGTTATGTTAATAATCACTGGTTATGCAGAAAAAGGGGAATACTTTTTGAGATAGGAAGTGAAGCTGTTACTGAGTGATCTGACTTAGGGTTGGGGAGGGTTCTAGTTTGCTACTGAGCATAGTCTTGTTCTTGTATTTTGAAGAAATCAGGTTTTGTCTCAGTTCATTTTGCTGTCCGCAGTGCCAAATGTCACTGACACCAATATATCTGAAGAAGACAGTGTTTGCACACGTTGAAAAATGTCAGGTTTGTCGGTCTGCTTAAAGTGCTTAACTATACGTGTAGTAATGTAACCTTGAGACTACAGGAAAGGTGCATTGATTTTTCTTAAAGCCTTTTTTCCTCTCTGGAGTTCAAAATGGACTTAAAAATAGTAAAGCCTCCCTTATTTCACACACTGGAAGCAGGTAGTCAGGATATCATTCCCTTTCTGCAGTGAATTGTTATGAACTGAAGTGCATTTGATTCAGGGCTGTGTGAAATACAAGGCTGGTCAGCTTACTGTGCAGCACTTTAGGATGCAGAGAAGCTTTGTAGATGTTTTGAAGTGTTTACATCTGTCATACTTGCAAATGGATGGCAACTAATGGTATTACCTGTGTATAGATATCAATATTTTAAATACTGCTTCATTATTTAACATAGCAGTTTCATAGGCTACCACAGTACTGCAGTAGTGGTTTTCAGCACTTTGTGCAGTCCTTTCAGTTATGTCTGCTAATAGTACAGCAATAATCTAAGATGTACATGAGCAGGCTATTTTTGCATGCCTTACATGCATCGTGAGGCATGAGGCCAGTGATCATGTGCTTTTAGCCTGGAGATACACTCTTAACATACCAATTTATATTAATGACTGATAGCATCAATCTCACTTCAAAAACACTATGCAAATATTGGTCACTTGTCTCTGAACTAGGAAAAATACTGCAGAATAGTTGCAGATGCTGTTGTTTAAATATACTGAAGTTCTGTAGATTGTACAAGCTTAGTCACACAGCTGCTGAGATGGTGGGATTATTATTGTGACCAAGAACTTTGTGCAAGCCTTACTTTTTTTGTGTTCATCTTGAAGCAACTGTTCTTGAGGCAGGAGTCTGTCTTGGAGAAGACTAGAGCATCATCTCTACACTAATAACCAATTTAAGTGTCACATAGACTTTTCTTTCATTATAATGTCTTCTGGGAAGAATTTATTTGGGATTGCATGCTAACTTTTGCTTTTTCTAAATAGTTTCTGGCATAATAAAGTTTCAATATGATACCAGATAGTGGTTTTGAAATTGTTCAAATACCTCCTGGTTTATTTTGGTTTTCCTTGCTATGCTTGTTCCATTTATAACATACTGTGTAATGCAATAATAATATAAAACACAGCAAATTACTTCTGTTCTTTTAAATGGGGGAGAGAACCACATCTTCATGAAGGCATTTTAAAACATTTATGTAGCCTTCTCAGTTTTACATATTTTTTTATAAGAAAATGCTATTGGAAGAAAACTTCTTAGTTTCCTAAAGTCAAGCAATAGTGTCCTGCAGTCTAGTTAGAACGATACATAATGAAGAAAAGAATAAATATTTCATTGTTTTTTCCTATAAGTCATAATATGTAATTGTGTGTTTAACAAAGTAGAGAAAATTGGTGACAAAAGCATTGAAAAAGTTACTCCTATGTTAGTCTCGTAAAATAGAGGAACATTTTGTCCCTGTTAGAGATGCAGTTAGTATTTTAGACTTTAACTATAGAACTATAGTTCATTGTTTCTTTTATTACATATGATGTTTTATATTGTCTTCCTTTACATTAAAGGCTACACCTCATAATGCTGTGGCAGCTTGGTACTGAATATGAGCCTGATTCCAACTCAGGTGTTCCAACTCAGGCATGCATTCAAGTTTTTTTTCCCATCCTATTTGTAATGTTTTTGAATTTTATTGGTAAATACCTTTTTAACAAATGTATGAATGGCTTTTTAAATGTCTTTCACTTGCCCTCTCAACACTATGATGCATGGAGGTGGTGGTATTGGTGCAACTTGTTCCTTTACCTTTTGATCTTAAGCACATGGAAACATTTATTATAGTGGGCTTTGAATAAGGTACCTGGGAATATGATCCTCACTTTTCCAGGTATTTAGTGGACAGATATTTAAACTTAGAACATTTTTGACAAATTAAATAGAAGGTTTACCTCTTGTATTGTTTGTAGGTTCTTTGGATTCCTTAACCAGTTCACTTCGTGCAATATTTTATTGTCAGTCTTTTAAAAGTAATGTTACAAAACCTTTGGTTTTTGATAGCTGTTTTTGAGCATCTTTGTTTTAATTTGACCTATAGTTGTGTGCCTTATTTTGAAAAAGTTGACTTGAACGACATACTTCAGATTTCTGGAAAAAAAAAACACACTTTTTTCGTTTAAAGCTAGTTGCTTGATTTAAGAGAAATGACAATCAATGCCACTGCTCTAGTGAGAAGAAAGCAAATAAAGTTCATGTATGTGTATTAACATTATTTTTCTTTTTGTTTTTGCTTTCTTTCAGGAGAGGAATAGGAACAAACAATAACTATACGGAGATGTCCTGCTAGAATTACAACACTAATGATGTAGACTCTGGAAATGCCTAATATGTCTAAGAAGACGTTATTAAAGCTTTTTTCTGCTTAAGGTGACATCTTTGAACACTTTAACACAAAATTGACTCTTCTTGTAATGGTTCTCATCAGTGCATCTGCCCTTATACTCTCTCACCAAACACACTTGAGAACTGTACCTTCGTCAAGCACTTTCTGTCCTGAAGCTTTTACCAGTATCTGCTGTCTTTTGTATTTATGCATCCTAGCTAAGGCACAGGAGACCGAACGAATGCAAGGATTCATTAACTCTTTGAATTTGTTAAATACTAACATTTAACCATTAGAAGTGGTTCAATGATGTGAGATCCACATTGCTTCAACTTAATTTTTTTCTTTGTTGTAGTTTTTTTAATTGTCAGTTTTTAGCTATTCAACAGATTAAAAGCAAATCATGCCATATTTAGTCCTGGAGTAAAACTCAAGTCTAAATGTTCATGTGAAATTATTGTAGTAATCTTTTAATATGGCAAAGCAACTTTAAGCTGCAGTTTAGCCAAATGAAACGTAACATAAAATTATATTAGAATGACATTTCCCTTGTTTCAAACTGTTTGGTGTAAGAGAATATTAATATGCAGCTTGGTGGACACCACCAGTTAATGCACATTTCTTTTTTTTCTGTAACATGTATACTGAAAAAGTGCATTTGTCTGAGGAACTGTTTGTTTGCTACCACTCAATGAATCTCAGTTTTGAGTAAATGTACCTCAGTCTAAATCAGACTTTTTATGACCTTTATAACTACATTTAAAATCTTTAATTCCTATTTCTGGGTGTTTGCAAGCCTGACAGATTGCTATCATGAAAGTGAAAATTTACTCCTCTAGGTGATTCACTAGCTAAATAAACATAATTCTTGTTTAGCAAGCATATACTGTTTCTCAAATCTTTTGTTTCATTGTCCCAATGTTCAGCTATTTTTTCCCACATATTGAAAACATTTTGAAAGAAATACTCTGATCCATGGGGATGACATTTGTAGCCATTTTAGCAAGATTTTTTTGTTAGAACATTCGATAAGTTTTAGAATGCATATTAAAGTGATTAATGCTATACTAGCTTTTAACTTCTCAAAATTATGTCTTTTGTTTCAGTTTGTATAGCCATGCGCATTGTCTGCTGGAAGGGAATATTAGAAAAATGTTAAGCAGGTGTATTGACTGTACAAAATACTGAACAGCTTGTACCAAACTCCAGGGATAGCTTTCTCTTTTTAGAATGGCACTGTAGAAGTCAGATATGTTATAGCTTAAAATAGCAATACCACGTATTTGAACGTTTCATGTCTTAATGTCCAACACAGATGTTTATATTGTGTTTCGAGCCTTTCATTTATAGATTCTGGCAAACAAAGTTCTGAAGCTTAAGTTCTATAGCTTTGTTTTAAATATTGGCTATTTTGCTGGATTTTACTTTCTCTTTTTAAGCCCCTAGCTCTCTGACCTCGCATACAGAAAACCTTCAGTACATGCTATTTCTTGTTATTTAAAATACTATTTTATAATGAGGAGTAGCAGATATGAATTTTAATGTTTACTGCCTGGATTCTGGAAGCTCAAAATGGAAGCCACTCCCATGGTTTGGAGAAAAGCAATCTCACTTAAATGCAAATATGGTAAGGAAGGGAAAATTAAGTGCTTATTACCTGAGGAGACTAGGAGAGAAAGGTTGCAAGCCCTAAACCCTATGAAACATGGCTTGAGCCCCAAAATTTCTACTTCCATGTCTGTTTCTTGCTAACAGATTTTGTAGGTATTTGTTTCCCTCTATTGGTTGACCTATGGATTACTGCCTGTTACTCCAACTGTAGCTAATTATTTGAAGTAGCAAAAACCAATGCTGTAAGTTCAAAGAATGTAGTCCTTCTGATGATCTTTCAAGGGATCAGCATGTTTCTACTTCTTCGTTGCAAAAATATCTCCAGAAAATGCAAAGACATTTCCAGTTAAGAAAGCTGCTGTTAGTGAGGTATTCAGGAATTGATTGCATGTGCAACCTTAGTTTGCTTCCACTGCAGTACTCATATTTTTGCAGGCTTAAAGTATTTCCTGCTTTACTCCTTGCCTCTTTTACTCTATAGCATAAGCGTTGAGCTTTGATTGAATCAGGTTTAGTATAAAATGGGTTTGTCACTTTGCAGACTTGGAAAGCTTGGAAAATGAGAGAGGATTGTAAGAGAAGGAGGTGATCACATTTAGAAAGCTGTGACAGTTCTTGTGCTGTTCCAGAATTGTTAGCAATTCTACAAATAGAAGAGTTTCATTGCTGGTGGTATTAGTCATGTTGTGACCGACTTGCAGACTGCTGAGAGTTTAGTATGTGCAGCTGAAATGAAAAAGTTTTATGTGCATATAAAGTGCTGTAAAAATAGTGTATAATGTTGTAAAATCAGCTATGGAGTCCTGTACTGGTTAATGGACACTTGACACTTCTAGCCTTCAGCTTTCTTATGCACGAGTTATTTTCCTCCAGAAAGAAAAGGAATGGTGCTTAATATCTCAAATAAATGTAAAATACTTTTTTTGGGTCTGTTTTTTTCCACGCAGTGAAGCTGTCATAATGGCTGCTTGCTAAAGAAGGAGTTGCTAGAACCCTTTTTCTGTTCGTGATTCCACCTCCTTTGTGTCAGCATTGGTTTTCCTGTGATCCATTCTAAGCCAGCTAAACCAGCAGAAAACTTCTCAAACTGGGCAGTTCTGTGAGGTTGGCTGTTTACAAGGGAGGTGATGGGAGGAGGGAAGAATATAAGTTCTTTCAGGAGCACCGTTGCACAGGCTAAACTGCATTGTAACTATGCTTTCGAATTGGTGAACCATATATGCAGTAGTATTGTGAAAACTGCAGAGGAGAGGGCACCCTGAGGAAAAAAACACACCACCAGATGTCTTTTTCAGTGTAAGGTTTTTGTAGTGTACTGTAAAATAACTTACCACATGTTTAGTGATACCAGGAGGAGGGAAAAAATGCTGAGTATTTTCCATTTTGAGTACTTTTTCACTTTTTTTCACAGATTTGAGAAGTCAGAAATGTATAGGCAGGCCAAGCCTTTCAGCAATCAAGTGGGACAAATTAAAGTTTGAGCTTTGCTAATCCTTGAGTGTCTTGACTTTGTAATATCAGCATCTTTAACATAGGATATTTTTGGTATTTAACAAGAAATAGCTTCTGTCAGTTGAATGCTCAGGTTGCTGGCTGATGCAAAACATGGGTGCAACTTTATTTTTGGGATATTTGGATTGGGAAAACTTCAATATTTACAACTAGGTAAAATTCACTGTTTTCATGTCTTTTGCTTTACCAGGCTTAATTTATCAAATACCTTCTTTCTTTATATCATCTTGCTCTTTTTTTCTATGATACACCAGCAGTTTCATAACACTCTACAAAGTTGAGATGCAAAAGCCCCTTGCCAAAATGATATTGATCAAAGACAAATCTGTCACACCAAATACGGTAAGCTTTTGGTCAGGTGCAAAAAACTGGGTATTTAGGAGGACTTATATTAAATATTTTTCATTGAGTCAAAGTTCTGTTTTGAACTGTTTTGTTCTGTAGTGTACAAGGGTATCCACACAAAATATTCTTCTAAAAAATTGATGTACAATCATCAGTACATGTTTCATAGAACCAATTAGATTGGAAGGGAAGTTAAAGATCATCTAATTCCAACCCCTCTGCCATGGGCAGGGACCACCTACCACCAGACCAGGTTGCCCAAAGCCCTATCTAACTTGGCCCTGAACACCTCCAAGGATGGGGCATCCACAGCTTCTCTGGCCAACCTGTTCCAGGGCATCACCACCCTCACAGTAAAGAATTTATTCTAAATAACTAAATCTATTCTCCTTTAGTTTAAAACCATTACTCCTTGTCCTATTACTGCATTCACTGACAAAGAGTCCCTGCTCAGCTTTCCTGTAGGAGTTCCTCTGGGTACTGGAAGGCTGCAATGAGGTTTCCCCATAGCCTTCTCTTCTCCAGGCTGAACAACCCCAGCTCTCTTAGCTTTCCTTCATAGGAGAGGTGCTCCAGCCCTTCAGTCCGATGTGAAACTGGCAATTTAAGTGAAAACAATGAAGTGACAGTATTTTTAATTCTGTAAGTATCAGTTATCTTTATTTTGGCCCTATTGCAGCTAAGTTTTCAATACTACTGGTAGTTCTTTCACCAGAAGATACCTAAATACTTCAGGTGATTCGCACACTGTTGAAATCCTCTGTGGACTGTTTGAATTTTCTACTGCACTATTTTTTAACTTAATTCCAGGTATTCAAATACAAATTACGCTTCATGAAGAAATGGCCTTCATGTGACTTCCAGTCATTTAACCTTATTTTTGCTACCATTTTGTGTTACAGAAATATGTACCTGTTTTCAATGTCTCGTATTCTTTTGACAGGTGAAAATCCATATAATTTACTGATAAAATTAAGAGATTGAATAGAAAAAAATCTTCTCTTAGTTGCAGCAAAATCTGGTTTAAACTTTGGTTTTATGTACATTAGAGTACAGTAACATAGATGAGATTTTTTGGCATGAGAATTGACAATTTGATCTTAATCTCTTTGAAAGCTTCAGCAAAAGTAACCTGTTCACATCCTTATTTTCAGTCTGGCATGTCCACCACAGTTTGGTGTGGGAGAGGAGACTTTGAGTTGTAGGATTTGTAAGTAAGTTTGGCCACACTTAATACTACAGAATTAGTGTACAACTGACATGTTTTCATCAAAGCATCTGTACTGTTTATTCTACTTTATGTACTTGATAAAGTACATCTTAATATTATGAATATGGGCCTTTCAGTACAGGACGTTAAATCTGTCCAGGTTTTTGATGATATTTTTCTTCCCATAATCCTGAAACATATGCTCAGTGTCCAGGGATCTGTAAGCCCAATATTAATAATAATGCATACAACACTTGTTATTAATGTACCCTTCTATGCATAATGTTTCTATTACCTGCTCTTATCTGACTGTGTCTTTCCTCAGAAGTGGGTATCTGACAAAGAAAGACATGAGTTGGATTTTTTTTTTTTTGTCCAATCAGTTTACCTCTGTATTTCACAACAAACTGTTTGCCATAGTGCAAGTAGAGCACGAATGGGTTGGTCTTCTAATACCACTGATTTCCCTTTCTGGATGGAGGAAATTTGTGACAGTTCAATTTGTCTTGGTCTGTTTCAGCCTGTTTGCCACAGGAATTGGCAGTGTAAATAGAGGAGCATGGGTTTAAGAACTCAATGAATTGAGTCTCTCACGTGGTTTAGGCCAATCTTTTTAACCTTATTCTACAGTGTTTTCTTTCAGAATGTGGAGGTGCATCGTTCCTTTGGAATTTTAATGGGCATAGTTATTTACATGCAAGGATCTGCTTTAGGTGTTCCTCTGATATTTGGTGGTGGTGATGACTGAAGTGTTAACAGTGAGTTTAAAAGCTGTTTGCATATCCTGTGTGCATTTACTCTTGTCATCTTAGTACTGACTTAACTTCCTTTGCCTGTAAGATTAGTTCATAACACTTGAAGAACTTTTTTTCTTTAGTTTCATCCACTCAGACTGTAACATTTCAACTGCCTGCAGAAGTTTATGTGCATCTCGAGAATGAAGTGGATGTTCATGTAATGTGAAACAAGATGCTCTAGATTGATGATTGTACTTCAAGTGGAGCTTGTGGGCTTTCAAATGAACAAGCTGTCTTTATTTGTGCCCTCATATGTGAAGGATTACATGTTAATCTTGAACTCTGAATTTATGCATCTTTCATTTTCTGCAAATGTCTGAAAGAACCTCAGATGTTAAAAAAAAAAAAAACAGAAATCCTTGATTTATGTTTAGAACAGGAATAAAAATTTTCAAACTAAGCATTTGAGCAAGTTAAATGGAGGTTTAGCTTCAGTTTGAGATAATCTAATGCATTTCAACAAAATGTTAAGATAGAAGATTGTTGGTCTTTCATTATCTACTGTAATTGTATATCTGCTGTAAAAAAAAAAAAACAAAACAAAACATTATTTTGCAGGCATTAATGTCTGCAGCTGCTGTTCAATAATACCCAAGACTCTCAAGTATTTCCATCAGTTCATTGTAGCAGCTATGTAAAGTAGAGGATGAAAGGACTGAGATCTTCTTACAAGAATACAGAATTGTTAAATTGGTTGAAATTAAGATGTTTGTGCTGTGTGACTGGAATATATTGGATGTTGAATCTATCCCTCTTCAGTTAGTCCTCTGGAAAATGTCGCTACTAAATTTTTACAACTTCCTTAGTTTTTTTTAACTTAAATTGGCTGCCAATTTGTTTTACAACTGCTTAATTGGTTTGCAGCTTAGTTCTCATGAGATGCTTCACTGGGTCTTGTGAGTGTGGTGCTTCATCAGAAAATGTGTAAAACTAATTTCTTCAAGTTAATGTAAAATAATTGCTATTAACTTGAGCTGTATTCCATTCAACTTCATATTTCATTATAATTCTTGGTCTTTCAGTTGTATTGATCTTCCTCTTTAATTTCAACAATACCACATGACGAACAATTCAGAACTTTTTAGTTCCTGAAATTTATGCTTATTTTAAATGTTAATAAATACCTATCCTATCTGCCCTTTGGGTTTCTAGTGACTATTAATGATTTCTTGGAAAACTTAAAGGCCAAAGATGGAGACTTGTCCTGGGAAGTGGATGAAGCGCTGGAGTACCAAAGAGAACTGACTGCTCTTCAAGACAAAGGATGTTAGCTAAGATAGTGTTGAGAGATTGATTCTTCACTTGCACTTCAGTGTTAACTTCTCAGATGCCAGAAGAATTTTTTGAGCAAAGAATTAAAATGCACATACTTCTATGCACATAGAACACCTTATTCCAGTTGAGCTCCTAATTTGTTCTGCTGGCCTTTTTCATTTCTCTCCTAAAGCACTTCAACTTTTCTCCTAACATGATTTTTGCTGTTGGTTCTATGTCAGTTTATTGTATTAGAGTTAATTTGCACTCCAGTATAAAATTCTCTACTTCACATTTTCTTTAAATCATATTTTTACTGAGGCTTTGGAAGTTGATTGTTCGGCATAGGTCAGGTCCTGTCTCCATTCTACCTCTGCCCCTTTCTGCAAGGAGCAGTCACTGATGTTTTCTAAACTTCCTCAGCTAATTTCATGGCCAGTGATTTTTCTAGCCTTACCTATTTTGAGTTGCTTATCTGAACAAGCTATTCAATTGCTAGTGTATTTCTGTGGGTAATTACTAGTCCTTGGAGCAGGTTATTTTGGTAAGTTGCATTATTTTTTTAACCTCATACTCATTAAAAAAACAGGATAATGAAATATGGTGAAGTGATTTCTATAGTAGGTATATTAAAATACGGAAGGTTTCCTAAACATGCATTTCGAACACTTTCACCACTTCTATTCAAAGTCCTAGCTAGCTTTCTGTGTCTCAAATCTGTCTTAATGGCACTCAGGCTCAGTAGGCTGAAAACTGTCTAAATGCTTCTGCAGTGTTACTGTGATGGAGTTTGTCACTTAGTGTCTTCAGGTCAAAGAATAAGCTTGCAACATGAATTGCATTCAGGGAACCTGCTTTCTCTGCAAGAAAATGCACTTGAAAGGACACTCTAAGTTTCTACCTTTTTTCTTGTGATATTTTCCTCATAATTATGTTAATCATTCCTATGGCATGTAAAAGAACAATGAGCTGTTGATTTATTCAGTTGCAGCAAGTGGGAGGGATAATGGGAAATATTTCAAGAAAATGTGAAACAGATGGAATTGTGTGATGCTTGCACCTGCAGGGAGCAAACACACCAACAAAGTCTGAGGTAAAAGGAAACTGAGGACAAACTCTCCAGATGTACCCTATGATGTTTTGCTATGTTTGTAGGTTGGTTTGCTATGGAGTTTTTTTGTTTTTTTCTTTTTTAATTGAAGGAGTTTGCTAAACTCAAATCTACAGTTCTAAAGATCACCAAAAAAAAAAAAAAGCTGCTCAGTTGGGAGAAATTCAAAGTGGCTCATTTTCTTTTCAAAGTTGGAAGGTACTTCTGAGTCTTTCCATCTTTCCACATCCTCTAATCCCCCCAGAAAGAAAAAAAAGTATGAACATTGAAGGAAAAAGTTTGTGTAATGCAGATATTTGAACAAATTAGTTTGGGAGTGCGGCAGCTTAGGGGCCATCTAGCAACCCATGAAACAATGTACAAATTGAAGCATCAGTCTGAGGTGCTGCTAGCCTGGCTGGCCCTAAAAAATAATGCAGCTTGCTTCTTGAAATGCATACAGGAAAAGAGGCTTCAAAGAGAGCTACTTGCTGTACCAGATAACAGATTGAATGAGCTGTTTTTTTTTTTTTGAACTGTGCTTCTCAGAAGGTGAGGTAACACAGGCAGAGACTTTCCAGAGACCCTAAATGAGACACATACTCTGTAGCAGAGTATTTGTCCTTCAGGTATTGTGTGAGAAATGATACATGCAGGAGAGAAAAATAGCCTGTTCATACAGATTGGGAATTAACAAACCTCACCTACTCTTAGTTGAACACCTTGTGTAGGTGTTAGAGACAAATCAAAGTCAGCTTCTGAGTTTTGACTTACTACCTTATCCTTTGTGCTCTTATTTCTCCTTATTAGGGATCAGTGCTGACTGCAAAATTTGTTCTCTTCAGGATTTTATTTTCACATCAGAGAAGGTAGTTTGCTAATAACTCTTGTGGAGTAGAAGTGGGAAACCTCAGTTGAGAGAGTTGAGTCGGTTCTCAGCTGCTCTGGAATATTCTGCACATCTAATACAATGAACAGCAGAAAATCCTATATTTACTCAACTTTTAGCCTAAATTTGATTAGACAGTGCTGGGACAATTGTGTGATAAGGTGGATAGACCAGAATAGCTACTTATTGTGCTGTACTTCTAAGTCACTCAGTGTGGTAAGATATATTTAAAAATACTAGCTAATGGTTATTTTCTTAATTCTGGTATCAAACAATTTGATTGTCATTCATTTTGCACTCAAAAGACAATCCTGATTATGATGTTCAAAGCATCTTTTCCTGCAAACATTGTTATACAGAAACTTCTGCTGTGTGTACTTTTAGAGAAACATCTTCAGCTAAAATGCACAAATGTAATGCAGTAATTTTCCCATTTATACCTAGCTACCCATTGACAGGCATCCACTCATCTATATTTAACTGATAAAGTAATAGTCCTATTACAATAAATCACATTTTCTACTAGTAATTTTCTACTAGTAGAGTTGAGAAACATGCAAAGGGTGAGACACACCATACACTTCAGAAATGGATGTCCCTGGACTTGAAAACTTGTCCCTGGACTTGACAAACAGAGGAAATGGAGACAGTTGAATAAAATGTGTTGTCTGCAAATATTTTACTCTATTTTTTTGAGGGTGGTGGGAGGAGGGTTAAATAAGAACCAGTGAACCAGCATGGTACATGGACCTTTGGGGGGGGAGGGGGGGACAGTAAAAAGTACTGAGGGCTGAGAAGTGTTTAGTAGGGGAGGTACAGGATGAACCATGGATAGCGAGGGTGTGGAAGTGAACACAAAGGATTTAGAAGTAAACTTGTTGATAGTAAGTGGGGATTTTTCAGTGTTAAGAGGGAGTGAACTGGGGGAAGGGAATCACTGTAGGCATTGCATCATGCGTGTAGGAGGGAAGAGTTGAAAGCATGGGTCCCTGCTCACAGGATGGCTGCACTTGTTCAATGGTTGCAACTTTGCACAAAGGTAAGAGTTTGACCTGGAATCCCTACCTGAGGAGGGAAGTCACAAGAGAAACATTCAGGCTGGTAAGTGATTTACCCACTAATTTGCTAGCAAAATGTAAAGAAGAAGGAACTCTGCAGCTTTTCAAACACAGAGTGCTGACCCTCAAGGGAGACTATGCCTTGGTATGACATTTTACAGGAGAGGTTAACACAGCTGCAGCCATCTTCTGTCACATCACTTAAAAAAAAAGTGTTGGTAGATTGGGCTCCAATTTTGTGATTCTTACAACCTGCATTGGAAGAATTAATATTGCAGAAAGTTCTGGGGCCATGTTCTTTTCAAGCAAAAAACTTCATAGACTTAGTTCTAGCCTAAAGTCCCTGTTCAATATAAAGTCCCTGTTAAATAATGTCACCAGTGCTAGTACCCAATGCAGATTGTATCAAATCTTACCACAATATAATCCTAAAAAATCATGTGTAGGAGTGTTCTACCCCTTCAACTAAACACATGAATCAAAATGTAGCATGTAAGAAGACTGACTAAATTTTGCTCAGTTCATTATTTTTCCTGATTTCTTTTTAAATCAAAGTTCTTTCAACACTTGCACATCTTAGTGTTCATAACATTATGCTTAAAAAAAAAAAATCCTACAAGTAAATGCATGAAACATGTAAATATTGCCTGAGCTGATATCCAGAAAGTATGAGAAGATAATTTTGTTGTGTTAAGAAGTTCAAGAAGCTTGATGCAAAAATATTTTTGCAATTTAAATTCAGCCCTTTTTGCAGATATTTTACAATGAAAAGCTTCCCACAAATTGCTTCATATAAGAATGGATATGAGAGACCAAAGACTTAGCTAATCTGATATCCTGCCTCTTACCACAACTGGTTGTGAACATCTAAAAACCAGTGGAAGAGCAAGGACAGCATAAGCTGCCTCTTGCTTGCTCTCCTAGCCTCCAGCTGGCTGGGACTTTCTAAATCAGGACCTCTTCTGGAATTTTGTTTCAGTGAATTAGTTCAGTTGCTTTATGATTTGCAAGTTATATAAATAGTTCAATGCAGCTTGAATAGACTCAGAAAACCTTTAAAAGGAAAATTCTATATTCTTCACTTTTTATTATTAATATATCTGCAGTAAGAGCATGACTCATTTGACAGCTAAGAACAAAAGAGTCCATTGAGAACTTTCTCAAAAGGATTAAGTTGAACATTAAGTGTGATTTTCCTCCATTAAAAGAAATTTTAAACAAATAGGAAAAATATCAAGATGATAAATTGAAGGTTAGTTCCAGGCAAAGTGGCATTTGCTTTGCAAAATTAAATCTATACTGTATATGACAGAATTATGTTTAGAAAGTTTCAATTAATAAATAGATGTGTCTAAATGAACTGTCCACAGACTTTTCCCCTGGAAAAATACCGCAGCACTCCTGCAATGAGTTACCTTGAGAGAGAATTGGGTTGAAGTTTCCAGCTTGAAATGTTTGGTGTTCCAGAGGAAGCATGCTAAAGCAACCTCCAGGAGGACTTAATTTAGCAGTTAGATGGGGGCAGGTGCTGCACTCCCACTGAATCAAGTGCTCCTGTCCCTGTACAGAGACAGAATGTGCTTGATGTTGGGTTAGTTACTGGTTTAGGTTCTTCCCTGTTCACTTCTTCCCTCACGCTCGTGGCAGTACATGTGGAAATTAGCATAGGAAAACCTCTTCCCAGGTGAAAGTCAGTTCCTTTGCTTTTAGCTGAACTGTAGCTGCTGGAGGAGATGCTTTCTGAAATATGGAAACCATGCTTTGAATTCCATGCTTTCCTTCCAGCAATGTCTGTTTTCCAGAAAAGGGCTGAGATACTGTTGGATGTTACTTATTCCGTGCTGCAGATTTTAACCTGAGTATTCAGCCTTCTTCACAGAGGTAGAGCCTTTTTGGAAGAGATTGAATCACAAGCGATAGCTGTGCCAGAATTCACACAGAGCTCAGGTTATTCTAATGCCTATAAAGATATCTTTATCCAAGTTAACTGCTTGTGAAAGAGTGAGGGGTAGTGTGGAGAAAGTAATTTTTAAACATTGATGTCATAGGTTATTATCTGTGCAAATGATCCCCTGGTCATAAACTTCATTGTGCATCTCTGCTACATGCTTCCCTGCTCCTCCTGGCCAGAAGCCGTCCCCATGCAAGTTACCTGCTATTGAAGAAGAAGGATCAGCATGGTTCTGGGCCACAGTAATGTTCTTTGCTACTCAGCTTGCTTTCAACAAAGCTGGCAAGCTCAGCAGCACCCCCAGCCTGCGGCAAGCTTCTGAGCTGCAGCTGGATCACATCTGGCACGTCTGGAGCATGGTCATTCTAATTGCACAAGTCCACCTCCACCATACAAGCCAACAAAATGACCACCGCAGCTGATAACTATGCA